>NC_139678.1:17265130-17869845 GCF_964106915.1 Podarcis gaigeae | reverse complement strand
AGCCCTGGTCGTGAATCTCAAATAGTTGAAAAAAGATTCACGTTGTACCTTTAAAAAAACCTGATAAAACTGTGGTGCTGTGACAGGTGTTACTCCAGACACCGTTAATTTGGCCATCCACGCCTGTCATCTAAAGCTTTTATCAAAAACATCATTCTGACATTAGCGGATAGTCTGGCACTGTCTGCATCTTTTGATGTCGCACAGCCAGAATGTATTCATCTGTTTTTAAGGAAGAGAATTCACACAATATCGATATCTTTGTTCTCCAATCCCTGGAGCACTTAAGATATGCATTGCCAGTCAAACCCAAGCAAAGCCTATTTTTGAATTGCAGTAATGCTCCTAAGAGGACCCACTTAACATTGTAAGGCTCTTTTTTAAAAAAGAAAAGATATATGGCATAATTTTCATTTTGCAGGTAGTGTAGTTAAAAGAGCGAACATCCATCCACTCAGTGACTATAATGCCTAATGCAACATGAGGCTCTTTAAAAAGATGCACCATAATAACTTTCCCATTTAAATTCGGAGAGGCACTTGAGAATCCTTAGTTAATAAATTGAATTTCATTCCATATTGATCAGTGAGCATGAACAGCCTTTTTTTTTTTAAGGGAACCTAGAAGCAAGAAGTCATAACATTATTTTCAAATCAGCTACAAGCCAGCTACAAGGAG
This sequence comes from Podarcis gaigeae, assembly GCF_964106915.1. Taxonomy (NCBI): domain Eukaryota; kingdom Metazoa; phylum Chordata; class Lepidosauria; order Squamata; family Lacertidae; genus Podarcis; species Podarcis gaigeae. The sequence goes on along the minus strand of NC_139678.1, from coordinate 17,869,167 downwards.
ATGTATCGCCTTTTCAGTACGAAGTCATAACACTGTATTATTTACGCGGCAAATTTTCTCCGAAGATTAAAACCCACAACTCATTTCGGTGTCAAGGCTGGTTCCCACGCGTCATTCCAGTGATAAAAGTATCATATGAGAAACGTTTGTAACCGTGCCTGGTCACAAGTAAGAACCGATAGGTTTTCATTCTAGAGGTAAGAAAAATCGTAGCGAAGAAATACGGCCCAGATTTCTTCAGTGGTTCAAAGAAAAGTAGTTTCCTGTTCCCCTCCCTTCCCATTAAACTTTCCCGAGAAAATATTTGAGGGCTCTGGGCCCCCCCAAAAGTTGATGGGCATTGCCATTCAAATGTCTTGTGATTGATTGTGCAGCGTAGGCCCTACCTGGCCCCACCCAATATTTTATTCAAGTTGGCACCCCTGTATACACCCCACCCTGTTCAGAGAAACCCCACTCTGGGTTTTTGCTATTTTCGCCCAACAGAGCACTTGTGGCCAGTTCTCTGCAATGTGACAAGAACATATAGACTGTCCCTGGAGGAGAGGAAAAGGAAGAAGAAACATTCCAAAATGAGTAAATCAATAAAGGCCACAGGGAGAATTGGTTTCCCGTGGTTTAAGGCTGTGATTTTCTCTGTTTCAAAGGGAAAGAGTGTGCGAGCTATTAGGACAGCTTTATAATGGTGGCAGTCTTTTTGCGCATACCAGAACACAGCTCACAGCATCCACAGCTCCAGCACAGCATGGGAACGGAGCTCACAAGCCTGTCTTTGCAGTAATCCCCACCTCCTAAATTTACTGCTGACCTCAGATCTCAGGTGCCTTGATCTGGCAGGTGGTCTCTCTCTTCTTCTGAAGAATGCCTGGTATTCCAGGTCTTGTATTGTCTTTGCTTAAGAGGCTTAATGTGTTCCTCCACCCACACCAAACAGACAGGCTTTATACGCATTGCAACTACATTGGCTGCTTAATGGACTCAAGGCATCCTGATTCTTGTGCAGCCATTTCTGAAGAAGTGAAAATGCCCCGGAGCTACTGAAGAACTTGGGATCCGCCAAGCTGCCTTGGGTAGGGGCTTTGGCCCTGAAAATTGAGGGGCAGAACCTTTAATTACTGAGTAAGTTGACTGCAGCCCGCCTGCCATGAATTTTGGCTACCCAAGTGCCTTGGTGGGCTACAAGTTGTGCAGATCTCCGCGAACTCCATTCTAAGTGGTGGTATTTGGTGACCAAGAAAGTGTAGTAGAGATTCAGTCCATCATTCACTCCACCTTGCACAGCAGCTTGTTAGGCAAGGAGCTGTAGCTCAGTGATAGAGTATCTGCCTTTCATGCGGAAGGTCCCAGGTTCAAATCCTGGCATCTCCACGTAAGAGTGGGAGAGAACCCTGCTTGCAATCCATTCCCGGTTAATGTAGACAATACTGAGTTAGGTAGACCAGCACTCAGTATAGGCCACCTTCCTATGTTTCCCAATCTCACTCTCCTCAAACCCTCTTATCCTCTTTGTTCCATCACTTGCGGTCTTTCTTCTCCATAGCATCCCACTCCATCTCGCAACATCCTGCTTTACCACAGCTCTATCGTTCTCTTTACCTCGTTGCTCCTCAGCCTTGACTGTTTCCTGGGCCAGAGGTGCCAACACAACTTCACTCTGATCTCTCTGTGTTAAATACATCCTTTACTCCTATCCACCTGCTCTGTTTCCTGCTGAGCAATTTCACGGTTTCTTGCCAAATCTTCCTCTCATCTCAGTGTTTGGTTGCTTCTGCAAATTCTCTTCTTCAACCTGCTCCTTTGCCCATTCTCTCCCCACCCCCAATTAGTACCTTTATCTCATATGTACACTGAAATCTTCACCAATGGTTCCTCTCGTGTCTGATATGGGGTGAATGGTTATCAGTTGAAGAGGCGCCCTGGCTATGGAATCATCTCCCCAGGAGGACTCAACCTGTGTCTACCTTGATGTCATTGATGGCAAACAAGTTTTTATTTTCCTGGGTCTTTTATTTTAGTCTGTTTTATCTCTGCTAATGGTTTTATGAGCTTCTTTTATAGGTGTTGAAGCTTTTAGTAGCTTAATTGTTTTATTGCAATTTGAGCTTCCTTGTAAGCTGCTCTGGGAATTTACTTGAAGGCAAGGGTAAAAATGTTTACAGTTATCCAAGAGTCTCCTGCCCTCTTTTTTTTGCCCCAAACATACTCGTCCCCTTTTAATTGCTCTGCGTGTGTGTATATGCATGCATGAATTCTGCCTTTAACATGGTGGTGAATAACTTAAGGGATTCAATACTGTTGGAAAGCTGCAATGGGGGGATTTTTAATAATAAAAAAAATAACTTTATTAACTTCATTTAAAGCATCATCCTTTAGAACCAGCCACTTGGCCCTCAGAGGGCCTGCCTAGTAAGTATCTGGCCTTTGGACCAAAAAAAGGTTCCCCACCCCTTAATTAAAGTTTCTACTTCACTTCCTGATCCATTTCCCTCTTGCATTTAGTAACTAGGGTTCTGCCTGTTATTCACATCTTTAAACTTTCCTATTTCAAGTGAGTGTCTTCTTGCTTTAAACATGCTGTTTTTGTTTTCATTTTTTAACAAAGCTATTCAGATCTCTGCCCATTCTCCAACTATTGACTGGTTTCTGCCTGCATCTCACACCTTCTGATCCTTTTGATATACTTTCCTTCCTCTTCTTGAACATGACAATTAGTCACGAACAGGGTGGATCACGATTTAAATCACTAGTCAATAAGACTTGATTTAAATCACTAGTCAGTAAGACTTGATTTAAATATTCTTCTTTTTTACAGAAAGACTCATTCTTGCTGGTATAATCTTAATATTTACAACCAGATGAAGGTTTCATTTTTGGAATAATCAATTTTCAGAGTAGTTTTTAGAGTTATATAAAAAATTACTGATTTGGTTATATTATTAGAAATACATAGGCAGATACAGTAATTATGAAATTATTGTGAGGTTTAATAAGTTAACTGTTTATATTTGGACAGCTTTTCTGCTGTACTTTATTGGAAGGAGAAAAAAAATCATTTCCTTAATAACAATTTAAACAATTTATTTAACTAAAACAATAACATTATAGCATATGTATCCATGTTTGTTAATTGATGTTTAAAAACATCTTAGACTGAAGTTTTAAAAAGTTTAAGTTTTAAAAAAACTTAAGACTGAATTTTAGCAAACATGAAAAACTTAAAACAAATCCTTATTTCCTGATGAATAGCCTTTGGATGTTAAATGTAACTTAAATAGAAAACTATCTTTAGAAATATTTTTCCTCCAAAAGCATTTTATTTTAAAAATCCGATTTAAATTAAAAAAATCTGATTTTTTTTTAAAAAATAAAATTAATCAAGAAAATTAATCCTGATAGCAAATGTGAACTTGGGTCAGGGCCATAGTTCAAGGGAAGAGCACAGGCTTTGCATGCAAAGCTTCCCAGGTAGATCTCCAGGCAGGGCAGCGAAAGAAACCCTGGAAAACAGCTGCTGGTCAGTGTTGGCACAACTGAGTTAGATGGGCCAATAGTCTGACTTGGTAAAAGACAGCTTGCTATGTGTAACTCTCTGCGCTTCTCCAAAGAGCATTATTCCTCATTCCCCTACAGGCCAAGCCTTGCAAGTAGTTTGAGAAGTACAGAAGTGTCCCAAGGATGAGCTCAGTTTCTAGATGCTAAGAAATCGTTTTAAGGTGGATGCAGGTGGCGCTGTGGGTTAAACCACAGAGCCTAGGACTTGCTGATCAGAAGGTCGGAGGTTTGAATCCCCGCGACAGGGTGAGCTCCCATTGCTTGGCCCCTGCTCCTTCCCACTTAGCAATTCGAAAGCACGTCAAAGTGCAAGTAGATAAATAGGTACCGCTCCAGCGGGAAGGTAAATGGTGTTTCCGTGCGCTGCTCTGGTTCACCAGAAGCGGCTTAGTCATGCTGGCCACATGACCTGGAAGCTGTACGCCGGCTCCCTCGGCCAATAAAGCGAGATGGGCGCCGCAACCCCAGAGTCGGTCACAACTGGACCTAATGGTCAGGGGTCCCTTTACCTTTTATACAGCAACCAGAGGCTTCTGAGCCAAATCCAGCCTCCTTAACAAGCCCCGCCTGGACCCTCTCCATTACAAGACTAGAAACAGAAACAAGGTGAAGAAGAAGAAAAATATGTTTCTATGGCAACAGAACTTGCCAGAGAGCATTAGGGGATGGACCGGAGGGTGAGAATCCAGCCCACCAATGCCTGCTCACATCTCAGAATCGCCCCTCCAGGAAGACTAGTTGCTCAACAGGGGTTTAAGATGTCTCCAATTTAGACAAATGGAGGAGCGGAAGATTCCACAGCAGCGATAAACCATAATCAGCATGTAATGGCTTGGACAGCAGGATGTTTCTTTTCAAGGGAACATATTGACACTTGAGCAACAGATCTGTGCCGGAGAGCAAAAAAAGACCAAAAACACCTAACAAAAAAGCTGAGATTTCAGCTCTGGTGATTCAAAAACCAGTCCTCAGATAAAGCAAAAGTTGGATATGAGAAGGGCCAGGTGCCCAGAAGAATTCCTGGCGGCATATATGAACTTATGCTGAACTTTCAGGCCAGTCTGTGTCACATTAAAGGTAAAGGTAAAGGTACCCCTGCCCGTACGGGCCAGTCTTGCCAGACTCTGGGGTTGTGCGCCCATCTCACTCAAGAGGCCAGGGGCCAGCGCTGTCCGAAGACACTTCCGGGTCACGTGGCCAGCGTGACATCGCTGCTCTGGTGAGCCAGAGCTGCACACGGAAACGCCGTTTACCTTCCCGCTAGAAAGCGGTCCCTATTTATCTACTTGCACCCGAGGGTGCTTTCAAACTGCTAGGTTGGCAGGCGCTGGGACCGAGCAACGGGAGCGCACCCCGCCGCGGGGATTCGAACCGCCGACCTTTCGATTGGCAAGCCCTAGGCGCTGAGGCTTTTACCCACAGCGCCACCCGCGTCCCTCTGTGTCACATTACCTAAGATAAAATAGAATGCACTGGGGCTGCATAGTTAAGAACTGGTCTTTTTCACAAAAGGCCACGTTAAATTTGCCTCACGCCATGACCTCTCTTTTATCCCCTTATATATGACGACAGCACCAGTAAGATGGTGCCTACACCAGTCTGTAGTTGGAAATAAACCAGTGACAGCTAGGAGCATCAGAAAATGAGGCTACCACAAGCTTATTTTAGTTTTCCTGTTTATTTATATAAAGCCCTTCCTTCCCAAAGGAGCCCAGGGTAGCAAAACACATAAGCAGCAAAAAAAATAATTTCTTAAAAAAAATTAAACACATCTAAGAATACCTAAGGGACGCGGGTGGCACTGTGGATTAAACCACAGAACCTAGGGCTTGCCGATCAGAAGATCAGCAATTTGAATCCCCGCGACGGGGTGAGCCCCCATTGCTCGGTTCCTGCTCCTGCCAACCTAGCAGTTCAAAAGCACATCAAAGTGCAAGTAGATAAATAGGTACCGCTCCGGTGGGAAGGTAAACGGCGTTTTTGTGCGCTGCTCTGGTTCGCCAGAAGCGGCTTAGTCATGCTGGTCACATGACCCGGAAGCTGTACACTGGCTCCCTCGTCCAATAAAGCAAGATGTGCGCCGCAACCCCAGAGTCGGTCATGACTGGACCTAATGGTCATGGGTCCCTTTACCTTTACCTTTAAGAATACCTAAAAGCAATTGCAGTATAGATGTAGACAGGGAAATATGTCTACTTAAAATGCTTGAAAATGTAAGGTTTTCTGCAGGAGCGGCAAAGGCAGCAGAGACAGTGTGTTTGTATAATGCAAAAGGACCGCATCTTGTGCGCATTTAACTTGCGAAATTTCAACCAAACCCAGTGGGACGCCGCTGGTTGAAATCCCAAAATTTAAATGCAAGCAAGGTGGAGAGCTTGAAAGCTCCTTTGTGCTTTGACTGGCAAAATTTGGGATAAGAGGCAGCGGCAATCCATCACATCAGTAAATGAGACAGGCCCTACCAAGGCCCCTGATTTGAAGCAGCACCAAACCACTTTAAACAGCAATGGCTTCCCTCAAAGATCCCCAACAAATCAACTCATGAGCCAGTTGCAGGTCAGTTGGGCACCGGCGATCTAAGCCGACTCGCAGCAAGGAGCCAGGATCCCTTCGCACCAAGCTGTTCCAAGCAGACTGCCATGTGCAACTGCAGCCTGTGGTTTCGTTTATCTGATGTACAGTCTGCCACAGGCAGGGAGGAAATTGTTACCAAAAAGGACCAATACGGCAGCAAGCAAAGGCTTTAGCAGCTTCGTCAGCTGCTGGTGGCTGGAAAGCCAGATAGGATGTTTGTGACTGTTGCCATGGGAAGAAAGGGGCAGTCCATTCTGTACTGAGCACCGGATGTTAGCTCAGTGTGTGTCATGTGACCCGTACTGGAAGTACATGGGTGGAGTTTATTCTCACTGCTGTTGAGTGCAGACATGTTTCTCTGTACTGCTGTAAGAGACAGAAATAAAAGAATGTAAATAGATTTCTGTCTGCTTCTTTCCCCTCCCTGGGGATACCAAAGGGGAGAGAGAAGGAACGGTGTGTTCTTTTCACATCTGGGAAGGATCGCTGAGACCTTGCCTGTTTATCTGCCGGGAGTCGCAGCGGGGAGGTCTACAAGGAATTCCTGCCGGTGCCTACGTTGTGGCACATTCCTCTGACCAAGGCAGAATTCCAACAGAAATGGCGTCTCTCACCAGATGTGGCGCAGGGAAATGGGCTGTGTTTAGGAAGACAAACTGGCCTGACTGAAGTAAGTGGTGATCAAACTATGTGGGAGGAAGAGGAAAGCGCCCTGTTCTTCACTTCCCCACCCTCCTGCCCCACCCAAGCTGTGGAGGGCGGGTAATAATAACAATAATAATGATGATCTATTTATATGCTGCCCATCTGACTGGGTTGCCCCAGCTATTCTGGGCAGCTTCCAACAAATGAAAAACATTAAGCACAGTAAAAGATTAAAAACCTCCCTATACAGGGCTGCAATCAGATGTCTTCTAAAAGTCAGATAGTTGCTTACTTCCTTGACATCTGACAGGTCTCCTGTACCCATCAGAGGTCCCATCTGCACTAAACAGCCTTGGTCCAGAATACCTGAAAGAGCATCTCCACCCCCATTGTTCTACCCGGACACTAAGGTCCAGCTCCGAGTGCCTTCTGGCGGTTCCCTCACTGTGAGTAATGAGGTTACAGGGAACCAGGCAGAGGGCCTTCTTGGTGGTGGCATCCTCCCTGTGGAATGCCCTCCCATCAGACGGCAAGGAAATAAACAACTACCTGATTTTTAGAAGACATCTGAAGCCAGCTCTGTTTAGGGAAGTTTTAAATGTTTGATGTTTTATTGTGCTTTTCATATTCTGTTGGGAGCCGCCCAGAGTGGCTGGGGACGCCTGGCAAGATGGGAGTGGTATAAGTAACTTCTTCTTCTTCTTCTTCTTCTTCTTCTTCTTCTTCTTCTTCTTCTTCTTCTTCTTCTTCTTCTTCTTAGTATCACACCACCTCAAAAACGCATGGCTTCCCCCCAGTGGCAGAGCTTCATGCTCCAGCGCCGGGGGGCAGAGAGCAGGTGGGGGCGGGCCTGGCATGTGTCCTGGGGGCAGGGCACCGAGCGCGGGGGGGCAGCCATGATGGTACCCTGCCAGGATAGCACTGTCGGGGGCGGGGCGCTCCCCCCCCCCACTCCTCTACCTCCTTCAGTGCTTCCCCCAAAGGATCCGGCAAACAGTAGTTTCTTAAGGGAGCTGAGAGTGGTTAGCAGACCCCAATTCTCCTTACAGAGCTACAATTCCCAGAAATCCCTAGGAAGAGTGATGGATGGTTAAACCGCTGTGGAAATTGCAGCTTTCTGTGAGGAATAGAGGGCATTTTAACAACTCCCTGCGCCCTTAACCAACTACAACCCCCAGGATTCTTTGGGAGGTGTGACTGTCTAAAGTGGCATGATACTGTTTTAAATGCATAGCGCAGGTGGGGCCTAGGTCTCTTCCACAACTCAGAAAAGCTCCGGGACCATTCGAAGAAATGAACCCTCTCTGCACTCCTGACCTAGTGGACTGCCAGTAGCAAAAAACCTTGACAAAACACCTGTGTTTATCACCCTGTGTAAACAACTGTGTACAATGGCTGCAAGATTTATAGAAGTATTGTGGGTGTGCAGTACTGGTAAAATGTGATTTAAATCAGGCTTTAGACAAAAGGAGAGGCATTGGGGAGTGAGGCGTTCCTGCTTGCCGTCTGTACAAGAAGGCTGCCTGTGGGAAATTCCCCAAAAGATGAGCCTTTGCGCTAAGACGTCAGGCGACAGAAATGAAAAGGGCTTCTTGCCTTGAGTCATCTCCAGGGCCCTGGAATATCTCCCTCGAGCACCAGCCATCCGATCTGAGTGACTGCCCAGGACTCCCCCCTCAGAAAACCATCAGGGGGGTTTCAAAACAGCGCAGGGGAGAGAGACAAAACTGGCAGGTTCAGAAGAAGATATGAAGGCGGCGAGGCGAGACTTCAGCAGTACGGAAGAAGGCTCATCCTGACAGCAGGAGGCTTGTGGTGCAAAATACAGGGATATTTCCCCAGCGATATTTCTTGAGAGTCGCCAGTCGGGGCTGCGCAGATGGCAGGCACCCAACAACACCACTCAAAGAGCCTAGACAGAAAAGTGGAGCAATCCATCCAGTCCTCAGTCTAATTTCAAAAGGCCTTTGCATGCTATGTCTGCAAGCCGGTTCGCAATGAAACCAAAATATAAAATGAGGAAAGGTCAGTAGTTCAGTAAACTTAAGTCAATGAAATGATTACTTCGGCCGTACAGTGATTATGGAGGCACAGGTTAATTCTGTGTCCAGGGCAGCTGTCTACCAGCTCCATCTGGTATGAAGGTGGAGACCCCACCTGCCCACAGACTGTCTCACCAGAGTGATGCATTCTCTAGTTATCTCCCACTTGGACTACTGCAATGCGCTTTACGTGGGGCTACCTTTGAAGGTGACCCGGAAACTACAACTAATCCAGAATGCGGCAGCTAGACCAGTGACTGGGAGTGGCTGCCGAGACCATATAACACCAGTCCTGAAAGACCTACATTGGCTCCCAGTACGTTTCTGAGCACAATTCAAAGTGTTGGTGCTGACCTTTAAAGCCCTAAACGGCCTCAGCCCATTATACCTGAAGGAGCGTCTCCACCCCCATCATTCAGCTCGGACACTGAGGTCCAGCGCCGTGGGCCTTCTGGCGGTTCACCTCACCACAAAAAGTGAAGCTACAGGGAACCAGGTAGAGGGCCTTTGCAGCAGTAGCCCCCTCCCTGTGGAACGCCCTCCCACCAGATGTCAAGGAAATAAACAACAATCTGACTTTTAGAAGACACCTGAAGGCAGCCCTGTTTAGGGAAATTTTTAATATTTGATGTTTTATCAGGTTTTTAATATTGTGTTGGGAGCTGCCCAGAGTGGCTAGGGAAATCCAGCCAGATGGGTGAGGTATAAAGAAAATATTATTATTATTATTATTATTATTATTATTATTATTATTATTATTATTATTCTGACTGGGTCAAACACTTCAGGGAATTCCCTCTCCCTTCATATTTTTGGGAAGAGCCATCTGTCCTTCCCCCTGCAGAATTCTGGGAGGGGGAAGAAACAAAAGGGGTGGTAGAAGGAAGAAGATTGAGGGGAAAGGAAAGCGGGGGGGACAGAAATGCAGAGGGGGGTTGAAGGTGGCCCTGCATACTTTTGACTTTCATCCCACTGTCTGCTGCCCACCAGTGGTGAACTGTCCCTGGCCGATTATCCCCAAGGAAATGTGTCACTTGACAAGTAAAAGACTATCCAGTTGTGGTGTGATGGATAAAAGCAACGGGCTTTGGTCAAGTAACCCTGGCTTCCAAGCTTCATTCAGCCATGAAGTTGACTGGGAAACCACCTTCCAATGTCTGAAATTTGCAGCCGGAGTCAAGAATTATTTTCCAACTCTGTCAGAAAACAGGGCAGTCTGTGGAGTCCAAATTCCAAACAAAGCCAGGAGGCCCTGGCAGCCAGCCCAAATGTGCGATTGACTTGATGCACAAACACACACCTAGAGGGCGGGGCCTTGTTTGACGTTCTTTCCTCTTCCCTCACTCTGAGCTAGGAAAGAGTGGGAGGAAAGAAAGAGGATATCTGCTGTGATGAATCTCAAAAACACTCGGAAGGCCAACAAGCCATCTTGCTGCTTTCCAAGTGTCTCCAAGATTCATCACACTTTGGCCTCTTCTCTAGGTTTGTGAGAAGTAGAGTCATACCTCAGATTACAGATGCGTCAGGTTGCGTTTTTCCAGGTTTCGGACCGCTGAAACCCAGAAGTACCAGAACGGGTTACTTCCGGGTTTCAGCGGTCGCACACGTGCAGAAGCACTTAATCGCGCTTTGCGCATGTGCAGAAGACCAAATCGCAACCTGTGTGTGTGCAGATGCGCCGCTGCATGGATCACGTTCGCAACCCGAGCGTCCACTGTACAGTGATTCTCCCTGGTGCTCTACACACCCATTTAAAAAGATCCCCTCGCCAACAGCAAGCACATTTGTGGACCTTGACTAATCATATCACCAACACACAGAGAGAGAGACGCAATCTAAGTAATTCTCAACTCAACATTGCCCCATTAAAACACAGCAGGGTCAACCAGAGGCAGCTGACAGTGAGCCACTATTTTGACCTTGTGGAAGATCCTTTCCAGGACACTTTGCACTCTTCCACCTCCTTATCTAAACATTTCCTACAGAATACCACAAAGACGTGGATTTATGTCTCAAGGTTTATCTGGATTACCATTAAACTGTCACATAAGTTAAGGGCCAAAAAAGGTCAAATCAACAAAGGAGAAAAGTGAAACAAAGGCAAATGTTGGAACAACTCTGCCAGCTATATAAGCATACAGTACTTATATGAACACGTTTTGTCACCTTCTGAAAATTGAGCCTAAATTGAGAGATTTAGGTTTTGCCATGGCCATATGCCCGCTCTCAGTCCTCGACCTATGATGGAATTAAACCCAAGCAAAGCCATTTATTCAGATCATTTTCCTAAATGAGGACCAAGAGCAAGTATATCATATTAATACGCTTTAAAGGCCAAACAGTAGGACTTACAAGTTTTATAATGCCGCTCCATAAATTCTAATCCATGCTTAGTTTGCTGTCGAAGGAGCAAGGGCAGGGGTCAGCAAACTTTTTCAGCAGGGGGCCGGCCCACTGTCCCTCATACCTTGTGGGGGGGAGCGGACTATATTCTGAAGGGGGGGAAAATGAATGAATTCCTAGGCCCCACAAATAACCCAGAGATGTATTTTAAATAAAAGCACACATTCTACTCATGTAAAAACACGCTGATTCCTGGACTGTCCGCAAGCCGGATTTAGAAGGCGATTGGGCCGGATCCGGCCCCTGGGCCTTAGTTTTCCTACCCATGAGCAAGGGTCTTCCAAGCCCTTAGAAGTGAGCCATAAAACAGTTCAAGTCGAGCAAAGTTTATCTTAGCCTGAAAGGGGCGCAGGTGGTGCTGTGGTCTAAACCACTGAGCCTCTTGGGCTTGCTGATCAGAAGGTTGGTGGTTTAAATCCCCATGACAGGGTGAGCTCCTGTTGCTTTATCCCAGCTCCTGCCAACCTAGCAGTTCGAAAGCACACCAGTGCAAGTAGATAAATAGGTACTGCTGCGGCGGGAAGGTAAACGGCGTTTCCGTGCGCTCTGGTTTCCGTTCCGTTGTTTCGTTGTGACAGAAGCGGTTTAGTAATGCTGGCCACATGACCCAGAAAGCTGTCTGTGGGCAAACTCTGGCTCCCTAGGCCTGAAGCGAGATGAGCACCGCAACCCCATAGTTGCCTTTGACTGGATCCCATCCAGGGGTCCTTTACCTTTTACCTTTTACCTTTATCTTAACCTGCAAGCTGCAACACCGCAGAAGACTGGAGCGGAGTGTTTTTTAAGCTCAGAATGCAGACTTCGAAGCCAAATAACATGTAAGCATTTAGAAAGGAGTCACAAAGAATGGGGTGTGCATTCACACATTACATTCAACAAATGTGCAATCTTTATACAAGCAGCTCAGTTGCACATTCATACAGTTATTCACATGCAACGTTCAGTGAGCGTACAGACTGTGTACACAATCGCCCAGCTGTACAAATTAAAAAGTTTACACTCTTTCACACAAGCACTTGTAGAGGAGACAGCTTGGACCTGTGTTCACTGTAACGTGTGAACAAGCCTAGAGAGAAAACACATACATTGTCTGTATGATTTGCAGCTCCATACTGGGCTATGGAGGATGAACACTCAAGAAGGCGATTGTCACAAAATAGCTTTTGTTCTGGGCACCCAGGCATGTGACAAAGGGAATGAGATGTGATCACTCTGCCAATGTTAGTTTTCAGAAAGGAGGGGTGGGTGGGAAAGGTCAAGCAGCCAGTGGGTGGATTCACGTGGCTGGGAGCGACTCCACGTCTAACCAGGAAATGCATGAGTGTCAGATCTAGGCTGTTGTAAACTTAGCAGTCAAGGAAGACAGTGTGACTATCAGTGATTCATCTCCCAGGATTGATTTGATGGGGGAAGTGGTACAACCTGGGAGGGCTTGAAGGGGAGTTTACATTATCTAAAAAGGCATGATAAGGAGGTCCTCACTATCATCTCTGGAAAGCCCACTGTCCAGGCGAAAAGAGAAACGTGATTTGTATGGAAAGGGGAAAATGCAACCAGTTCGTAAACAAACACCCACACACAGAACACTTTATATATAATCATATGTATTCAGTGCTTACTAGCCACAATGGCTATGTTCTACCTCCACTACATTTTGTGGTCAACAAAAGAGGTTTAAAGACGGTCCCAAGGCAAATCTTAAAAAATGTAGTATAAACACCGACAACTGGGAAGCACTGGCCTGCGAGCGCTCCAGTTGGAGAACAGCCTTTACCAAAGGTGTCATGGGCTTTGAAGATACTCGAACTCAGGACACAAGGGAGAAACATGCTAGGAGGAAGGCACGCTTGGCAAATCCACACCGTGATCAACTCCCATCTGGAAACCAATGTCCCCACTGTGAAAGGACATGTGGATCCAGAATTGGCCTCCACAGTCACCTACGGACTCATTGTTAAAACCGTGTTTATGGAAGATCTTACCCGGCTACGTGTGATCGCCAAAGAGAAGACATTTCAGGGGGTGGGACTAGATGACCCCTGTGATCCCTTCCAGTTCTAAAATTATATGATTCTATTATGATTCCTCTGAATACCAATTGCTGAGAATCGCAGGTGAGCAGAGCACTATTGTGCTCATGTGCTGCTCCCTGGTTTCACACAGGCGTCTGGTTGGTCACTGTGAGAACAGGATGCTGGACTAGATGGGCCACTGGCCTGATCCAGCACGCTCTTCTTAGGTTCTTCGGCATGGACACAGAACTGGAAATATTCCTGGTAAAAAAGAACAGTGATTTATATTTTTTGCTGAAGGCACCTGTTGTTAAGTGGAATGCACGAGAGTCAAAGCAGAGTTCCCAAGAATGCTGTGAGGGAGAGAGAGATCAACAAACCAAAATACACTAAAATACCAAAGGGAATTGCCAGCAGTTTTAAAATAGAAGAGCAAAGATGAACTCCGACCTGAACTATTGCAGGCAGGAGTTATACACCATCCCTTCCGAGTTCCTTCAAAAGGGAGTTTCAAGCAGACTGGAGTTGCAGGTCACCCCTTCCTGAATTGTACCATCCCTAGCAGCAAAGGTTACGTGTCAGATGTCTGGATGTTCCTGTAGCCAAAGAAAGCCCCTCCTGCTTGGGGAGAAGACTAGGCTAAGACTTTTCCTCCTCCTGTCACACTACCTTTCTACTTACAGGAAATTGTTTTACACAGAGCATTCAAACACGGGGATTTTCCTATCTCTGATCCAATCTGGGAAAGTCAGCATCAAAGTACGATTTCTGCATATTTATTTCTGCTATTTATATACCACTTAATTACCAAAATTTCTAAATATAAAAAACACATGCTATGAATAAGACAAATTGGAATTAATCATAAAAACTGAACAGAATCATTGAAACATTTGTAAGTGGACTGACAAGTGTGGTCTGTTTGGAAAACTCCACTTACAGTCCCTTCCTCATCTACTCAGTTTCTTTTTCCTTTTTCCTAGACTTTTCTCCCTCAAGGTGAGACAAGACTGGTCCAATATGTTTTACTCCCTGTGGCTGATCTTTCCCTCCACATAAGTCATTCCACACGCAGAATGTGACCATGTGCAAATGTACTATAAGGAATACTGTATAACTGACCTAAGTGTTTAAAGAATACCAGAGACTGCAGTAGAGAAACTGTAACTCTCTTATTAAAAGTAACATTGCAACAGACCCTCCGCGTCCCTATTTTCCAGGGAAAGTCCTGGATTTACAGAAGCCATCCCAGATTCTGATTTGATCCCAGAATGTCCCACTTTTCCTCAGAAAGTCCTATTTTCATGGGAGAAATGTTGGAGGGTATGGAGTTATGCGACCCCTGAGCCAAGGAGATAAATAACTATTCAACCTTTAGATGACATCCGAAGGCAGCCCTGTATAGGGAAGTTGTTTAATGTTTAATTATGTTTTTATGTACATTGGAAACTGCCCAGAGTGGCTGCGGCAACCCAGTCAGATGGGATAAATAATAAAATTGTTGTTGTTGCTGCTGCTGCTGCTGCTGCGGAATAGGATGTCCCTGATTTCACTGGAGAAATGTTGGCGGCTATGCAATAGTCCTAACAAACTCACAAATGCAGGCTTGACTTGTGTTGCAGTCCTGGTCCTTGTTCTAGTTTCACTTTCCATGCCGCACTGTATGGCATTGCCTGCCTATTCAGGACCCCATTTTCCTCACACCCGGTATCAAACAGAAGTAGGCATGCTGCTGATCGCCGAAGAATTGATGCTTTTGAATTATGGTCTGGAGGAGACTCTTGAGAGTCCCATGGACTGCAAGAAGATCAAACCTATCCATTCTTAAGGAAATCAGCCCTGAGTGCTCACTGGAAGGACAGATCCTGAAGCTGAGGCTCCAATACTTTGGCCACCTCATGAGAAGAGAAGACTCCCTGGAAAAGACCCTGATGTTGGGAAAGGAGAAGGGGACGACAGAGGACGAGATGGTTGGACAGTGTTCTCGAAGCTATCAGCATGAGTTTGACCAAACTGCGGGAGGCAGTGGAAGACAGGAGTGCCTGGCGTGCTCTGGTCCATGGGGTCACGAAGAGTTGGACACGACTAAACAACTAAACAACAACAACATACAGAAACCCACCTTCCCCTCCAAGCACACACACACACACACACACACACAGAGAGAGAGAGAGAGAGAGAGAGAGAGAGAGAGACAGAGAGACAGAGAGAGGGGGGGAGAAAAACCGGGCAACTGGGCCACCCACTCTGAAGTCAAGGTACCCAGTTCTACAAAAGCACTTCCCCTAAACTCAACTTAGCCTGAGCCCAACCACCAACACGTGGTTTTCAGGACAGCAGCCCATTTGCTTTTACCAGGCGTGAAAAGTTGGTGCTTTGCGGCAAGCTCAACATCCCTCTCTCCCGCCCACCTTCCAAAATTCAGTGCCAAAGTGTGCCAGGGCATTTGGGATCCACCCTGGCTACCAGCATGAGGCCCAGTGCTGCTTTTTTTTTTTTTTTGCCTTGCAGCCTGTTGCTTTGTAACTTTTTTCGAATTCCACCATCACCACCCCTCCCTGGGACTTTGAATGTGTTGCCCTCAGCGAATGCCACACCAACTTCGAAGTCAGCCTGGCTGGTCCAAGCGGCAGGCAGCTTTGTTTATCTCGCTTGGCAAGCGTCTCCTTCCTCCTGCTGCCTCCCTCCACCTGCCCCCCAAATCAGGTCAGCTTCCTTGCTTGCAGCCCCACTGGCTGGACACCATCAGCACAAATCCAATTACGGAGACAATAGACTCCCGCCTGCAACAGGCCAGGGCTGGCCTGGCTGACCTCCTGCCTTGGCAGTCGCTGAACAATGGGCCACTTTTGTTTCAAACCGCCCCATTGTTTGCAATTCTCTCGCATCCGTGTGCACGGGATAAAAGGGAGATATCCAGGGGCTTGTTTATGAATGGGGCTTTGGTCCTGCGGTGGGGATGCAGGGCTCGACCTTGCACAAAAGGATTGCCTGCTCATGAAAGCCACGGAGTGATTAAATGATTAGAGATGCAGTACGTGGCCGGCCCAGGAAAGGGAGATTAAAGAATCTGCGTTTTGTTTTTTAGTGTTTATAGCAACCCGAACACCTTTGCCTCCCCTCTCTCCCTCTCGCGCTGTACAGAGAAGTTTTCAGATGGCAGTTCCAGGCAAAAGCTCGCTGCCCAAAGGCAAAGCCAGCCAGCCGGCCAGCCGGCCACAGGTTTCTCCCCATCCCAGCCCATCATCGACCCAACATGACCTACAAGCAAAGGGTGCAAAGATTGCAACAGGCTCTTGAAATAGACCCAGGCAGCGTTTAAACCTAATCTGGGGCTTGGAAATTGCTGAGGGGGTTGGTGGGCCATTTAATATATTTTTTCTGCCTCCTGTAGCAACTGTAATACTGGCAACAACCAACTGAGGCGCGTCCATTCGAGGTGTGACTGGGCCGAACCGGGAAGTGACTTTAAAAATGGCCAAAACAGACCTAAAAGAGCCGAAGAAAGGACAAGTAGGCGCAAAAAATAGCACCTAACCACCCCACAAGCCTTTGCAAGTGCAATTCTGGGAGCCCTTGCACTGACCATTGATGCCTGCGAAAAGTTTGAGCAAGGAAGTTTGGAGGCAGAGGCGTAGACTGGGCACACTAGCTACACCACTGTTTGGACAGAGCACTTGTGGTGGAGTTTGGCTTCTTGTGGGTGCTGCTGGTTTTTTTACAGGGCTTTCCAAGGGTTTCCAGAGGTTTACAGGTGTCTGTAGGCTTTCCAAATGGTGTTTCAAAGATATATATAATCCAGCAAGGGTTTAAAAGACAGTTGAACTCAGGATGCAAGGGAGAAACGTGCTAAGATGAAGGCATGCTTGGCAAATCCACACCATGATCAACTCCCACCCGGAAACCAATGTCCCCACTGTGGAAGGATGTGTGGATGCAGAATTGGCCTCCACAGTCACTTATGGATTCACTGTTAAAACCGTGTTTACGGAAGACAACCTTACTCGGCTACGAGTGATCACCAAAGAAGAAAAGACCCACTGAAAAAAAACAATCTATCTATCTATCATCTATCTATCTATCTATCTATCTATCTATCTATCTATCTATCTATCCATTTTTCTTGGTAATATACACAGCAAGCAGCAGCTATTTGGTATCTAATAAATTTAGTAAACACATAAAAACATACATAAAGTGGTCTGAATTTTTGCTGATAAATAATGGCCAATTCTGGCTAAGCAACATGTTTAAATAGATGTCTAAAAAGGCACCGCATATTGCTGTGTGTTTTTGACATAGACAGTGTCTGTTATAAAGGGGTGGGGTGAGAAAGAGGAAGGATGAGCCTAGCATCCTTCCTTTGTGATGCTGAATTAAGAAGATGAAGACGGCAAATTTTGTTTTAATCTAGGCCTTTAAATTAGGTCAAGGCAGTCATGAAATTCCATTCAATGAACCATCCGTATGATAATATGCAGTGATGGAGCAGCCAGGGATAAAGTTTCTCATCCACAGAAAAGCCATATGCATCACAATCTATTTACCAGGGATAAACTGCTGCCACAATAAGTCACTGGAAATATTTCTTTTGTCTCACAAGCAAGCAGAGATTTCACAGAGAGAGAGAAGGCGCTTATCTTGGGAAGAGGTAAAGAAGAAACAGAGTTGTAAGACAATCTGAAGGAACGAGCGTGCAAGTATTCACAACAAAATAGTAGCCATTTTGCTCCTTCCCAGGTCCTGTTCCTGTCACCAGGATACGACGGTTTAGTTTAGCAGTATGTCTGAACCCAGATTCATGGTTTGACTCCAATGCTGCCCTGCTGTGGGGAATAGCATACCCCTCAATATGTAATGGGACGTGGGTGGTGCTGTGGGTTAAACCACAGAGCCTAGGACTTGCCAATCAGAAGGTTGGCGGTTCAAATCCCCGCAATGGGGTGAGCTCCTGTTGTTCGGGCCTAGCTCCTGCCAAGCTAGCAGTTCGAAAGCACGTCAAAGTGCAAGTAGACAAATAGGTACCGCTCTGGCAGGAAGGTAAACGGCGTTTCCGTGCACTGCTCTGGTTCGCCAGAAGCAGCTTGGTCATGCTGGCCACATGACCTGGAAGCTGTACGTCGGCTCCCTCGGCCAAATAAGCGAGATGATTGCCGCAACCCCAGAGTCGGTCACAATATGTAATGCTGCAAACTCTCTTCTGCCACCTAGACCCAGGTGCAATACAGGTGCAAAATTAACTGTATACAGTATCTTAAAACACTACAGTCTTTGGTGTGCTTGAATTACCTAAAAAGCATGATCATGGGATAAGCACCTAGAACCCCCTGGAACTTGGCTACCGCTCGGCAGAGCTTGGGGTGATGCCGTACCTTTGTAACAATATAGTACACACATGACGCATTGTGATGAGTGTACCCATATTGCACTGCACAAGAGCTAGGTCAGGCTTCCCCAATCTGATACCCTCTAGATCAGTGTTTCTCAACCTTGAGCCCCCAGATGTTGTTGGACTACAACTCCCATCATCTCAGAGCTCTGGTCTTGCTAGATAGGGATGATGGGAGTTGTAGTCTAACAACATCTAGAGCAGCCTTTCTCAACCTTGGGTCCCCAGATGTTGTTGAACTACAACTCCCATCACCCCTATCTAGCAAGGCCAGAGCTCAGAGATGATGGGAGTTGTAGTCCAACAACATCTGGGGACCCAAGGTTGAGAAAGGCTGCTCTAGATGTTGTTAGACTACAACTCCCATCATCCCTGGGCACTGGCTATGCTGGTTGTGGCTTAGGGGAATTGGAGTCACCAACAACCACTGAGAGGGCCTCAGGTGGCGCCAATGCAAATTTTAGTCCCACTCAGCAGAGCCATTCCATGAACCTAATCCTTAACCCATTTAAACGATTCCCACCGATCTGGGATTTCTCAAAAATCAGGCTACAATTCAATCTCATTTTGAAGAGGTTGTGATTCTGCCCTACTTTCTGCTTGAAGTAACTGTTTTATGTAGGCTAATCCCAGATCAATAACTGTTTTCTTGCATTATCTCAATCTTTCATTACACACTGTGGGCCATATGAAAAATAATAGGCTCTCTGCTGTCTGCAGTGAGCTCAGGGCGTGCCGAGATTTCTAGATCCACGAGGAAGTTGGTAGAGCATGAGACTCTTAACCTCAGGGTCGTGGGTTTGAGCCCCATGTTGGGCAAAAATAATCCTGCATTAGAATCATAGAATCATAGAGTTGGAAGAGACCACAAGGGCCATCGAGTCCAACCCCCTGCCAAGCAGGAAACACCATCAGAGCACTCCTGACATATGGTTGTCAAGCCTCTGCTTAAAGACCTCCAAAGAAGGAGACTCCACCACACTCCTTGGCAGCAAATTCCACTGTCGAACAGCTCTTACTGTCAGGAAGTTCTTCCTAATGTTTAGGTGGAATCTTTGCATTGCAGGGGGTTGGACTAGATGTCCCCTTGTGACCCCTTTCAACTCTACAATTCCATGATCCTATGAATACAGGATAAATTTAAAAAGTGCACAGAATATATTTGCCTTGCTAAATTCCCTTGCATGCTTACCAAATAAATGTATTATTTGCAGACATGAGCAAATAGCTTTTATAATAACAACAACAACAACAACACGTTCCAAGTTTTGGAACAGTACATGCTGCTCCTCCCAAAAAAACAAAAGCCACAATGGTGGAATGAGGAAAACCCTATCATACAGCTTCTAGACACTTACTTTCATGCCATTTCGTTTTCTTTATCCAACATTTAACAAACCCATAAATAAAATATATAACATATGCTTGGAATCCCTTGAGAAAGAAGAGAGCAAAAAATAGACCACCTCATTTGCCGCTCATCACACAACGCAGCCCTTACACGCCTGACACAGCACATATTTTCTTAGACTAATTAGAGCTCATACAATCACATAGTGAAAAGAAGTAGGAGATCTAACATCTAATAAGCTTCTGCCCCCTCCTTTTAAACAAGAAGCTACTTTTTCCAGCAACCCAATCTTCTGTATTTATTCTGTAGAAATCACTTTCCACAGGCTCCTTGAAGCTAGAGATTTCCTCCAGTGTCACTCATGGCTGACCTGGAATTCTTTACCCACCTGACGTTGCCATTTTAAGATGACAGACCACCAGGGAAACAACATTTTCTGGGGCAAAGAGTCCAATGAACATGCGTTTGCCCCGAGGATCCTTCCTTTGCTGCTCAGCCTGAGCTAAACACATCACCATCATATTTGTGTGATATTGTGGTGATGTCTAGTGATTGACAGGTGGGAGGCCCCGTCCAGCAGTTTAAAATGGTCCCACCAGGGAAATGAAGGATAGAGGATCTGGCTTGTGGGCTGGATCCAGTTTTCCACCCAGGATATAAAGTATATGATCAAGGGTAAGTATCTCTGGTGTTCCCCAGAGCTGCTGCTCTTCTTCCTTGCCCACACTAAGAAGCTGAGCAAAAGGAAGGAGTAGCTGCCAAACTGAATCTGCACAGCAGAACAGAGATGGAGCGTAAACAAATGAGCCATGGTGATAGCAACCTCTGGCTGTAGAGCATGAAACCTTAAGATCAGAGGCCTATGAGGTGTTGTTGTTGTTGTTGTTTAGTCATTTAGTCGTGTCTGACTCTTCGTGACCCCATGGACCAGAGCACGCCAGGCACTCCTGTCTTCCACTGCCTCCCGCAGTTTGGTCAAACTCATGTTGGTAGCTTCGAGAACACTGTCCAACCATCTCGTCCTCTGTCGTCCCCTTCTCCTTTCCCAACATCAGGGTCTTTTCCAGGGAGTCTTCTCTTCTCATGAGGTGGCCAAGTATTGGAGCCTCAGCTTCAGGATCTGTCCTTCCAGTGAGCACTCGGGGCTGATTTCCTTAAGAATGGATAGGTTTGATCTTCTTGCAGACCATGGGACTCTCAAGAGTCTCCTCCAGCACCATAATTCAAAAGCATCAATTCAGCCAGTGTGGTGTAGTGGTTAAGAGTGGTAGTCTCATAATCTAGGGAACCGGGTTCGCATCTCGGCTCCTCCACATGCAGCTGCTGGATGACCTTAGGCTAGTCACACTTCTTTGAAGTCTCTCAGCCCCACTCACCTCACAAAGTGTTTGTTGTGGGGGAGGAAGGGAAAGGAGAATGTTAGCCGCTTGGAGACTCCTGAAGGGGAGTGAAAGGCGGGATATCAAATCCAAACTACTCTTCTTCTTCTTCTTCTTCTTCTTCAGTGATCGGCCTTCTTTATGGTCCAGTTCTCACTTCCATACATCACTACTGGGAATTATAATTATCCTATTTTGCATCTGGCGGTTGGAGGGGGGGGGTCATAGCTCAACAACGGAGCACATGATTTGCAAGCAAAACACCTCGGGTTCAATCCCCAAGTAGGGGTGGAGATGTCATCTGCCCAGAACCCTGAAGAATGTAGAATGCCGTGTAGAAGCATAGAATTGTAGAAGGACCCCGGGGGTCATCTAGTCCAATCCCCTGCAATGCAGAAATCTTTGGCCCAACGTGGGGCTCAAACCCATGACCTTGAGATGAAGAGCCTCATGCTCTACCAACTGAGCTATCCACAAGGACATGCAGTTAATAGTCCCGTTCACAATTACATGCCCTAGTATGGACCCATCTACATTGTACATTTAAAGAAGTATTGCAGCACTTTATAAATAGTCATGACTTCCTCCAGACTCCGGGGAAGTGTGGTTTGATAAGAGTGCCGAGAGCTATTAGGAGACCCCTGATCCCCTCAGAGAGCTACAATTCCCAGGAAAGAGGGATTGACCACTCTGCAAATAGTAGCTCTATGAATGGAATGGGGGGGGGGTCTCCTAACAACTCTCAGCATGCTTAACAAACTACACTTCCCAGAATTCTCTGGGAGAAGCCATGCCTATTTAAAGTGCCATGACACTGCTTTAAACATATAGTGAAGACGTCACGGTAGGAGTCTTTTTCCTAGACGAAATGTCCCAGTTCAGAGGCTATTTCTCTATATGCTATACTTGCTCTAGTCCACCATCGCCAGTGGGGTTGTTGCTGGAAGATGCATTAGGAGGTTGGCAGCCAAAACACAGAGTGGCTGGAATAAGATGGTTGTTGAGATAAGTGAGCAGGGAGTTCAGCCTCTAGTCATACAAAAGCTTGAAAGGAGAAGCTTTCGTTTTGAACCAATGCCCAACAAAATGGAACCTTCCCAACCCAAAGCAGGATAAAACTAGGACTCAATAGTCCATCCAACAGCCCACAGCCCTTGAAATTACACTTCTTTTTCTGAGGGCTGGAACAGCACCTTGCTAATGGCAAACAGAGAGATTCAACAACTCTTTCAGCTGCAAATTAGTAAATGACTGAATTCAATTATGGCATATTAAATCCTCCCCACCTCCCGGTAGGATTTTGGGTTTTTTTGCATGTATAGCCTGAAGAATTTAAAGAAAGAATCACTCATGCATTCAGGAAGCCCCTTTTCCCCATCCTTTTTGGTTTTAGATCCTGAAATGTGAAATATGGGAAAAGATAGAATCTTCAGAGTTGTAATTACTCCTTTCTAACAACCAGCTGAGGAGAGAAAGACAATGAGTCTTCAATGAGGCGGCTGGTGGAGCAGACACAAATGTCACTTTTCAAAGGGTGATAACGCCCGTAATAATCTTATCATTTGTTGTAAGTGATTTTTCAATGAAAAAAAATCTGTATTACTAAAGCTTCCTTCCCTCTCTGCTTTGGCAACTTAAAAAGCAGGAAGAAAGGAATTTTGGGAACAGGGAAAGTCATTAAGGTTTGCATTCTAAATTAAAATTAAGGCTTTTAACATACCATGTTACTCACACTGACAATCTTTCACAATAATTGCTTAGGAAGAGTTACTGTGGACTCATCACCACATTTCCCCCCACTCCCCTTAATAAGTTGCCAGAGCTCTTGACAGATCTACCCTCCCCCTAACATGGCAAACTACTTTGAAAGGCAGTGACAGGCTCAAAAGGCTGTTTTCTCAAAGGGAAAGAAGCTTGACTCTGATTGCTTCTAACACAGGAGGGGTTAATAACATTGCAGAATCATCAACAGAAGGATGAAGTGGCAATTGGGTTAGGCAAGAAAAGAGTTGCCTGATGTTAGCAGTTTAAGGATGTTCGGGGTGCAAAAAAAAAAGAGGGGTAATACAGGGAGAAGAATTCAGCTGCCTGAGAAACAAAGCTTTCATTTCATTTTCTTTTCTTACATACGGGTTCTATGAATGCTGACAGCAGCGCCAGGAATAATTCCCTGGGCTTCTCCACTACTAGCAAAACTAGAATTATGCAAAGGAGGAGAGGGGGAATGTTCAACATTGCTCAGCTTGCTGATTTAGGCGAGTTGCAGAATTCTGCTTTCCTGGGCACAGAACCTGTGTGGCTTTTGCGCAGAAAGTTTGCAGTGTGAGCCACGGTGCCTTTACTCAAAAGCAAACCCCAATGTATTCAATGGTGCTTGCGCCCGACTGAGTAAGCTTTGGGTTGCAACTTTAATTTGTTTTCATAGCACAGAGTACACGCTGCCCTAGTTCCCCTCCAGTGAAATAAAACAATATACAGTGGGAACGACAACTTGATCCAAGAAGAGTTCAGGCTTCAACTCACAGTTAACCATTCTGCACCGGTTACTATATTAAGCGGCATTCCCCCTCCATCCCTCCTTCCGCCAATCCTGCCTTCTCCCATTTGGTTCCTTATGGCCACATTCATGCATAATGATAAGCCGCACTTCCTCGCATGCGTGCGTGAACATGCTGCATGTTTATGCCAAGCCATGATAAACCAGACTGCTGTTGCTCTACTTCTACCCAGAGCAAGAAGGATAAACAATGCTCAGTCTTGGCTTCGGGTTAATTCCAAACCAGGGATCATAGTTTGCTGTACAGTCACGATCACTAGCCAATCCTGACCCATGGCTTGTTGTTGGCTTGCTGGTCATGCTCAGTAGAGAAAGCGGAGCTAGACGAAGCAATGGTGTGGCTTTCTGTGAGGCATCTCAGAAAAATCCATACCCACTGCCTCGAGGGAAATCATTGGGAGAAGAAAAGGCTGAGGAGTAAACCCTACACAAATCCAGTGTCCCTAAAACAGTTGGATGGCGCCTTTTACACCTCCTTCCGGAAACTCCTGCAGCCAAGCTGGTGCCAGAGTCATACCTCATGTTACAGACGCTTCGGGTTGCGTGATTTCGGGCTGCGCACTGCACCGAACCTGGAAGTACCGGAATGGGTTACTTCCAGGTTTTGGCACTTGTGCATGTGCAGAAGCGCTAAATCGCACTTTGTGCATGCGCAGAAGCACCGAATCGCGATCTGCGCATGGGCAAATGCGGTGCTGCGGGTTGCGAACGTGCTTCCCGCATGGATCACGTTTGCAAGCTGAGCGTCTTCTGTATTGCTCTGCTTTCCTTTGGATCACATCAGTGAAGTTGAGAGGGGGGGTCTTGTCATCTAGACAGCCCAGGAAAAGTCGCTTCTGAGCAGCAAAAACAACGTGGGAAGAAGCAGTTACAAGTTACCAGTCTCTGCAGCCACAGCAGGCATTGTGGTTCTCCAGCAGTTTGACCTCACCCCTGGAGGTGCACTCCATTGTCTCTAGAGACATACAGATAGATGCCAACAAAAAATAAGTTATGTTCTATTCCCAAAGAACAAAATATGCACACAGCAGGAAAACTGCATTTTCTGTTGAACCAACTTTGGGCAGGAGCAAGCTTGTCAGTTTCGCAGGAATTTTCAATACTCCTACAACAACCAAAAGTTTGTCCAAAGGAAGATACCATGTTACCTACTTTGTGCATTCTTGTCTACCCAATGTAAACATGAACTGCTATGGGAAAGAGCCTTGCAGCACCTGGTATGTTGTTTGCACTAAATTATTGTTAAATGCTAGACGGGGGACTAGAAGTCAGGGAGGGGTGAGTAAGCCTAGAATAAGGACACACACTGCTGCCTGCAGAAACTCAGAAACACAATACAGCAGCATTCTTATCTTCATTGTCAATTGAAAGTAGTATATTCTCCCACAAGTGCCTTATATTACGAAAGCTAACAAAACATAACGTATTATGAAAACACCTATAAGATCCTTGGAAAATAAAGTTGGTATATAAATTAAATGAATGAATTAATAAGATGCAATGAACCAGTTTTATTTAGGAACCATGGCCAAAACCCATGTTCAATTGTGAGTACATACTGTATTTTTCCGTGTATAAGACTAGGTTTCTTTCCTTTAAAAAAATGTCCAAAATTTGGGGGAGTCTTATACACGGATAGATCTCCCCCAATTTTCTTAAATTGGAGTCCCTAAAAATAGGGGGTGTCATACATGGGGGCATCTTACAGACAGAAAAATACGGTACTGCAGAAGGCCAGTGATATACAGATTAATTTTGTTCTTAAATCAGCTACAGAAAAATTATGCTACACACACACACCATGCTGCTGTTCCATATTTCAGCACAACAGTGGATAAAAGAAAATGTAAGTGTGTTCTCAGCAGGCCAGACTGCCAACTACTATGTGTAAAATCTTTATAAAAGCAGATTTTGGTTTCACAAAAAAAAAGATGATTCTGAACTAGGTATGGCTGCATTCATATGCAGATTTACCAAGACTGCCCGCAGGTCTGCAAATTGCAGTATTTCCAGGGAGTTGTGGAATGTTCATGGATTCCAGGCGGGAATATCCAAACAAACAAGGCATGCATTATCATGTTTCGTGACATCAAAGAGGAATGAAAGCCTTGAGCTTTAAAAACCAAATCCCCATGTTTTAAGGAGGCAGAACAGGTAGTTAAGAGGATGGCGAAAACAAAAGCCCTTGGGAGAACATGACCCCCCCCCATCAATGTTATTGCAGTTGTGAGAGACAGGGCACGGAAAATTGCTCAGTTAGGTAAAACCTGCATTTCTGCAGGGGAAAGTTTCTGTTCCCTTCCCCTCTCTTCATACACTTTGGATCACAGCATCTACAGGGGCAAAAGAATTCTGAATTGTGTTCTTAGGAACCATGGTTTTTCCTCTTCTCAGAGGTTATTTCAGACGGAGGTCATTCACAGTGGACGAACCTTCCAAAAGTCAACTTCTCCACCGCTGCTGACTCTGCCATTGCACTGGGTGTGGGGACACATCATGCTCCTTCTGGGGTAGTTTGTCCGCCTTTGGTCCCCACCTTGCACTCAGCTCTCACCTACGGCTCCTAGAAGCTGTCAGTACGTGACAGCGGCCACACCTTGGGAACGGCTTTGACTGGCAGGCTAAAACAGGTGAGGGTAGCCGATGGGTCTCTAGCCCTTGGTGGGCCTGTTCCAAAAAAGCAGAATGTGGGCAAAGGCTGCTTCAACGTGCTAGCAAGCATGATAGCCTTGAAACCCCCTTTTGTTTTCCTGGCCTTGGTTCTAACGAAGCTACATTTTCTGCCAGTGTCTTGAGATAACAATGCTAAAGGAACAAAATATACTGGAAGGCAAGATACAAATTGTCCAACACAGAAAAAAGGATACTGGAGACCAGTGCAAAACCTATTGACACCCTGCCAAACAACCGGCAGTTGCACCTTCACCCATGCTTCTGATAAGCATGTATCAAAGGTTTGGCGCGATGTTGTTAAGAACATAAGAAGAGTCTGCAGGATCAGGCCAAAGAACCATCTGATCAGGCATCCTCTTCTCACACTGGCCAACCAGATGCCCATGGGAAACCAGCAAGCAAGACCAAAGCGCAAGAGCCCTTTCCCCTCCTGTGGTTTCCAGCACCGGTTTTTCAGAAGGCATCGCTGCCTCCATCTGTGGAGGCAAAGTCTAGCCATCATGCTCATAATTCCAGAGGTTTGCACCAGCTCTCTCTGCACACAGCACAATACGGACTGTAACTAAGCACAAAATGGTCTGAGAGAGTCACATGTGCATGCTCATTGCTGTACTCCTTGGGGAAAGGTGGTAGAGTGAACCCCAAACAGGTGCCAAAGGGAGGGAAAAAGGTGACCATTGCGTTCTGGTAAAATACACCTCAGGGACTGATGCAACTTTGACTACAAAATAAAATTAAAAAGTTGTCCAGTAGCACCTTAGAGACCAACTAAGTTTGTTCTTGGTATAAGCTTTCATGTGCATGCACACTTCTTCATGAAAGCTTATACCAACAACAACCCTAGTTGGTCTCTAAGGTACAGTGGTACCTCTGGATGCGAACAGGATCCGTTCCGGAGCCCCATTCGCATCCTGAAGCAAACGCAACCCACGTCTGCGCACGAAAGGTCGTGATTCGCTGCTTCCGCGCATGCACGTGACTTCATTTTGATGCAATGTGCATGCACGAGTGGCAAAACCCGAAAATATTCATCCTGAAGCATATTTAACTCAAGGTATGACTGTACTACTAGGTATCTAAAGAAGTGTGCACGCACACAAAAGCTTATACCAAGAACAAACTTAGTTGGTCTCTAAGGTGCTACTGGACAATTTTTTTTTATTTTTTAATATATTTCGACTGCATCAGACCAATACGGCTACCTACCTGAATAAAAAATATAAATCCATACCAGGTTCACCTGGCATTCACTTCGCTTATTTTGCTGCTGCCATCCTTCCCCCTGCACCCACCCATTTTGCCAAAACAGAGGTCAAGTCTTTAACCTGCCAAACGGGAGTGGCTCTCAGGAATGCCTATTAGGGAAATGAGTGTGTTTTCGAAGGGGGCGGAAATCAAGCCCAAAGGCAGATGCAGGATTCTCCTGATGAATGCTTGATAACACATCCAGAAGAGTGACAAGCCTTATACATTTGCAACGTGCCGCCTTTGCAAGGTTTGCCAGCAACACGTTAAGGATAAAGGCAAACCTCTTTAAACCTGGCTTGAACTCTATCAGATAAGAACACCACTGACAGCAAATCTTTTTTTCCATACAAGTGGTTTCCATAGAAATGCTGAGATTCAGCAACACCAAATGCCATAAGAATTACCTAGTTTTGAACACATATGTTTATTTTTAGTGATTTGCAACCTTTTACTTTTTTTAAAAAAAAAGTTTAAAAAATCCTACCTCTCTCTTCTTCACATTGTAAAAGCATGGGAGAAAAGAAGTGAGAACCTCACAGCCTCAAGAGCCCCGGGTGTCAAGAAGTGCTTCTGAGAAGCCACACAGAGCTTTTGAAACTGGGTTAAATCACTATGAATAAGCTTCAGGGTTTATGGGTAGACATTCAAAGCTACAAACTGGAAGGGCGTGACATTGCAGGTCTCCAAAACTCTGCAGAAAAATACCGTATTTACTCGAATCTAATGCTCAGCTTCTTTTGGCCAAATTACACTGCAAAAATTAAGGCGTGCATTAGATTTGATGGCACATTTACATCCGCCAGCAAATACTTTTTTGGGTTTCAAGGTTCTGAAAATTTGAGGCACACATTAGATTTGATGGCGCATTAGACTCGAGTAAATACGGTAGTGGGGCATCAGACTAACCCCCATTTACCCCCCTCCCAAAGTGACATAGGCAAGGGTTCCTACTGTATGCCACAGTGATCCGTCCCCAGCAGACCAAAAGGACTATTGAATTCAGTGAATGCAGAGATCTCAAGTCCTAGATTACTGGCAGTGGGAATGTTTGGCTCTGTGTAACCCTGACATACCGGTATATAGAAGTTGTGTGCATGTGGAGCCCTGGCCAATAAGGGATCGAGAAGGCATCCCTGGGTCTTGGTGACCCAGTAGGTGAAGAGACCATAACAACCTGGGAGAGACATCAAGTCTGTATTTGATGATGAGTGCAGCAAAAAAATTGCTTAGCCAGCTGCTGATGGTGCTCTCCCCTGGAAAAACTGGATAAATGGAGTGAGCAGATAAGTTTGTTCTCCCTTCTGATCAATATATTGCAAAGCCCAGGAAATACAACCTGCTATGCTTAATCCTACCCTTTATGCTTTGGAGGGTGCTGTTGAAGGAGAAAGGATCACTGGGCTCTGGTACCTACAAAACCTATAATAGGACAGTGCAATCCAAACCCAAGTTCCCCCAGGAGGAGAGTTTGCGTTCAGCAGATCTTGGGTTTTACTAGCTGAGCTGGGGCTAGGCCAGCATTAAGTCCTTCACCTTGGCTCAGCTGGGGCTCAGGTAGCAGACGCGCCGAATCGCAATCTGTGCATGAGTTGCGGACATGCATCCTGCACAGATCACGTTCGCAACCCGAGCGTCCATTGTAATGCTGTATGTTTTCCTGGTTCAAGCTTCCTCACTGGGGCATAATTTTGAACCTAGATTTTCATGTGCCAGGTAACATCCCTAGCCGCAAAGAGCATGCAGAACCATGGGCATTTTGCCTGATGGAGCTGTGATTTTGTGATATTGTGCTCCCGAGTCCACTGGTTCCATCTAGGCCAGTACTGTCTACACTGGCTGTCAGCACCTCTCCAGAGCTGCAGACAGAGGGCCTCCAATATGACGACGCTGAATACTGAACCTGAGCCTCAGCCCTTCAAATTACAAGAAAGAAGATTCCAATGAAACATCAGGAAGAACTTTCTGACAGTAAGAGCTGTTCGACATCGGAATGGACTCCCTCGGGAGGTGGTGGGCTCTCCTTCCTTGGGGGTTTTTAAGCAGAGGTTGGGTGGTCATCTGTCATGGATGCTTTAGCTGAGATTCCGGCATTGCAGGGGGTTGGGCTGGATGACCCTCGGGTCCCTTCCACCTCTACAGTTCTATGATTCTATTATTCTTGTTGCTGAAAAGGAGTGCTTCCATCATGACACATTTGAATGTCCGGGGGAAAGAGGGGCAGCAATAGTAAGAAATTATTTTTCTCTCTGACTTGGCTCTTTCCACCAATCCCATGATGTCTTCACACAATAACATAAACATTATTCGTAGCATGTGCTCAAAGCTCTTGTGATACTGGCACCGAGTAAATACCTACCTATTTACCTAGGCATTGTCGAGGACTTAGGGCTAAATGGTGACTGATACCCTGGCTCAGTGGTTTTAGCTGCTCCTATTGTCCCAAATGAGCTCTTATTGTGTTTAACAGGATTGTATGTATTTTGTATCCTGCCCCACAATCCCTCAAGTTGAAGGGTGGATTAGGAGAATAAGATGTCTTAATGAGGTAAATAATTCACATCAATCGCAGTTGTAAGAACGTGAACACATGGCGCCTGCAACAAAAAGTTGCAGCATGCACAGATAAGGTAAAGGTAAAAGACTGCTGGGCGGTTAAGTCCAGTCAAAGGCAACTATGGGGTGTGGCGCTCCTCTCGCTTCAAGCCAAAGGAGCCAGTGTTTGTCCGCAGACAGCTTTCCGGGTCATGTGGCCAGCATGACTAAACCACTTCTGGTGCAACCGGACACCGTGACGGAAGCCAAAGCGCACAGAAATGCCATTTACCTTCCAGCCACAGCGGTACCTATTTATCTACTTGCACTGGTATGCTTTCAACCTGCTAGGTTGGCAGGAGCTGGGACAGAGCAAGAGAAGCTCACCCCGTTGTGGGGATTCGAACCTCTGACCTACTGATCAGCAAGCCCAAGAGGTTCAGTGATTTAGACCACAGCACCACCCCCTGGGTTCCAGTCTGCCAGCTGTACAGATTCGATATTCCATCATCACTGCCAACAGACTCCCAGCAGTCAGTACCCATGGAGCATGCTTATCCTCACTGGGGGAATGCCTCCCCACAGAAATGTCCAAGGTGCCTAACGAAGTGAATAAAACAGTATCAACAGGGAGGAACTAACTGCCAAGAAAATGTTCCAGAGCCCCACTCAGCAGAAAAATACAGGACGGTCCCCGAATGCAAGAGGGATAGCTTGCTACGTTTTTAAGTGAAGTAAATCACATTACCATTTAAAGAATCCAAAGCAACTCCTCCACCCTCACAACACGAACATTAAATTCAGAGTCTAAAATTAATTAACTGCACTACTATCAATCTTTGAAAACAAGGAAAGGTTCCGTAGTTCCTCCTCCCCGCCCCCCACTCCACAACCCACAACTGACACAAAGTTGAAAGATATGTAAAATAGGCACACAGATATGCCTATTTAATTGGCATCGTCTATACAGCCCTCCACTATTGAGGGCATAGAATCTAGCTTTGCTCCGTATAGAATTTTAATTATTTTAGTGCCCATGACATGCAACCCCTAGTTGTGACTTCCGACACATTTTGAAAACGTAGACAGCAAAAACACTCAGGAGAGAGGCAGGGTTCTAGTTAAGCTTTTTTATGAGGTAAATAGTCTGTAATAAGCCAGACTTGTGTTGAATCAGACAAAAAAGTCCATGTCCAACCCCAGATATTAGCCCCTCAACACGGAACTGCAAGCATGCAAAGCAGGTGCCTGTCATCTCCTGAGACTGATCACATGATGTGGTCAGCTTTTTTGCTGCATGCCCAAAACAGATTGCAGAATTCGTTTCCAATTCCAAAATCCACTCATGAGCGGTGTTTAAATCCATTTGGTACTTCCAAGTTGTTCTGCTTATCTAGAGCTGAAAACCATCACTTGTCACAGGCTGAGATAGTAATTTAAGACGAGTCCGGAAGCATCACTGATTGATTTCGGTGGAACTGCTTCTATGTTAACTGCGCTTAGGAAAACAGACAAAAGTGATATACCATCTGCCAGAGATAGAAAAGTCAAAGGTTGTAGGCTTTTCAGTAAGATGCATTGGTGTCAACATATCTTAAGAGCGCTCCAGCGTCCTCATGTCGTTGCCATGACAGTCTCTACCAATTAATAAGAACAATATATGATTATAGATGATCAGTTTGAGTGAATGTTAAGTCTGCAAACATCTAGAAGCACAAATTAAGCCAACAAGCCGGGGTGGGGAGAAGTTAGATCTGGGTCTGTTGATAGATCTCTGGGCGACTTGCAATAGACCGGTAAGGTTTTCTGTCTCCCAGTTGTTTAACAATAGCTGCAAAAAAGGACATCCCTAAATTACATGAAGAAAGGAAAAAAAGATGAGGTGTTGTGGAAGGACTCTGAGCTCTGTTCAGTTCTTGCACTCAGATTCCTGGTCCGTTGCTTGCTTTGGATGGAATTGTATGTCCCCTGAAGAAACAGGTTAACAGCGTTACCTCAGGTTAAGAACTTAATTCGTTTTGGAGGTCTGTTCTTAACCTGAAAATGTTCTTAACCTGAGGTACCACTTTAGCTAATGGGGCCTCCCGCTGCCGCCGCACAATTTCTGTTCTCATCCTGAAGCAAAGTTCTTAACCAGAGGTACTATTTCTGGGTTAGTGGAGTCTGTAACCTGAAGCGTCTGTAACCTGAGGTACCACTGTATAGCCTTATCCTCCACGAATTTCCCCTCTTCTACAGCCATCCAAGATGGTGGCGATCACTGCCTCATGTGCGAAAGAGTTCCATAGTTTAATGATGCACAGTGTGAAGAAATACTTTTTAAAAAGCTGTCCTGAATCTTCCGACATTCGTTGAATGTCCACGAGTACGAACATTACGAGGAAGAAAACCTTTCCTCCATCCGCTTTATAAACTTCTACGGTGTCGCCTCTAAGTCACTTTTTCTTGAAACTAAGCGCCCTCAAACACTGCAACCTTTCCCTCAGAGGGGGGTCTCTCTAAACCCGTTGATCATCTTTTCTCCCCTTTTCTGATGCATTTCCAATCTACAATCTCCGTTTTTTTGAAGCGCAGCAAAGGTTTTTACTGGGAAATCACTCGAGATATTTTATGGGAAGCAATTCGTTAACGGAATTGAATAATATAAAAGTAATAAAATAGAGTTCTTCAATTCTTTTGCATCAGGTTTCAAATTGTGGATTTAGGGGCAACCAAAGTTGAGCCACCAAGCTTAGAGTCAGTCTAGCCCTACTGCAGTCCTGCCATGTGCCTTGCACATAAATCTCCTTGGGTATCCAAAACAGCTTTTTGCCTCCTTAAATTTAGGAGCCCCTGGCACAGGAAAAGCCTGCTCTGTAGTTTGGAGCTGTCACAACAAAATTAGGCCAACAGCAGCTAATATAAAACTGAGAACTTGGCAGAAATCACATAGTCAGAGTGGCTGCAGAGGGAAGGGACATACTGTCAAGCATCCATCATCTTAAAAGCTACCTCCCTATATATCTCCCAGAGAGGCAAGCTATTTCTGGGTTTGTCTGTCTGTTTCCAAACCTCAGGCTCCCATTATCTCCTCCCCTCAAGTACTGCAATTCAATTCTTTTCCTCATTTCCTAGGTTGCTCAAACCATAGTTGCCCTTACATCCAACCAAGGAAAACAATGCTTTCCAGAAACTTGAGGTGTCCCACCAGACAGAGGACAGTCCTCTATTTTTGAAGGGCTGTCTGGTCCAAGACCAGTTAAAATACATTTAATATGCATCTACACACAAATATCAGCGCATACAAAGTTTATGCAAATGTGTAACATCTTTCCTTACTCTTTTTTTGGTGATGTGTTTTCTCTCTTTTTCTGGCTGTTAATAACTGACCGTGCTACATGAACCATGTAGTTTTCCCAGTATAGATATAACAGCAAACTGTGATTTGATCAAATCAGGAAGTGAGATGGGGAACCAGAATGTCTGAGTATGGGCATTCACTTCCCAATTTAGTTCCCAGCTCATAAGCCCAAAATGGGGTATAAATGTTTGGCTGCAACATGTGAACCAAGCTGCTGTGGGCTACCTGACCAATTTTCAGCACTATGCCCGACTTTACTGTAAACGATGCAGCCTTCTTAGAAAAGCTCTATGTCGACAGAGCTTGGGTTGCCATTTTCTAAAGCAGCTCTCAACTGCGGCGCCATTTTGATAATATTCTATTCTATTGTCATGCATTTGACACTTAACTTTCCTGAGCAGAGACAAGTTCCAGGGCACTGGCAGAATAATTTCCTCTGGGTGAGAGAGCTCTGAAGGTGTCTATGTACCAAATGTTCTATTTACAAATACAAGAACAGAGCGGGGGGGGGGGGGGACAGGCTCTAAACTCTTTATGTCTGCATGCCCTCTTGTGCCAAATACAAGCCACATAGTTTGCTCCCTAGCATACTGGGAATCTAGTGTGATGAAGGCTCTCTGAATTCCACAGAAAAGGAGGTAGAAATGCAAATGGTACAGAAACAGTACAGTCATACCTTGGGTTAAATATGCTTCAGGTTGAGCATTTTCAAGTTACGCTCTGCGGCCACCCGGAAGTAACAGAACGCGTTACTTCTGGGTTTCGGCGCACGCGCATGCGCGGATGCTCAAAATGACATCACACACATGCACGGAAGCGGCAAAACACGACCCGTGCAGATGCACAGTCGTGTGTTATGTTCTACTCAGGATGCGAACGGGACTCTGGAACAGATCCCGTTCGTATCCAGAGGTACCACTGTAATTTAGTGTCCCAGCTCTGCCTCTGCCCTAGTAATTCAGCAGGGCTTTCAGTGGGGCTGCCCCTTTCCTGGTGGATAGTACTGCTGTTGAGATACTCTCTGCACTTTCCAGAAACAACTGAAGGCATTTTCATTCTCAAAGGCTTTTCCAGCTAGATTGGGCCTCTGCCATTGGTGCCTATTTCATTATATTAAAAAAATAAGTATCGGCTGTCGGGGTTTTCTTTGTGGTTAACCGATTTCCGCCATTTTTATCGCACATCACCCTCAAAGGCTTGCGTAGAAGTGATGTGACAACAATAACAAAGGCAGCCCCACAGTGAAGATGAGGGCAGCTAGCCACCATCACACCAAAGCCCAGCATCAGTTCAGGTGAGATTTCGTTAACATCAAAGGTTTGTGCAGGTAATGGAATAAACCCACGGTTGGGGCTGTTTTAAACATGCCTCCCTTTATATGGTTTCTGTGCTCGCATTTGCTACTAAAAACAACAACATCCCCCTTTTGTTTTACAGCAATCCAACTCGTGTGCGTGCGCCCGGGACTTGGAATTCATCCTGCACTGTCTCGAAATGTCATCCTCTCCTTGTGGTTAACTCGCTTCAATTCATGAAACACTGGGCTGCCACGAGTAGTTATGCAGAGGAGCTCTGCTGCCTGCGTCGCGGACAGAAAAATTGTAAAGCAAGCGCTCCCAGGCACTGGAGCACTAACGTGTCCACCAAGAGGAAGCTGACCCATTTCCACAAATAGATATCTGCTGGCAGAAAAAGTAGCATTGTCTCCGAGAATCTGTCTTCGCGCTGCTTACTGAGTTGTGAAGCATAGGAGAAGGTTAGCTCCATCTCCCAAATTAAAGGCTGCGTGAACACGTCCCTCTCCACAGAAACAGGAGTGCTGCTTCTTTGTGAAAGTCACTGCATGGTTGAAGCAAAAGCCAAGAAGGGCAACGGCTCATTTTACTTACACGCCCACCCACAAACACCCACCCTAACGAGCACTCTCATTTAATGAATTGGGACGTGAGACTTAAAACACACACACAGGGAGAGTTTGTCTTTCTGAGAATCTCGCAGCCCAAGGTTTTGCAGGACACGTGTCATGCTTAGCACGTGGGGCCTGCAACAAAATGTTGCAGAAGGCAGTGTTCTTGTTCACTGTTCTAATCAGCCACGCCCGCCGCCCGGAAACTCCATTCCATTTCCATGTGCATCAACAGTCTCCAGCTTTCAGAGGCCACTGAGCATGCTCCGTCACCGTTGGCCTATTTTAGGGAGTCCCCGCAATGTTTCCCCGTGGAATATTTTTTACGTCTACAACCCTTAAGAGTTCCCCCAAATCTGTCAATGCCCTAATATGTATGTGGGTGGCGATGGTTCAGCTGCATAAGCAAAACCACTCACAAATGAGCATTGGAAATAGAGAGAATACACACTGCAAGACCAGTCAGGATTAAGACCACTGAGCCAATTTGTGGCAGAGAGACAAGATCAGAACCCAGGAGCTTCCCTTTTTATCTCTCAGCCTGCGACCTGTGGTTACAGGGCAGTATATAAATTTAAATTTTCCCCAAGCAAAATCCTAATCTCAAACCACTCTCTAAACTGCCCTTTGATCTTTGGATATACATTTAATAAGTAATAACAACAATAACAGCAAACTGCTTTCCCACTTGTATTGGGGTGGGGATAAAATATAAAATAAATTTATATATATACACACACACACACACACACACACACACACACACACATATATAAAATATTTATTGTTGAACCTTCTCCCATCCCCACCGCATGTGTTAAGTTAGTGCCGAGAAGTGATTCAAGCAGGGGAAAATAGAACACAGGGAAATACCGTATTTTTCCGCGTACAAGACACCCCCATGTATAAGATGCCCCTACTTTTGGGGGCCCCAAATTTTAAAAATGGTCATATGCACTATCCATGTATAAGACCCCCAGATTTTTAACCTTATTTTAAAGTAAAAAAAAACCCTAGTCTTATACACATAAAAGTACGGTAATTAAGCACCCCTTTCTCTCCCAATGCTCCTCCTTCACTCAAATTTGCAGCCTCCCAAAGCAGATAGCTCAGTCACTAGAGAATATGACTCTTAATCTCAGGGTTGTGCGTTTGAGCCCCACATTTTGCAAAAGATTCGCGCCCTGCAGGGGGTTGGACTAAATGACCTTTGAGGTCCCTTCCAACTCTGCAATTTTACGATTCTATTGCTTTTCAGTTAAGGAGACAGTTGTGCCTGTCTACCCTGAAACGTGTGGTTTATCCTTCAGCGTCGATTTTTTCTGAAATTGGCTGCAACCCCCCAACACACGTTCGTGAAAGAATGCTTGGGGGAACTGTAGGCAGTTCTTCCTGAAGGCTCTACAAGAAAGAGGAGCCGCAGGGAGGAATTCCACTGCTCCTCAGGAGG
Source organism: Podarcis gaigeae (assembly GCF_964106915.1). Lineage (NCBI taxonomy): Eukaryota > Metazoa > Chordata > Lepidosauria > Squamata > Lacertidae > Podarcis > Podarcis gaigeae. Next base: position 17,832,114 of record NC_139678.1, on the reverse strand, counting down.
AGTTTTCCCCGTAACTTGTAGCAACGATCCGAACAGCTCTCCCTCCTTGCGCTAAATCTATATGAGCTTCATCCCACGGACAGCCAGTTGATTGCCAGCGTAAGCACTCCAAGTCCCACCCATGCAGAGAGGCCTGGAGCAAACAGCAGAAGTCAGAGTACAAGATTATGGTTGTCATGGTTTGTTTGTTTGCTTTTCCCTTCCTGGCAGGACTCCTGTACCTTTGACAGCTCTGAGCAATTCAGCACTTGAACTCTTTCCCACCCCCACCCCCTTCCCCCTGCACGGTAACACAAGAATGAGAAAGGCTTGTGCATGCATTTGAAATACCGTACGCACTTCTGGCCACCTCCAAAAGGATATTGTTGGGTTGGGGAAAGGTTCGCAAAAGAACCTTTCTGTTATCAGTCAGATGGGTTCGAGGAAAATTAAGGTCAGCTGAAGAAACATGGCAGGTCTTCTCCGGATAAATATCATACTATTTGGTTGGAACAATACCTCTGAGAGGTTATTTGTTCAGCCTTTTTTTAAGAAAAAGAGCAAGCTGTTATTTCAAGGTTCCTCATAAAGCATGGTTTCCAAACCCTTGATCATCTTGGTTGCCGTCCTCTGCACATGGTCCAGCTTGTGAACATCCTTCTTAAACTGAGGTGCCCAGAATTGGACACACTATTCCAGATGTGGTCAGACCAAGGCAGAATAGAGTGGGACCATTACTTCCCTTGATCTGCACTATATACATCTGTTGATGCAGCCGAGAATAGCGTTAGCCATCTTTGCTGCTGCATCACACTGCTGATTCATGTTTAGTTGAAATCTCCCTCCCCCTTTTTTTGTAATTTGGACCCACTGGTTTGGATACTACCCTCTGGTCCTATAGAAAAGAAATTTGCTCCACCCTCTTTGTGACAGCTATTAAATTGCATATATATCATATTGTATGTAAAAGAATAGGCTTCCCGAAAGCTGTTTACCATGAGAACTCTATTGAGCTTCCACTCTGAGGGGCAAAACACATCTGAATACCATAGATTGGTTACCAACAAGAGGTTAAAGTTCTGCTCATGTTGTTCTTGACAGGTCACTGTGCTGCTGTTCCGAACCAGCAAATATATTCTTATCAACCAACCAATCCTGGAATTAATACACAGGGGTTCTCTTTTTATGCCTGGGCCAACACTGAATAAACACTTCAAGTAGGAATTCTGGTATCAGATGTTGTTGTTGTTTAGTCGTTTAGTCGTGTCCGACTCTTCGTGACCCCATGGACCAGAGAACGCCAGGCACCTCTGTCCTCCACTGCCTCCCGCAGTTTGGTCAAACTCATGCTGGTAACCTCGAAAACACTATCCAACCATCTCGTCCTCTGCCGTCCCCTTCTCCTTGTGCCCTCCATCTTTCCCAACATCAGGGTCTTCTCCAGGGAGTCTTCTCTTCTCATGAGGTGGCCAAAGTACTGGAGCCTCAGCTTCACAATCTGTCCTTCCAGTGAGCACTCAGGGTTGATTTCCTTCAGTATGGACAGGTTTGATCTTCTTGCAGTCCATGGGACTCTCAAGAGTCTCCTCCAGCACCATAATTCAAAAGCATCAATTCTTCGGCGATCAGCCTTCTTTATGGTCCAGCTCTCACTTCCATACATCACTACTGGGAAAACCATAGCTTTAACTATACGAACCTTTGTTGGCAATGTGATGTCTCTACTTCTCAAGATGCTGTCTAGGCCTGTCATTGCCCTTCTCCCAAGAAGCAGGCGTCTTTTAATTTCGTGGCTGCTGTCACCATCTGCAGTGATCATTGAGCCCAAGAAAGTAAAATCTCTCACTACCTCCATTTCTTCCCCTTCTATTTGCCAGGAGGTGATGGGACCAGTGGCCATGATCTTCGTTTTTTTGATGTTGAGCTTCAGACCATATTTTGCGCTCTCCTCTTTCACCCTCATTAAAAGGTTCTTTAATTCCTCCTCACTTTCTGCCATCAAGGTAGTGTCATCTGCATATCTGAGGTTGTTGATATTTCTTCCGGCAATCTTAATTCCGGCTAGGGATTCATCCAGCCCAGCCTTTCGCATGATGAATTCTGCATATAAGTTAAATAAGCAGGGAGACAAAATACAGCCTTGTCGTACTCCTTTCCCAATTTTGAACCAATCAGTTGTTCCATATCCAGTTCTAACTGTAGCTTCTTGTCCCACATAGAGATTTCTCAGGAGACAGATGAGGTGATCTGGCACTCCCATTTCTTTAAGAACTTGCCATAGTTTGCCGTGGTCGATACAGTCAAAGGCTTTTGCATAGTCAATGAAGCAGAAGTAGGTGTCTTTCTGGAACTCTCTAGCTTTCTCCATAATCCAGCGCATGTTTGCAATTTGGTCTCTGGTTCCTCTGCCTCTTCTAAATCCAGCTTGCACTTCTGGGAGTTCTCGGTCCACATACTGCTTGAGCCTTCCTTGTAGAATTTTAAGCATAACCTTGCTAGCGTGTGAAATGAGTGCAATTGTGCGGTAGTTGGAGCATTCTTTGGCACTGCCGTTCTTTGGGATTGGGATGTAGACTGATCTTCTCCAATCTTCTGGCCACTGCTGAGTTTTCCAAACTTGCTGGCATATTGAGTGTAGCACCTTAACAGCATCATCTTTTAAAATTTTAAATAGTTCAGCTGGAATACCATCACTTCCACTGGCCTTGTTATTTGCAGTGCTTTCTAAGGCCCATTTGACTTCACTTTCCAGGATGTCTGGCTCAAGGTCAGCAACCACACTACCTGGGGTATACGAGACATCCATTTCTTTCTGGTATAATTCCTCTGTGTATTCTTGCCACCTCTTCTTGATGTCTTCTGCTTCTGTTAGGTCCTTTCCACTTTTCTCCTTTATTATGGAAATCTTTGTACGAAATGTTCCTTTCATATCTCCAATTTTCTTGAACAGATCTCTGGTTCTTCCCATTCTATTGCTTTCCTCTATTTCTTTGCATTGCTCGTTTAAGAAGGTCTTCTTGTCTCTCCTTGCTGTTCTTTGGAAATCTGCATTCAATTTCCTGTATCTTTCACCATCTCCCTCGCATTTTGCTTGCCTTCTCTCCCCCGCTATTTGTAAGGCCTCATTGGACAGCCACTTTGCTTTCTTGCATTTCCTTTTCATTGGGATGGTTTTCGTTGCTGCCTCCTGTATAATGTTACGAGCCTCCATCCATAGTTCTTCAGGCACTCTGTCCACCAAATCTAAATCCTTAAACCTGTTCCTCACTTCCACTGTGTATTCATAAGGGATTTTACTTAGATTGTATCTTACCGGCCCAGTGGTTTTTCCTACTTTCTTCAGTTTAAGCTTGAATTTTGCTATAAGAAGCTGATGATCTGAGCCACAGTCAGCTCCAGGTCTTGTTTTTGCTGACTGTATAGAGCTTCTCCATCTTTGGCTGCAGAGAATATAATCAATCTGATTTCGATGCTGCCCATCTGGTGATGTCCATGTGTAGAGTCGTCTCTTGTGTTGTTGGAAAAGCGTGTTTGTGATGACCAGCTTGTTCTCTTGACAGAACTCTATTAGCCTTTGCCCTGCTTCGTTTTGATCTCCAAGGCCAAACTTGCCAGTTGTTCCTTTTATCTCTTGACTCCCTACTTTAGCATTCCAATCCCCTATAATGAGAAGAACATCCTTCTTTGGTGTCACTTCTATAAGGTCTTGTAAGTCTTCATAGAATTGGTCAATTTCAGTTTCTTCAGCACACGTAGTTGGTGCATAAACTTGGATTACTGTGATGTTAAAAGGTCTGCCTTGGATTCGTATCGAGATCATTCTATCATTTTTGAGATTGCATCCCAGTACAGCTTTCGCCACTCTTTTGTTGACTATGAGGGCCACTCCATTTCTTTTGCGGGTTTCTTGCCCACAGTAGTAGATATGATGGTCATCCGAACTGAATTCACCCATTCCCATCCATTTTAGTTCACTGATGCCCAGGATGTCAATATTTATTCTTGCCATCTCATTTTTGACCACCTCCAACTTACCCAGGTTCATGGTTCTTACATTCCAGGTTCCTATGCAATATTTTTCTTTACAGCATTGGACTTTCCTTTCGCTTCCAGGCATATCCGCAACTGAGCGTCCTTTCGGCTTTGGCCCAGCCGCTTCATCAGCTCTGGATCTACTTGTACTTGCCCTCCGCTCTTCCCCAGTAGCATGTTGGACGCCTTCCGACCTGAGGGGCTCATCTTCCAGCGTCATAACTTTTGTATGCCTGTTGTCTTTGTCCATGGAGTTTTCTTGGCAGGGATACTGGAGTGGCTTGCCGTTTCCTCCTCCAGGTGGATCACGTTTGGTCAAAACTCTCCACTATGACCTGTCCATCTTGGGTGGCCCTGCACGGCATAGCTCATAGCTTCTCTGAGTTATTCAAGCCCCTTCGCCACGGCAAGGCAGTGATCCATGAAGGGGTGGTATCAGATACTTTCTGCCAATATTACACTTCCTGTTTAAATATAACAGGTCTCGAGGGATGGTTTCTTCTTCTGGACAAGTTCCCCATGACTGTGTTTTTAAAACCAAACTATATTATTTACTGCCTCTCAGATTGCTCCTATGCTAAATGATTCAGGACCTTCACTCTCCCAAATTCCCCAGCCAGTCTTCACCTAAACGCAGCACTCTAACTTAGCAGGCCCACGGCTTAAATTAATTTGATCCTTTGTAATCATGTACCGCGGGAAGGAACCAGATATTTGACATTACTCAGTTTCCGTTCCATTATTTAATTGCCTCGGACAGGTATGAGACCATAATTGCATCAACGGCCCAAGGGCTCTTGATTGATTTTCTCTCGCAATCCATAAGGGGTCTTTATTCTGAAGTTTTTTAGCTAGGACATACCAAAACCGAGAGGAAACCGGGAAACGGCAGTGGAAGAGGTGGCGGTCAGAGAAAGAGAGAAGGGGAAAGATTTGAGGCAAAAGTAACAAATACTAAATTATATAAGCAAGGGAACACAAACACCTTTGGGGCAGCTGAACTCTCAAGAACTATCAGGTTTAACTGATGTAAGCGCTAGGCAATAGTCCATTTCAAATGTGGGTGCATTTCAACTGATGTACAAATAAGAGTCTGGGCAAGAGAACAAATCTATAGGCAGCATCAGCAAGAGATGGTTGCGTTGCACATGAAAGTCTCTCAGACCAAAGCTGTCAAACCAGACCAACCAGCTCTCTGGGAGCATCTCCCTCTTGCTGTTGGTATGTGGCTGCTTGGACCTGGGAGCCTTGGTGAGGCAGGTGTGGCCCCAGAACCACAAGCTGTTCACCCCACATTCTTGACAATATAATCGGTATCCTAGGAAGGAACATGGTACAGGGCAGCTTCCTGAGTCAGAGAACTGGCTTGCCCACCTCAGTATTGTCTGACTGCAGCTCTCCAAGATTCTGGGCAGGTGTCTTTGCCTACCCCACCAGGAGACACTGTGCCACAGATGCTCTGCCACCAATCTAAGGCCGTCACACAGGTCTTCAAGGGCATTCTTGGCAGCAGCCCCTCAAGGCTTGAACTCCCCCTTTCCTGGAGATTGGCTGACACTTGTGCTTTGTGCAGAACTTGGTTTTTGTATTTGCACTGGCAACCTAGAATAGCATTAGCTTTGTTTGCTGCGGCATCACACTGCTGACTCGTGTTAAGCCTGCAATCTAAGAAAACCCCTAGATCCTTTTCACATGTACTGCTAGTAAGCCAGGCGTCCCCTGTCGTATATTTGTGCATCTGGTTCTTCCCGCCCAGTTGCAGAACCTTACATTTGTCCCTATTGAAATTCATTTTGTTAGCTGCTCAGAGCGGCTGGGGCAACCCCATCAGATGGGTGGGTTATAAATAATAAAATTATTATTAATAATATTATTAATATGGAATAGGATATTGCTATTTTCATTGGAGAAATATTGGAAGGTATGTACACCGAGAGAGAGACAGTGAGATCTTTGGAATTGGGAAATTTAAAACAAACAAGTAATGCACGTTTCTCTGTTCTTTATTTATCATTTCGAAACTTTTTTTTACATCCAGGATGGCCTTTGGCAGTTGTTTGGAAATCCCAATGGTCTAGCCCCGTTTCCTGCCTCCGCCCCCTGTTGCTCTTTCTGGCCTCATTAATTTATCCCAGCAAACATGCACATTGATTGTCAATACCTTAATGAAAACAGAAGGTTCTCTGGCCTACAGGGCTGGCAGGGAGGCAAGGAAGAGGGAAGTATATATTGTGCCTTAATGGCCACACGCATGGATCAGTTCCCACCCCCACCCCCAGGCAACAGCCACTTCCTTTCAAATAATGCTTCCATACCTCTGCTTTACTGCAATACATTGTGCCCCCTAAGTGAGCATTTACAAGTGGGGATCAATAGTACTAGTGGCCATCTTTCCACGCTCCTAACCCCCGAGACAGCAATCCTTCTTCGGAAAACCACATAGCCATGGTGGGCTATTACTGCAGACACATCAGTCAGCAACGTAATTGGCCAAAAAGATAAATATCTCAGCGGGTTTCCTTCCATACGCCTGTGCTTTACTCACTAAGGGTAAAGAATCTGTACCCTGCTTGACTAGAGCCAGCCAAGGAAAAGAGCTAGACAAGGTCACCCATAATATGGACAGATTCAGGCGGAAAGGCAAGAGGGCAAACTGAGGCAAGGTGGTGGTTTCTTGGCAAAGTGCCTTGTCTTGAATGCTCCAATAATACATTGATCATAGAACTTCAGAGTTGGAAGGGCCCACGAGGGGCTTCCAGTCGAACCCGCTGCAATGCGGGAAGCATTTGCCCAACGTGGAGCTCGGACCGTCGACCCCGAGTCTAAGAGTCTCATGCTCTACTGACTTAGCTATTCAAGCAGCAATGGACATGTTTCTGGGAACCACATGGGGTCTCAAACCGGAACAATCTGAGCCACCTCATGGATAGCAAGTCTATATATGTGTGACAAAACTGAACATGATGTAACAGTAGAAATAAATAAAAAATTGTCCAGTAGCACCTTAGAGATTAACTAAGTTTGTTCTGGGTATAAGCTGTCATGTGCATTGCACACTTCACGATAGTGTATACCTAGAACAAACTTAGCTGGTTTCTAAGTTGCTCCTCAACATCAAATAAACTTAGATCATGACCACTGGGCCCATCACCTCCTGGCAAATAGAAGGGGAAGAAATGGAGGCAGTGAGAGATTTTACTTTATTGGGCTTCATGATCACTGCAGATGGTGACAGCAGTCACAAAATTAAAAGACGCCTGCTTCTTGGGAGAAAAGCAATGACAAACCTAGACAACATCTTAAAAAGCAGAGACATCACCTTGCTGACAAAGGTCCATATAGTTAAAGCTATGGTTTTCCCGGTAGTGATGTATGGATGTGAGAGCTGGACCATAAAGAAGGCTGATTGCCGAAGAATTGATGCTGGAGGTGAATTATGGTGCTGGAGGAGACTCTTGAGAGTCCCATGGACTGCAAGAAGATCAAACCTATCCATTCTTAAGGAAATCAGCCCTGAGTGCTCACTGGAAGGACAGATCCTGAAGCTGAGGCTCCAATACTTTGGCCACCTCATGAGAAGAGAAGACTCCCTGGAAAAGACTCTGATGTTGGGAAAGATGGAGGGTACAAGGAGAAGGGGACGACAGAGGACGAGATGGTTGGACAGTGTTGTGAAAGCTACCAGCATGAGTTTGACCAAACTGCGGGAGGCAGTGGAAGACAGGAGTGCCTGGCGTGCTCTGGTCCATGGGGTCACGAAGAGTTGGACACGACTAAACAACAACAAAAGTTGCTACTGGACAATTTTTTACTTTTTAAATTTATTTCGACTGCATCAGACCAACACGGCTACCTACCTAAATCTAGAATGATGTAGCAGGTGAGTCACATCAATGGCGCACCACACATTCCAAGGTTATGAGGCTCACATAATTAGGAACCAGCTGAGGATCTGGAGAATTTCCTAACGTTGGAAGCTGCCTCATATTAAGTCAGACCACTGGTGCAGTTGCAAGGGGTGGGACTAGATGTCCCTTGTGGTCCCTTCCAACACTACAATGATTCTATTAGCCCAACTAGATCAATAATACCTATACTTACTAGCAGCAGTTCTGTGGGGTTCCTGGCAGGGTTCTCTCCAGGCCATACCTGAGATGCCACCACCTAAACCTAGGACCTTCTGCATGCAAATAATAATAATTTTATTTAATTTTATTATTCATGCCCACCCATCTGGCTCACCCATTGAGCTGTGGCTCTTTTCCTAAAAGTTATCAGATAGCTAGATAGCTAATAGATAGGCAGATAGGCAGACAGACATAGACAGACAGACAGATTTATTGTTTCAGTGAATTAGTTTAATTAACAAAATGTATACAGCACTTGAGTGCAATAAAACGTCTAAGCAGTTTGCTAGCAACATTAAAATTATCAGCAAACACCCTTAAAAATAATTAAAATTAGCAATAAAAAGATAAAAACACACAAACATCTATGTGTCTGGACAGGCTTTAGGTTTTAACTGTTTTTACGTATGTAATGCTTTTTAATTGCTTTTATATGTGTAATTGTTCTGCATAAAGGTTATGTTGTATTGTGAAATCACTTTCAGATGCTTCGTAGGGAATACGCTAAACAATTTTATTTTTAAAAAAATCAAGGACCAGATTAGCAGAGGCCCACGTTCGTTCTAGGACACGCACCAAACAGCAATGCAAAAACATATTTATATGAAATATAAAGCACATGGAAACTTCATTGCTTCATTTTCCTCACAAAATTTACTGCCACGCCATGATTAAAATGTTGTGGGGCCAGAAGGGGTTGGGGCAAGCCTGCAGTCTGCCACCCAGCCATATTTATTTTGATATGTCACGAAGAAGTGGGGAGATTATAGCTCTTCGCATCCTGCCTCTTGCCACACTTCAGAGAAATTCCAGGAAATGGCAACACCTGAGCCACTTACCTGCCACACCTAGCCAGCCACAAGAATGGCCACCGCAGCCATCTAAGATGCCAGCCATTGGGTGTGGCATTTGGACACCTCAAACTTCACTGGAAGTAGGACGGGAAAAGAAACTGGCCCAAATTGCCAGTTTGGAACCACACCCATGTTTTGTCCTCCCCCAGATCAAACTAAAGAACTTGGAAAGAGCAGGTGACCAGGTGTAACAGGAAGAGAGGGCTCCGATACATTGGAGATTTCAGCAAAATGCAACTTTTCATCACTTGTGCAGAAGAGCCTGTAACCTGCCAGAGTTTTCTTTTCTCTGGTACCCTCTGCATCTGAGGCTTTATCAAACCAACTGTAGTTTCTTAAGGGCACTGAGGAGAATTGTTAGGGAGCTCCTGTTCCCCCCACCAAGCTGCAGTTCTTAGAGTGGTTGAAATATTTGTCCCTTTTCCCAGGGAAATTTAGGAAATGAAACTCCATGGGTGAGTGGGTGGGTGGGAAACAGGGGTCTCCTAACAATGTTTGGTGCCCTTAACACACTACTGTTCCCAGGATCCTTTGGGAGGAGCAATGACAGCTTAAAATAATAATAATAATAATAATAATAATAATAATAATAATAATAATAATAATAATAATAATAATTTATACCCTGCCCATCTGGCTGGGCTTCCCCAGCCACTCTGAGTGGCTTCCAACACAATATTAAACTACAGTAATACATCAAACATTAAAAGCTTCCCTAAACAGGGCTGCCTTCAGATGTCTTCTAAAAGTCTGGTAGTTGTTGTTCTCTTTGACATCTGGTGGGAGGGCATTCCACAGGGCGGGTGCCACCACTGAGAAGGCCCTCTGCCTGGTTCCCTGTAACTTGGCTTCTCACAGTGAGGGAACTGCCAGAAGGCCCTCGGCACTGGACCTCAGTGTCTGGGCAGAATGATGGGGGTGGAGATGCTCCTTCAGGTATACTGGTAAAGCTCCTTCAGATACGCAGATAAAGTGGTATATATACAACTGCTTCAAATGTATAGCGCATAGGAGACCTGCCCTCCACAGTCGGTCACCTTATTGACTGGAAGTAACAGGAGGGTGAGGAAGAGAGGAACCGGGAGCTTCCTTTTCCTCCCACAAGGTTTGGTCGCCACTCACTTCAATCAGGCCAGAGCCCTTTTCCCATCATAATGTCTGGCAAAAGACGCCACGCACCAGTTTCCTCCCTGCCTCAGGCAGGCTGTGCATCAGATAAACGAAATCACAGGCTGCAATCGCACATGACAATCTGTCTGGAACATCTGGGGGTGCGGGGTTCTGGCTCTGTGCTGCGAGCTGGCCTAGATCTCTGGTGTCCAAGTGACCCGTAACTGGGTCATGAGTTGATCTGATGGGAATCACAGTGTTCCCACTGCTGTAGTTTTCTTTTTTTAAAAAAAGTGGGTCGGGGTGGTAGAAGATCTACACAGTAAAGCACTTCAATGGGTCCCATGTTTGAGGTTGGGCTTAAATGGTCTGAAGAGGCCCAATGTTATCACTCTTACCTGTGAAGGTAAGCAGGTTCTGAGCTGAGCCAGATCCTGGAAGGGAAAGTCCTTAGAAACACAGCAGTAAACACAAGTTGCTACCTCATTAAACAAATAAAAAAAGGTTGGCATTTGGATCCTATTCAGCCTTACCACTCTGTCTTTTGGGATCTAAAAGGGAAACAAGCATTGCCCTCTGTGGGATCAATGTCAAATTTCAAAAGGCCTTGTCTGATCAAAATCTAAGGAAGGTTCCAACCATAAGAACATCGAGTCATGGAAACACATCCCGGAAAGAAAGACTGTTGGGGAGAGAGTCATTTAGGGGACAAGCTAATGTTTAAGCTTGCTTTTGAGCAGAATATTCACATGCAATCAATATGCATTCCTACATTGCAGCGTATTCTGGGTTTGTTCCTTACCAAATCTTTTAGCAAAGTATCATGACCTCAATGCCAGATTTGTTTTTTTCCTAAAAGAGCTTTTACTGTGTTAACGTTTTGTGCATGTTTTTTAAAAAATAAAAATCCAAGACTCTGATTGAAATGTTTGGGTGAATTTCTATTGGGCACCTTCATCATTTTTAAAACAGAGAACTGCAACCAAACTCTGAACCACCTCTCCCCACAAGGGGGATGGTACACACAGAAACACACCACTTCTAAACTATTTTTAAAAACCACTACCATAGGACAAACCTTGGCTACAGGTCATCACGGTTATAGAAGAGAACGCTTACCACATGGCTTTGGGTTTGGACAACATGCTAAGCCAAAGCTTGGTTTATTGGCTGTGCCACACTGACCTAAAGAGCCTAGGAAGGAGCAAACGGGTGCAGTTGCCTCCTCAGGAGCCTGTGCATTCATGATACGCCATAGTATGGCTGAGCATGATGTGCCAACATGCCCTGTGATTTGAAATGGGGATTTCCAGGTTCTGAGCTCCCAAGCTTAGCTACAATGCTAAGTGTAGCAATAAAGAAGAAGAAAATGGTTAATAAAACACCTCACATACTAGGAGCTGTTCAATGAAAAGGAGTGGAACCTTTCGTATTTATATTTCTCATGTCCTTGGGGAAAGGAGGGAGCAGATGCCAGTTGCTGCTTCTTCAAGAACTCTCAGGATTGTTTGGGGGGAGATGCCTCACAGATTTTGACCTTGAACGCTGCTATCAGGTTCTTTCTCAAAACATGTTTACACTCTCAAAACACGTCTATTCTTTTTCTAAGAGGATGTCAACCTGCAGCCTGGGCACTTTGTATTTTTCTAAAAGCACAGCAGAAAAGAAAAGCAGAGAAAAGAGGGAGTCAGAAAGGTCTAACACCAAGGCACCTGCAGTGCTGAGCTACAAAATGAACAAGGAAGCTGCCACATACAGGACGCAGACCATTAGCTCACCTGGTTCTGCATTATCTATATATACTAGAAGTGGCTCTGTAGGGTCCCAGGCAGGGACTATTCCCAGCCCCTATTTGGAGAAGAACAGGCGATTGAATCTTCTGCATGCAAGGTCCTTGAGCTTCACTTTCTAACAAAAAAATAAACACTTGCTTTCTGCGATGTCTACTGGACAACCCTTTCAATACACGTTAAGAAGGTGGCATGTGAAAACATGCCAGCTTAAAACATGAAAGTAAAACTGGGCCTGCCCACCCCTGATTTGTAACAGTTGGCCTTGACACCAGACTTCTGGGTGGGGTCAAAATTGTAGAGTTTTTGGAGGGTTTCTTTTAGCTCCAAACTCAGAGTTTACTCTCCCACCAGCAATGGTATGACAGTCCTAATGGAACTGCTACACACTGCTTTTGCTACAGCAGACTTTTCAGCTTCAGTACAAACAGTGCGGATAAGAGGCACACATTTACATATGTGAAGGCTTTTGCAAAAGGCACTTAGGATGGACTACATAGAATACTGATGCTTATCTGAGCCATTGAAGTTCTTAACATCCGTACTCAGAGAAAGATCAGGTTTAGAAGGAAACCCAGGAAAGATGCTGAAGAAAGAATATGAAGATAGCTGTCTCAACTCTCAGCAAATGAAACCCATATCCAGGACTTATCACCAAATTGAACGCCAACACCAGCCACCTTTGGGTGTCTGAAGCTGGATGATTGGAAAACAGAGGCCTCCGTACCCAGGGGGTGGGGGGTGGGGAGAAAATGTTGGCTTGCAGCCAGAGAGTTCCTTCCCACACAGGCAGCCAAGAAGTGGGAGGAACTGTGCTCACACACATGAGCAGATTATAACAAAGCTCAGGGAATCTATTGTTCGCAGGGCAAGTTATTCCAACAGCGTACCCAAATGGAGAGCCGATTCACAAAACACTTTTCAGTGGGGAGAGCTCGATTTGCATTCCAGCCAGCTAGTAATGTGTCTGCACTACTGCTTCGCCATGCAGCAAACTGCAGGTTTTGCCATTCACAACATTTCACCAAGGAAAATGCGAGCTTGGGGCCAACTGCAGCATCTTAAAAGTGGCACAAACATGGCACACCTGTTTTACGTGCCACAGGGTACAAAAGCAGGCTTCAGACTTAAGTCACTTTTATACAAACGCAAGGGCTTGAACAAGGCCACAACAGCGCCACCCTTTTCATTTTTGCTGGCAAGCAAAATTTCTATTCGGTACAGGGTATACAGGCATAATTATGCACCCTTGTACATCCTGGTTAATTCCGAAAGAATGTTCCACACATACTTGAGGAGGCAGAATTTATAGAGCAGTCTGAAGATGATAATGATAATAAAATAATAATAATAATAATAATTATCATCATCATTATTTGCACCCCGCCCATCTGAGTGAGTTGCCCCAGATAGTCTGGGCAGCTTCCAACAAATGTAAAAGCATAATAAAACACCAAACATTAAACATTTCCCTATATATTTTTTAAATAGATATTTATTAAAGTTTCAAAAAAAATTTAAAAACAATACAAAACAACGATACAAACAAACACAAACAAAAAACAAGTATAATTTCATTCCCTTATTTTCTTATACCTGACTTCCCCGACTTCCTCATACCTCCCCTTTCTGTATTCCAATTTCTACTTATTAATTCAGCAAATCCTCTCCCTTATTTTCCATTTAGTTTTTAACCTTTCTTTTCTATTTACTTAAACCATTACCGCTGGAAACCAAATAATTTCTAAAGCAACGTCATTCTAACATTCACATTAAACATTTCCCTATACAGGACTGCTTTCAGATGTCTTCTAAAGGTTGTACAGTCATACTTTGGATCCCGAATGCCCTGGAACTCGGACGTTTTGACTCTCTAATGCCACAAAAGTGATTTGCAAACTGGTTTGCAAACGTTCTTTTGGAACTTGATAGTACCTGACCCCCACTATGAATACATATGGAATTAGCTTATCCCCCAGTCAGTCCATAGATCCCTTCTACTCAGTATTGTCTACAATAATGGGCAGTGGATCTCCAGGTAGGGATCCTTCTGGACCTACCTAGAGATGTTGGGGTTGAACTTTGAACTTTTCATATGCAAAACATGTGCCCAGACACTGAGCTATGGATATTCCATTGTTCTCAAGATGTCTCCCATTTAGGCGCTTACCAGAGTTTAAACTAAAGGTTGGTAAATAAATGAAGTAAAATACTCCTCCACGTTACGGCCATAATATGGATGATTCAGGATAGGGCACCTTTCCTGCAGCAGCAGCCAGCAACAGCCCAACAAGAGATTCAACCTATGAACAGACCATCGCTTTCTGCATTTTTACCTCTCCCAAAAGCCGCACATGCGCTTAGTGGAGGAAGTACCCAAAGAAAACTGCCTCAGCAGCAATTTGCCTTCCCCGTGCCAGACTTATTCGTCTCTCCCGTCTCTGTATTCCAAGGCAAAGGAATTCAAAGGAGCGAAATTGCCAAGTGATTTCTCAACCCCCAGAACCCTACAACATAAGGGAGGGTGGGGTGGGTGGCTTGATAGCCTAGAGGGGAAGCTTAGGCAAGTTACCACACATGTTTCTGTTGACGTCAGTGCTTCCCTGGAACCGGCAGCGAAGTGCCAGTGCTCCCAGCTTGGCAGAACAGGGGGAATTCAGAGGGCTTATGGATCCACCACAAGACTGCTTCTCTAGAGTCTCCTTATGAAGATGAGACGGACACTCGGGCCTTGTGCCAGGGGACCCATCCACTGGGAGGTTACGCCCCCTGCCTCTGAAGGAATAATATTTATTTTTACTTCATTCGCAAATCACTCCACCGGAGACATCCCAAAGCAACCAACATTTCAAAGCATCAAGGATAAAAAACATAATTTCAAGCCAGATCCAAACCGTGATAAAAATCTCCAGGAGAGATTGCCAACATGTAGGTGCCACCACACTAAAGGACCTGTTCTTACACTTCTTGATGAAATTTATATCTACAGGAGGTCCTCTCTCCTGCAGACCGCAGCAGTCAGTTATATAGAGAGGGAAAGGCAATTGGAGCAAGGAGACATTCAGCCTGGCCTCATCAATCAGCCAGAGAAGGACCAGCTACAAGGAGCTGGCTTCCTTTCTCCCTGCCAGAAATAACACTCAGCTCCAGCTGCCATTTGCCCTGGCATTGCAGAGCCAGAGGGAAGCATATTTGGGCGCCATCTACCAGCCGGGGAGCTATGGATTGCTGGACCGTGGCTGTGTCCAGTTTTGGGGTCTCAATCCCCACTATATTCTTATGTCACCTTGAGAATCATTCAGCTTGATTGAGTACTCACAGCTTGCAAAATTGTCTGGGAGATTAAGAGGCAATACCACACAAAGGGTCAATAAAGATTGGTCAATATTCAATGATTATCTCAAAATTTATATAGAAAACACAAATCTCCTGACAGATGTATAAATAAATCTAATGAACAGAGAAATTAGACAAGTGAAAAGGCGTAATTATTACAAAAGATAAACAAAATAAATAATATGAATTGCGCATAGATTTAATGAGTGACAAAATTACACAATGAGACTGGTTGGAAGTTAATAATCACGTGATAGGTAGAAGGGGTGGTGAAGGTGAGATATATGTTGTATGTTTTGTATGTAACATATGTATGTAACATATGTATTAAGTGTATATTGTTTTGTAATGTATTGAAATTTATAATAAAATTAAATTACCATTAAAAAAGAGAATCATTCAACTGAAAGGCAGGGTATGGATACTCAAAATTAGAACAAAACGTAGATTATGAGGACTGAGGGCTGAACTAGATTGCAAGAAGAATTTTATGGAGATCACAAGCCAGCACAGCAGCATCCAAATTCAATCATCAAGTCTTGCTGAGCTTGCGCAAAACCTCTATCTCCATCAGGGTGGAGGGCCCTGTGAATCCATTATTCAGGCACAGCCATACCGCACACACTTAAAACTGGTTTGATTGAAAGAGGCTTAGCACCGCTCATCCCAAAGTGGGACTGGAGAAACCTTTTTACCGCAATCTGTCAGAGGCGGCATGCCAACTAGTGCAGAGTCTGCAGTTTTTCTAAGACAGAACTCCTAGAGAACTGGAGAGTGCTGGGAACTGTAGTTTCCTCTTTGAGCTCTTTCTTTTTTTTTTAAGTAATATTTATTAAATTTTCCAATAAAAATATACAAGTACAAAACAACTACAATGAAAACAAACACAAACAAAAAACAACAAGTATAATTTCAAAACTTATTTTCTCAACCTTATTTCCCCGACTTCCTCATACCTCACCGTTTTGTATTCTAGTTTCATTATCCCATCAGCAACTCCATTCCCTTATTTCCCAAAGGTTTTTTACTAATTCCATTCCTTTTCTTACTCTAATGTCTCTGAAAACCAATATTTTTAAGTCCATGTCAATCTAACATTCTTTAATCTTGTAATATTTATTAAGATAGTCCTTAAATTTCTTCCAATCTTCTTCCACTGTCTCTTTCTCCTGGTCTCGGATTCTGCCCGTCATCTCTGCAAGTCCCATGTAGTCTGTCATCTTCATCTGCCATTCTTCCAAAGTGGGTAGATCTGATGTCTTCCAATACTTTGCGATAAGGATCCTTGCTGCTGTTGTGGCATACAAAAACAAAGTTCTGTCCTTCTTTAACACCACATGGCTGACCATACCCAGGAGAAAGGCCTCTGGTTTCTTCAGGAAAGTGTATTTAAACATCTTTTTCATTTCATTATATATCATTTCCCAGAAAGCCTTAATCCTTGGGCATGTCCACCAGAGGTGAAAGAATGAGCCTTCATTTTCTTTACACTTCCAACATTTGTTGTCTGACAAGTGGTAAATTTTTGCCAGCTTGACTGGGGTCATGTACCACCTATATATCATTTTCATAATATTTTCTCTCAAGGCGTTACACGCCGTAAATTTCATGCCGGTGGTCCACAACCTTTCCCAGTCAGCAAACATAATGTTATGACCAATATCTTGCGCCCACTTAATCATAACTGATTTAACTATTTCATCCTGCGTATTCCATTTCAACAGCAAGTTATACATTTTTGATAAATTTTTAGTATTGGATTCTAACAATTCTGTTTCCAATTTCGATTTCTCCACCTGGAAACCAATTTTCTTATCCATCTTATAAACCTCCATTATTTGATAATAGTGGAGCCAATCTCTCACTTTGTCCTTTAATTTCTCAAAACTCTGCAGTTTGAAGTTACTACCCTCCTGTTCTAAAATTTCCCAATATTTCGGCCATATACACTCCATATTGAGTTTTTTCACAGCTTTTGCCTCCATTGGCGAAAGCCACCTTGGAGTTTTACTCTCCAGTAGGTCTTTATATCTGATCCAAACATTGTACAATGCTTTCCTGACAATATGATTTTTAAAACCTTTATGAACCTTAACTTTGCCATACCACAAGTATGCATGCCACCCAAAAAAATTGTTGAAACCTTCCAGATCTAAAATGTCTGTGTTCTTAAGGAGCAGCCAATCCTTCAACCAGCAAAAAGCTGCTGATTCATAGTAAAGTTTCAAATCTGGCAGGGCAAATCCCCCCCTTTCCTTTGCATCAGTTAAAATCTTAAATTTTATTCTGGGCTTTTTGCCCTGCCAGATAAATTTAGAAATATCTCGCTGCCATCCCTTAAAACACTCCATCTTATCAACAATTTGCAATGTTTGAAACAAAAATAACATTCTAGGCAGTACATTCATCTTAATAGCTGCTATTCGACCAGACAAAGAAAGCTTCAAGTTTGACCAAATTTCTAAATCTTTTTTCACTTGGTTCCAACATTTCTCATAACTGTATTTAAATAAGTTCATATTTTTAGCTGTCATATTAATCCCCAAATATTTTACACTCTTAACTACTGTTAAACCTGTTTCATTCTGAAACCTCTCCTTCTCTCTTATTGTTAGATTTTTCTCTAATACCTTAGTCTTTGATTTATTTAATTTAAATCCTGCCACTCCTCTTTGAGCTCTTTCGCAGAACTACAACACGGTTGATTGGGCGGTACATAAAATGCCAAAAATAAACAAACTACCATTTCCTTTGACAGGTTAGCAGAGGGTAGTTTTAAATAGGTGCTTTAACGCCATCTTGTAGAAGTACTGCTATCAATTCCTACTGGCAGTGTTTAGTCAGCCAAGTCTCCCGGGTTTTGTTAGGTGTTCTTGCAAGTAACATTGGGAAGGGTTTAACAAACCAGCAGTGCCCAAATGCCAGTGGCTGTTAAGGACAGTAGCATTGTGGGTAATTGTTGACTCCTGTAAGAGACCTGCTACAGCAGAGGGCCATTCCTTTAGCATTGCATAATACAGTGTATTCTCCCATTTCCTGATCAGGAACTTTTTCCAGTAGAGGGGTCATATCTCCTTCTCAGCAATCTTCTGGGGGCCGCATGCCAGTGGTGGGTTGAACCAGAGGCAAAAGGAGGCAGGGCAATCGTGCGATTTCTACCTCTGTACAAGCAGTCCTGCCTTTGCCCGCCTGCACAAACCCACCTCTATCGTGGCAAGTAAAAAGCATAATCTGAGTTCAAGAACACATTCCAGCCAGGCAAAAAACACTTATGGAATCATAGAACTGTAGAGTAAAAAGGGACCCCAACGACCATCTAGTCCAACCCCCTGCAATGCAAGAATCTCAACTGAAGCATCCATGAAAAAACCTCCCATGAAGGAGAGTCCACCACCAGAGTCCGAGGGAATCTGTTCAACTGTCGAACAGTTATTACTGCCAGAAAGTTCTTCCTGATGTTTCTTGCAACTTGAAGCCATTGGTTCAGGGCCTACCCTCCTAACTTGAGGAGGGTGCAAAACACAACGGGTGAGGGGTTTGGCTTAGGAGGGCCTGTGGCCTAGAGTGAGTCCCAAGGGCCAGACAGAGAGGCCATATTTCCCTACTGAACAGGATTGTGATTATCCATCCCTTCCACTCCATCCCTCCTTTTTTTACCTCAAATATTCCAGCCACCTTCTCTTATCACACCTCAGTTCCCTCACAACTCCACTGCAAATTATCCACCTGCCCCATCACTCAAACACCAAGCGCATTCTCAGCTTCAGCATGAACACCACGCACTCATCTAATCCACGGTCAGACCTCCTCCCCAGTTTTCTGCCCTTATTTCTCAGTCATTTGCACCTGGACCGTCAGTTGTTCAGGAATCCCATTCTTACATGCCCAAAGGCCTATTAAATTATTCTGCCCAGTTTTGTTCTTGATTTCCATTGCCTTGATTCAAGGAGTTCCTTGGGATGCAATTGTGGTGTTATGCTCCTTCTTCAGTCAAAGTGTTTATGTAGAACTAACTTTTCCATTAAAAACCCTTATTTAAATTTTGTCTGGAGAGTATGGTTTGGATTAAATCCAAGTACATTAATCAGTGGTGTACTGGTAAATAATTGAAGCACAGGAACTCTTCATAACTATGGATTCCCTTAGGTTTTCAGCAAGATTGAAGGCAATAACATGTTTGAGGCAGGAGAGAAGGTCTTTTCAGCTCCAGAGGCCAAATCTGACAGGTGTATTACTACAAAGGTTGGCTACATGAATGTGAGAGAGAAAGTTTCTAGGCCACTTCTTGTCATCTTAGCCACAATATCCACTACTTATCAATTCACACAGCATTATTCTTAACAAAACTGAATTGCTTTTGAGAAGATGCCTTCTGAGCACACTTACCTATCTAAGCACACTTGTTTGGAAGTCAAGCCCCAATGAAATCAATAGCCTATTTCACATACAACACTAAGCCATGATTTAACATTGAAAGGAGGACCCACAGGAAATCTGGGCTGGCACGCTCCTCCATCCCTAGCATGGCTGTAAGAAGATTGGAAACTTCTACTTCTATTTTAAATTAAGCACTGTTTAGCGTTATGTCCAGACCCTAAACTGTGGTTAATCCAATCTACAGACAGAGAAACAAGCTAGCTTTGTAAAACATGTTTTGAAGCTGTCTTGTTTCCACTAAACATAGCAAAGTCTAACCACAGTTTGTCAGGGTTTGGACACTACAGCAAACTGCGGTTAGTCTGAAAAAGAACGGGAAGTTTCCAAATTCCTCCTTGGGGCAGCACTGGAGGAGCACAGCAAACACAAGGGCTTCTGTGGCTCATTCTCTTAATGATATCCCATAAGGCAGAGGTAACCAATGAGATACCCTCCGGACAGCGGTGGACTCTGGTGATATGGCACCCTCAGCGATGACAAAATTTGGTGCCCCCTCCCAATATTTATTATATTCATGCTCTCATCCCTCTTGCATTCTGTTCTGCAAATGCTCTCAAGTGAACTGGGTCATAGTTGCAGCAACTCAATCGCCCATCTGACCAAGGCCTCATGTTGAGTAAGGTAAAGATAAGGGGACCCCTGACCATTAGGTCTAGTCGTGGTCGACTCTGGGGTTGCAGTGCTCATCCCGCTTTATTGGCTGAGGGAACCGACGTACAGCTTCTGGGTCATGTGGCCAGCATGACTAAGCCGCTTCTGACGAACCAGAGCAGCACACGGAAACGCCGTTTACCTTCCCACCAGAGCGGTACCTATTTATCTACTTGCACTTTTGGTGTGCTTTCGAACTGCTAGGTTGGCAGGAGCAGGGACCGAGCAACGGAAGCTCACCCCGTCGTAGGGATTCGAACCGCCATCCTTCTGATCGGCAAGTCCTAGGCTCTGTGGTTTAACTCACAGCACCACCCGAATCCCCTAATGTTGAGTAGGTACCTGTGTAAATATAGGTGTTGTTGTTGTTGTTGTTTGGCAGTCCCTCAGCTCAGCACCCTGTGCAGGGGAGCATCCTACACCATTATAAATCCTGTGCCACTCCAGATGTCACTCATCAGCCCCAGCCAGCACGACCAATGTTCGACACAAAAGCAGTAGCACAAGCCTAACACAGCTGGTGAGACTTACTTCCAAATATAAAAGGTTAGACATCAGTCTGCTAAGATTAGAAGGGTATTTGCACATGCATTAACTATAGTGCTCAGTGCCCAATGCCCTGCATAACAAATTGAAAGGTTTGTTCAAGTGAGGACCCCAAAATCCACCTCTCATCCGACAATACCCATGGCTTTTCTGTTTGTATAAAGTCCAGATAGCATATGGCCAGACTGAGCGGCTGCCGCATCTCCATCAACTTCTCATTCCTTGGCTACTCTCAAAGTCTGAACACCTTTCAGAGATGATATGCTAAGTTTTATCTGAACCAAATTTGGCGGCTGCAGGCAAGGCGATAAGGAGGATAGTTTTTCACTTGGCAATCTGATGCGTGTAACATTACAAAGGCACGTGCGCACACACATTTCGTCCTACTGTCAGCATGCTAACCAAGTTCCCGTACTCTGCTAAGCCCTCGAGACAGAATGAGCTCAACATGTAGGCAGATATATAAAATAAGTATGAGATCACATCAGCTTTGTATCAGGGTTTAGCAGAAGTGACTCAGAATATTTATATGGATCCAATCACTGAAGAACAGCAAATTAAGCGCGCGCGCGCACACACACACACACACACACACACACACAAAACTACACATACACTAACCAATATTTTTGGCACAGATATTGCTCAGCGAGGGAGAAAATTGCAAAGACCTAAGAATCAGCATTTTCATCACCACCTTACAGATGAGGACTACTGTCATCGCTATCCCTGCTATGCTTTCTGTGGTGCTCAAACTATCAAACAGGAGAAAACTAAACATTAAAGGCTGAAGGGGAAAACTTTTTATTTCATTTCACTAAACACTGTTTAATTTAGAAACTCCACACAATCCATTTATTTAGCCTTATAATGGAGCAGGAGGGAGAATTACAACTTCCACTTCAGTGGCCCAGCTAGCGAACATATTGCAATGATGCATTAGTATCAGCAGCAAAACTGTTCTGCACTCAACCAGCCATAAAAGAAACTGGGTTTTTTTTAAAAAAACAATCAGATCCTCAATACAGTACATTTGGGACCTGGCATTTCAGCTACCATTGCCTGACCTGCCCTCATCCAGATCTCCTATGCATCCCTGTGACATCTTCGGTCCCAAAGCGCTTTTCTTACATGCTAATGAACTGAACCTGGCAAAAACCCTGGAGACAAGGGAGCTGTGTCTGTCTATTTGTTTGTTTGTTTTGCTGCAGATGGTGAAGCCTAGACAATAGGAGGCCAGAGCCTTCACTCCTGCCCAGGAGACTCTGTGGAGAAGCAAGAGCACATCATAGCCAAGCTTTCTGTTAGCACAGGAGCCAAGAAGCAGGAATTCCTAAATGACAGGCTGGTACCATGAACAGAACAGCTCGTGCTGCTGAGTACTGGGGGGGGGGGGGAGAGGGTCACAAGAGACGCAGGTAACACAATGACTGCACCTCTGTGCTAACTGAGCACAGACACCTGGTTCCATACTTATAACTATTTTTTCCTGAGCTATACTCTCCCAAAAAATATGCGTTGAAAAATGTGGGGTGGGGGGGTTTTCCTTAACCACCCAGACTGCTAGCATGGCTGGGCTGTTATTATGGGTTAACTTTAACCTACGTAGCGTGACTTCTCTTAAGCGAGTTGCAAGTCAAGAGGACAAGTGTCAGGTTGCAAGACAGGATCAACAGGCCTCAAACAAAGCCAAAATCCCACAGGTGGGTTCCCCCTTGGACTGATCTCTAAGCTTCTTGCTATTTCCAATTCAGAGAGAGATAAGTGGATTTAAAGAAAACTTACCATTCAGTCCATTAGGGATGCTCCGGTGGTGAAGTGGTGCAGAAAGGTCATCCATCGACCTCCGGATAGCTCCGGCCTTGTTCTCAACAGGCTTGTGATGGTGAAGATGGTGGTGATGGTCTGGGCTCCCTGCACTGCCAGTGCTGGAGGTACTGCTCCCATCTCCAACATCCCTGGTTCCAGAGCCCCCGTTCAGGTTGGTGAGGCTGGCTTGGCTGTCTATCGAACTCCGAGAGCCCGCTCCGTTCCTCTCCTCGTCCAACATCAGGACAATCTCCTTCAGCTCCATGTTCTCCCTCATGAGGGAGTCCTGCTTGGCTTCCAGCTCCTTCAGCTTCTGCTGGTACATCCCCACCTCCTTCCACATCACGCCGGCCGTGTGCCTCCCGAACCTCTGCCATTCCCTGGACAGCTTTTTCCCCTTCTGCCGGTCGTCGTCCAGGAAGCAGCAGAGCTCCCTCAGTTCATGGTTGTCGTCCTGGAGCTTCTGGTTCACTTCCTTCAGCCCCCTGATCTCGTGCAAGTGAATCTGGAGCCTCTGGTTCACGTCCTTGATCAAGTTGCCGTGTTCCACCATCAAGTTCATCTTTTCGCTCTCCAGTTTCTTCAGCCTCTTCACCAGCTCTTCCTTGCTGCACCTCAACATGTCCTCTTCCGTCACTTTGCTCAGGTCTTCCTTGGACCCTTCCACAGAATTCTTTGCCATGTTTGTACAGAGCCACTTCTACTTTTACTCCTTTAAGAAAACTGCCCTTCACAAAAATTAAATAAAATTGTTTTTAATTTTTTTTTTAATCCTTCAGGTCAAAATGTTTTTTTAATGCAACATCTTGGAGGGTTTCTTTTTTAAAAAAACAACAGCAACACAAACACACACAAAAACCCCCAGTTCACTATAATTCTTCAGGGAAGAGCACAAGGAAGAAGAGCAAATCCACTCATTTCTGAAAATCGCATTCTCCTGCCTACAACTCCCATGCCTTAAAATTCGACGCCAAAAAAATAATAAAAAAGCCACACAACCCAAATTAAAAAAGGATCAGCTCCGAAAGCTCTGTAGCTATTTTTTTTCTCTCCAAGTGAAGCAATCAACTTACCAGAGGTTAATCAAAACCACAGCAAGCCGCGCAGGAGCGGGGGGGGGGGGGCAGTTGTTGGCTTGTAGATCAACCTGCTTTAGGTCTTTGCCCGTTTCACTTGCTCCAACATCGCTGCCACCTCGATCCCCCGCTGCAAAATAGAACAAAAAAATCTTGCGCTAGGGGCACTGAGCGCGCACCCTCGGCGAGCCAGCCAGCAGCTTGGAGAGTTATAACAAAACGAAACAATAATGGTTAAAAATTGAGAAGCAGATCCCTTCGCCTTCGTTTTCTTCGCTTTCAGTTCCGAGGCAGGATGATGTCAGTCCCTTCTTCTGTCTCTCTCTCTCTCTTTTTTTTTTTGGGGGGGGGGGCGTCAAAACTGTATTTAAATTTCACGGCGAGAAGGTGATGGCGAGATGGGGCGGAGGGGAGAGCATTCCTGTAATGGAACAGGAGAGCCAGGGGGAGAGGGAGAAAGAGAGCTTGAAACGAGGCGCCGCCTCCTCGAGGGGAGGAGAAAAGGAGGTGGGAGGCTCCGGGAGGAGGAAAACCTGGAATGCTGCTGGAGAAGAAGCGAGAAATAGGAAAGCGAGTGTGGCGGAGATCGAGAGAAAAAGAGAGATCTGCAGCCGCGCAGACGCCCCTCTCCCCTTGCAGCGCCCTGCTCTCGGCAGCCGCCGAGCCCTGCACGGTTTTGCAGGCGGGCAGATGACGGAGCCAAGCTCCTCCCGCTGCCACGCGAAGGCCCAATCCAGAGGACCCTGGGCAAAGGCGGCTTCTCCTCCCTGCCCCTAAGTCCGTTCAGGTTGCCTTCCCTTTCCGCCCCGGGGTCAGGTTACCGGGGAGAAGCGGCGCTGCTGGCGCGCCGCAGCCAATGAGGCGGCGGCGAGGGCGCAGTTCGAAAGAGCCAGGTGCGCAAAAGGGAAAGGTAGACGCGCGGCGCGCCTCGCTTAAAGGGGCCGCGCGCGCCCCTCTCTCCCCCCCCCCCCACGCAGCAACCGGGAGCATCAGCAGACAAAAGGAGGCTTCCCGCCCCGCTCCTGATCCGTCTTCCTCTCTTATTCTTTTCTCCTAAAAGTCACCTCTAATCCGCGCCTTCGAACCCAGAGCAGGGAAAGGATCGCAGGCAACCGTGCGCAACGGAGCACAACTTGGGAAATCCTCGATTTGTTGTGGCCGCAGCCTCATTTTATTTTCTCATTTCGTGTTTATCGGCTCGGGAATTTCTTTGGTCTGTGCAAGCGGGGAAGATGGGGTGGGGGGCCTCCGTTTTGAGGACGACGGCGAATGGAACGGTTAAGTTTGTAGGGTGGGAATATTTCTGGGTTCAGATCGGGTGGGAGAAACAGCCGAGCAGGCAGAAATTGGGAGCAGTGTGCGGCTAAGTACCCGCGGACGACCATGGTGGGGGAGTTGTAACGTGAGGGAAAGGGGCGCGCACCCGCATCCCAGAGGATAAAAAAACACCCATCGCAGGGGTGTCGGAAATGTGTCTCCTTTCGTGGACTTTCATTCAACGTCAATCTCCCAAGCCAAGAAGCAAAGCCAATAGATGTTTTTATTTTAAAAAAATCACCCATAGATGTGTTCTGGAGCTTTTGTCTGGGTTTTTTTTTAGATTAAAATAAATTTCCTTACATATTTCCCTTTTTCTTCTAACCAGACCCAAGTAAAGGTTTAAATACAACAGGAAGGTACTGTGATCCTGCTGGGGTTCCTCCTTTAAAATAAATAGGCTTGGCCTGGCTGACATCCCACCCTATAAATTCTGTGCCTGATCTAACAGGTAAACAAGACAGAGAGGGAGATCAGCCAGCGTGAGCTGGAGGTACTCTACTATCTCCCTGGTAGAGTAGATACTTCCTATAAACATCACAGGTTCAATCCTAGGTTATAGTAAGCTTGTGACTTGAAAAGTTGAAATCTGGCCAGAGCTCAGTAGGGTATGTTAAGCAAACGATTATTGGCTTATAGGGGTCCTGGGAAAAGTAAGAAACAGCCCTGGTCTGCCTTACAGGGCCATTGTAAGGAGGGTGAATGTATATGAAATGCTTTGAACACTAGAAATGAGCTCGGTGTGACTCTAGTCAGCAAAACCTTTCTTACAGGAAGTAGGCAGCATTCTGCGTTGTCCCTGAATTGCTTGACCTTGGGCTGTTTTCAGAACATTTGCACAGCATGGTCACAAGATCTGTCGTTTTATAACCTCGGAGCTGGTGCATTGGCTAAGAATGTGAGATGTGAACCAGGAACCCCATAGCTGCAATTCTACTTCAGTAGCTCATTAAGGCAAGTCACTGTGTCTCAGTCCCTGCTGAGGACATTCGCTCTCACCTGCCTCAAGGGGTGTTGTAAAGGTTGCAAGGCAAAATTTAAATAAAACGAGAAAATGTGGCTTGCACAACACCTAGATCTTGGGGCACTTTATAAATTGTCGCTATATATTAGCTTTCTCCCAATCTAGGTACTGTGCAAAACATTGTTTTATTATCTTGCCTTCCAAGTATAACGTCTCCAAGGTAGATGTTGTTGCAGTTTTGCGATCTTAGCAACTTGTACGCTGCAATAAATACTATGCTGTCTTATTTGGGTGTTGGTCCCAGTCATATAAGAACCTTGTGTCAGGCTACCATCCCAAAACACAAAGACAGCAGCTGTCACTTGAGTGTAAGGAAGATTATCTTTGTTCAGGCTAACAGCGATAGAGGCTCAGCGGCAAGCACAAGGTCCAGAAGTCAAGATTCCAAGCTACTTGAGCAAAGCAAGAGGGTCATAACCAAATGGAAGCTATGAAGATGTCAGCTGACTCACCTCTCCCACCAAGCTTTTTAAAGACAAGGCGGGGCAAGCTCGCATACAATCTTCTCTTGCTCTACAGGCTGCAAGCACACACATGTGCTCAGTCTGGGCAGGCAGGTGCACCTGGTCAGACATGAAGGCAATGGCTGGATCTCGCCAGCAAGGCTGGGCCCTGCTCTGGGACAACTTGGTTCTCTTGTCATCTCTGATCAAACAGCTTATACAGGGGGTTCTGAGTCCTACAAAAATAAATGCAAATCCCATGAAGGGAGACAATGGTGGGATGGATGTACACACCACAGGCAACTCTGCCTCTGTCTTACCCAAAGAAGCCTCCACCCCGCCCCCCCCCCTTTCCCTTTGGATCATAAAATTGTAGAGTTGGAAGGGACCTCAAGGGTCAACTCGTCCAACCGCTTGCAATGCAGGAATCTCAACATCCCATTGGAAACCAGGACCTTACTTCTTCTTCTTTGGCAATCACTCGTAGCTGAGTGAGATTGTCTTCCATAAACACAGTTTTAACTATGAGTCCGTAAGTGACTGTGGAGGCCAGTTCTGGATCCACACGTCCTTCCACAGTGAGGACACTGGTTTCCGGATTAGAGTTGATCACGGTGTGGATTTGCCAAGCATGCCTTCCTCTTAGCACGTTTCTCCCTTGCATTCTGAGTTTGAGTGTCTTCAAAGCCCATGACACCTTTGGCAAAGGCTGTTCTCCAAATGGAGCGCTTGCAGGCCAGTGTTTCCCAATTGTTGGTGTTTATACTACATTTTTTAAAAATTGCCTTGAGAGAGTCTTTGAACCACTTTTGTTGACCACCAGCATTACGCTTTCCATTTTTAAGTTCAGAATAGAGTAGTTGCTTTGGAAGATGATAATCAGGCATCTGCACAACATGGCCAGTCCAACCATGTTGATGTTGAAGAACCATTGCTTCAACACTGGTGATCTTTGCTTCTTCCAGTACACTGGTATTAGTTCGCCTGTCTTCCCATGTGTAAAATTTTTTTCAGAGACACCATTGATGGAATCTTTCGAGGAGTTGGAGATGGCGTTTATAAGTGGCCCATGTTTCACAAGCACACAGTAAGGTTGGTCTTAATGCCACTAGTCAGAGTAAATTGGGGCACATCGCTAAAGCACAGCCTGGACACTATATGGCATGTTGGAGACAACAGAATGATTATGATTGTGATGCATGCTTATGATAAAATACATACATCCTGTTTCCACCTTTCTAAATCAGGGCTTATCTATTGTAGACAGCAAGCTAACAAAGCCAATTCCTGTCTCTGTCTCGCAGGAAATTGCATTTTTTTTAAAAAATAAAAATATTATGTGTGCTAATTTGTGACAGGGAAATAAGGGCTGTTAATAAACAATAGACCAAACACTCACATTTGGCCGGGGGACCTTCATCAAGCTCCAAATGAAAGGGATTTTTAATGTGCATGCCACACTAAGCTTTTTATGCCCATGTAATGCAGCATCAAAGCCTATCACATTCACTGCTCTGAAGAGGACAATTTTTCTCCCCTCTGTTAATCAGGGATAGGTTTACTGAGCAACACTTAATATGACAAGAACGGAAGAAAGCTCATAGGGCTAGATTTCCCCTTTAGCATGTTTCTTTGGAATTTATGGGAGTGAATTCAGCCATGATTGGTCTCTCTGTGGCAAGAGGCCGTATTCTGCGCATTTCATTTTATACAGAAATGAAGGATTACAATTAAATGAAATACCAAATTAAACATGCATACCAAAAAAGGGCACAATTTTGGGTCATTTCACTCACAATCCCTGGGGGATAGAACTATTGTTACTGCAGGATAGTAACATTTCCTTTTTAAATATTTGTTTTGTTTGTACCAGGATGCTGTCCTCAGGGTCTTATGATATACTCACTTGATGCTGAAGAGTTACTAAGAATTCCAAATGGCATATTTTACTGAAGGCACTGCTGTCATAATTTACGTACAATATAAATGTTTGCCACGTGGCTGAAAACAAATCTTTGTCCTCTACTACACCTTAATGTTTTTGTTAATTTTTTTAGCACTAGCTGTGCAGATTTGACTGTACCATAAATATTTCCTTTTTTATTTTATTTTTTACTTTAACCACCCTGGCAGCTAACAATAAATATAGAATCAATTCTTTACCCTACTCGTCTTCATTTGGCCTATCCTGTATCCCCAATAACTAGAGAAGGGGTTGGGATGTTATATTCTGATTTTATGCTGTGAACAACCCTGAGATCCTTGGGTATAGGTAAAGGTAAAGGGACCCCTGACCATTAGGTTCAGTCGTGACCGACTCTGGGGTTGTGGCGCTCATCACGCTTTATTGGCCGAGGGAGCTGGCGTACAGCTTCCAGGTCATGTGGCCAGCATGACTAAGCCGCTTCTGGCGAACCAGAGCAGCACACGGAAACACCGTTCACCTTCCCGCCGGAGTGGTACCTATTTATCTACTTGCACTTTGACGTGCTTATGAACTGCTAGGTTGGCAGGAGCAGGGACTGAGCAACGGGAGCTCACCCCGTCACGGGGATTCGAACCGCCAAACTTCTGATCGGCAAGTCCTAGGCTCTGTGGTTTAACCCACAGCGCCACCCGCATCCCATTGGGTATAATTTATTTAAATTAAATAAATAATAATAAAATAATAATAATTGGAATCACTTTAAGTACGGTATAAGGTAGATGTAAAAACATAACAAAACCAGGGACTTTCCATATAAGGTGTTTCCAAAAAGCAGGACAGTGTTTGTTCTGTGTTTGTTTCTGTGTTTTGCATAAGGCAAAGGAATTGCATAGTTGTAGCTGGTGGCAATGACAAAATCCTATTGCACCAGCACTATTATCTTTGAACATTAATGCCATTCTTTATGCGGCAGGCACAACAAAACATCAGTGCAACCTAATATTATCTTAATTTTTATTTCTATTTTTAATTCAGATATGGTTCATGGGATAGCAAGCTAACATTGGATTAATGAAGCCAAAGCTCGTGTCCCAGTTCTGCCACAACCTCAATGGAATTCTTTGTAC
Organism: Podarcis gaigeae; assembly: GCF_964106915.1. Taxonomy (NCBI): domain Eukaryota; kingdom Metazoa; phylum Chordata; class Lepidosauria; order Squamata; family Lacertidae; genus Podarcis; species Podarcis gaigeae. The sequence goes on along the minus strand of NC_139678.1, from coordinate 17,802,529 downwards.
ATAATACTACACCGTGGTTTGGTGCTATGTTTAGCGCACAAAGTGGGACTAGCCCAACTGAGATTTAAGCTTGCGCACTCCTTCTTGCTCCTCCCAACCTACCAGAAGGAGGACTCCAGCAGCGTTCAGTTTCATTGTCACAGATTCTACATTCATCCTTTCATAAGAGTGGATGACCGTGGTTTAAAAGAAACTGATCAGTTTCAAAACAAGCCAGCTTTAAATCATGGCTTGTGAAACTAAGATGTTGAACTTATCATTTATTTTACAGTCATACCTCGGGTTGAAGTAGCTTCGGGTTAAGCATTTTCAGGCTGCATTCCACAGCGACCCGGAAGTAACAGAGTGTGTTACTTCCAGGTTTTGCCGCTTGCGCATGCGCAGATGCTCAAAATGATGTCGCGCACATGTGCAGAAGCGGCAAATCGCAACCCATATACGCGCAGATGCAGGTTGCGTTTGCTTCAGGATGTGAACAGGGCCCCGGAATGGATCCTGTTCACATCCAGAGGTACCACTGTATTTTATTTTTTGACCCAATCTCTTGTTGGTATGATATAAGTCAGAACTCTGTAAAAGTGCTGAACTTCTCCGGTGGGCTGTGCATGCAGCAGAAGGAGAAAGAATGAAAGAGCATGGAAGCTCAAGTCTCACTCAGGCTCACGCCACATGATGCCAAGCCATGGTTTAGTGTTACATGCAAACCATCCCTCATGACATCCCTCATTAAACTGAAAGCATTTAAAAGATGTAGGGCGTCACCCTTTCCATCTCTGACCTTGTGTCATTCAGTGGCAAAAGCTGAAGGGGGTTTGTGAACATGTTCACCTGATGGCGCTTATGAGCCTCCCTGTGATTGGGAACCCACAATCAGTGTTTTCCATTACAGGAAGGTTTGTAAGCCTGTTTAACTAAGCAGGTTTAGAAGCTCCCTTCAGACCTTGCCTGTGGGATGTGATCCATGAGAGGCAGTCAAGTACAACATTCCTAGTAATGCTAGAGAAGGCATGCAAGGGAATGTTTGGTCCAGCTAGTCAAAACTTCCTGTTCCTCCTGGCTTTGCATGTGAAAGAAGGTGGACGTGACCGAACCTGTCCAGGTAACAAAAGGATGAGTCATGCAGCACTCTCTTTTTTTTTTACTTCCTTCGTCGTTTGACTAGCTTTTAGCTAGGACTGCTCTGCTAGCTTTCAGCTAGGAGAAGCACTGGGATTATTCCCCCATATGGGGTAGATCCACATGTACATATTTATAACTAAATCTGCCTTCAGGGATCCAACTGTGAACTGATGTAAGTAAACTTCTTGTATTGACTTTGAATAAGATTGTGGTGTCTTTATTCTTTTAAGAGGGATTCAAGGGAACTTACCAGGGTTGTACAGAGACAGACTGAATTGTATAATAGTGAGAGGCTCAAACGAGCCTGCAACCAGCTATCTGCTGTGCATGTAAAAAGGGGAATGTAAACTCTGCTACGTAAAGGAACTTGCTAGTGCAAATTAGGAAGGATATTAATAAACAATATATCCTCTCCTGCCACCCTGAACATTCCCACATTGCCACTAAACACAGCAAGATCAAGGATGAAGGGCGCAGCACACACAGCCCCACGCCTCCTACATGTTTTCGGTTTAATAATGTCTAATAATGGAATCTGCCACCCTTTCATTTCCAATTCCCCATTTGTAAAACAGAGTAATATTGTAACCCACTGTTGTTGTGACAGCAAATGCAACAAAGGCCAAAAAGAAACATTTGCAAATCAAAAGTGCTATACGAGTAATCAGGACTAGCCTTGGTCATTACTGAAAACATTATTAACTGGTGCAATCAAATAAAATTAATTAAGGTTTCAACTGCATTTGTCCAAGACCCTTTGCAAAGGGAGCACAGAGCACTGAGGGCGTTGTTGCAAAGCATGTTTACATCCCTCTTGATTCAGGCTTTGTTGCTTTATTCAAAGAACAGATAGCTCATTATCTCCATTAAATAACCACAAAAGTGTCACCTCACTTACTAGAGCATTTATGGTGCGGCATCAATCACTTTAATAATTTGTGTTCATTGGTTAGTCAAGGCAATCAAAAGGTTTTTCAGCACGACCCCATTAACTCGGTCACATTGAGTTAAATAGGGCTTACTTCCCTGTAAGTGCGGATAGGATGGGAGCCTTACACTGCGCTCCTATGCATGTCTATGCAGAAATAAATCCCACTGAGTAAAATAGAATTTACTCCCCAATTAGTATCCGCTTTCCCTCATAGGGTAGAGATCAGATTGCATTTTGTATCCCTGTTCCTGAACCTCCTTTGGAACTGGTTAAACACACCCCTTAAAGCAAGCTGTATCGTCATCAGCAGAACAAATCCCAGCAAATATTTTTTTAGGTTTCAAGAATGATAATGTCAGCATTTAGAGTAATTGTGCGCACACACAATAAGACGAAAGCAACTGTGGAAAGCCTTTATAGGCTAAGAACTGGGGTTTTCTCAAAATAAAATAAAATAATGTATTAGCAGGTGTTTTTTAAACAATGTTTCACATCAATTAAGATTTAGAATTCCAAGCTGCACCTTAACAGGACCAAATTCTTACCAAAACATTCCCTCTGCAGGACCAAATGAGTATTGCAAACATGCAAACTCTTCCAAGATTAATGCTCTTAAGTTACCGGTATTTATCTGTTCAGTTATTTATTTATTTTATAGAGCAGGAAGATTGGTGGTGTTATATCCAGGCCTCTCTTCTCTATTTGATGGAGTGTGTCAGCTTCCAGACTCCACCGCTTTCAGCACACCAAAAACATGCTAAGCCCCACAGTCTCTTGTTCTTATATTTATTTATTTATCTATAATTTATTCATTATACAAAAAAAATTCCTTCCAGTAGCACCTTAAAGACCAACTAAGTCAGTTCTTGGTATGAGCTTTCGTGTGCATGCACACTTCTTCAGATACACAGCACCTTAAAGACCAACTAAGTCAGTTCTTGGTATGAGCACACGAAAGCTCATACCAAGAACTGACTTAGTTGGTCTTTAAGGTGCTACTGGAAGGATTTTTTTTTGTTTTGACTATGGCAGACCAACACGGCTACCTATCTGTAACCGGAACTATTCATTATACATTTATCATATTATATGTTGAAGAAAAATCACAGCACATTGGGTTTCATCCAGGCGCTAGATAAATTAGCTTCACGATGTAACGACACCTGTGCATTACGTACCTTCTTAATATTTGTAGTGTTACAATTTTTTTTAAAAAAAAGTTTATACCCTAAACCTGAAAAGGAAGAAGTGTGTGTGTTTAGTAATATTTTTTATTGAGGTTTTCAGTATTGCAATTGTCAGAGCTGCCCCTAGGTCCCAGCTCACAGAGGACCAACGCCAGGCTGTCGTTATGTACAAAAGTCTTTATTGAAGTTCAGTTTCCATTTCAAAGCCGCAGCGCGCAGCTCTACGTCTTAAACCCTAGACCGGCGAAGCTCCGTCTGAATCTCCTCCCCTCTGACACCAGTTTAAGATCCTAGCCCTGCTCCACCTCTTCCTCTCCTCTCTCCTCCTCTGGGTCCTCCTGCCCGCTGGGGCATTCACCATTCTGGACTCTTCTGACGCTGAGTCGCCTGACTCCTCCCCCTGCCTCCTGCGGGCTTTAGGACCTGGTTCCCAATCCTCGTTCTCTGCTGTCCCGCGCTCCTGTACATTTGAACTTGGCTTTCGCGCCAACCCCGTGATCCTCCTCCTGACCGTTACACTGCTTCTATCACTGCTTCCTTCCTCCTGGAAGCTGGCTGGACGTGACCTCCCCTCCATTGCCTGACTCTCCGATGTAGGCGTGGTCAACCCTGACTCATCTTCTCTCCCTGGTGGTGAATACGCTGGCCCCGATACCTGGGACTCCTCCCCCCCACTACGCTCTGGTGGGGAAGCTGGTCCTGATCTCCAACTGCTGCTCTGGGAGTCCCCGCTGGCCCCTTGTTTCTGGAGTGTCCCCCTTGGGGCCCCCCTTGCCCTGGCCACCGGCGCCCCCTTCTGTGAATCTTCCGATTCGCTGGAGAGGCTCATGGAATCTCTCGGGCTACTGTCATCTTCTCCTACGCTGCCCTCGGATTGCTCCCCCTCGCTCTCCATCTCCTCCCTTCCCTGTGCTCCCGCTCTTGAGTCCCTGACAGCAATAAAATATATAAAAAAGAAAACCACATACAAAGTAAGACAAAACAAACAAACAAATATCTCTTTAGTGATCACTATGTGATCACTTAGCTACGGCTAAGTAAGTTTGTCTTCCATAAACACGGTTTCAACAATGAGTCCCTAAGTAACTGTGGAGGCCAATTCTGGATCTGCACGTCCTTCCACAGTGAGGACATTGGTTTCCGGGCAGGAGTTGATCACAGTGTGGATTTGCCAAGCGTGCCTTCCTCCTAGCACGTTTCTCCCTTGTGTCCTGAGTTCAAGTGTCTTCAAAGCCATGACACCTTTGGTAAAGGCTGTTCTCAAATTGGAGCGCTTGCAGGCAAGTGTTTCCCAGTTGTCAGTGTTTTGTAGATTTGCCTTGAGTCAGTCGTTAAACCTCTTTTGTTGACCACCAGCATTACGCTTTCCATTTTTAAGTTCGGAATAGAGTAGTTGCTTTAGAAAACGATCATCAGACATCCGCACAACATGACCAGTCCAATGAAGCTGATGTTGAAGAATCATTGCTTGAACACTGGTGATCTTTGCTTCTTTCAGTACACTCATATTAGTTCGCCTGTCTTCCCAAGTGATGTGTAAAATTTTTTGGAGACACCGTTGATGGAATCTTTATGTCCAGCTGCAGACATACACCTAGATATCATTTAGATATTATCCTCTCTTTACCCACATAGAAATGTGTGAAACAGGAAACCAAGACGGTGCCCTGCTGATGGTTTGGACCATAAGTTCCATGAGCCTCTGCCAGCATGACCCAATGTCAAGCATGGAGAGAGCTGTCCTCTGCTGGGCACCTAGCTGACTACCCCTTAATCTCTAAAATTCAGGTCAATGGAGCAATATCCTGCTATGCCACTGCATCCAAACGCAGACTGTGATAACCACATTCCTAATCTAACCCAGACTCACTCGCTGGATCATCACCTTGTCATGGTGAGTGGGCTTGCACGTTCCTATGACTCTTGTGAGCAAAGCCATCAGGAGTCTCGTACTCCCAGCAGTCACCCAAGGCGGTAAGGTCAAAGGGGAGGAGCTAGACAAAGAATGATCCAAGACAGGCACCCCCAAACTCAGCCCCCAGATGTTTTGGGACTACAACTCCCATCATCCCTAGCTAACAGGACCAGTGGTCAGGGGTGATGGGAATTATAGTCCCAAAACATCTGGAGGGCTGAGTTTGGGGGTGCCTGATCCAAGAAGTCCTCAATGGCAGAACAGGCGGAAGACAACAAGCGGTATGTTACAACGGCTGTGAAGGCAGATGAAGGCTGCAGCCGATAAGAATCTACCGGTCATTGTGGTACTCATGCTATCAGAATAGAGCCTTACTGCAAAGACTGTGCATTGGTCACCGTGCACTGATCTCCGCACATAAAACACATTCACACACAGGTGTCTTCCACAAACCCATCCCAAATCCAAACCCCAAAAGTCCCATGGCAACCAGCAAATTGTAACGGGGGCAGGACCATAAAATCTGGACGCACCTGGTCATAAAAATGGGCAGTCATCCACATGGGCGGTGGATACAGATTCAGTCACTCTGACTCAAAGAATGAGGCAGTTGAACAGCTTGGCAGCTGTATCCATGACTGAGCAGCCCTATTTAGGATCCACTCTGCTAACCCCGAAAAGGGGGAGGGGCTAGAAAAGGTGCCCTAAACATAGCCTGTCTCCCCTTTCCTCTGACTGGATCACCACGGCCAGTGGAGTCACCACCCAGCGGTTGTAAACCCTCACTGTGATCAACTCCTGCCCGGAAACCTATGTCCCCCACTGTGGAAGGATGTGTGGATCCAGAATTGGCCTCCACAGTCACTTACAGACTCACTGTTAAAACCGTGTTCATGGAAGACAATCTTACTCAGCTATGAGTGATTGCCAAAGAAGAAGAAGAATCTACCCAGAAGAGATTGATACCATTGCTTCAAGCCTGATTAAACCAGTGGTGGAGAGGCTCAGGGTCCATGTGTAGCCCTCCAGGCCTCTCTACCAAGCTCTCAGTCTCTTCTAAGGACACCCTCCCTTTCTATGTGTTACCCCTCACTGGCCCTGCCAACGAGTACTTGAACTGTGATAATACGTCTTGCAGCCTGCTAAATCTTATGTGCACAGGAATATCAGAACGTAGATAGGTAATAATCAGTGTAGATGCAGCTAAGGTTAGATTGTTTATTGGTCCAAAATGTAAACATGAACGGGCATTTACATTTGGAGCAATACAGAACTCCTTATCACATGCTGATATTTGCTGCAAATAATTAAACTTTTGTACCTCCTTATGTCTTGTATTCAAGCTCTAGTGATCTGTGAACCATCCAGGGAATAGAAGCTTTGAGAATGCCAGCATATTGTCTGATGAGGAAACCAGACAGAGACAGTATGACAGGCGTGCATTCAAACCAAAACAGAACCAGCAGGTCTTCTTTTTAGGTCCTGCATCAAGTACTTTCCCGTATGAATGTATAAAATTACTCAGCTCTGCCTAAAATGATATAAGGCTAGTAGGCATAGCAATAAATTATTTTCATCCAATAGTGCTAAATGTCAGGAATGCATACAGAGCGCTGAAGAGCTCTGAGAAAGAACTGGATACTGTTCCACATAACGTTATGAAAAGAATCTCTATCCCCCCCGCCCCCGCCCCCCCAAAATCCCAATTCTTTACAAAGCAAGAAGAATACTTACTACAAAAACAGGCTATCACCAATGGCAACTCACAGGTGAAGCAATCCTACTAAGACAAATAACTCCAATGTGAAATGGTACTTACAGAAGATTATAGACAAATAGATAGATATAGATAGATAGATAGATGATAGATGATAGATGATAGATGATAGATGATAGATAGATAGATAGATAGATAGATAGATGATAGATAGATAGATAGATAGATAGATAGATAGATAGATAGATAGATAGATGATAGATAGATAGATAGATAGATAGATAGATAGAGATAGATAGATAGATAGATAGATATAGATAGATAGATAGATAGATAGATAGATAGATAGATGATAGATAGATAGATGATAGATAGATGATAGATAGATCCCCAAGCAGCACTACAATCTCTTCCTTTTTTTCCAGGGTTCATTGAATTGGTCATGTTGTGCGGATGCCTGATTAGCGTCTTCCAAAGAGACTACTCTATTCTGAATTTAACAATGGAAAGTGTAATGCTGGTGGTCAACAAAAGAGGTTTAAACACTGACAACTGGGAAACACTGGCCTGTGAGCGCTCCAGTTGGAAAACAGCCTTTACCAAAGGTGTCATGGGCTTTGAAGACACTTAAACTCAGTACAAAAGGGAGAAACATGCTTAGAGGAACCCTCACTGTGATCAACTCCCACCCGGAAACCTATGTCCCCACTATGGAAGGACATGTGGATCCAGAATTGGCCTCCACAGTCACTTACGGACTCACTGTTAAAACAGTGTTCATGGAAGACAATCTTACTCGGCTATGAGTGATCACCAAAGAAGAAGCCAGCATAAATATTGAGATCTGCAAGAAAGACTCTTCTCATGGTCTTACTACCAGGATAAGGCTTCATCCCCACCCCTGATGTAGTTGGGGAGTATAGCTCCAGGACTTGCTCTAGAGGGGGAAGAATGGCGCCATCTTCTGCAGCAGCAGCAGGGAGCCATCTTGCTCTGGGTGATAATGATGCTTTCAAGTTTTCTTATTGTTGTGCTAGTTGAGCATAAAGGAAGTCAAAGGAAAAATACTCTGGCAGAGCCTAGATACTTCTCTCCTTTGTATGGGTTCTTTCTTCACACAAGCAGTTTAAACAGTACCACTTCTTTATAAGAATGTGTGCATTTCTAATTAAAAGCTAAAGGTTGCATATTTTGTTAAAGCTCAAGGCTTTTTACAAGCTGAATTTATTCTGTAAGCATCTATTCTATGACTGCTGGTTGATCCTAAGAAACTAGGTATTATGTTATGTAGTGTTGCTTGAGGAAGAGTTTACGTCCAGGTGGCGTCGAAAGAACTTCACTTTAAATCAGTGCAACGCACTCATGGCTAAATTTATTTAAAACACCACATATTCATGTCTTCTTTAGACGTTGGCTCGCATCTTTTTGCTACTAACACACCAGACATCTGCTGCTGAGGGGAAACTGCACCTCTCAAGGGACCAGTGTAATGATGACATACGAGTCTTTCATTTCGAAGCTCCTGGTTCAAATCCAGGCAAACCTGGCAGTGACTGAATACTCTTATCATCTGACAGCTGTTAACTAGCCAAATGAAATGAGTTAGTGCTTTCAGTCCATGGGGGACAGATGTCGGCACCAGAATAACCTCTACCGACACCATGAGAAATTCAATTAGCAGGCTCATCCAGAGAGTGCACAAACCTGGCAAATGGTGGCATGTATTTTGCCTGACCTCTCTGCTGGAGTGGGGCTGCTCCCTGTTCATGTTTATGAATTGTTTCTATTTCAGGAGATAACTGCCCATAACAGAAAATTAAGGATGGAGTTGTGTTTCCTTTTCTGTGTGCAAAGGCAGAAATGCATCTCTAAACAAGCGTCAGTTGGCTATACATTCAGTTTCAAAACAATACAGTAGTACCTTGGGTTACATACGCTTCAGGTTACATATGCTTCAGGTTACAGACTCCTCTAACCCAGAAATAGTGCTTCAGGTTAAGAACTTTGCTTCAGGATAAGAACAGAAATCAGTGCGGCGGCAGCAGGAGGCCCCATTAGCTAAAGTGGTCTTCAGGTTAAGAACAGTTTCAGGTTAAGAACAGACCTCCGGAACGAATTAAGTACGCAAGGTACCACTGTATGGGAATTTGAGAAAAGGGGACTTGTGAATTATTCCATGAAGGCAGCAAAGAATGACAGTGGCTCTGCTCTGAAAAGAAAATGAGAGGCCCCCATGCAGCTGGACTCTGAATGTGCTGCTATGATTGTTGTTGTCCTTGTAATTTTCCCTCCTGGTTGTTGGGGTTTTCGTTTGTTGTTTGACCTGCAGTTGTCTTATTCCAATTATAGTTATGCGTGGTTTTTTTTATTGCTGATTGCAGTATTGTTAGCCACCTTGGAGGCCTTCAGGCAGAAAGATGGCCTGCATATTAAATGAACAAAATAAACACTGCTCCCCTGACCGGGCAAGCGAGAAAAGCCAGACTCTTCGAATGCATGCCAGGGCTGGTCAGTGCTGAGGCTTCAGTTCAGTTCAGTTGATTATCAGTTTCAATGCTGGACTCATAAAAAAGCTCTCTGGTCCTTGAGCCCTTGCAATCTATAGTAGCTCCGTAGGATAAACCTCAACTTCCCAGCCCTGGAGTCCCTGACAATATGACTGGTGGTCAAAACACAGCCATGTTTGAAACAAAAGCCCACTAGATGGAGCCCAAACAAATCCTCTCCACTCTTTTGAAGTCTTACTTTCTTCTCAGCGAAGGCAGAGCTTTCCTATGGTGAAATGTAGGTCAGGGGTATTCTTTTCTGGGCAGAGCACGCCACAGGAAATTAATACTAGGAATATTTGGACAGCTAATGAATATGTTAATTTCGCTTCAGTCTTTAGCCTCCCGCTTGTTAATTTATTGGCACAGCCAGCCTTTAAACCTGTCTTCTTTGGCCAGTGGATATCAATGTTTTCCTTTCCCCCTCCCACAACTTCCCGGCATATACCTCTGAATAATTGCTGAAAACAATGTCTCTGAGGGAGCATACAAGGTTTGATGGATGGTATTTAAGAGCTGGCTTGCCCTGTGCTGGATGAAAGCAATTCATGATATAAGGGCTGACATCAGATCTCTCACACGCACACAGCTGTGGAAGAGATATCTCCTATTTGTCACAAGAATAATGTCAAAGAGCTCAAAGGCAACTCTTAAATCACCAAGCGCTGGAAAACAAGGAGAGACAGCTAGGCCTTTCCACAGAAAGATCAAAGAGCCATGGAGACACAGTGGTCATTTATAGAGGGCCCCACTTTCATCCACTTTTGTGTGTGACTAACGTTATGATCTTTGTCCCTGAGGAGGAGTTCAAATGTGAAGCAGGATAAGTAGATCAAGTCAACAGGTTAGTCCAAATAGGGCAAGGTAGGTGAAATATAGTCCAAATGCTGGCATCACTGCACAAAGTGAAAGAGGTCTCTGGCTGAATCATTGGTGTAATCAGGTTTCGTAGGCTGGATAAGGCCTTTGATGACATTTTTTCTTGCAGATTGCACCATCTCTGAGTTAGGGAGCAGTTTGTTCCTCCATAGGATGCTGAAGACCTTTAATCTGGGAATAACCTGCTCAAATGGGACGTGGGTGGCGCTGTGGGTTAAACCACAGAGCCTAGGTCTTGCCGATCAGAAGGTCGGCGGTTCGAATCCCCGCAACGGGGTGAGCTCCCATTGCTCCCCCCTAGCTCCTGCCAACCTAGCAGTTCGAAAACATGTCAAAGTGCAAATAGATAAATAGGTACCGCTCCAGTGGGAAGGTAAACGGCGTTTCCGTGCGCTGCTCAGAAGCGGCTTAGTCATGCTGGCCACATGACCCGGAAGCTGTACGCCAACTCCCTCGGCCAATAAAACGAGATGAGCGCCACAACCCCAGAGTCGGTCACAACTGGACCTAATGGTCAGGGGTCCCTTTACCTTTACCTTAACCTGCTCAAATGTTCTTCCCTGCAAACCCCATTGATGTGGATGAATGCATTGCAAGAGCACAGCATATGGGGCTTGAGAAGAATAATTTCCCGGTGGACTGTGTCCATTGCTGTTTCCTTCCACTGTTTTTAGTTGCACTTGGATGTCGTCTGAAGGAAGCTGGGGCAGAGATGCAGAGAAGTGGTAGACAGAAAGGCCGCCAAATAGGTGGGAAGGTAAACTGCTTTGAGGTTTTGCAATCAAGCAGTGTATAAATTTTACGAAATAAAAAGACATAGTCCTGAGAATCAGACAGATAAGTTTCACTCAATGAAGGAACTAAGAGGGGATCTTGGAAATCAAGTCCAGCTGCCTGCTCAATGCAAAATATCCAATGGCAAATGAATACTCACCGTCTTCTTAAATTCACCCAGAAAGCCCAAAGCACACTAGCTGCTTATGCAGTTTGCACAACTTCTGGTGGGGTGCATGTCATGATTCTTCTGGGGTAGTTTGTCCACTTTTGGTCCCCACCCTGCACTCAGCTCTCACCTGTGGCTGCTAGCTGTCAGTATGTGACAGTGGCCACACTCCAGAATGCCTTCGACTGGACAGGTGAGGGTAGAGCCGCCAATGGATCTCAAATGCTCAATGAGTTAGGGACTTCCCCTGCAAGCTCCGGCAGATAGAGCGGAAGAGACCAGTAGTGGGTCCACTGGCCAAGAAGAGGGTTTCTGCACACGCTGTATGGAAGTGAGGAGCAGATGGGGATTGTCAACCTGGGAAGGTAGCCCATCCAGGAGAAGGAAAACCTCTTGCCTTGTGGGATAGCTTCAGGAGAAGAAAAGGCTAAGGCTTGGGTAGGCAAACCAAGGCCAGGGGGCCGGATCCGGCCCAACTGCCTTCTAAATCTGGCCTGCAGACGGTCCAGGAATCAGCGTGTTTTTACATGAGTAGAATGTGTCCTTTTATTTAAAATGCATTTCTGGGTTATTCGTGGGGCATAGGAATTCATTCATTATTATTTTCTTCAAAATATAGTCCACACCCCCCCCCCCGAGGGACAGTAGACCGGCCCCCTGCTGAAAAGGTTTGCTGACCCCTGGGCTAAGGAATAAGCCCTACACAAATCTGGAGTGGAGTCCTCTTGGAAACTGCTGCAGCCAAACTGGTGCCAAACGTAATTCTCTGCTTTCCTTTGGACCATATCAGCGAAGGTGAGTGGGGAGTCTTCTCATGTGGGCAGCCCAGGACCTCCATACACACAGCCCAGGCTTGTGCACTTAGGTGCTGCTAATGTGGCGGTTTGACTTCACACCCGGAGGCACACTCCATTGTCTCTTAAGACAGACAGATGCAAACCACTGCCACCGGGGCCAAACTCACCCTCTAAACTTTTGAAAGCTCTCCCCTCATGTTCTGCATGTAGCTGTCAGGAGAGCTGTATTGAATTCAACCAAGCTGCAAAATTAAGTACGGTGAATGACTTCTTCCCCAGTTAGCTCAATGAATACATCTGAAAAGTTCTTGTTATGCAATAGGTCTCATAAAGCATTTCCCCTCCTTCCCAGTGCACCTAACACTTAGTTTGTCCAGTGTTATAGATTTCCCATATTTCACCCACATGGAATTCCCACCATGGGACATTGTTCTAAGACAGTGATATAAATGATCACTGAATAAAAGTTTCACCAGGGAGGTTTCTAGATAGTTCTGTGCTTTATTTACTGCCAGGATATAAAGGTAAAGAGACCCCTGACCGCTAGGTCCAGTTGCGGATGACTCTGGGATTGCGGCTCTCATCTTGCTTTAGTGGCTGAGGGAGCCAGCGTACAGCTTCCAGGTCATGTGACCAGCATGACTAAGCTGCTTCTGGCAAACCAGAGCAGTGCATGGAAACGCTGTTTACCTTCCCGCTGGAGCGGTACCTATTTATCTACTTGCACTTTGACATGCGTTTGAACTGCTAGGTTGGCAGGAGCAGGGGCCGAGCAACAGGAGGTCACCCTATCGCAGGGATTCAAACCGCCAACCTTCAGATCGGCAAGCCCTAGGCTCTGTGGTTTAGACCACAGCATCACCCATGTCCCAGGACATGTGTATCAATAAAAGCTCAAGGCCAAGATGCTTAGCCAGCTGCTTCCTAACAGTTTCCAAAAACCTAAAACCTAAATTCAATATACCTTAGTGATGATGACATAGACTTATGGAGAGGTCTATGCCAGCAGTTGGATGTTTACTTTAGGCTGTCACTGCATCAGAAATTTTAAACCAGTTTCCAGAACCTCCAGGAAAGGAACATTCTTGGCAATGCATGCACACACTCCTTTGAAAACAGCTCTGAATGTCCAATAAAGCATCTTCTGCGGGAGGAGGGGTGGGAGTCCAAATCCACTCTGATGAATGATTCATAGTGGGATTCTTTGTAACTGCTCAGCACAGCTAAGCTACAAGGAAGCATTCCAAAATCTGTGAAGGACTCCATTTGGCTCCAGTGTACTCACAGATGCTGTGACAAAGATACAATCTGTTTAATGTCAGGGCTGATTCTGGTGGTACTTTTCTTGCAGATTACTGACGTTATTCCGATTGCTGTATTCAGAGGAAAGCTGTTTTTGCTGGTAACCTTCAGAATTCTGTAGGATGACTTTAGGAGCTGTCTGTGGAATAGCCACAGGTTATTACTTTTTACAGGTATACCAGTTCACGTGTACATCTACTTTCCAATGGGGGGGGGGTCGGAGCTTTACAATGTGGCCATGCAACCATTCTTCCCTCATTTCTCTGAGATTCTTAGGATTCAGCTATACAGCTGCAAATAAAACGTTTTAAGTGTGTTGTAAAGGGCATTATACAAAGGTGACACTAGATGGCGATGGTGAGCTTTGGAAAATTCAATATATTTTTCAAAACTTTTTTTTTAAAAAAACATTTTCACAACATTAGTCTGCAAAAAAAAAAACCACACACGAACTTCTAATTTTTAAAAATGGAACACTAGTGCTATCTGCACAGGTGTAGGATAACCTTAGCATTACTCTTTCATCTCCTTGCTGTTTTGGAGCCATTGTTGGGTCTATAACCCTCAAAGACAGTATTGGCTTTGCAGAGGTTAGAAGAATTTCAGGCAACCAAAACGGTGGTGGGCAATAATACTACTATGTGCCACAAGGCATCCTTGCCCCACAACCCCCCCCCCCGAGCTGGCCAGGTGCCCAGCCAAAAAGCACAGGGGGTAGTAGTGGAATGGTGACTGGTCTAAGAAGATTGACAGCAGGCAGGAGAAGAATGGGGAGGCAACACCAAGGACAAGTGGTTAGGGCAGGGGGAGCTACCTTGCCTGGCAGTACCTCTGATTGATTCTTTCATTGAGTTTCTGCAGTTCACCTCCTCTCCATCTCCTCTGAAGGAGACTCCCCTGCAACTGTGTCTGCTTCCTTAGAGCAGTAGTTCCTTGTGGGCTCTTTCCTTTGTCTGCTTGAGACGAACGGCTGCTCAAGAGCCAATTAGGAAGTGCTACTTGAAGAAGATAGACGCAGCTGCTGAGGAGGACAGATTGGAAAAGGCAGAAGAAGCTTATTCTGTTGTTCCCTGACCTGGTTGGCTGCTCTAAATAGAAGGAAGTGTCCCTTTTACTAAGAATTTGAAGAAGTCACAAGATGCCCAGTCACACACTCCATTTGTGGTCCCAGCATATGATTCTGAAGGCATATGAGGCCACCACCATGGTAAAAATAAGCAGCTCTAAGTCTGGTCAATGAAATAAATAAGAAAATAAACAAACTGTGATTTCAAGATTGGATTACTGCAAAGCACTCTAGCTGGGGCTTCCCTTGTTGTGCCTGACCTGGAAGCTGCAGTTAGTGCATGGTTGCTGGCAGGAGTGAGACCCCATGAACATGCCACACCTCTGGTCAGAGATCTTCACTGGTTGCAGATTTGTTACTAGGCCACTTAAGGTGTGTATAAAGTATTTAACGGCTTGGGACCAGTTTTCTTGTGGGATCAATTTATTTCACATGTGTTCCCTCAACCGCTTCAGTCTGTGGCCTTGCCAGAACAGATTGGCTTCCGGAAGTCAGCATCAACCATGGACCACTGTCTAACTCTTTATCACCTTGCCAGTAAATACACTGCACCAAGGCAAGGCCACCTGTTTGCCACTTTCATGGACCTGGAGGCCGCCTTTGATTCCATTCCTAGGCAAAGATTATGGTCCAAATTTGCCCATCTGGGAATTGATCCGCACCTCCTCTCCCTAATTATTTCCCTTTATTCAAACACCACAGCTCGCGTTCGAACTGATCCCAACGGCTCCCTTACCACTCCATTCCCAACGGCCAGGGGCGTCCGACAAGGTTGTCTCTTGGCTCCCTTACTGTTTAATCTTTATCTTCATGATGCTCTTTCCCCTTTGAAGCTAGCAACTAAGTATCCTCCTCACCTAGCAGGCCACCCCGTTGCTTCCCTTTTCTATGCAGATGATGCCGTCATCTTATCCAGAACAGCTGCGGACCTAGCAAATGCAGTTAATGCATTTATCGCCTATTGTAAGGCGGAAGCTCTTAATATTAATTATAAAAAATCGAAAGTCCTCCACTTCACTCGTTCCCGCAAACTCAAGCTGGAGCCGCTTAAGATCACAGGTGGCTACTTAGAAAAGGTAAAAGCCTTTAAATATCTAGGCTTAATATTTACTTATAATCTCTCCTGGACCACCCATCTACAATCTGCTTCTCTTGCTGCAACCACGACCTCTAATGCCATTGTCCGATTTTATCACCAGAAGGGCGGCAAACACCTTCCAGCAGCAATTCAAATATTTAATGCCAAAGTTGTCCCTAAATTATTATATGGCTGCGAAGTATGGACTACAGCAATATCAGGTAACTTGGATCGCCCACTTCACATGTTTCTGAGATCTCTTTCCGGCGTCCCGAGACGTGTCTCAGGTGCAGCCCTATGACTTGAGTTCATCCAGCCCTCAATTGTAAAACGAGCATGGAGTCGAGCCATTTCCTATAGCTCCCACCTACTAGCATCGGATGCTCGAATTAGAGGTGGTTTCTCCACTCTGATCTTAAGAGATATTCATAATTCTCCTTGGAAAACTACAATTAATCTCAAATTCCGCTCTCTTCTCAATTTGAACCGTAAAACTGTTTTTAACTTAGAGTGTATTAGCCCGGCGGCCCTACCTCCAATCAAAAAGAAGCTACAGCAACTTGACTTCTCTAACACAGCTTCCCATGCAAGAGGGCCGTGTTCAGGCTTAGCCCTAGCTATTCCACCCCCTGAAGGGATCCCTCTATACTGCTTCACAATTCCTTCGGAGGCCAAGCGAAGGGCCTTTACCTGTGCCCGTCTCAACTGTTTTCCTACAGCAGTTCTGTCGGGTCGTTACTCCAGAGTTTCCATCGCAAATAGAACATGCACCTGCAATGACACGGCTCTGGAGACTATGGAACATGTAATGCTCTTCTGTCCCAACTGGACAGATGAAAGATCTCGGTTTCTAACTCCTCTCGTGAACAAGCTTCATCTCCCAATCCAGCCTTGGATAGTGCCCCTTCTTCTGCAGGATTCTGACTGTTGGATTACCGAGATGACAGCTAATTTCCTGCTTAGTGTGATGAAGAGGAAAGCGGCACCAACTTCTTCTTTAATACCACAGATGTAGTCGATACGCCGCACAATCGAACCTGTTTTTGTACCCTCAGTCACTCGATGTTTTAAATCCCCCATTACTTTTGTTATCCCCATTTTTTCAAAGTATTCGCCCTGGACGACATCCACTTTTATCTCCCCACCCCCATTTTATGTTGTTATTTCTATGTATATTATGCTATGGCCACATGGCTAATGCAATAAAAAATCGATGATACTGTACTCACTCCATAGCTGTAAGAAATTGGTCTTCTCGTGTGGCAGCACTGATTTTGTTAAATAAATAAAATTAAGCAAACAGCGGGAGGCGCTGTGGTCTAAACCACTGAGCCTAGGGCTAGCCGATCAGAAGGTCAGTGGTTCGAATCCCCGCAACAGGGTGAGCTCCCGTTGCTCGGTCCCTGCTCCTGCCAACCTAGCAGTTCAAAAGTACGTCAAAGTGCAAGTAGATAAATAGGTACCGCTCTGGCGGGAAGGTAAATGGCGTTTCCGTGTGCTGCTCTGGTTCGCCAGAAGCAGCTTAGTCATGCTGGCCACATGACTCGGAAGCTGTACGCCAGCTCCCTCAGCCAATAAAGTGAGATGAGCACGGCAAACCCAGAGTTGTCCGCGACTGGACCTAGCGGTCAGGGGTCCCTTTACCTTTACATCTTATTAATCGGAGCTTTCCCCTGTAATGTGCTATGGCACATTTCACACACACAGGGAATAATACATGGATACAGCTATCTGAAATTCTGCAGAAGATAGGGGATTCACTCCTAGGGCAGCATAGGATGGAGTCATAGGAAAGCACAAATATTCTGTTCTAATAACTACTGCCTGCCCTTGTGTGTGTGTATATATATATATATATATATATATATATATATATATATATGCTTTCGTAGATTTTCACGGGTACAGGAATGCAGGTTTTGGTGTCCTCGGGTGTCTTCCCGTGTAAAAGTTGGGGTGTCTAGGCGACGTTTCGACGAGGTCTCACTCGTCATCTTCAGCCTGAAGATGACGAGTGAGACCTCGTCGAAACGTCGCCTAGACACCCCAACTTTTACACGGGAAGACACCCGAGGACACCAAAACCTGCATATATATATATATATATATATATATATATAAAATATTTATTAAAATTTTTAAATACAAATGCAAAAATAATAAACAATATAACATATATCATAACATAGTTTCATAACTTCTTTGGACTCCCTCACGTCTCCCGCTCCCACTTACATCAGTATAGATTTTTACCAGCAATTTATCATCTTGTTTGCGTTCTTATGTCCCGCTCTTTTAAGTATAATATAATAAATCTCCAAAAGTTTTATATTTTCCTCAATCTCACTTATCATCCTAATTCCATCTAATTTAGTGGTGCTCAATTATTTATGATCTAGCATCCTTCTTAACATTCAACCAAATTACAATATTTTTGTAAATAAATCTTAAATTTCTTCCAGTCTTCTTCAACCTTCTCCTCTCCCAGGTTGCCTGCCCTTGTATACAGACCTGTATGAACACTTAGATCATCAGGGAATATTCAACTTCTTTCCACCATACGTGAAGCAGTAATATTCAGTTGCATCAGGCTGAAGACTTCTTCTTTTTTTTTTGCCCAGGTTTTCCCAGCCCATAAGATAGTGCTTGAATCTCCTGAATTCCTGTTTTATTTGTTTTAATATATGTATAAATATATTACTGTTGCATTGGTTTTATGTTGATTTCCCCCCTAATTATATTCTTTGTCTCAGTATTATATAACCACTTAAGAGATTTTTAAAATATTGAACAATTTATAAATGCTTTTAAATAAATAAGGTGAGAAATGGCCCTCTTAGGCTCATTTTTAAGTCCTCCGCTTTGCAGAAAATGGAGAAAGCAGAAGAGTGGCTCACTTGTCCTTTTGCATTCTCCATTTTCATACAGTGAACAGCTTTTCCACTTGCAAAACAACTTTACTGAATCCATGAACAAGTGGGATAATCTTGGCTTAAGCCCATTTAGTCTCACCTTCTTCCAACAGGACTGAATCAGCTTTTCCAAATACTTTGTCTTAACAGGTTTGTGGACTCGGGTATTTGCTGGCTACAATAAAGTCGCTCACCTTTTTTGGAGAACTGTTGTCAAGCCAAAAAGCATGCACCGAATCCAAATTTTTCAAAGGCCTCTGTGTTTTTAATTGAGCCATAAGTGCAATTCCAGTTATGGCACTTTCCATCTATGGTTATATACTTTAGGGGAGGCTTTGTGCAGGTTTTGGCTTGTTTTTATTAGCCACATTTTTCATTTTGCAACGACTGAAATAGCTAAAAGGGGGCCATAATGGAAATGCCTGTTGTAACACGATTTGTTCCATGCCACTGTGGTTCTTAATGTCAAGACTCCCAGAAACATAAAAAATAGAGATGACAGACATATAATTCTACAAATTATTTAAGTTTTCTTGTTTTTTTTAAAAAAGTATATGGAAGCCACACTAGATTCACTACTGGCAGAGGAAACAAAAGAGAGACCAAAAGGCTTTGGAACAGCCTTCACCAACGTCGTACCATCTAGAAGTTTTGAACTAAAAACCCCATCAGCCCCAACTAGCACAAGAAGTGCAGCTGCAGCACAGATTCAATAAAGGAAGGAGATGGACCTGGTGCAACCTGCCTTCCAAAGCTTTTGACAGCTGCCCTAACACCGTCCCACCACCCACAAGTTGTTGTTTAGTCATTTAGTCATGTCTGACTCTTCGTGACCCCATGGACCAGAGCATGCCAGGCACTCCTGTCTTCCACTGCCTCCCACAGTTTGGTCAAGCTCATGCTGGTAGCTTCGGGACCACTGTCCAACCATCTCATCCTCTGTCATCCCCTTCTCCTTGTGCCCTCCATCTTTCCCAACATCAGGGTCTTTTCTAGGGAGTCTTCTCTTCTCATGAGGTGGCCATAGTATTGGAGCCTCAGCTTCACGATCTGTCCTTCTAGTGAGCACTCAGGGCTGATTTCCTTCAGAATGGATCGGTTTGACCTTCTTGCAGTCCATGGGACTCTCAAGAGTCTCTTCCAGCACCATAATTCAAAACCATCAATTCTTCGGTGATCAGCTTTCTTTATGGTCCAGCTCTCACTTCCATACATCACTACTGGGAAGACCATAACTTTAACTATACGGACCTTTGTTGGCAAGGTGATGTCTCTGCTTTTTAAGATGCTGCTGTTTGTAGAACGCCATAAAAGAAAAGTAGTTCCCAAAGGTGCACTCAGTAGGGCCTCAAATTTCAAGAGTGTTGTGTGCAACTCCAAAATCTGGTGCCCTTTGCCTCTTGCACTCCATGCTAAATCGTAGTTGTGGTGTCCCTGAGGCTCTGCGCCCAGTGCACCTGAACTGGTCGCACTCCCCTAAATCCACTTCTGGCACACTCTTCCATTGTCTCCCAAGACAAACAGATGCCAACCAGAACCAGAGGAGTCTTTTTCTGAAGGCCCTCCTCCAACAGCAGCAATTTAAGCAAGTACTTGCGTCACTTAAGGAGGGGGGGGGGGACACATGGGAAAAGGTCAAAGCTGTAGAAATTACAGCAGAAATTCCAGAATTTCAGAGTTCAAAGAACTGCCTGCAGAAAACTTCAGTTTGCTTTAGATTTCCTGAGTGGCTTGGCAAGAACACGCACGTGTCTTCAACTGGCCCTTGGTAGAGAAATAATCTGCTTGCTTAGGCATTATTATCCCTTCCCACATTCCACGAATGATTCCTGCACTGATTTGTTTAGGGATGTGCAGAGGGAAAGCACCAGAAAAAGAAGAAAAAATGACACAAAAGGGGCCAACTGAAGTTCAGGAAGGGGTTGGGATTTATATGCTACGATTTATTTATTTTATTTATTAAATCATTTCTATACCATTGCTCCTAAACAATATCGCAGTGCATTGGAACAATCACCCATTAAACTATACAATAAAAACATATTAGAATTAAATTAATTTCAAATCGCCCAACCATTGTGAAGTTTTTTTAATGGCCTGCATAATAAGCCAGGCAGAACAGAAAGGTTTTCAGCATAATATAATGTGCTATACTACAGCATATTTAAGCAGAGGTTGGGTGGGAATCTGTCATGGGTGCTTTAGCTGAGATTCCTGCATTGACCCTTTGGAGTCCCTTTCCAGCTCCACAATTCTATGGTTCTATGAATACGGTATGTAATAAGCACCTATGAACTGCCCTGCTGGATCAGGCCAATGGCCCATATACTAACAACATCCTTTTCTCACAATAGCCAACCAGATGCCCATGGGAAGTCTGCAAGCAGGACTTGAGTTCAAGAACCCTCTTCATGTATCTGTGGGGTTGTTATTTTTTTGTCTGTTTGTAAGTTGCTCTGGATTCCCCTGGGCAAGATAAGGTGACTGACAAATTCAATAATCAACAACAATAATTCACTCCTGCAGTTTCCAGAACTTGGAATTTAGAAGCATACTGCCTCAGACAGTGGAGACAGAGCATAGACCTTGTGGCTGGTAGGATAGCCCCATCATCTTGAATTTGTGCATCACGGTTTCTGGTGAGACCAAGAACAGCATATAATTTGGCATTCCTGCTGGGTTTAAGGAGGTGCAGATGGTTCCTCCGCACAGGGCGCCGAGCCAAGAGGACGCAAAATAATAACAAGAAGAAGACTTATATTTATACAGGTGCCTATTGAGAAGATATATTTTTTTTCAAAAAATTGTACCAAGAGCAGTTATTGTGAAAATCAGAACTATTTAGGAAAGGGGCGCCATATTTTGACGCCCTATAATCCCAGTCTGTCCCTGTTGCCCTATCTAATATATATAGAGAGAGTTCTTAAGGGGGGGGGGGGATACATTGGGGATGGGAGGATGCTTGGCTTGGTGCCCTTTATTCCAAGCCTGGTGCCTACTAGTGCCGAGGCTGCGGCCGGCCTTGGTCTCCTCCGCGCCGCTCGCTCCTCCAGGCACGTGTCTCCTTCTCCTTGGCGCTCCGCGAGCTCGGCGGGCGCCGCTCCAGCGACTATTTACCCGCCCCGAGCGGGGAGAAGGCGGCGCCTCCGCCCTCCTCCTCAGCTTCTTCTTTTTGGGTCTGAGGCGCTTCTGCGAGCGAAGGGGCGGCCGAGCGAGCCCTTTGCCCCCTCTGCCCTCGGCGCTGCGTCCGAGTCGTCCTCCGAGCGCGTTGAGGGCTCGTCCTCTCCCTTCCCTGCCCAACCCGAGAAGGCGGCTGCTGCCTCTCGCCTTCCCCGTCTCTCCCTCGGCTAAGGGGCCCTCAGGGCACGGCGGCGGGAGCTGCCGAAGCGCCAAGGCGCACCGCGACGCGCGCGCTTCGCCAGACCCTCGCAGCGCACGGCTGCGAGAGCCCGCGTGAGCCCTCACCGCCCGCCCGCCCGCCCGCCGAGGGCCATGGCCGGGCGCGAGCCCCGGAGCTGCCGCCGCCGCTTCCTCGCCGCCAGGAGCCCGCGCCTGTCCTGAGCGCAGCAGCGCCGAGGAAGGGAAGCATGGCGCGGGCTCCTCCGCTCCTCCTCGCGCTGCTCCACGCGCTGCCGGGGCTGCTGTGGGGCCACCCGCAGTGCCTGGACTTCAAGCCGCCCTTCAAGCCGCCGCGCCCGCTCCACTTCTGCGTGCAGTACTCGGACTTCGGCTGCTGCGACGCCGAGCGCGACGCTTCCCTGCTGGAGCGCTATTACCGAGTGGCCGAGAACTTCGACCAGGCCGCCTACGCCGCCTGCGCCAGCCACCTGCAGAACCTCTTGTGTCAGGTGAGCCCGGCGGGGCCACGCGGCCCGCCCCTTTCCTCCCACCCGCACCCCCCCCCCCAAGTCCTAGTGAGCGGGGCCTAGTGTGGGACCTGGGAGTCCAGGGTTCAAATCCGCACTCAGCCCTGAAGCTTTATTGGGTGACTTCGGGCCAATCGCTCCCTTTCAGCCTGACCTACCTCACAGGGATGTTGTGAGGATAAAATGGAGCAGGGGGAGAGAAGGATGTACTCCTTGCAGGGCAGCTGGGATATAAACGCAAGGAATAATGTGCCAAGCGTCGTCCCCTGTTATCACCTAGAGCAGTCACGCTGGGATAAATAAATGGACAGCGCTGCCCTGTCTTGTTGGCACTGCAGCCTAAGCTGCAGCTGGAGTCTTCCATTAGGGTTTCTCAAACTTGGGTCTCCAGCTGTATTTGGACTACAATTCCCACCATACCTGACTTTAGGCCATGCTGATGGGAGTTGCAGTCTATCCATGTCTGCAGGGTCAGTGGTTCCCCATCCGTAGAGTTGATGGACAAGGCAGCTTCCTATAATCCTTTCATCCACTGCCAGTCCACTGTAAGGGTATGCAAGGGCTGTCCTGCTTTGTGAAATAGCACTTCCATTAGATACTCTTCCTCACAAACAGATAGGCCCATCTTTCAACATTCTGCATATTTAGGTAGATGGGATAGATGCTCCACTTTCCCATATGTGTTTGCACCCAGTTCATCTTTATGAAGTATAACCTACACTCTGCTTTTACCCTAGAGGCGAATGTCAAAGTTATCTTCATTGCAACCAGCTGTGGTCCTCCTTACAGGATTTTGCTAGGCTGGTGAAGGACACACACAGATGATGCTGTTTCCCTACTGTTAGACATCATATCCCTCTCTGTCCATGCACCTTCTCCAACAAAGTGAATGATCTGAGGGTCTGTCTGCCCCCCCCCCCCGTGAGTTAGCCCTCCTTTCAAAATCTTCTAGGCAAAATAAGAAGCTCTTTGCAAAGTAAGAAGCTCTTTGCTCTTCATAATACCATGCAGCCTCCTTGTCTTGCTTGCAAAACTTGCTGGACCAAACACATGCTGGTAACATAGATTAATATCAGGACTCTGTGTGTTCTTAAGCCATGAGCTTTCCTCCAGCACCAGGTGCATTGGACAGGTCTCAATGAACGGGCTGTATAATTCTCATTTCTACAGGATATGCTTTGCCAAGCGATTCTCTTTGCTTGCTTTGTCCATTCTGTGCTCAGTCCATGTTCCAGGGGATGGTAACAACACCTGAAAACCCCAATACATGAAAGGCATTGCAGAGATTTGCTTGATTGTCAATACTTTTCTGAAGCTATTCCTGTACTCTTCCCATAGTAGAATGTGTACTAGGTAAGTGTCTGCCAAAAAGAGGAGAGAATACTGGCCTTGTATATTTTCATTCTATGAATCTTTTGGCAAAATGCCACGAGTGGACTTCAAATGTGTTAGCTTCTTTTCATATCTGCAACATGACAACTGGTATTGTCCTATTGAGTCACAGAGCTGCATAGTGGAAAGGGACCTAAAGGCTATTTAGAATCATAGAATTGTAGAGATGGAAGGGAGCCTGAGAATCATCTAGACCAATCCCCTAGAATGCAGGAATATGCAACTATCCCATCAAACTTGCAACCTTGGTGTTATCAGCACCATGCTTTAACCAACTGAGCTAATTGAACTCTTAGTTTATCCTAGGCAGGAACAAATGATTCAGAAGACATTGTTAAATGTTTATATTAATTCATCATATTTTATTATTTCGTAATGAAACAGGAGGAATTTTCTCCAAAGAAAACACAGGCATGTTGGCATATGATTCTGTGTTGGGCACTGGATCTCTCCCTCGTCATTTAGAGAAAGCTAACATGTTGTCTGCACTGGCCATGAAAGTTGCATAACTTAGGGCATTTCCAGGCTGTCACTAGTTTTAAGCGGTATTCAGATCACTGGCAAATTCAGGCCGTGCAATTTGTAGTTGTTTGGGAGGTCTTGCCCAACACATTCACTTCCCTAAAAGTTTGAACTGTTTGCGATAAGGAAAGTGATGGGAAAATGCATCAAGTGAGATAACCTTTACTTGATGCAATATCTAACCTTTCCAGAAATAAATAAGTATGCATGCTCACTAAATATCATTTAACCTCCCATCATAGGTTACGGCCATTGTTTTGTTCCTTATCTTGTGTGTCAAAAAACTGCATCGTCCACAGCTCTTAAATCCCATACACGCCACTTGTTTTTATGCTATAGCAGATGAATAATTTACAGGAATCCATTAGACTGATTTAGGCCCTGCTTCTCAGACACACA
This sequence comes from Podarcis gaigeae, assembly GCF_964106915.1. NCBI lineage: Eukaryota > Metazoa > Chordata > Lepidosauria > Squamata > Lacertidae > Podarcis > Podarcis gaigeae. The sequence continues at coordinate 17,777,958 of NC_139678.1, read as the reverse complement.
GATGGTAATTTTCCTCAAAATGTATTCATTAGTCACATTATTTTGACAAGTGTCTCTGTGTATGAAAGTGAATACTCCAAATTCCAGCTCTTCCTATATTTAGTTGTGGTTTATTATATGACATTGTTTCTCTTCCGGGAATAGAATGAAATGTTGATCGCATTGCCATATCTATTCCATCTGCAATAGCCGAAAGGAACAGTCTATCTGCACCGCTGGCAATAGCCCTCAAATAGACTGTCAAAGCCTTATGTTTTTGCACCTGTGATATTTTACGTTCCTGGAAAGATGGGGAAAATGAACCTCCTAAAGGGAGTTAAAGGGATTACACTGGTACAAAAAGATCTCTGACCCTCCTAGGTTGCAAGCTTATCTTGCTTTACTAAAGAGTAGAATCATAGAGTTGGAAGATACCCCGAGGATAATCTAGTCCAGGCATAGGCAAATTTGGCCCTCCAGATGTTTTGAGACTACAATTCCTATCATCCCTGACCACTGGTCCTGTTAGCTAGGGATTATGGGAGTTGTTGTCCCAAAACATCTGGAGGACCGAGTTTGCCTATGCCTGATTTAGTCCAACCCTGCTGCAATGCAGGAATCTCAGCCGAAGCATCCATGACAGATGACCAGCCAACCTCTGCCTAAAAACCTCCAAGGTAGGAGAGTCCACAACCTCCTGATGGAGCAAGTCCCAATGAACTCAGTGGAATGCACTAGATGTCATGGTTAATCCAGTAAATATCTCAGGGCACTGGTTCACATGTGCATGTTCGTCGCCTAGATTGATGACCTGCATGTCTGAATGCCACAGCTATAGAAGTTTCACATCATTTCAGCCATGTTGCTTTTTCAGTGGAGGCTGTTGATAAATTCATCTGTGAGTTTATTTTTTTATTTAAGACATTTATATGCCTCTTAATTGTTTGCGTTTCTAAGCAGCGTACGTAAGAACAACCCACAGAAAACTGGACAATAAAACAAATAAAGGTTTATAATAAAACTGAACGCTACCTTAAAATGCTTGCTGGAACAAGAAAGTCTTAGTCAAGTTCCTGAAGTTCAGCAAGTAAGGGTGCCTTTCTGATCTCAGTTGTGTACACGCATGTGTGGATCAGCCTTTTCTTAAAACAAGCTTGCACATTAAGGAAATAAACCCTTATCCATGGAAAATAATGTTAACATTTGTTACTGCTTACTGGTTATTTTTCCTTGATGCTTTCAACTGGTCCAGGGCAAAATCAGATACATCCTTATTTTATCCTTACAGAAACCAGCACCCACCTCCAAATGCCCTTAATTCCCAAGTGGGAGGGTAATACCTAAGTCATATTCAAAGTAGTTCCACTGAAATAAATGGGTCTACTCTAAATGTGACTAATGTTGACTATCACCCAGAGTAAAGATTTCATTTGTTACATAAAGTGTTGATGGCCATGAAACCTCTCCTGGGCTGCAGTCCTGAGCACAGTGAGTTCTTCCTACACTGGCTAAATAAAAAGTCCTACAATGCTCTTGTTCTGTTCCCATCCATTCATTGAGACTTATGGAATAACACGTTCTGATGGATTGATTTCTTATTCATGTTCATGACCCTTCAGCTCAGTTAATCTTGAGTGCAGGATTGCAGCCTTGGGAAGCAATCAAGGCATTGTCGAAGAGTGGCAAGGGATGGCAAGAAACACAGAAGGGTCTGCTTGATGAAAGCTTATTTATGATACACAGAGAAAAGGCTTTGATTTAAGGAATAAGTGCCAGAATGGAGAACATGTATTTATGTGCAAGCACGCTGAAATGAGGTCTATTGTTCTGCAAAGATGGGATGATTCAGAGAGAATTGTGTGTGGAGCTGTGTGTATCAGATGACTCAGCTACATTCCCCACTTCCTAACGTTCTTCTTTTCTAAAGGTCAAGTGGTGGAGAATGATGGTTACTAGCGGTAGAGTTTACTTAAGAGCTGGTAGGGACCCTGAGGGTCAACTTGTCCAACCCCCCCTGCAGTGTAGGAATCTCAACTAAAGCACTCACAGCAGATGGCCATTCAACCTCTGCTTAACTCTATAAAGGAAAGTCCAGCACCTTCTGAGGGAGTCCATTGTTGAACAGCTCTTACTGTCAGAAATTTTGAAAACAAATATATATGACAGAGGAACATTGTTGTTGTTTAGTCGTGTCCGACTCTTCGTGACCCCATGGACCAGAGCATGCCGGGCACTCCTGTCTTCCACTGCCTCCCGCAGTTTGGTCAAACTCATGCTGGTAGCTTCGAGAACACTGTTCAGCCATCTCGTCCTCTGTCGTCCCCTTCTCCTTGTGCCCTCAATCTTTCCCAACATCAGGGTCTTTTCCAGGGAGTCTTCTCTTCTCATGAGGTGGCCAAAGTATTGGAGTCTCAGCTTCACGATCTGTCCTTCCAGTGAGCACTCAGGGCTGATTTCCTTAAGAATGGATCGGTTTGTTCTTCTTGCAGTCCATGGGACTCTCAAGAGTCTCCTCCAGCACCATAATTCAAAAGCATCAATTCTTCGGGGATCAGCCTTCTTTATGGTCCAGCTCTCACTTCCATACATCACTACTGGGAAAACCATAACTTTAACTTTACGGACCTTTGTTGGCAGACAGAGGAACATGGGAGGCTGCTTTACATCAACATCTACATGTTGAGTTACATCTTACGCAGCTTTGTGTTTAACTCAGCATTGTTTTTGCTGACTTTGCATCAGGGTTTCAGGCAGGGAACCTTCCCAGCCCCACCTGGGGACCAAACTGATAGATGACATATTTCGGTTACAAATCCCAATGGATCCATTTCCCCCAATTTAATGAATTATGTAAAGGGAAGTACTGCAACTACATATTGGACCCAAATGGTATATATTCCACAAGCAGCCAGAATTTTATATTGGGGATGGGGTGGGGATCACTGTATACCGAAACATTTTGTTGCAGGATTCCTTTGTGCTCAACAAAATGCAACTTTCCCTGCATGCGTTATGTACCAATATGGTTAAACTATTAGCAAAGAAGACGGAGATTATTGTTTGGATTTCCCATAGTACTGTAGTTTGCAGATGGGGACTGATAGTAATAGTACTCATATAAAAAGAAATTACAGCAGTTTTCTAAGAAGTTTTGCTGGAGCTGCCAAGCTGATATCATAGATAAACAAATCACACTACAACAAGAGCAAGCAGTTCCTTGAATCCAGCTGGTTCGGTTAATTTCTTAAGGGAAAATAAAATCTGAGACAGATCACAGCTGCTTAAATGCATAGAACATTTTAGCCAACGAGGCGAACGTTTTACATCACAGTGAATCACATTTCCTAATCCTAATCACAGTGTGGGGTCTCTTGACCCATGTCGATCCAGGCAGCGGGGCTCTTAATTTATTTAAGTGAATCAAACCCTGTTAGTTCTATGAGTTGGGGTTTTTTAACTACTTTTTTTTTGTATGTAAGGGAATTTTACATCTTGTCCTCAGCTGGCCCAGCTGCATGTGAAATTCAGCCAACAATATGACTAAGAGCACCAAATTAAAGTCAGCAAACCAGATGCAATTCTTCAATTGGTTGATTGTAAGGACAGATGTTCCACAGCAGGCACTGCATGCATTTATTTTTTTTTACTTTAGGGTTCAGTATTCAGATGATGGCTTTGCAATTGTGAATACTTGAGTAAAGCAATTACTTCATCAAGGCAAAAAAAAAAGAAAAAGCATGTGATTTAATATTGTGTGCAAATTTCAGCATCTACCTTCTTTTAAAAAAGTTTTAAACTCTGTTGCCTGTTAGAATAGGCTTTAACTGATGTTGGAGATATCCAGTGAAAGCTCAGCAGGGCTTTTTATATTCAGAAATCAGTTTTTCAGAAGTTACTATTTCAGAATAGCTTCTTACAGCTTCTCAAGTGTAATGAAAACAGAATAAATGACTGAAAATAGGCAGGCAGATGTAAATTTGCATGCTGCATACAAATTGCAGAATTTCTGCTTTACGTAGTGAGGAATGTGCTATGTATAATAATAATAATAATAATAATAATAATAATAATAATAATAATAAATTTATACCCCGCTCATCTCTCAGTGTGTGTGTGCCCTGCTTTGCACACAGCACTAATCCAAACCATGGTTTAGCACAGACAAACCATAAGCTGTAACCAGCGACTAACTTACAGTCTATAGTTTGTCAAGGACAGCTAAACCATGAGTGCAAAACTACCGGGGAGGAAGGAAGTGGCCATTGTCTCCTCTCAGGAGTCTACACATTTGCTCATTTATGCTAAGCCATGGTTTGGTTTAGTGTTATGTGTGAACAAGGGCAGTGTGGTGTGTACGTGCAGCAGATACATCACCCCAGCTAAGAATGCTGGTTTTGAAAGTAATAGGACATATGCAATGCCTCTTACCTTGGTTCAGCTTGGCATGGTAATGCCTTGCATATTTTTTTAAGCTGTCTTCTTGAACCATGTCTGTAGGTCCTTTTTCTTTTGAGGATTTGCTGTTTGTGTTCCACACATACTCTAAAACATTACCCCTGGTGTAAGATCTAAGTTGCATTGTGGACTCAGGATCCTCTTAAGCAGGCTTCCTCAAACTTGGCCCTCTAGATGTTTTGAGACTACAATTCCCATCATCCCTGACCACTGGTCCTGCTAGCTAGGGATCATGGGAGTTGTAGGCCAAAAAACATCTAGAGGGTCGAGTTTGAGGAAGTCTGCTCTTAAGGTTGTTTTGTATCTTATAGTCCTGTCTTAAAGCAAAACCAACAAGGTTCCTGTGCAGACCTACCATTGGATCTGAATAAGTTCAGACAATACGTTATGCACATTCCTGGGTACCAGAAGCAAGAGTTTTCCTCTGGCTGCAAGGAGATCTTGTGGGAACTGGCAATTATCAAACTCCCCGGTGCAGACAGTTTGGAGTTGCTGGCTGAATTGCAACTGAATAAATAAGAGATTTAAGGACATGCTATCTTAGGTTTTTCCTCATAGGAGAAAGTGAAATCAATACAGCTGTTGCCTTAAAACCCAGATCAGCTCTGTCCTGAAACCAATTGCAAGAAAATACTAGATTATCCCCACATGGCATGGAGATATTCCACTGAATCTTGGTGTATGGTAAAGCAATCATTGAGTCAGTTTCTCTCTAAATGCCTTCTGTTTGTCTCTTTGTGGCGAGACAGATGACTAACATTCTCACATTTTGCTGTGTGCTAAACTCCCCAAGTTTCAGCTGCAGTTGCAGAAAAATAAAAGCAGCTTAATGCCCACATCTATATCTTTTTGCTTCTCAGTGCAGAAATATGAGTTGATGTGCAACAAGCCATTCTCTTCCTGAAGTTGCAGCACACTAATAAGACCTTTTGGTTCTTGTTCAACATACTAAAATGTTATAAAATCAACATAGCTGCAGCTTTAGAACATTTAAAGTATCTTGAACTTTGGGATCTTAACAATATTTAAATAACGGCTTTACTCGTGATCAGTAAACTGGTCTCCAGACATCCAAAGTGCAGAGCTAATCTTGACATATGAAGCTGTCCTGTACCATTTTGAATCATCTAACCCAGTATTATTTCCAGAAAACATCCCCAATAGCTTCAGGAGAGAAGCTTTAAATTGATGCCAATCAAAGCCCCCTCCCCCCCCCCCGGTGTCAATAGCAGCTTGCAGTGGGGAGCAATTTCCTTTGGGATCACACTGGGAGTGGCGGGGGGAGAGATAGTTAAAACCCCACTTTCCTATGGTTTTGATTGCTTCCCTGCATGGCTGTTAGTTGTGGGGGTGGGGACTCTAGACATGTTAAGGTTGGGTTTCCCCAAACTTGAGTCTGCAGCTGTTTTTGGACTACAGTTCCCATCATCCCTGACCACTGGTCCTGCTAGCTAGGGATGATGGGAATTGTAGTCCCAAAACAACTGGAGACACAAATTTGGGAAACCCTGTGTTAATGCATTCATGCATTTAATATCACATCTAGTTTGGCCTTTAGTGAGCCAAAGCAGAGTGTCCTATTTGGGCTAGTGATACAATGAATAGAAACAACTGACACGGGCTTCTCCCTTTACCTGCAGGAATGCTCCCCCTATGCTGCTCACCTATATGATGCTGAGGACCCTTCCACTCCAGAGAGAACTGTGCCAGGACTATGCAAAGATTACTGCGTACAAGTGTGGCAAACCTGCAGGGCCATGTTCCGTTACCTTACCCCAGATGAAGAGTTACTGTCCCTGGAAGACAACATGGCAAAGTTCTGTCGTTATTTGTCCCTCGACGACACCGACTACTGCTTCCCCCACCTCCTGGTCAATAACAATCTCAATCAAAACCTTGGGGTAGTGGTTGCTGATTCAGAAGGATGCCTACAGCTGTGCCTAGCTGAGGTTGCCAACGGGCTTAGGAATCCAGTGGCCATGGTGCATGCAAACGACGGAACGCACAGGTTCTTCATTGCTGAGCAAGTTGGCTTAGTCTGGACCTACCTCCCAGATCGGTCACGGCTTGAAAAACCATTTCTGAACATCAGTGAAGCTGTACTGACCTCACCTTGGGAAGGAGATGAGAGAGGTTTTCTAGGTATAGTCTTCCATCCTAAATTCAAATTTAATGGTAAAGTGTATGTCTACTATTCACTTGAAGTGCAGTATGAAGAGAGAATCCGAATCAGTGAGTTCAGAATTTCTCCTGATGACATGAACTCTGTGGACCATGGTTCTGAAAGGTATTGTATGCACCTTTATCTGTCACATTTATTTAAGATGCTGGAGGGCAAACATGCACATCTAAGGATTGTTGGCTGTGTATACATTAGCGGCTTAAAACACAGCAAGTGCTATCCCACCCCATCCCTGCGTGCTGTGTTTCAAGTCACATGTACATGTTGCTGTACATGCTAGGGAGGAAACAGGGATGTATTCACTCAATGTACAGTAAAGTGGTACCTCGGTTTAAGAACAGTCCAGTTTAAGAACAATTTGGTTTACAAACTCCGCAAAACCGGAAATAGTGTCCCGGTTTGAGAACTTTACCTTGGTCTAAGAACGGAATCTGAACGGTGGAAGGTCACCGGCGGTGGGAGGCCACATTAGGGAAAGCGTGCCTTGGTTTAAGAATGGTTTTGGTTTAAGAATGGACTTCCGGAATGGATTAAGTTCATAAACCGAGGTACCACCTAACATGTTTGGTTTCCCCAGTCCTGCAACCCCCCATAACTCCTATTCATGAAGCTGTCATCTGGGCATGAGCGATGGCTGTTTCAAATGTACACATCTCAGATTAACCGCAGTTTCCGTTTTCAAATCAGATGGAAACTGGTTACAGGGAAAATGCATTTACAAAGCAGTCGTTTTCAAGAAAATGCAGGCTAGATACGGATTTCAAGTGAACATGGCTTTGAACGCCAGTCGTGGGAGCACATTGGAGTTGGAGCAAATGGCAATGTGCACACAGTCTAATAGCAACACATTCTGTTACCTGCATCTTAGCATGCTTCCATTGCAGACAGAAAGCTGAAGTCTGATGCATGGGTAGACCAAGCCACTCAGAGTAGGGAAGTGCGAAAAAGTGTCATATAGACAAAATGCAGCTTGTGTCTTTGATGCTTCCTGGCTGCTTCTGGAATACACTGCTCCCCCAGTCTGAGGAAGCCCACAAACTTAAAAAGGTAAAATGGTTTTTCCGAAGATCCCTTCATTGGCCATCACCACAACTGAAGATGGGCATTGGCTAAGATTGACATGAGTCAGAGGGCCAAGAAAATGTAGTGGCTAAATAGATTCTACTCTACTAAACTCCATACTAGAGTCTGTAAATGAGTGTTCCCTCCTGAGAATTTTCATTTTCTGCAGCATGTGGTTCATCTGGCTTGGTTTCAGACATCTGGGCGTGTTTACTAAACTGTTCTGTGTCTACAGACACCTATGGCTCCAGTGCCTTTTGCTTTTGGCACGCAATGCTTTGGATAATGACTGTTTAGCTGCAGAAGAATTAGTACGGAGCGGCTCAGTGGCTTTGTCCTAGATCAGAGATAGGGAACCTGTGACCCTCCAGCTGTTCAACTGCTCTATCAGCCCCAGAAAGCATGGCCTGTGGTCAAGGGTGATGGGAACTGTAGTCCATCATCTGGAGGGCAACAGGCCACCCATCCCTGGTCAAGATGACTTTCATTCCCTTTATAGCCTTAAGATTGCATGAACAGTGCTTTAAGTGTTCTCAAGGGGCCGAAAAGTTTTGCAGAGCTGTCCATAGGAAATAATATTTAGAATTCAGATAAATCCCCTTCAGTTTTAGCCACCAGCTGAAAGATGTTCTTGTTGCGTTGCACATTGGCATGTATATATCCCTGTGCTTCTCATTTCCCTTCTTCACTGCACATTTGCACTGAAATTTGCTGCAATTCCCGCTTAGTTTGTGAAGAGCAAAGTTGCTGCTCAAAAGGCAGGGGTGATAGCATTGTGATGTATGTGTGAGAACTCAGGTATGTTTTATTCCCTCCCATGACTTTGCTGCCAGGACTCGAGCCCACTGTGGTGATTGACTCCAGTGACCTGGCGGCGTTAGGTCTGTTCTGTCTGTGCTTCATGACTCTGCCTGCCTGATGGAAGGGACTGCAAGGGAAGCCATCCACAACACCCAAGGGCGCCTCTTTTCACCAGTAGGACAGGACAGTTGACAATCTCTACTCTCCTAAAATCTTCCTGGTCTGGTTTGCTCACCAATATGAGATTCTCTTGTGCGTTTAGGGCTACCTTTGTCAGATGAAAATAGGGAGGCAAGCCCCCTCCTCCCGCTAGGGCTGCATGGTGAATATATTGGCTTGGGTGCTAAGATAAGTTAATAAAGTTCATGCAATGAAATATTCCCACAACGTATTTCCCCCTGTAACTACCTGAGCCCTGCAAAAGCCTCTTGGTTTGTAGGGTGGGGGCAGGGTTTTTATTTGGCCAGAACTAAGAAGTTCTGGCACTTCTTAGGTGGACGCCAATGCCATTCTAAGAGAATGAGCGAGGTGTTCATGGTGAGTTCCAGGACCTCTTTTTCTGGGAAAAATAGCACTGGTGGGGAGGTGTCTACCTGGGGGAGGTAAAGGTAAAAGGTGGCGCTGTGGTCTAAACCACTGAGCCTCTTGGGCTTGCCGGTCAGAAGGTCGGTGGTTCGATTCCCTGCGACAGGGTGAGCTCCTGTTGCTCTGTCCCAGCTCCTGCCAGCCTAGCAGTTCAAAAGCACACCACTGCAAGTAGATAAATAGGTACTGCTGCAGCAGGAAGGTAAATGGCACTTCCGTGTGCTCTGGTTTCTGTCACGATGTTCCATTAAGCCAGAAGTGGCTTAGTCATGCTGGCCACATGACCCGGAAAGCTGTCTGTGGACAAACACCGGCTTCCTCATCCTGAAAGCAAGATGAGTACCACAACCCCATAGTTGCCTTTAACTGGACTTAACCATCCAGGGGTCCTTTACCTTTACCTTTTTTTACCTGAGGGAGGTATGGAAGAGTTGCTCGTCAAGGTTGGAACTGCCAAAAATCAGGTGATTTCTGTAGTGGCAGAAAGGACATTTTCCTTTCTAGTGGATAGGGCAGTGGGACTTAAGAGCCTTATGCTCTTAAGGCCAAACACTAGGGCCCTCAGCAGAAAACAGGAGAAGTTGGATAATGGGGTCAGTTGGCCTGGAGCCAAGGTGTGGCATAGCTAGGTGAGTAGCAACAGACCAGGTTTCCTTAGGTTGAACAGGAAACAGCGATTCAAATGGCAAAGCTAGTTGTGCAAAGCAGGTTGATGCAAATAGATGTGCAACTGTGGCCGTTTATTAGCATGTCTTTGGAAAGCAAGTAGGAAAAGATAACGTCAGGTGGCCTTCATTTTGTTTTTCATTGAACTGTCTGGGCTCTTGGAACACAGGAGAACAGTTCCAGCTGGACTGCCTTTTGTTTGGTTGTACTTTGGGCGTCTCCAGACATTTAGCTCGACGTGAGGTCATCATGACAAAACAGCAGTGAGGAAGGGTGGAAAGCAACACCAGCCCACTTTAATCAGTGCAGGTAGAAGTGGGTCTTTAAGTGGATTTGTGCCTTGGCCAGCAAATATTTTTGTGTGTGTGTGTGTGTGTGCGTGCCTGTGGGTGGGTGGACAGAATGAGAGGGGACACGATAACAAAATATTAAGATGGCACATGGAATGGAGAAACTGGAGAGAGATAAGAACTCAGGGCCATCCAGTGAGGCTGACTGTTGGGAAGATTCAGAACAGAGAAAGGAAGCACTTCTTCAATCAGTGCATAGTTAAATTATGATTCTATGGATGGCTTTAAAAGAGGATTCGACAGTTTTCATGGAGGAGAAGGCTATCAGTAGCTACTACCCATGAGGACTGTGTTCATCCTCTGCTATCAGAGGCAGTTCGTCTCTTTTGAGTACTGGCTTTTGGGTACCATAAGCAAGGAGAGTATTGCTTAGGTCCGGATTGTGGGCTTCCAAGAATGCATCTGGTCAGCCACAGTTGAGAACAGGATATTGGACTAGATGGGCTTTTGGCCTGATCCAGCAAGATTCTTCTTATGTCCTTAAAGACCACAATGGTTGCTCTCACTCTCAATGTTAGCAGAAGTATTGTGTCCAGATCAAGGGAAGTAATAGTGCTGCTCTATTCTGCCTTGGTCAGACCACACCTGGAGTACTTTGTTTTAAGAAGGATATGAACAAGCTGGAATGTGTTCAGAGGAAGGTGACCAAGGGTCTGGAAACCAGGCCTTATGAGGAACTGTTGAAGGAACTGGGTATGTTTAGCCTGGAAAACAGGAGACTGAGAGGAGATATGATAGCTATTTTAAATATCACAAGGGCTGTCACAGGGAGAGGGAACAAGCTTGTTTTCTCCTGCTCTGAAGGGTAGGACACAAACCAGTGGGCTTCAAATTACAAGAAAGGAGATTCCAACTAAACAGAAGAACTTTCTGACAGTAAAAGCATTTCAGCAGTGGAACAGACTCACTCAGGAGGTTGTGGACTCTCCTTCCTTGGAGGTTTTTAAGCAGAGGTTGGATGGCCATCTGTAATGGATGCTTTAGTTGAGATTTCTGTATTGCAGGGGGTTGGAGGAGATGACCCTCAGGGATCTCTTACAACTCTACAATGCTATGACTCTAAGACCTGTTTCTAGTGCTAATTGAATGTGGTTATCTACCCCTTTTATGTATGTCCTTCAGATAGGAACTACAGGCTTATCCTGAAAGCATGGCTCACTGTGTGTTTTGCCTTTACTTTAAAATTCAGACAGCATTTCCTTCGGATTCCCTACTAAGCATTTATTCATCTTGCTCCATTATATATATAAAACCACTTCGGAGATTTGTGAGGCATATTGTATACAGTGTTGTATTCTTGCTAAGGCATCTCTGTGGTGTGTGTGTGTGTGTGCTGGTTCAACTCAAGAGCTGAAATGCTTTGAAGATGAAGAACGTCTGGGGGAAGGGTGGGAACAAAAGGATCTTGGCTTTATCTTCATAAATTCAAGTGTTAACACTTTGCCTCATGCAGTTTTGCTTTTGTGGTTTGTGGAATACAGTTTCCATACTTTTACGTTCTGCCTTAAAAAAAAAAGTAAACCTTTTTCATGGAACACAAATTGATTCATGAACTTAAGATGGGGAAAGTGGGAAACAGAAAGCAACCAAAATGGACAGATTCACCCATCCTTAACATATTAAATGAATCCAAGCCAATCTAACCAACAGTTATAATGCCTTACAAATGCTATACTCTGGTTTGAACAAAGTAAAAAAGAAAAAAAGCCACCTTCTTTTGATAGGATCTGTAAGGAATTGCGACGTTGTCAAGGATGGTCTGGCTGTGTCCTTCAGGTGCTCATGGACTCCAGCTCCAATCAGCTCCAGCCATCATGGTTGGTGGTCAAGGGTGATGTGAGTCGCTGTCCAACAGCAGCTGGAGAGTCAAGGTTCCCCAGTCCTGCTTTGTGTCTTCAGTCAAAGCAAAACCAAACACCTTTGCACTTTTTATTGACAAGTTCAAAAGATGAGTTGGACGGCACATATATGCATTCAGTTCATTAACATTTTATTCAGAGTTTCACACAGCCATGTGCCTATTTATTGATACATATTCATAGATATGTGGGACGCAGGTGGCGCTGTGGGTTAAACCACAGAGCCTAGGACTTGCCGATCAGAAGGTCGGTGGTTCAAATCCCCGTGACAGGGTGAGCTCCCGTTGCTCAGTCCCTGCTCCTGCCAACCTAGCAGCTCGAAAGCACATCAAAGTGCAAGTAGATAAATAGGTACTGCTCCTGCAGGAAGGTAAACGGCGTTTCCGTGTGCTGCTCTGGTTTGCCAGAAGCGGCTTAGTCATGCTGGCCACATGACTCGGAAGCTCCCTCGGCCAATAAAGCGAGATGAGTGCTGCAACCCTAGGTCCAGTCACAACTGGACCTAATGGTCAGGGGTCCCTTTACCATTACCTTATTCATAGATATGCAAAAAATACACACCCATTACAAAGTATCTTTTTATAATATGCTAAGATAAAACAGCTACTTAGTCTTGAAAAGAACAAAGTCAGAAAGAAGAAAAGACAAGAAAAAGAGAGACTCAAAAAAAGAGAAAGGGGAAAGAAGCGGGGGTGGGGGGACTACAGAAAGATAGAAAAGAGTAAAACGACTTTTGGCTCACTGTCTTGCAACTACATATAATATTCATTCCTTAAAATCCAACCATTATATCTTCTATAAACCAGTATTTTTTTCCAATCTTCAAATCCTGATATTACAAGTCCATTTTCTGTTTCACACACACACAAAAAGTCCATAACAAGTTTCCAATCCTTAACAAATGTCAACAGACTGCATTTTGTTGTAGCGTTCGTCTGTATTGCTAATGTTTTGCTGCTATGATTATTTCTCTCTCTTTTCTCTGCAGGGTAATTCTCGAGATAGATGAACCTGCTTCCAATCATAATGGAGGCGAGTTGTTGTTTGGAGATGATGGTTATCTTTACATCTTCACTGGAGATGGGGGAATGGCCGGTGATCCTTTTGGATTGTTTGGAAATGCTCAAAACAAGTAGGAGTCCGTCAGACATGATATTATTTGGGAATGGGGCAGGCAGGCAGCACTCTGTTGATTTTATGTAGAAGTCAGATTAGTTTCAGCAGTAGTGCATACTCTTATTGCTTTTCTTGTGCTCAGGTTGCATGCTGGGGCTACTCAGTGCAATAATGCAACCTTCCCCAACCTGATGCCCTCTGGATGGTCTGGACTACAACTCCTATCATCCCTGACCATTGGCTATGCAGACTGGGACTGATGGGACTTGTAGTCCAGAACATCCAGAGGGCATCAGCTTGGAGAAGGCTGGCATGATGGCATGCTCTTATGGAGCAGATTTTGTGTATTTTGTGATCTGACAAATTTCTGCCTAATTTGCCAACTTTTGTATAATTAGTGCAAAAAAAAAAGAAAGAGGTACCCTTGGTTCCAAATGCAAAAGGGCTAGCTCTTTGCCAGTATTTGTCACCAGCAACCTAATGTTGTACAGAGCATATTGTCCACCATAAGTTTCAGAGCTTTGAATATGGCACATTAAATATGACTGATTCAGGCACAAGTCTATTCCTCACCTGTAAGGAATCAGTATTTCAGCGTGGCAGCACCTGCCTTCCAGAACTCCTGCTAACTTTTTAAAATGTTTACAGTGCTTCTTCAGATAATCTACAAAAAGAGCCCATTCTTTTTAAAATTTATTTTCCTCTTGGTGTCTGATCTTCCCAGTCATTCTCGCCATTTTGGCATAGTCCATTAATTTCCTCATCCATCCTTCTTTCGATGGGGTTCTTCCTTCCTTCCAGCCCTGGGCATTTAACATTGCGTGGACAGGCGGAGCCCTCAGATCCCGCGCGGTCCCCCCATCATGTGGAATAATGACTCAAGACAACGTGCTATGGGATTAAATTGGCCACAACTTTATTAAATTTCAAATGTGGGTAGACCTTGGCTCAGGCATTGGGCATTCTCCCTCCCCAGTCCCCAGCCGGGGACCTAGGGAGCATCAGGGTTATCCAGTGTGTGTGAGGGGGATGGGCCGGCTCTGGAGAACATATGTTCAAGCAGAGATAGCCGCCCCCGTAACGCCGCCGCCGCAGGGGAGAACAATGACGACCTTTCGGCGTACGGTCAAAGCCTCCCTTCAGAAAACCCCTTTAACGGGGAACCCTGGTATCGCCGCCGCAAAGAGGAAGATGGACAAAAGGATTCCGCCCAGCAGCGCCCGCATACCTGTGAAGAAAAGTTAACCTGCAAAACCTGTGAGGAAAAATTAACCTGCAAAATAATACATTAACTGAGGGTGGGTAGGGTGGGAGAAGCTCGAGCCAAGTGAGAATTCCCAGGTAAGATCCTCCCTCCTTTGTGTGGGCAGGTAATCCCTCCCCTACCTGGCCTGATCTCCTTGGCAACTCTTCCCCCAGGTGGGATTGGACAACTGACTGAGGTAGGCGGAGACCTCCAGGTATCCCACCTGAGGGAAGGCAAAGCCAAGCCTATGCTGTTGGAGCCGCTCCAGATCTAGGGGCTACACGCGTCCACGCAAAGGGCGCCCCCCGTTTTAAGCGGGGAGCGGTCATTATCGCCGCTGTCATCACATACATAAATAGGACCTTTTTCTCTTTTGGAATTTCTTCTCCTCTTATGCCTAATAAAAAAAGCCTCTGGTTTTTTAATACAGGTTATTTTAAACATTTTTTAAGAATTCATTGTATATCATTTCCCAATATGATTTTGCTAATTTACAGGTCCACCACATATGGAAAAATGTACCTTCATTATTTTTACATTTCCAACACAAATTTGACATTTTTGGTACATTTTTGCAAGTCTTGTAGGAGTTAAATACCATCTATACATCATTTTCATATATTTCTCCTTTAGTGAACAGCATGCGGTAAATAAATCCTAAATCAACCTTCCATAACTTTCCCCATGCCCTAAATTGTATATTATGCCCCACATCTTTTGCCCAATGTATCATTACCGATTTCACTTCTTCATCTTTTGTCTCCCACTCCAACAACATTTTATATACTTTTGACAGAACCTTTTCATTACTTTCCAACAGACCTTTTTGTAATGGAGCAAATCAGTAAACAAATGTTTTATATTTTCTTCAGTTTCAACTGATTTTCCTCCTCTATCTTCCACTTTCTATAAGTTAACCAACCTCTTTCCATATTTAATTTTTTGACCGCTAACACTTCTAGTGGTGAAATCCACCATGGGGTCTTATTTTCCAGTAAATTCTTCTATTTGTCCCATATATGATATAATGATTTTCTTACAATATGATTCAAAAAGCTGAATTTGCTGTTTTCCAAAACTGAGCTTGCTTTTCTGGTAGCTTGATACCCACTTCAGTCAGCAGCCAAGGAAGATTTTAAAGAAATCATTAAAGCCACTAGTTTAAATATGTCACACGGATGACCGCAGAAGGGCATATCCTTGGGAAGCATTCTCAATAGCCCCTTTGAAATAAGATGGTCTTGCTCCAAGTTCTGGTGTGTGAATGTCCAGAATAAACAGTCTCAGCTTGGTAGTCTCACTAGAAAGCCCAGTGATGGCACAGGCAGTCCGCTGAGCAAAATGAATGTTGCCCTTTTGCCAGTCATTTCCCCAATTTTTAGGGTTTCTGCGAGGAAGAATGCATTCCAAACCACCTATTATTTACATAAGTAGAAGGGTTTAACAATATCTTCTCACCTGGTATGGCTTGTGAGGAAGAAAGACATGCATGCTTATTAATTCACCTTTCCAGTGAATTTAGTAGAAAACTTGGGTGAGTAGCAGAACACATTAAAATACATTCAGGAAGCACACAATTCAAATGGGATCAAAACAGACAAAAACACAGTCAGCTGAAAATACATTTGCACACATTACCCAGCCCATCTCAGAGACCAGCCATTGCTTAATGAAACGCTTAATTCATTTACCAAATCACTTCTGGTTATTTAATATGCCGTAGCACTTCCGTGCAAAATCTTCAAAAACATCTGTTTGAACTCCTAATAAAATTTATATGCGCTGTTAGCCTCCCTGCTTATGGAAACCTTGCTGCTGCGTTCATGTATTGCAATAATCTAATGGAAGGGGAAGTTTTAACAGAATGTTATTTTGGTGTTTTGCCCTTTGACAGGTCAACGCTGTTAGGCAAAGTTCTCCGGATCAATGTGGACAACAACGACCATGGGCCTCTTTACAGAATCCCACCGGACAATCCTTTCATTAACGAGCCGAAAGCCCGGCCAGAAGTCTATGCTTATGGGGCGAGGAATATGTGGCGCTGCTCTTTCGACAGAGGTGACCCCTACACAAAGGAAGGGAAAGGCCGGCTTTTCTGCGGCGACGTGGGGCAGAATAAATTCGAAGAAATCGACATAGTTGAGAAAGGGAAAAATTACGGCTGGAGAGCAAGAGAAGGGTTTAGCTGCTACGACAAAAAACTGTGCACCAATTCCTCATTAGGTGAGTATGGCTTCTGAGTAATTGAATTGGACAGTAAATTGCTTTGGTGATTTTGGCAATTTGGATTGCCCAATTGGAAGCACGCATTTTGGGCTCATGACTCATCAGGCTTCATGCAGCTAGATCACTAGCTATATATATATATTGGGAGGGATGCTCCTGGGACATCAAGAGGATGGATATGTCACAAACCTTTGGTATTATTATTATTTCAATTTATATACTGCCCTTTATCAAAAGATCCCAGGGCGGTGAACAACACTAAAAACACATTTTAGAACATCAATGTTAAAAACATAATAAAAAGCATACTGGCAGACAGCCTTATAATAAAATAGTCAGTATAATAACAGTCCTTTCCCCCACACTTTCACAGGCCTTAGACTAATTAATAGCCATAGACCTGGGTAAAGAGGAATGGTTTTGCCTGCCGCCTAAAGGCATGTAATGATCGTGCCAAGACAGTCTCATGGGGAGAGCAGTTCACAATCAGGGAGCCACCACAGGAAAGGCCGTTCGCTTGTTGCCACCCTTCAAACCTCTCTGGGATGGGAAACAGACAGAAGGAAACAAAGAGAAACATCGTTCTACCCATTGTTCTACCCAGACACTGAGGTCCAGCTCCAAGGGCCTTCTGGCGGTTCCCTCACTCCGAGAAGCCAAGTTACAGGGAACCAGGCAGAGGGCCTTCTCGGTAGTGACGTCCTCCCACCAGATGTCAAAGAGAACAACAACAACTACCAGACTTTTAGAAGACATCTTGTCAGGGAACTGACATCAGAGCGAGAGGCGGAGGCAGGGCTCCAGAGCGATGCCGGAGAGGGGACCAGCAGGGGGGAAGGAATTCAGCGCAACACCAGTAGAGAAGGGAGGGAGATGGAGGAATTGGAGACTGGTCTCCAAGACCCTGCATCAGAGACTAGTGGAGAGAGCGCTGGCACACCCCTGCCTTCCCCTTACTTGCGCAGACGAGTTCCGCGCAGGGAAAGTAGGAGGAGACTTAGCATCAAACAGCTCTTATGCTGGAAAAGGTTCAAGAAACGCCCACTGACAGATTCTGCAAGCGACTGACCGGCCACGGAGTGTGTGCTGTCAGCCAAGGCATGGTGACCCAGGCAGTCGGACACAACTAGCAGGCAACTTACGCACAAGTAACCCCTTACCACCATTACACATCTGAAGGCAGCCCTGTTTAGGAAAGCTTTTAATGTTTGATGTATTACGGTATTTTAATAATTTGTTGGAAGCCGCCCAGAATGGCTGGGGAAGCCCAGCCAGATGGGCGGGGTATAGTAATAAATTATTATTATTATTATAAGGGCGTCAGATGGCAAGCACAGGGACCAGGTCAGTTCTTATGGGAAGAGGCAGACCTTAAGGAATTGAGGCACTGAGCTGTTTAAGGCTTTATAGGTCAAAACCAAGCATTTATATTGGGCCTGGAAACTAACCGAAAGCCAGTGCAGTTGTGCCAGGATTGATGTTGATATGCTCAAACTGTCTTGTTCTGGTGAGCAATCTGGCCACTGGTAGGCTCTGTTCAGGCTTGAAGAGTCACAAGCCGCAGACCTAGCTTCAGACTTTCCAGTCACAATTTCAAGCCAGGAGGATAGGAACTGAATTGCAGAATGTGCTGAAGCAGGCTTGCTGCTCTTCAGATTATACAGCGAGTGAGAAGTGGAAAAGGAATCTGAGCTGCAGTTCCGTTTCTGCTGTTCCGCTTCTTAGCCAGCTATGTTGCTAATGATGCCCTAGTGTGCCAGATTTTCAGAGTGGTTGCATTAGGGACTCGACAAATATGTGGAAAAGACAAATTTAGCTTTGCTGTCCAGACTATTACTTAATGAAAATCCCACAGAGGCATACATGTTACCGGCTTCTGTGTTCTGTTTTTCCCCTAGGAAATGCATTTATTTATTTTTTACCATAAGGGATAAATATGCAGGAGTCCCAAGCCTAAACCTATGTATTTGGAAGTAAGCCTCGTTGATTTCACTGGAACTTGATTCCAGAATGCTTACAATCACAGTCTAGTTAGAGCAATAAAAACCTAGTTTCTAAACTCTTAATCCAATGCACAGATTAGTCATTCTGTTTGTTGTTTTTAAAAAGCTACCTTGTCCTTTATAAAATTCCATCACTGCTGCTTAGAAAACAAGCTAGCTTCTTAAATTTTGAGCCAGGTCAGTAGAGAAGGGTTGTGAAATCTAGACTTCAGATCAGTTGGCCAGCATGCAAGTCTAGACTTCAGACTAGAGTGTCATCTGAACTAAATTGGCTAACTGGATCTGAGCAAAAGGGATGAATGTCAGCACGGGTCTGTATCCCGATGACTGACACTCATAAGCAGTATTGCAGTTTGTTTCTCCTTTTAATTGTCATCAGATTGAAATAATAAATCAGATGATGCAATAAGTGAAGAAGCCATTATGAGCTCAGACATCATGTGCAATTAGGCTGGTATTCTTTCATCAGGTTATCCTCCCCTTCTTGTTGGAGGAAGCAGAATGATCCAACATGGTGCCCTTCCCCTGTGAAAAATTGTTTGTAGACGCTCCTGTGACTTATTTATGGAAGCCAAGAGGCCTGGGGCAGACTTCAAATTTGTGTGTGTATCAGTTTATAATACAGGGAACTCCCGGTTAGGATCGTCTGGACGCCACGTGATTGTGCACATGCGCATAGTGCTGAATCTGGAAGTAGACACCAAAATGTCATAAAGATGTCATGGAAAGTGGCGGGCTTACACATGCTCCGCTGATGCATGGGGGGAAGGGGTCTGGAACAGAAGTCCCACACAAAACAAGGATTGGCTGTAGTTCATAAATGTTGCTATGATGTATTATACATTCATAAAGGTTGCAGCAGAGCCTCAAAACCAGCTCCCACGCACTGCCTTAGAAATGTTTGTGGCTTGTGCCAGGACTGTAGCTCAGTGGCAAAGATCCCAGGTTCAGTCCCCTAGTGTCTGAAGATAAGGCTGGGACTTTTCTCTGCTTCCAGTCTGTGTATATTGAACTAGATGGACTTACTCTGATTCAGAATATGGCAGGTTCCTATGTTCCTGCTCATGCTAGGAACATCCAGAGCTACAATAAGCAGACAATGCAACATTAATTAGGGGGACTTTTAAGTGCTAAAATAAACTGGATTTTGAATTAAACCATGTTGTATTTGGGGAATAAAACCCTGATATATCTTCTGGAAGAGGAGCCCTGTAAATTCTGCTGTCTTTGGAAGAAGGTTCTGTAAAATATACCTTCTTGTTTCTACTCAGTGTTCGAAATGCCCATTGTTCTAGGCTCATTTTGTGACAGGGAATTTCATTATCGCGAGCTGTTTCTGAGCTCTGGGAACAGTACTGCGCCTAAGATTTCATATTTAAAACTGCAGATTGGATGGAAAGAGGACCTTTTTCTGCCTCCCCACTTCCAGCTACTTTCTGAAGACTGGAGAAAAGACCCTCTTAAGAATATTGGGGGGGTGGACAGGGGAAGGACTGTTGTTGTTGTTGTTTAGTCGTTTAGTCGTGTCCGACTCTTCGTGACCCCATGGACCAGAGAACGCCAGGCACCTCTGTCCTCCACTGCCTCCCGCAGTTTGGTCAAACTCATGCTGGTAACCTCGAAAACACTATCCAATCATCTCGTCCTCTGTCGCCCCCTTCTCCTTGTGCCCTCCATCTTTCCCAACATCAGGGTCTTTTCCAGGGAGTCTTCTCTTCTCATGAGGTGGCCAAAGTACTGGAGCCTCAGCTTCACAATCTGTCCTTCCAGTGAGCACTCAGGGCTGATTTCCTTCAGAATGGAGAGGTTTGATCTTCTTGCAGTCCATGGGACTCTCAAGAGTCTCCTCCAGCACCATAATTCAAAAAGGGGAAGGACTAGTCCATGTGAAAAATGAACATAATATTTTAGCTGCAGTTCCTTCATTTTCAGCTTTGTATTCTTGTTATGTTAAAAAAGTGAGCCTAGATATTCCATTGTTGTGCCCATAACCTAAGTTTAAGGTGCCATTGAGCTCCTAGCTTTCACATCTCAGTTTCTAACACTGTTTCTACTCTATGGGGGTCTAAAACAAAGCAAGCTATAGAATAAAAAACAGAATTCAGTGTAACGCTTTCCAGCATTCAGTGAACCGTGATATATGAATGATTATAAAATGGCCGATTTGCATCCTCCAGGCATGATAATTCTCTTTTCCCCACTCTGCAGATGATGTTCTCCCCATATATGCTTATCCACACAAAATGGGGAAGTCAGTGACAGGAGGCTATGTCTATCGGGGTTGTGAGTCTCCAAACTTGAATGGGGTGTACATATTTGGAGATTTTATGAGCGGGTAAGTGACAGGCAGAGCGGCCATTAGGTGAGCAACAAACAACTCCAGCTGGAGTCGGGGATGAGAGGATTTGTTAATTTCATATCTCCCAGTTTCCTCATTTTACCCCCATCTTAAATTCAGTTCTCTACATTTTGCAGCAATTTTATTTTACTTATATTTTTTAAAGAACATCCTCATGAAAATCCATCTGCATTTAATGTGAAATTCTCCTAATAAGCACATTTTAATGCACACTTTCCCTTAATATGTGCATTTTTTTGTAAACATTGTTGGCTGGAGAAATGCATTTGGAAATTCAGATCAGCATGAACTTTGAAGGATAACTCTGTTTTTGCTTTACATTATTGTTTCAGAAAGTGCCAATTATATATATCTTGTGGCTTTAAATGCATACTGAATGAAATTCCTCCTGTCAGAATTTTCAAGTATGAGATGCAAAAACCTATCGCGCTGTAAACACTGAACAATCTGCCAATGATTGCTTAGCGTTCAGCCACTAATACGTTATCACAACTGACTCGTGTATCCCATTAGCCTATTTCTTTATATTCGTACGAATGTTCAAGTCAATGAAGGTAACAGTAGGATTAGGGAAAACAAAAAAAATTCCTTCCAGTAGCACCTTAAAGACCAACTAAGTCAGTTCTTGGTATGAGCTTTCATGTGCATGCACACTTCTTCAGATACACTGAAACAGAAGTTTCCAAACCCTTCTATATAGTGAGAAGGTGGGGAGGGTTATTACTCAGAAGGGTGGTGGGAATGGGTGATAGGCAGATAGCTGTGATGAGCCTGTTGACGACTCTTAACGACTGCAATAGGTCTTACAGGAAAAAGCAAGGGGTGAAAAGGTGAAAAATGGCTTTGTCATGTATAATGAGATAAGAATCCAAGGTCTTTGTTCAGACCAGGTTTCTCCATGGTTTTAAGTTTGGTGATAAGTTGTAATTCAGCAGCTTCTCTTTCCAGTCTATTTCTGAAATTCCTTTGTAGTAAAACAGCTACTTTGAGATCTTGTATAGAATGTCCTGGGAGATTGAAGTGTTCTCCTACTGGTTTCTCTGTCTTGTGATTCCTGATGTCCGATTTATGTCCGTTTATTCTTTGGCGTAAGCTCTGGCCTGTTTGTCCAATATAGAGAGCTGAAGGACACTGTTGGCATTTGATGGCATACACAATGTTAGACGAATCTGAAGAATTCTGATTCTGAAGAAGTGTGCATGCATACGAAAGCTCATACCAAGAACTGACTTAGTTGGTCTTTAAGGTGCTACTGGAAGGAATTTTTTTTGTTTTGACTATGGCAGACCAACACGGCTACCTATCTGTAGTAGGATTAGGGGTTAATGTTGCTGTTCTATGTGTAAACATGCTTTGCATGCAGTCAAAATTATATTTAACTTAAGTCCAGAGGAATCTGAATATTTTGCCCTGCCATAAACGTTTTCAAAAAATTGTCTTTAGTTAAAATAGTGTTTGACAGCTTGATATATTCTCAGTGCTTAATACTTTGCTTCCAATTACAGGTGGCCTTTCTAGCCTTCATGGTTTTAAAGCTCACGAGTGTCCTGACTTTAATAGACCAGTTATATGCCAATGTTTAACTGGAGTTAGCAATATATATTCCATGGGTTTCATGTGCAAGTTCCCATGCCTTATGTGCTCCAAGGAATCCAACCTTTGCCTGTTTAAAAAAAAAAGGTATCTAGTCCTCATGATTAAGATGGCAATAGGGTTTAGGTACTGGAAATAAGGAGACAATTTAAAAGGTAAAAAAATTGTTATGTTCTTATCCTTGTAGAACAAAGACTGACCTTCAGCTATAGCTTGACACCTCCCCTGTTCAATATGCAAATGATGTTCATCATTCGCGGTCAGAGCTGCAAATTAATTTGGCTCAGGAGTGCACTTCAGCTGTGCCAAAAAGGCAGGCAGTCCTTATGTGCATCTTCAGTTCCCATTTGCTGTTGAAGGCACCCAGTATTCTGGAGAGAGGGAGGAAACACATTTAATCATCTTGATTGGAGCAGGCGTAAACAAAGTTCTCTCTCAAATTGTTTTATGCAAGTTAATAAGCACCTGCCCCACCCCGGGCTCCTCATTTGCTTTTTATCTTACAGGCGCCTCATGTCCTTGAGAGAGAATCGAGCAACTGGAGATTGGCAGTACAATGAAATATGCATGGGAACAGGGCAAACCTGCATGTTTCCTGGACTTATCAATAACTACTATCAGTATATCATCTCTTTTGCTGAAGACGAGGCCGGTAAGCACTAAATTGCTAAACAATATGTGTGGCTAACCCTCTCAGAGAGCCAGTGTGGTGTAGTGGTTAAGAGCGGTAGTCTCGTAATCTGGTGAACCGGGTTCACTTCCCCGCTCCTCCACATGCAGCTGCTGGGTGACCTTGGGCTAGTCACACTTCTCTGAAGTCTCTCAGCCCCACTCACCTCACAGAGTGTTTGTTGTGGGGGAGGAAGGGAAAGGAGAATGTTAGCTGCTTTGAGACTCCTTTGGGTAGTGATAAAGCGGGATATCAAATCCAAACTCTTCTTCTTCTCTTTGGGCAAACGTAATTCTTCATTCCTCGGTTGCCAGATTCTTTGCTCCAAAGCCTTCTTCCTCAGCCCACCTTAGGTCCGCTGCAACTCTGTGCTATTGATCCGTCAAGCTGTTATTCCCCCCACTCCATCGCCTTTCCCCTGGAAAACGTATTCACTGCTAAGACAGTTTGGCCACACACCATTATGATCTGGGCAGGGACCACAGCTGAGTTGCAGAGCACATGCTTTGTCCAGGTTTAGTCCTTACCTGTCATTCTCCAGGTAAGGCTTGGAAAGGTTCCTTCTGATACCCCTGGAGAGCTTCTGCCATGTCAGATGTTCTGTGCCAAGTCAGCTGCCTGTGCTTCTCCTCCATCCTGTTCATTTGGATGGTGTTTTCTTCTACAGTTCTTTTTGCAGGTTTCCCACCCACCCCAGGATGACATATTTTTTTCCCATTGGAGTAGTGACAGTGAAGTAGTAATCGCAGCAGAGGTTTCTCTACCCCACAACACGGTTGCTTGTATCTCTGGATCTCTCCCTCTGCCTCCTTTTCTTCAGTTGGAGGGGAAGAACTTCCCTGTCCTTTGGCCCCTGGGATGCCCTAAGTCATGAAAGTTCCATTTCGGCTCATCCTAGCTAGCGCCTGTTTCTATTCTCCATGAATCTATCTAATCATTGTGGGTTTTCTTTTTCTTTTCTTTTTTTAAAAAAGTCTATCAGCACATCTTGCAATAATGAATTCCATAAATTACTTGTGCATTTCATGAAGAAGCGTGATCCCAAATCAACCCTCAATCAGTTTCATTGGTTAAGGCTAACTCTTGAAAAAGATAAGCTTTCAGTTGTCGAAATTGGAAACTAATGATAATAGCCACCGTCGGAGTTTCTATATGACAAAACCCAGGGTGCTCAGTTATGTGGATGATTCCTTGGTCTATGGATTTGGAGACTTCAGGGACGAGAGGAAGGACCTTTGAGATAGTGACGCTCCCTTGGGCAGTTCTGTTGATTAGATCTGCAGCATGATTTGCTCAAGACGGGTTTATAAGAGAAAATTCATTTTACAATCCATAGCACATGCGGGCAAAAGCGTCACCCCGTCAGTGTTGAGCATTGTTGCTAAGCAGCAGCATCCACAATTTTGCAGTTTATGAGTTTTGGCCCCCAGCAATTGTAAACCAAAGTTTCTTGACGTCTGCAATTGTGACTTTTTGCCAAGATCCCTGAGCTATACTGAGGGCTGGTGGTGGTTCTGGACACTCAAATAGATGGCACTTGCTGCAAACAGAGATGATGGATAACAACTAGATGGACCATTCGTTTTAAAAAAGGGGGTTGCACTGAAATAGCCAATAAATGGATGTCGTTTTAAGGAATGAGAGTCTCAAGGTAGAGAGTTGGATCTTAGGAGCTGTATGAGGTATGCGATACAATAATAGACATGAAACCACCCGTTTGGTATCAGTTTGGAAGCAAAACAATGGGACGTGGATGCCTTGCCAATCAGAAGGATGACGGTTCGAATCCCCGTGACAGGGTGAGCTCCATTGCTCGGTCCCAGCTTCTGCCAACCTAGCAGTTCGAAAGCATGTCAAAGTGCAAGTAGATAAATAGGTACCGCTCCAGCGGGAAGGTACATGGCATTTCTGTGTGCTGCTCTGGTTCGCCATAAGTGGCTTAGTCATGCTGCCCACATGACCCGGAAGCTGTACGCCGGCTCCCTTGGCCAGTAAAGCGAGATGAGTGCTGCAACCCCAAAGTTGTCAACGACTGGACCTAATGGTCAGGGGTCCCTTTACCTTTACCTTTACCTATACCTGGAAGCAAAACAAGGCTATCTGAAAATAAGGTAGTAGTTTCAACATACATGAAGGGGAACTCCCTTGCTATGCTGAACTGAATAGGTTAAAAAAATCCAGTAAAGTGGAGCAGGGGGGCGGGTCTCACACTTCCCTCCCTTGGGACAGAATTCCACAGATATGAGGCCACCACCGAAAAGGTCTCTAGTTCCCAGATCACACCACAAGTCTTCATTTACTTAAATCGATTTGACGATCTGGAGAATGCATAAGAATCCCCCAATCATTGGTTTTGGAGTTTGCTGCTGACAAACTTCATTGTGCTACTTAGCTTTGTGATAGTAAAGCACTCG
Source organism: Podarcis gaigeae (assembly GCF_964106915.1). Taxonomy (NCBI): domain Eukaryota; kingdom Metazoa; phylum Chordata; class Lepidosauria; order Squamata; family Lacertidae; genus Podarcis; species Podarcis gaigeae. Next base: position 17,752,392 of record NC_139678.1, on the reverse strand, counting down.
GTGGAGCCCCCAGGATACATGTGAAAGATTCATGCCTTCTTTTGTTTTTGTTTTTTTTTCCATGAAGGAGAACTTTATTTCATGTCAACTGGAGTCCCGAGTGCCACCGCTCCCAATGGTGTAGTTTACAAAATGGTTGACACGTCACGGTATGGCTCAGAAATGTTTATTCTCTGATATGAAGGAGAAAACTCAAGTCGTAGTGCTTCAATTTTTGTTCTGTAGTCTTTATTCTTCTCACAACCATTAACATTTCATTGGGGGATGAGGGGGAGGAGGGCTAGACTTCATTATAATAATCTCTTTTTTGTTTCCTATTTTTTTCAGGAGAGCACCGCCTGGGAAATGCCGCGTTGAGCCTCTACCAGTGAAAGTGAAAGGCAAGCTCACAAAGTTTGTTCCAAAGGAAAGTGAGTGCCGCATATATTTTATTTATGAATATTCACATTGGGGATTTCTGAGGGGCAAAGTTCTGGTTCGCACAAGAATTTTTAATGAACGCTTCTGGTTTCAGGGGGGTGGGGGCTGATGGAGGCTACAAGCCAAGAAACTGGATGCAGAGTTCAGAACATAAAACACAAAGAAATTCGATTTCATTCAAGCTTGTAGCTTCAAGTAGGAAGCAGGCATGGCTGCATGCAAGAAAACTGACTGTTAAAATGGCAAGTTGAGCTCCATTCTCACAAATAAAATTGGCTGCCTTGGCCCTCTTTGCTGGTGTTTGAATTTTGTTTGCTCATTCTGCATTTGTAGTGCAAACGAAACAATGAATGTCCTTCCAAAACTTCCTAGGGTGGGTTGCCGACGTTTTCATTTATTGCAAGCCTTCCAAGGTCAAAATCTCTTTCATTTGCAAAAAGTGATGCCTTTGCACTAAAATGTTTTATTTATATTTATATTTATTTATATTCACAATATAATTACCACTGAAAATTTTACAGCCATAATTTAAAACATACAGGAAGTTTTACTCTGAAGCTGCATCAAGCTTCTTGTGAGGTGCTAGTCTCAACAAGGCAAAAGGCGATTTATAGAAGAATTGCACAGGCATTTTCATGTTGTGGATAAAATACTCATCCATGTTATGACCGGTAAAAAGTTCTTCAGTCTACATATTCTGTAGCACGAAGCAGAAGTGGGTCTTTTCTCTTAGAGGAAACATCACTCTAATAGTTGTGAAAGTCATGTAAAAAATATGCTGCTCGAATCAAGGAGATTCCCATAGGCTCTTTGCAACTGTGGCATGAACACTGAACACCCTTTGAAGACTATTTCTTTAGATCTTGAGGTTGATGAATGGGGGGGAAATAGCAGGGAGAAAACAGCTCAGTCGCTTTTGGAACCTGTGATGGTAAAAGGAAATAGGTCTTCTTCCTGCTGCCTTTCTCATTAAGAACTGAAAAGGGAAAGGTTCGTTGTCGTCCCCTTGTGCAGAATGTGTCATGGGTTGCCCTTAGCAACTCTTCTCCCTTTATTCACATTCCAATTACGGAAGAGAATAGGCTCTGAATGCTCGATATTTTCAGCCACCAGTGGATGAGCGTATCTGGCATATTAGGCAAGCTGGCTCTCCCACAGGCTGTAACGAGCCAATCTGAAGTAGTAATGAAGGGTACAGCAAAAAGAAAAAGAAAGGAACAATGCGTTTGAGATGCTTTCTGAAGAGCGGGTAGATGGCAGGCGGTGTACTGAACCGGTTCACGATGAAATCTTGAGAGAGAAATATCCCAGCCCACAGAAACATGTGCCTGCATTTCCGCTTGCGGAGTTGGCGTAATAATGCCATCGCCACATCTTCCAAGGAAGCCATGTGGGTTTTATTGCGGCAAGCATGGCAGTTCAGTAAAGGGGAGAGGTTGCAGCCTAGCAAATACGACCCCATTAGAAGCTGGCTCCAGGCTCCATAGAACCGGTTGGGCCCCTGCTCCTGTGCCATTGCAGGCCACCCCAGCTCTCCTGCAGTGTTGTTCCACGCCTTTATCCAATAAGAACCCAATTTCTGTGAATGGGTGTAGGCTTTAAAGATCAGTACCAACACTTGGAATTGTGCTCGAAAACGTACCGGGAGGCAGTGAAGATCCTTTAGGACTGGTGTTATATTGTCCTGGCAGCCCCTGAATACATAAAATACCACAGAACACACAAAACCATGTAAAATTGGGATGAACGCTCAATATTCAGAAGATCTGGATCTTCTGGAGGGGTCCTGGGTCCTGAATCTTCCAGGCAACTCCTGGCTTGTTGCTAGCAGTGATGCAGGGTCTTCAGGGGTCTGTTTAAAATGCTGACCCACGTCTCTGTTTTTGCACTCTAGAGCTTATAATTAAAAAGCCAACACAGCGCCCTAAGCTAAGAGCCACGACTAGAGCTCCAACCAGGAGCAGAGCAACTGCAGGACCTCCTCGAGCGACAACTCCAGATTGGCTGGAGCAACTCTTGACCCTCATGAGAAACCAGAACAGAGTGCAGATGACGACGGCAGCACCGAGAACAAGAGCCCCAAAGCCCAGGAAGGGAGGAAGGGCCGGTGGAAGAAGAGGCCAGAGGAGGAGGAAGAAGCCCACCAGTGCTCCCCTGGAGCCACGGAATGGTGCAGTCCGGATAATGGACGGCAATGCGAAGGGGAAAGATCGGGGGAGGGTTGAGATTTTTATCAATGGAGAATGGGGCACCGTGTGCGACGACTTGTGGAACTCAAAGGCAGCCGCGGTCGTGTGCCGCCAGCTGGGCTTTGCCTTTGTGATCCGGGCAACTAAGAAAGCAGCGTTCGGGGAGGGTCACTCGCTTCCCATTCTCCTTGATGACGTCCAGTGCACAGGGCGTGAGAAGACACTCCTGGAATGCTCCCACGCAAACATTGGGAGGCACAATTGCTCCCACAAAGAAGACGCGGGAGTGATATGTAGTCACGAAGATGTTTTCGAGACTGAACAGTAGGGAGAATGGAATCACGGGATGGTACCAAGTCTTGTCCTGTCAAATAAACAAGCAAACCCACACCCTTAATGAGTAATTAACACACCTTGGTTTAGAAATCCTAATGACTAGATCCAGACTTCGGGCCCCATCCGCACTAGATGTTTAAATCAGTGTCGTAGCACTTTGGACATCATGGCTTCTTGCATAGAATCGTGGGGACTGAGTGCTGCAAGGAGACCTCTGTTCCTTACAGAGAGCTGCATTCCCCAGAACTCTCTGGGAACAGGGATTGCTCGTTAAAAACACTCTGCAAAATGTAGCTCTGCAAGATGAAAAGTGTTCTCCAATTGCTCTCGGCACCCTTAACACAGAAGGCTCTCCCCCCCCCTAAAAAAAGCTCAACAGTTTTGGCTGCCTCTACCCTAACAAAAATCTGACACCATATCCCTATCTCTTTCAGATTAGTGTTTATCATGGGGTGGGTGTTTCTAAGACATGAAAGTTTTTTTCCACACTATGTCATTGGCCTCAAAATGCCAGTCCACCTTTCCTTTGCATTCAGTCTGGATTACCCTTTTAGTGAAAAAATATGATAAATTTGGGGCAGGGGAGGGGGGAACTGATGCCAGAAAACTGAGCACTACCTGAACCACATGTTTACAGTATTAAGCCCCCATCTGGAAGCAGTTCTCTCTGACTTCACCTAATAGAGCTTCATATTCCCCAGCTATCAGTTTTCCATTCACTCTCCGCTTACATTTGCATAGAGTAGACTCATTGAAGTCAACGAGATTTAAGTTAGGCACCACCCATTGATTTCAACCGCTTAATCATGAATAAAGTCTGGATCTAGCCAATTATTTGTGTATACCAGATGTACAAAAGCAGTACACTGTCTCTAAACTGACCACATCTGTGGTCACTGAAAGCTTGCCATTTTACAAATGGGAGTAATATATAACTAGCCAGCATTCCAGTTACAGATAGGTAGCCGTGTTGGTCTGCCATAGTCAAAACAAAAAAATTCCTTCCAGTAGCACCTTAAAGACCAACTAAGTCAGTTCTTGGTATGAGCTTTCGTGTGCATGCACACTTCTTCTGTGTATCTGAAGAAGTGTGCATGCACATGAAAGCTCATACCAAGAACTGACTTAGTTGGTCTTTAAGGTGCTACTGGAAGGAATTTTTTTGTTTAGCCAGCATTCGTTTCCCTTTTTTATTTTTTAAAAGGTTTCCATTGTAAATAAGAGAACGATTGTGTTGGAAAGCTGGATTAAAAATAAGATCACGTGGCAAACATCTCATGGTGATTTAATATTATTCTTTGATGTAAGGATTTATATTCTGTGGTCCACATTTTACAAAGAAATAACTGAAACATTATGGAGAATATCCCACCCAAGCTCAGAAATTCTTAAGTGCTTAAAAGATACATGACTGTTAATGTGGATCCAAGGGCCTAGGTCTTATAACCCAAGGTAACTGATGGGAAACATTATAAACAGCAGGGTGGCGCTGTGGGTTAAACCACAGAGCCTAGGGCTTGTCAATTAGAAGGTCGGCGGTTCAAATCCCCACGACGGGTGAGCTCCCGTTGCTCAGTCCCTGCTCCTGCCAACCTAGCAGTTCGAAAGCACGTCAAAGTGCAAGTAGATAAATAGGTAAAGTAATAAATGGGAAGGTAAATGGCGTTTCCGTGCGCTGCTCTGGTTCGACAGAAGCAGCTTAGTCATGCTGGCCACATGACCCAGAAGCTGTACGCCGGCTCCCTCAGCCAATAAAGCAAGATAAGCGCTGCAACACCAGAGTCGTCCATGACTGGACCTAATGATCAGGGGACCCTTTACCTTTAGCTAATATGCAAGAAGCCATAGCATTGCTTCTGATGAACAGTTACACTTCACCAGCTGAGGTTTCCAGGTAGCTGGTATGAAGAAAATTGTATTCCTCTGTGTTTTTGTTTTCCTCTCTCAAAATTGCAATTCAGAAAATCTGGAGGTGGTCTTTTAATATTTACAATTGTCGCTTATTTTTTAAAAAGTGTGTGCCTGTTTAATTATTATTATTATTGGCCTTTGAAAAGTTGCCTACGCAATTTAAAGATTATCTCAACAGCTATGAGAAACTTTTCATATAAATGAAAGGTGGGACAATGTCTTATACACACTTACCTGAGAATAATGCCCACTGAAGTCATAAGGGACACGGGTGGTGCTGTGGGTTAAACCACAGAGCCTAGGACTTGCCGATCAGAAGGTCGGCGGTTCGAATCCCCATGACGGGGTGAGCTCCTGTTGCTCAGTCCCTGCTTCTGCCAACCTAGCAGTTCGGAAGCACACCAAAGTGCAAATAGATAAATAGGTACCGCTCCAGCGGGAAGGTAAACGGCGTTTCCGTGAGCTGCTCTGGTTCGCCAGAAGCAGCTTAGTCATGCTGGCCACATGACCTGGAAGCTGTACGCTGGCTCCCTTGGCCAATAAAGCGAGATGAGCGCCACAACCCCAGAGTTGGTCACGACTGGACCTAATGGTCAGGGGTCCCTTTACCTTTAGAAATGCATAGCAGGAGTTAGGAATCTTTTGGGGCCACGCCCCATGGGCCGACTTTAACAGCTGGACGGGACCACCCACCTGTCAGTCATCTGACAATGATGTGATGGGGTGATTGGCAAGTGGGTTCCACCACCCCACTGCCAAAGGTTGGCCTGTACTGGTGAGGGGAGATGGTGATCAAGCAAGATGGAGGTCCCTATTACTTCTGCTTTCTGCAGGGACTGCCTACCTGACCACCTCCCCCTCGGGTAGTTCTGTTATGGGGGGAAATGTGTGGTTTGGGGGGAAACAGCCTCACAAGAAAAATGGGGGAGGCCTAGCGCACCAGATTTGGCCCATGGACCAGACAGGATTGCAGCAGCACGCAATGTGACAACAGTTTTAATCATGCCTACTCCAAAGTGACTGCTATTGAAGGTGCTTCTATGTAAGAGAAATGGCAATTGCAGCACCAATAACTGGCGTTTATTGCATTTGCTGAGCATGTTTGTACGTAATCATAGCCAGGGCCCCAGATTTAGGCTTGATGAGGCCCTAAGCCACTGAAGGTAATGGGGCTCCTTATGGGGTCTAGCTGTCCTTTGTCAACAACAAATTGTTGCTGAATAGATGCTATATGGTAATTTATGGACCTAATAGGTATCTAAAGCCATTTGCACATAACAAATAGGAGCCCACAAAACACTGGTGCTATATGTAGGTTTTATTTTATTTGTTTTTTTATCTCATATTTTGGAAATGTACATCCAGTTTTTCCCCCTTTACATTTTTTGGGGGGCCCCAAGAGAGTGGGGCCCTAAGCTATAGCTTGTTTAGCTTATACGTAAATCCGGTACTGATCATAGCCACACATACCTTACTGGCCCAGTTCTGTTTAGCAAGTTGCTTAGCAGGCTTCCAGCTGTGCTGCTCTCTTTATAATTACCGGTATATATACCTGACTAATAATAAGAATAAGAATAAGAATAATTTATTATTTATACCCCGCCCATCTTGTTGGGTTTCCCCAGCCACTCTGGGCAGCTTCCAACAGAATATTAAAATACAATAACCTATTAAACATTAAAAGCTTCCCTAAGCAGGGCTGCCTTCAGATGCCTTCAGATGTCTGACTTCGCAAGTAATGCAACACCTTGATTCATAGGTGTGTCTACTGCAGCAACTGTCGTGCCCTCACCGTGCAAGAAACCATCTGGATGTGTTCTCTTCTCCTTTCAGATTTTGCATCCTCCAATTCCAGCAACCTGTTAATAAGTTAAAAACCTGTTTGAGCCCATCACATTCTGGTTGTTTTAGAAGTTGGTGCTTTTTAAATTGAGTGATGTAGCAGCAGAGGCACTGTGAGGCCTGGAAGCCCCTTGGCATGGGGGAGCTGGGCTGGGACAGTAATCAAATCTGGGGCAGCCTGACTTTCCCCCTGGTAAACCTGAATCCGTGCATCCCAAACACATTCAGTCTTTCATCCGATCATTTTTATTGCGCTGTTAACTAGAAAACTGAAAGACCACGAGTCTCAGGGAAGTAGGTAAAGAACCCACAAGACATGACTCAGTCTGAGAAAACCGTCAGGAAATCCAGACTAAGGACTGTCAAGGCCAATATGTTTTTAATGCATCATGCAGAGGAAGGAAACCAGGACGTCAAAACATCGAGTCAAGGCCAGGTTGGCCTAAAGCTTCACATTTCCTGGATTGTATAGACCCAGAAGTAATATGATTAAAGGTAATGATGTTTGTGCCATTTTCTGCTGCGTTGAATGTTGGGAGAAGAAGAAAAAAAGGCTTTATGCAAGGATCAAAATATTTTCCTTTCCTTTCCCAGGGTTGTAGAATTCCCCTCCCAATACGCAGTGTCTGAAAGGATCGTTTCCCCTATGTGGCAAAATGATGGCTCCCCTTCGGCTATGATTCAGGTGGACACTTCCTTTGCAGTGCACTTCTATACATTTCTACTCAAAAGCAAGTTGCACTGCGCTCAAGAGAACTTTTTTCGTCCTCTGTGTATTTAGTGTTGCAATCTTAAGACTGTGCACACACATAATTGAAACAAATCCTTGTACTAATTAGTAACAGAAAAGTTATTTTCTGAACCTTTTTGCAACTTGACAATATTATTTTTGAGGTGGGGGTGGACCAGAACATGACTTTCCCTTTCTGAAAGGAGCTCTGAGGCAATATGTGTCTAAATGCCTCCAGATCAGAAACCCTCCGTGAGGAAGGAGCAGCCTCTGGCTTGAGAAGAGTCATTAATTTGTCCTCAGAACCTGAACACCATTTGTTGGTTTGGAGCAATGGGACAAGGACACATTTGGAAAGACAGCCCTCCAGTGCCCCATTTCTGTGTCGGAACCTGCGTTCGACCGAGCTCCTCCGAGCTCCTTCAGAATTGCCTCCGATGTGATTAACGACCTGAGCCTCTGATAAGGTTCCAGGCACATTCCCCATTACGCAGAGTTTCAAAGCAGCATGCGGAAGGATGAGCTACATGGCTAAAGGGTTTTATTACTAAGCTACGCAGACAGAAAAGAAATACATCCTCTCTCTGAAAGCAGAGGGCAACTGAACACAAAGGAAAAGGAAACCAGTAAACATCACATCCGTCTCCCGTGAGACTTCCAACAGTCTGGAATGTGTGGAACGCAAAACAGAGTCTTGTGACTCCAAAGCACTGCACAGTGGCAAACAGAAACTAACATCCTGCTCATACATTATGGGCTGGCTGGAAGCAGGCGAGTGGTGGGAGGCACAAGCTGGTGAACTCCCAAAGGAAGGTAGCTCAGAGCCCAGGGAATGGTGGTGGGACGATGATGAGTGGTCAGAGGGCGCAGACCGGGAGAAGGTGATGTCAGAATGTGAAGAGGCAACAGGGTTTAGTGAGCAGGAAGAGGCTGGGGCAGAGAGCAGCCCAGAATCACAGGCAGAAGTGGAAGCTGGAGAAGGGAGGCCAAGAGGCAGAGTTGCTGAAGAAGCCAGGGAGTCTCCCCCTCCTGCTGCAACCAGCCTCCCTCTCCCCAGGTCTTCCAGAATCCAAAGAGGTATGAAGAGGGCCAAGCAGAGACAGGCAAGATGACACAGTCTCAGGTTGCTTGAGAAGGAACCAGAGGATGAGCCTTAGGGGGCTGTGGGAAGACAGGGACCTTCAGCCCCCACAACTGCTTCATAGGGGCAAGTTCCATTGGGAAGAGATGATGTGCTCACTAGGCCTGGTCTCCTGGGCTGTCTTTTTTTTTTTTGAAGAGAGTTAAATTCACTGAAGCTGTGCGAATTATTGCTGACCTGCTCCTGGCACCCACTCCTTAATGACCTCAATAATGTATTTTAAAGATCGGAGAAAGCATTGTCTCCCCGCCTCCTGTGAAATTCTACTAGCCTTTGCCTCACAGATAACCAGCACAGTGCCTGTCAGATGTTACTGGTCAACAACTCCTTGACCGCTGGCCATGGGAACTGGAGTCCAGCAACATTTGGCGAGTACCAGGTTGGCTACCCCTGATTTGGTTTTATAAATACAGTGGTACCTCAGGTTACAGACGCTTCAGGTTACAGACTCCGCTAACCCAGAAATAGTACCTCGGGTTAAGAACTTTGCTTCAGGATGAGAACAGAAATTGGGCGGCGGCGGCAGCAGTGGAAGACCCTATTAGCTAAAGTGGTACCTCACATTAAGAACAGTTTCAGGTTAAGAACGGACCTCCAGAACGAATTAAGTTCTTAACCTGAGGTACCACTGTAATGAGTGTGTTCAAGGTTCCTTTATTTCTTTAGTTAGTTAGTTAGTTAGTTAGTTAGTTAGTTAGTGAGAAGTTTCACCTCACCAAATATGTGAAAAGTATTGTTAACATCTGCCCAAACCCCACCTTCCTTCTCAAAGCATCTTTTCCTCCAGGGTTCCTTTATAAACATTTTCACTGAAACTATGAGATACTTCCATGTCGCTTTGAGACCCTAAAAAAATAAATAAATCCAGACAACCACTAGATGGCAAACCAGTATTACTGTGCTTAATGTCAGCCAAGCAATTCTGGAAACCTGTTGCTGCAAAAACCAACCAAGTTTCCTGCATAATATTAAAAGCTCAGGTCACAGGCATACCATGCATTTAGGGTGCACAGCTTCCCCCACAGAATCCTGGGAATTGTAGTTTGTTAAGGGTGCCTGGAATTGTAGTTTTGTGAGGGATAAACTATAGTCCCTGGGATTCTTTGGGAGAAGCCATGTGTTTTAAAGGTATGGTGTAGTTGTGACCTAACATTAGACTACCAAAAAAGTTTCGTGTTTACAGTTTTTCACACATTTCACATTTTGAAAGGATATGTTGTTCTTCTGAATAGCAAGTTCTTTGAGCAAAAGTCTCTGGATCCAGCCTGGTATATTGACTGCTTTCTCAGCTTATATATCAGTATTTTTCTCCATTTCATATAATTTCAACTACTTATTAAACCTCCTTTCAGCTTCCCTTCTTTTAAATCCACCACTTCTTTCAGATCCATTTTTTAATCTTTATTCTTTTCAGCTCCACTTCCTCAGTCTCACTCTTTCCTCAACTCAAATTCCACTTCTTTTCAAAATTTGCACATCAGTTCTTTCAAATCAACTTGCGCAAACTCTGTTTTCACTGCATTTCCGTGGCTGCCTTTCTTTTGAAAGCCTAACTTTGAGCCTCCATTTCCTTTTTATACCATTTACGCAATCGCCAAAAACGAATTACACCATCTCTTGCTCTCTGCACTCTTCTTGAAGCACTGAACCCTTTTCAAACCCTTTGAATACAATTTGTTGAAAACCTTGCGAAGTTCTTTATTTATGCTTCCACAGATTCTACATCTTTCGAACCCAGCGCTATCTTTTTTAGTCCGCTTAAATCTGCTAAGCCCAAAAATCAATGTACACAGCCTCATTTAGACTTTTATTACACTAAGAATCATTTATTATACTAAGTTCAATATACAATTCAATGCAACCCACGCTGCTTCTGAACTGAATGAGTGACTCGGTTCAAATATTTGGGGTTCATCCACACTTATCGCCCTTCTGTTTCCCTCCGCCCCTCAGAGAAAACACCCTTTAAAACTCCATTACAGCAAAACAGCAATTTGAATCAGAAAATCATAGAGTTGGCAGGGACCACAAGGGTCATCTAGTCCAACCCCCCTGCAGCGTAGGAATATTTTGGCCAACAAGGGGCTCAAACACACAACCCTGAGATTCAGAGTCTTGTGTTCTACTGCCTGAGCTATCCCAGCTCAGCTCAGATTCCACCCCCCCCCCCCGATTGTCATTTGTTCCAATCTATCACTAAAGAGTGGGTTTTTTCCCCTTGCAAAGGAGTGGGGGCAAGGAGGGAATTTCTCAGACCTTTGTCTAGAAAGCCAGGATGAAACAGAAAACCACTCCATTCCATGCTTTCTAAGCACTGAATGAATGAATCTTTATTTGCATCAGCCACCGGCCATAGCAGTAAAACAACCATACAATATACAAAGAATAAAGATTTAAAAAGTCAATTATATAGAATACATCTTAGGGTTTTGAATAGTCAAATAGTGGATCTTATTCTAATTGCCCCAGCTGAAAACCTTGCAACCCTTGCTGTCACCTGCTCATCTTGATCTGCCAAGAGAAAGGACACTGTGGCAGTAGTTGGGCAACCTGGAACGGACAATAAAAGAGGGGCGATAACCTCATTCCTCAAGTCTTTTTAGTGCAAGCCAAGAGGCCATGCACCACTGATTTGGTGCTGCCATCTCCCACAGGGACATAAGCGTTTTTCATGTGGGACTTGTTGGAATCCTCCCTCAAGTACAGCCAAAGGCAGTATATTCAATCTTGCAAGGGTAAAAGCACATCTATATTTTAGAATTGCATGGAAGAAGCATGGCCGAGTCCTCAGCTGTCCATCTGGGAATAGAAAGTAGTGCCAAGAGATTGCAGGACACACAAACCTGGAAATTGAAGGAAGAAACATTCAGAACCCCGTGGAGATTAGAAAGTGTTTTCAGAAATATTTCAAAAAATTATACACTCAAGGGCCACAGGATGAGGTTGAGATTAAACAATTTTTGGAAAAAAATGGACTTAAAAAACTGTCACAAGAAAATAGATCACTCCTGAACAGCAAAATAACACGACAAGAGATCGAACAAGCCATTCAGAACATGAAATTGGGCAAATCTCCAGGGCCAGACGGCCTGACCTCCAAGTATTATAAGACATTAAGAGATTATTTGATACAACCATTGATGGAGGTCAGTAATGAAATTATGGAGGGAAAGAAGGCACCGGAATCGTGGAAGGAAGCTTTCATCACATTGATACCAAAATCGGAAATTGAGAAGACACAACTCAAGAACTATCGTCCCATCTCCCTTTTAAATGTGGATTATAAAATATTTGCAGATATTTTGGCAAGCAGACTTAAAAGAGTTTTAAATGAAGTAATTCATAAAGACCAGGCAGGCTTTCTCCCAGGTAGACATATGTTTGCTAACACAAGGAACATCATTGACATTTTGGAACTTTTGCAAACAAACATAAATACAAAAGCAGTGTTAATTTTTATAGATGCGGAGAAGGCCTTTGATAATATTTCTTGGAAATTTATGAAGGGAAATTTAAAAGAAATGGGAGTGGGACGGGGTTTTGAGAATGGGATTGATGCAATATATTCAGAACAGAAGGCAAAACTGATAGTTAACAATGTGGTTACAGAAGAGTTTAAAATTGAAAAAGGTACACGACAAGGCTGCCCGATTTCCCCTCTGTTATTTATCTCGGTTCTGGAGGTGCTCTTGAATAGGATTAGAGGGGACCGGTTGGTGCAAGGGATTCAGGTCGGAGCGAAACAATATAAACTTAAAGCTTTTGCAGATGACCTAGTTTTGACTCTGCAGGAGCCAGAATCTAGTACAAAAAGAGTATTACAACTGATTCAAGACTTTGGTCGGGTGGCGGGATTTAAACTAAATAAACAGAAAACTAAGGTGTTGGGGGAAAACTTGACAGATACAGAGTCAGAACGGTTTCAGAGAGAAACAGAACTAACTGTGGTTAAAAAAGTAAAGTACCTAGGGGTAAATATAACAGCAAAAAATCTGAGTCTATTTAAGGATAACTATGAAAAATGTTGGTCTGAAATTAAGAGAGACTTGGACAGTTGGACAAAATTGAAGCTTTCTTTGTTAGGCCGAATTGCTGCTATTAAGATGAATGTATTGCCAAAGATGTTGTTTTTGTTTCAAACATTGTAAATTGTGGACAAGACGGAGTGTTTCCGGAAGTGGCAGAGAGATATTTCTAAATTTGTCTGGCAGGGCAAAAAGCCCAGAATTAAGTTTAAGATATTAACTGATGCGAAAGAAAGAGGGGGCTTTGCCCTGCCAGACTTAAAGCTGTACTATGAAGCCGCAGCTTTCTGCTGGCTAAAAGACTGGCTACTTCTCAAAGACACTGATGTACTGGATTTGGAAGGTTTTAACAACGCTTTTGGTTGGCATGCATACTTATGGTATGACAAAGTAAAGATCAATAAGGCCTTTAAGAACCATATTGTCAGGAAAGCAGTATTCAATGTCTGGACCGAATACAAAGACTTATTGGAAAATAAAACTCCAAGGTGGCTCTCGCCTCTGGAGGCTAAGGCCCGAAAAAGACCCAATATGGAGGCCAAATGGCCAAAGTATTGGGAAATACTAGAAAAAGATGGAGACAATTGGAAATTGCAGAGTTCGAGAAAATGAAGGATAAAGTGCGAGACTGGTTACATTACGCTCAGATTAAAGAAGTATTTAAAAATGACAAAAAGCTAGGGTTCCAGGTGGAGAAATCGAAGTTGGAAACAGAACTGTTAGAACCTAAGACTAAGGTACTTTCAAGAATGTATAACTTGCTGTTGAAATGGAACACACAAGACGAAATGGTTAAATCGGCCATCATAAAATGGGCACAGGATATTGGGCATAACATTATGTTTGAGGACTGGGAAAGGTTGTGGACCACTGGGCTGAACTTCACTGCATGTAATGCTCTGAAGGAAAATGTAATGAAAATGATATATAGATGGTACATGACCCCAGTTAAACTTGCCAAAATATACCATGTGTCTGATAATAAATGTTGGAAATGTAAAGGAAATGAAGGAACATTCTTTCACCTCTGGTGGACTTGCCCTAAAGTGAAGGCCTTCTGGGAAATGATATATAACGAGTTGAAAAAGGTATTTAAGTATACCTTCACTAAGAAAGCAGAGGCCTTCCTCCTGGGTATTGTCGGCCAGAAGGTGTTAAAGAAGGACCGAACATTCTTTATGTATGCAACAACGGCAGCAAGGATACTCATTGCCAAGAATTGGAAAACTCAAGATCTACCCACACTGGAAGAATGGCAGATGCAGCTGATAGACTATATGCAACTGGCGGAGATGACTGGCAGAATCCGAGACCTGGGAGAAGAAAGGATTGAAGAAGATTGGAAGAAATTTAAGATTTATTTACAAAAATATTGTAATCTGGTTGAATGTTAAGAAGGATGCTTGATCATAAATAATTGGCCACCACTAAATTAGATTGGAATCTGATGATAAGTGAGATCAAGGAAAATACAAACCTTTTGGAGAATTGTTAGACTATACTTAAATGAGTGGATATAAGATTGTAAACAAGATGATAATTTGCTTGGAAAAAGCTTCTCAACAATGTAAGTGGGAGCAGGAGACGTGAGGAAGTCTAAACAAGTTATGAAATTTTGTTATGATATAAGCAATGTTGTTTATTATTTATGCATTTTCTTTACAAAAAATCTTAATAAATATTTATAGGAAAAAAAAAAGATTGCAGGACAGTGGCATTTTCTTGGAAGCAAAGTAGAACAAGATATAATAATAAAAAATTATTTATATCCCGCCCTCCCCAGCCGAAGCAGGGCTCAGAGCGGCTAACAACAGTAAAAGTAAAAGTTTACATAAAATCACAATCAATTAATTAAAATACATTCTAAAATCAAATCATTCTAAAATCAATTCAGAATCAAATTAATGGCAACCATTGGCTAGAATTCTATGAGGATTACCAAGGAGGGGGTCAGACTGTGCCTTGGCCAAAGGCCTGGTGGAACAGCTCTGTCTTGCAGGCCCTGCGGAAAGATGTCAAGTCCCACAGGGCCCTAGCCTCTTGTGACAGAGCATTCCACCAGATCAGGGCCACAGCTGAAAAAGCCCTGGTTGAGGCCAGCCTGACCTCCCTGTGGCCCGGGACCTCCAAGATGTTTTGGTTTGAAGACCGTAAGGTCCTCCGTGGGGCATACCAGGAGAGGCAGTCCTGTAGGTACGAGGGTCCTAGGCTGTATAGGCCATATATATGCAAAACACATTGGCATAATCACACTGGTCCACTGTATTCAGTAGTAGAAACAATTTCTCTCAGTGTTAGGGAGACTCACAGGCTGCAAGAACAGTTTCCAAACTTTTTTAGTGCATTTGTGGCTAGCCTGAGCTCCTCCAGATGTTGTTGTGGACTCCGACTGCCATCAGCCCCGGCTGGCATGGCCAGTAGGCAGGGATGATGGGAGCCTGGAGTCCAAGAAGAATCAGGTGAGCCAAAGGGTGTCCATCCCTGATTTACTGGGAAAGGACTAGTCCGCTAGTGGCTTGGTCTCACTGCTTGCTCCCTTTTCTCAGATGGGAAACAGATGGATATTGTAAAACCTGGTTACAGCGTCCCATTTAACAAACCAGAATCACCAAATCACGTGGATGGGGGTTGGTTAACCGATTAAATTTTGCATAGGAGAAAAAATGGAGGAAATGAAACGCTTGCGCCATCTGTGCAACGCTCCATCTGTGCAAGCATTTTAGCTTGGCACATGGAGTACTCCTCCCTATTCTTGGGGTTCGCCCCAGACACCTGCAGAACCAAATTGGGGGCACCCATTTTCTTAAGTGCATGTCCTTGTGAAGGGCTTCTCCTGATGGAGCTTGTTAGGGGAATCCATGTTGAGAATTCCATTCCTCCCGAGCTGCAGGTATGTGTGTGGGATTGTTACATGTCACATGTCTGTTTACATTCCAGCACTGATTTTGGGAGTCTTGTGAGAGGAAATTGAGATACGCTGTTTCCGCTCTGTATTGCTTTTGCTTTTGCAGTTCTCTCTCCAAGGAAGAAGGGACGCGGGTGGCGCTGAGGGTTAAACCACAGAGCCTAGGACTTGCCGATCAGAAGGTCAGTGGTTTGAATCCCGTGACGGGGTGAGCTCCCGTTGCTCGGTCCCTGCTCCTGCCAACCTAGCAGTTCAAAAGCACGTCAAAGTGCAAATAGATAAATAGGTACCGCTGTGGCGGGAAGGTAAACAGTGTTTCCATGCGCTGCTCTGGTTCGCCAGAAGCGGCTTAGTCATCCTGGCCACATGACCCAGAAGCTGTACGCCCAATAAAGCGAGATGAGCTCCGCAACCCCAGAGTCGGTCACAACTGGACCTAATGGTCAGGGGTCCCTTTGCCTTTACCTCCGAGCAAGAGACAGAGAGGCCATGTTTTCTTTGTTCTGTTCTGTTTGATTTAATTTGCAATACATTAGGCTTAGATGTTACTCCTCATGGCTGAGGAGTTTTGAACTCTGCTCATCGTGTACTCATGTCTCTGGATATGGGCCACATCAGCGTGACAGGAGACCGGAGTGAAGAATGAATATATGAATTATATGAATACAAAAAAGTGCAAAAATGACTAGGAAGCTGGCTGCAGCTTGCAAAGTGCTCTGCAACAGTTATTGTGGTGTCTTACACTGTTTTGTTAGAGTTTTAGAGATGAGGGGGTCCAAGCAGATCATTGGCATCTACAAAGCTTTGTGCTCTTGGCAAGCACCAGCTCACTGATTGGCGGCACTTGCAAAGCCCCACACCTCTGATTTCAAACCATGTGAACCCATGATACTGCTTTACATAAAAGCATATTGTGAATGACTGGAGGGCAGCCTGACCCACAGGGGTTGGGGGGATGTCTGTTCTCGATACGATACAATAATCTTTATTGTCATTTCCAGGGTGTGCACTATCCTGCACTATCCCTGCAGCTTTCTTATGACACCTGATTTGATCCAAGGTGGGAAGAGTGCGCCCAGTTATTCTCTCCATGTATAAAGTGCACTTTTAAACACGTTCTAATAAGTATTTCCATCCCCGCCCATCTGACGGCGTGGCTTCAGCCGACACACCACACCATCCGATGGCATCAGTGTTCCTGTGTCCTGAATCTTAAAGCTCTGAGGCGGGACCAGCTGGAATTCAAACCGCTGCAGGAACTTGGCCATCACCACTTTAGCCTCCATCTGTTATAAGCAAACAAAACCAAAATAGAATAGTGAGCTCGGTGTGTTTAATTTTATTGCATTTTCATCCTGTCCTTCCAAGTGACTCTGTGTGACATTCATGGGGTCCCTTCACACGCCCTTCTCCCCAGCTTACCAGCTATACTGACTGCCACCACCTACTGAGAGCAGCAAGACTCCCCCCCCCCCTGCTCAAATTAGTGCTCAAATATATCTATACAGTGGTACCTTGGGTTAAGTACTTAATTCGTTCCGGAGGTCCATTCTTAACCTGAAACTGTTCTTAACCTGAAGCACCACTTTAGCTAATGGGGCCTCCTGCTGCCGCCAGAGCACGATTTCTGTTCTCATCCTGAAGCAAAGTTCTTCACCTGAAGAACTATTTCTGGGTTAGTGGAGTGTAACTTGAAGTGTATGTAACCTGGGGTACCACTGTATATTCTCTGGACACATGGGGTATGAGAACACTTGCCTTGGAATCCTTCTGGACCACAATACAGAGAGTTAAACCTGAAATCAGCATGCAACCGGCAGCCCCAATCCAGTATAGTGGTACCTTGGTTCTCAAACGCCTTGGTTCCCAAACGCCAAAAACCTGGAAGTAAGTGTTCTGGTTTTCAAATGTTTATTGGAAGTCAAACATCAAATGTGGCTGCCGGGTATTGTTTCCGTGGCGCCTGCACCAATCAGAAGCTGTGCCTTGGTTTTTGAACATTTTGGAAGTCAAACGGACTTCCAGAACTGATTAGGTTTGGTGCTTTTTTTTTTTTTTTGAGGCTTTTTCGGTTGATTTGTTTTTGTGCCTGTGTGGAACCCACTTCACCTACTGACTGATTGATTGAATGACTGCGGAAATGGATAAAAAAAACCCCCACCCCCTAAATCCAAACAGTAACTATCATCAGTGCAGGTAAGAAAAAATAATCATTTTTATTTCTATCATCTACAATACTGTCTTATTTATTTTATAGTTCAGTACATTGATTATTGCTTTCATTTTATGGATCAATGGTCTCATTAGTAAAATTCATGTTAAATTGCTGTTTTAGAGCTTGTTTTTAAAAGTCTGGAACAGATTAATCCATTTTGCATTACTTTCTATGGGAAAACGCACCTTGGTTTTGGAATGCTTTGGTTTTGGAATGGACTTCCAGAACGGATTAGGTTTGAGAACCAAGGTACTCTCTGCACTTCTGACAGGTGGGTACTTGTTGACCGTCTGATGTCATGTGATGCCTAACAATTCAACTTCAGAAAGGAAGGACCAGGAACACGCTCTAAGTACACTCTGAATTCTTTCTTTACAATGCCAGCTGGATTCCTTAATACCTTATATCTCTTTCCCCATCTCTGAGATTTTCAGGACAGTCTCTGTTAGTGGTTTCCCATGGCTCAGATGCAAAGCTTGTATCCAGTGTGCAGTCAGTGTTGTGGGCCCTACATCCTAAGCTGAGATCAGACATGCCTCCTCCTTCTCCTCCTTCTCAGTGGGTGTTTTAAGCAAGGTGTCCCATGTCGACTTACTGAATGTGTTTTTAACCTGTGATTTTTGTTTTGAACACTTGTGTTATTTTGATGGATTGATAGTTTTATTGTTGGTAGTGGAAAACCACTTTGTGACCATTTGTGGTGAAAAGCAGTGTACAGTGGTACCTCGGGTTACAAACACCTCGGGTTACAAACACTTCGGGTTACAGACTCCGCTAACCCGGAAGTAGTACCTCGGGTTAAGAACTTTACCTCAGGGTGAGAACAGAATTATGCAGCGGCAGCGCGGTGGCAGTGGGAGGTCCCTTTAGCTACAGTGGTACCTCAGGTTAAGAACGGTTTCAGGTTAAGAACGGACCTCCGGAACGAATTAAGTTCGTAACCAGAGGTAAAGGTAAAGGTAAAGGGTCCCCTGACCATTAGATCCAGTCATGACTGACTCTGGGGTTGCGGCACTCATCTCGCTTTATTGGCCAAGGCAGTTGGCGTACAGCTTCCGGGTCATGTGGCCAGCATGACTAAGCCGCTTCTGGCGAAACAGAGCAGCGCACGGAAACGCCGTTTACCTTCCCGCCGGAGCGGTACCTATTTATCTACTTGCACTTTGGTGTGCTTTCGAACTGCTAGGTTGGCGGGAGCTGGGACCGAGCAACGGGAGCTCACTCCGTCACAGGGATTCGAACCGCTGACCTTCTGATCGGCAAGTCCTAGGCTCAATGGTTTAACCCACAGCGCCACCCGCATCCCACTGTATAAATAAATTGGAAATAAGTTTTTTAAAAATGCATTTGAATTAAAGCTGTGGTTGCAAAGATTACTGAAAAAAATGGAGTGTGAATTTAGTGGAAATTCTACCTGATTCTAAGCGTTCTGGAGAACATGAAACCATGCCACTATTTTGTGACATTTTTGTTGATCCTAATAAAGGTATTGACCACTTTTACTTATGGACCAGCATGGCTATTGTTGCTTTTTAAAATGGCATTCTTCATATCGTCTCAACTTGAAAAAGCACTCACTTTCTGTGGAATCTTAACCCTACCATTTCTTGTTTTCATTTAACATTGTATACTTGTTATTGATGGTTTAAACATTAAATATCCCACATCTTTAGCACATAAGTGCTTGCAGGACCTTCTAAAAATAAAAAGCAAACCTAATATGGTTTGCTCAAATGCGGGGGGGGGGGGGATGGTAACTGCACAATTAACACGTCTGATTTGTCTCTGTTATCATTCCCCCAAAATTGCCAACTTTAGGTGTATAATCACCACAAGGTCGTCCTTATAACAAAACCTACCAATACCCAATTATGCGCTAAGACAATTTCCCACAAAGTAAGATGTCACTGTATTATTATTATTATTATTATTATTATTATTATTATTGCTTCCCACAACTGTAGCATGTTTAATTAATAATGTATTTTGCAACCCAAATTAAATGGGAGCCTTCCTAGAGCATATTTCAAGAGCTTCTTCAATTTACACAATTTTGTACCCAGTTTCTGGTGGCCTTGTTTTAAGAAATCCTTAGATCCCTACATTGCTCACACCCATTTCCCAGTATATTGCTATTTCCTCACTGGTTACACCCTGATTGCACAAATCCCAAACCACAGTGACTACGAAGTTCCTAGACTGAGTACATTGCTCCCAGAGCACATGCCAGATTGGGGAGACACCTCGCTCTTAAAAACTACGTGCAAGTCAGCCACCAGCCACTTGTTCAGACTTGAAAATGGTGAAAAGACAATTTTAAATCTGTGTAACCAAAATTCCTTGGTTGAAAGTGCACTCAGAGGTGACAGATATCACTGGTCAGGTGTCACCTTCAATTACCTTAACTGAGTACCTTTGAAGCCCCAAACCAAGGGGTTTTTGTTTGTTTTTTGGATTAAAAAAAAGTTATATTTTTGATTGTTGCAGCACATTTTATTCCAAGGACGTAATTCCTTTTTGGTTAACTTTTAAGGGGGTGCTAGCTTTGTAAGGGGTCAGGGCCAGAGGAAAGAGGTGGGTTGAGCAAGAGTTAGGACTCTCACAGTATTCTACGTTCCAGCCATGTTTCCGGATGCACCTTTGACACCCATTTTCATCCTCTATTTGGGCAAGCAAGATGCATGACCACAGTTCAGTGACCAATTCTAGCCAATCCAAAGCATTTGAGGGTGGTGAGTAGCAACGCCAGAGAGTGGTTTCACCTGGGTAGCCTTCAAGGGTTAGATAGAAGGGCTTGATGGGCTGCATTCAGCTCTTGGGCCTGAGGTCTAAGTAAGCCTTGAACTCACATGCTCCCTTCTCTTCTCCATCAGTTTGGAAGCTTCCCATTCTGATTTCCAATAACCACAGTTTAGCAGAAGAAGAGGGGATGCAATTCAAACAAAGGGACCTATCTTCTGCATCACTTGACCAGCGGACTGCTTTACTTACCAGTGCAAATATCTGCCCAATACAGGAACGAGGTCCCAGGGAAAATGGGAAATAGCAAAAGGACGGCCTAAACCATCACAAAAACAAGACAGACAATGATAAGATGGTTTTGAAAACACCAGAAAGGCTTCCTTCTAAGCAACAGCATATATTATAGCTGCTAATGAACATAGGAACACAGTAAGGTGCTTTATACAGAGTCAGATATTGGTCCATCTAGCTCAATATTGTCTACACTGGCTGGCAGCAGCTCTTCAGGGGTCAGGCAGGGAGTATTTCCCAGCCCTACATGGAAATACTGAGGACTAAACCTGGGCCTTGCTTTATGACTGAGCCTTCCCATTTAGGTGTTGTATTGAATAGCAGGTTGATAATAGTCATAGTCACTTCCTGATCTCTGCTTACGCCCAAAAAAGTTCTGTTGATTAATTTCTACAGATCAAGTTGCTGTTAAAAAGCACAGAAAGAAGCCAAGTCTGTTTTTATCCCTGGTCATGTAGCAACCCTAAATAAGTGAAATAATTTTCTGAATGTTGCCATTTACTGGAAACTCTTAAGTTTTTATCAGAAGTAAGGGGAAAGGTCTAAAAAGTCTGACATGTGGCAGAAAATGTTATAGTCTGCTGGTACAGTCGCAGGACAATTTGATGTTTGCTTATTCATTCCACATGCCAAATGGAAATCAATCCAGCAAATACAATCAATATTCACTGTTGCTTTCAGCCTGCAAGTGGTATGCAATCGATTATGATTGGTTCTCTGTGTGCATTGCATTTCCTTTGCACCGAAATGAATGGGATGGAATAACGTAATTAACAACGTGAAATTCCACCGCAGCAGAGAGCGAGGTGAATAATGTAAGTTGTTTAATCAGATGACAAACTGCAGCAGAATGGAGACAGCACTGCACACAACGAAAATGGATTGCAATAGAAATGGATGCCTTCTTACACCCCCTACACTTCCAAAACCTGTCCTAATGTCGTGTTTGGCATTCAAAAATTTCTGATATTTTCTTCAAGCCCTCTGAAAATCTTAAGAATTAGTAGTATGTCTCAATGACAGTCACCACGTATTTTTGAGGTCCAGTGCCGAGGCCCTTCTGGCGGTTCCCTCGCTGTGAGAAGCCAAGTTACAGGGAACCAGGCAGAGGGCCTTCTCGGTAGTGGCACCTGCCCTGTGGAACGCCCTCCCACCAGATGTCAAAAAGAACAATTACCAGACTTTTAGAAGACATCTGAAGGCAGCCCTGTTTAGGGAAGCTTTTAATGTTTAATAGACTATTGTATTTTAATATTCTGTTGGAAGCCACCCAGAGTGGCTGGGGAAACCCAGCCAGATGGGCAGGGTATAAATAAATTATTATTGTTGTTATTATTATTATTATTAGTTAGAACAAATAACAAAGGGACTCACCTTGGCTGGTCTTTGCTAAATCGCTCAGGATCAAAGACCAGCGCATCCTTGAAAAACCTTTCCATACGTCCCATGACATAGGTGCTGAACTGCCAAGGGAACAGAACAGTTTACATTTGTATATATGATTCTTCAAAAACATTGGTTGTTCAAAGTTAGAGGCAAATGCATACAGTATTTTAATTAAGTCCTGGTTCCTTTCTCCGATTAGTCCTGCACAGAACATGCATCGCCTTATTCCTAAAGGGCTCAAGGCAACTTAAAAGCATTTAATAATAACTATAAGTGATCACACTGAACAGCCCCACTAAGTACACATTTCCTAGCATACAATTATCAGTAAGTGTGTCTCTCCCGATCCGCTTTTTAATATTTCATTGCTTCGTTATAGCTTAATGTTGTTTTGTTAAACTATTGTGTTATTTTAGACATTAAAAGCTGCTTTGCCTGGTAAAGTGGGGTACATAACCAATCATTCTGTGATTAAAAGAAGAAGAAAAATTCTGCAACAATCCAAAAACCCAATACTGCAACCTGTATCAATTATGAAATGAATATTGTAATCCTATATGCCATATGTAATCTCCTCTACTTGACAGGGTAGGCAGGTATAGGATTGCGAGGTACGTTAATTTGCATGTCATCCTGCATTTCACATAATTTACAGCTTCCACAATTTAATTCAGCTTCTGCTAGTCATTCTAAGGAGGAGATTTGCACAACTTTTTTTTTTTAACTTAGTCATGCATGGTAGACTGGTTTTTGGGTGTAAAAATGATGTCAGTGGGGGGGAGCAGCTTAAAGTCACTCGGTGGCAGGAGGTTTCCCCCCAAAAAGCTAAACAACTTTGTGGGTGTCAGGAATTTTACTTTTAGAAATATGGCAATCCTAATGCATGGCCCTATTGAGCAATTATTACTATTCATTGCAGAGAGATGTAATCCCAGAGAGATGCAAGGAACCAAGAAATTATTCAGTACAGTCTTTGAGATATTACTATGTCTCTTGCCTAGGTTTGCCACAGTAAGGATAATAAACAACAACAACAACTTATTTATACTCCGCCCATCTGGCTGGGTTTCCCCAGCCACTCTGGGCTGCTTCCAACAAAATATTAAAAATACAACAAAACACCAGACATTAAAAACTTCCCTAAACAGGGCTGGCTTCAGATGTCTTCTAAAAGTCAGATAGTTGTTTATTTCCTTGACATCTGATGGGAGGGCATTCCACAGGGCGGGCGCCAATACTGAGAAGGGGAAGTTTGGTGTTGAATTCCAATGTGTTAGATAACAGCACATGGCGTTCAAACAAGACTCACCATTAAAGTGGTTTCTGCTGGAATTTTGATTCCTTCAACGACACATTCCTTTTCAGTCCAGCGGACAGTTCCTGGAGCCGGTGGATATAACCGCAGGGATTCTTTGAGAACCTAAGAGGGTGAAAAGGTAAAAAGAGCCATTTCTTTTCACCAACTAGTATGATTTGTTAAATGGTAGGGTTGGGTTTTCATCTGGAATTCTTCCCATAAAAAGTCAGTTCAGTCACAAGTTTATTGGGGCTATTTGAACTAATAATTTGTTCTCAGCCTTAATTCCCCTGTAAGTTTCCTACTTCGGATTTTTCCTGCAGAAGGGGAATAAAAAAAGAAATCTACAGCATAAGGCGACACATGCCTACTCAGAAGTACGTCTGAATGAACTGCTTTGGTAGCAATGGCAAACCATGGTTTAGTGTTACAATAATTATCTCTCTGGGTTTGACTGCTCCCTCTTTTCTTCAAACACATCCATGAGCAGTTAAAGTTTCACAAGATTAAACAGCACAGTCGTACCTTGGAAGTCAAACGAAATCCGTTCTGGAAGTCTGTTCTACTTCCAAAATGTTTGGAAACCAAAGTGTGACTTCTGATTGGCTGAAGGAAACTCCTGCAGCCAATCAGAAGCCGCGGAAGCCCCGTCGGATGTTCGGCTTCCAAAAGAATGTTCAAAAACCAGAACACTCACTCCTGGGTTTTGATCGGTTGGGAGCCAAAGCGTTCGAGAACTAGGCTGTTTGAAAACCACGGTACAACTGTATTTAGTGTTCTGACGATGCACTGAATTGTGGTTCATCTAAACCAGAAATGGAAGTTTCTGATGTTCTTGTTACCATACCAGAAGAGAGGGAAGGGAAAAGTGCAAGAACTCAGAGGGGAAGCTAGGCTTGCTCTCTGAGTGCTATGCTGTGGCCAAATGCAGCCCCTGTGTTCAGTGGGGCTGACTCCCAGATAAGCACTCATCAGGGATGCAAACCAAGATTGTTCATTTTGCAGACCCAGAAAAAGTGAGCCTCATCTACCGTTTCATTGTTGTAGGAGTATCCTACTAGCAGCAATAGTTTGTTATATAGTCCCCAGGAGAGACTGCCAGTTCTCCTAGCTCTTTAAAAACTGAAAATTAGAAAACAGGGCAAACACAGCAAAAACTGGCATGCTGTAAAAGGGAAAGGATTGCAGCCCCCCCCCCAATCAAAACAATGTTCTCTGAGTGCTCAGAAAATGCAATGGTAACAGAATATAGAACAGAACAGTTTATAGAATTTATGGTGGAACCTTGGTTCTTGAACGGCTTAGTTGATGAACAAATCGGCTCCTGAAGACCAAAAACCCGGAAGTAAGTGTTCTGGTTTTCAAATGTTTTTCGGAAGCTGAACATCCGACGCGGCCTCCGCTTGTGTGCAGGAAGCTCCTGCAGCCAATGAGAAGCCACGCCTTGGTTTTTAAACAGTTTGAGAGTCAAACGGACTTCCAGAATGGATTATGTTCGAGAAGCAAGGTACCACTGCATAAAGGAAGCATAACCTAATAAGAACTGTGTACAAGAAATGGGTAACAGAGGCATATTTATTCCATCATGCCCGAATGAAGGGACCACATAGTAATGTGCTGTAAGGAAGCGATAGTTAATGGAGTGCCCTCCCACCATCCCTAACCACTGGCTGGTGACCTGTAATCCATAACATCTGGAGAGTACCATCTTGGCTGCTCCTGCACTAAGGGATTTTCTGCTTGCACTAGTTGAACTTCCCTACTGCTACAGGGATGGACCAGGAAGAATTAAAGTCATTGCATATCCAGTGTTTGAACAGTTAAAAAGGTATCACACTTATTCTTCTGGAGGGTAAGATTTCTTTGCACAGTCAGAAATCCTTACGAGAAACTGAGATTTATTTTTTTTCTCACGGTGTTAATATTACAGCTAAAGAGCTTTGAGATATTCTTTGCTCTAAAACGAGGCCTCAAGTTTCATCTTAAAACCAATGTCTTACTCTTAATGGCTGGGCATGTAGGAGCTTTTCAGAGCATTCTCCAAGTGTACCTGTGATAAGTATTTAAGCTCTGCGAGATTTTCATAGGCAACATCTCTCTTCACCCCAACGACCTCGTCCACTTCAGCCTGAAGTCTTAAGAAGGAAATGCAGGAGAAATTTTACTCAAATGTACGTGGATTGTTTATTATGCTAAAAGGCAGACATCTACCTTTGAAAGTATCTGTATTTACCATATTTTTCGCTCTATAAGACGCACCAGACCATAAGATGCACCTAGTTTTGGGAGGAGGAAAACAAGAAAAAAAATATTCTGAATCCCAGAAGCCAGAGCAGCCTTCATCCTGCTGCCCTGAAGAGGCTTCGTAGACCTAAGCCAAAAGCTAGCGATCCCTCTTGCTGTTCTAGCTTCTGGGATAGCTGAACAGCCTTCATTCGCTCCATAAGACGCACACACATTTCCCCTTACTTTTTAGGAGGGAAAAAGTGTGTCTTATAGAGCGAAAAATACGGTACCTTCCTAGGAATAAGCAGCACCATAATTCACTCACACAGTCAAAATGCATATTGGTTTGGTTCGTCCAAAGATAATAAATAATTGCTCCCAAATCATAGCCAGTTTAGGTGCCCTGGGTGGTTATAATCCAGAACACAGTTCAACACATATAGAGAGAAGGGAGATGCAACCCGTATAATGGTTGGAGTGTTGGACTAAAACCTGGCAGACCAAGCTTCAGATCCTCACTCAGCCGTGAAGCTCACTAGGTGCTCATGGGCCAGTCACTCTCTCTCAGCCTAGCCTACCTCACAGGGCTGTTGTGAAGATAAAATGAGGAGGAAGAGAACTCTGTGCACCACCTTGAGCTCCTTTTCCTTTCTCCAGTTTCTGGATATAACATTAGACATACACAGAGCGCATAAAATTACTCAACGGGCCATCAATGGGTAGGAGGGACCTGCTAAAAAATAAAAACACATATAAACGAAGAATAAAAGGGAATGGTGAACTTCACCCACTTCTTCAATATGTCAGGTTGCCGTCCCAGTTCCAATATGGTAAAAGACAACAGGTTGGCAGTGGTCTCGTGACCTGCGGGACAGGAAATCTAATTACTTTACTATTACGATTTATTAAATTTCTATACCACCTTTCTTCTGAAGGTCACAGGTCAGTTTACAACCATACATACCATACAAAAATGTTTACAAAAATACATACCATAACGACAAAGAAAAACAATACCACCACTACAACCCAGTTTAAAAGGCCACAGATTGTTTAATTAGCCAAAGGTCTGGTTGAAGAGGGACACTTCAGCCTGGTGCCTGGAGATATATAATGAAGGCGCCAGTCGAACCTCCCTGGGAAGAGCATTCCACAAGTGGGGAGCCACCACAGAAAAGGCCTTGGTCTCATGTTGCCACCCTCCAGATCTCTCAAGGAGGAGGCCCATGAAGAAGGGCCTCAAAGGATGATCGCAGGGTCTGGGTCAATTCATAATTAAAGGATGGAAGGGAAAATGGAATATAGATCTACCAACCTGCAATGAAGAAAGTGACAAAATTGTCCAGGAGAATTTCAGCATCGCAGTCCCCTTCCTCAGCTGTCAAGACAGGAAACCAAGAGTGAGGCTGACCTCCCTGCCCAAAAGGAAGCCTCTATGACAGATGCCATCCAACCTCTGCTTAAAACCTCCCAAGAAGAGAGTCCACAACATCCCAAGGGAGACTCTTCCACTGTCAAACTCTTACTGTCAGAAACCTCTTATTGTCCTAGTTGCCCTCCTCTGCACAAGTTCCAGCTTGTCAACATCCTTCTTTAATTGTGGCACCCAGAACTGGACACAGTATTCCAGGTGTGGTCTGTCCAAGGCAGAATAGAGTGGTACTATTACTTCCCTTGATCTGGACTCTACACTTCTGTTGATGCAGCCTAAAATAGCATTCACTTTTTTTGCTGCTGCATCACACTGTTGACTCATGTTCAGCTCATGGTCCATCAAGATCCCTAGATCCTTTTCACATGTACTGCTAGCGAGCCACGTGTTCCCCATCCTATATTTGGTCCTTTCCAATTCTATGATTCCTTCAAAAGGAGTCTCCTACCCATGCATCATACTCAGTGTTGTGAGACTGTGGAACGAGAACTTAAAATTTACAGCATGTACCATCTTAAAAGAAAATGCAATGAAAATGATGTACCCATGTTACTTGCCACCTGTGAAATTGGCAAAAATGTTTAGGATGAGTAGTCAATTACGCAGGAAGTGTAAAGATAAGGATGGTGACTTTTACCACATGTGGTGGTCATGTGAGAAAACAAAATCGTTTTGGGAAATGATTTACAACAAAGTGAAAAAGATGTTTAAATATACCTTTCCCAAAAAGCCAGAAGCTTTTTTGCTGGGCTTGATGTGAGAGGAAATTGAAAAACTGGTTCGAGGGTTATTTATGTTTGCCCAAAAATGGAAAGTACAAGAATTGCCATTCATGGAGCAGTGGCAGATGACGATGCTGGAATATGCGTGTAATGGTTCTAGGGGTTGCTCGTGCGTAAATCGGCACCACACCTGGCTTGGTTACCTGGGTGAACTCTTTCTGTCCGGACAGCCACTCACCCGTGGCTGTCTCAATCGCTGGCAGAATCCATCAGTGGGTGTTTCTTGAACTTCTTCCAGCAAAGAAGCTCTTTTACGCCTAGTCTCCGCCTACTCTCCCTGCGCGGAAGCCTTCTGCGCAGGGAGGGTGTGGGCAGCAGAGGACCCGTGCTCTCCCCGCTGGTCTCCGGCAAGGAGTCATGGAGCCACCTCGCCGATTCCCCCATCTGCCCCCCTTCTCCACTGCTGCTACGCTGATTTCCTTCCCCAGAAGATGGGCTGCTTCTCTCCCTCCAGAGACGCTCTCCGGAATCCCTCTGGAGCCCTCCCTCTCCCTCTGGCTCAGATGGCAGTTCCCTGACAATGCGGAACTAGCAAAACTGACCTGCAGGATCCAAAACCAGAATGAAGCAAAATTCCAAAGAGATTGGAGTAAATTTATGGATTATATAAATAATAACTGTAGGAACCTGAAGACACTAGCAAGACTGAAATAAATCTTAAGGCGTGGACTGGGAAAATAAGAAGAGACTGCGGGAAGTAGATTGAAAAAGGAAAACTGGTTGGAGGGAGGGAGGGAAGTCATGGCTCAGCAGAGCGGCAGATAAGGAAATGAGTGGACGATGGATGAAATTTATTGTATTTATTTGTGTAAACCAGAAAATTAATAAAAAGCATATTAAAAAAGGAGTCTCCTACCTGCACTCTTCAGTATCTGAGTCAGAATATCCAATGGGATCTCCTCCCCATTCTGGATGGCTTTGCGTCTCTGTTCGATACACTGGCTGCCAAAACGGCGCAGCAGCAGCAGGCTCTCCTGAACCTCTTTCACTTCTTTCCTGTACTTTGGCAGATACTGGACAGATAACAGATACTATCATGAGGAGCAGAGCAGAGCAGAGCAAAACCAAGAACATATTACTGGACGGCGTAGCTGTCAACAAAAGCCACCTGCTAAGACAGAAGATAGCTGTGGCCCACTGGCGGTTCATGATCCCTTAGACAAGCATCCTTTGTGACCAGCAGGTGTTGAATGGTCCATTCCCACATATCAGAGATTGCTGATTGATCAGCATTAAAACAACTATGCAAAATCTATGCGGGTCCTGCAGTTGTAACAAGACAGTCTGGAAACAGGTAGGAAGAACAGGGCAAGCCCAAGCAAAAATGTTCAAGGCATATCTAGTGGCACAGGAATGCTGGGGTGCAAAAGAACTAAGTGATAACATCACTTGCCAGTTTCCCAAAAGGATTTCTCCGAGACTCTTGGAATGAGCTTGACAAGCAATAATGTATGTTTCAGAGAGGGTCAGAGTTCCACGAGAAATGCCTGCACTGACCTTAAATGATGGATTGCGTGACTGACCCAGTCCTTTCATGATCACGGACATCGCATGCGGAAAAGGCGTGCTCTCATCATGCAGGGTGTTCAGTTCAAGGCCAAAGGCTACCTGATAATGTGAAGAAAGGGGATCTAAAACATCTTTGCATTCTGCCATCCTCCTTTGCAATTCAAGCTTGATCTCTGTTTCTCAAGCCTTTTAAACACCAAAGAGGAGGAAATGTTTTGGTACATTATACCTGTGGGGTTCATCTTGTTTCAAGTTCACAAAAGTGTTACAGGAACATTAAAAAGCCCTTGGCTTCTTGGTCAGAAATACAACAGGCTGTGTATGCCTGTGTACATTTTGTTATATATTTACTTAACATATATATAGCCTGCCTTTCACCTGAAGGTCCTGGCACAGAAATATACAAAAATGAAACCACAATTAAACACTATTAAAGCCAGCCAACATGAATTCCATACAATTAAAACAGCAACAGCAATTAAAAAAATAGTTACAACACATTGTTATTATTCTAATGTCAGCTTTGCATGTCTTATGAAGCTGGGTGAAAGTTGAGCTGGTGAACTGCAGCATTCCTCTGGATACTTGACAGAAATTATTTCTTTGTGCTGTGGCTCTATTCAACAGACATGCAATGTAAGATTTCCTTTCCCTATGTGTTAGCCCAAAAGGGTGAGGGCTTCCCAAAACCCTTTTCTCCCATATTAAACTTGTCCTTTGTGCTGCCATTTGACTCAATTTGACTCAGAATGAGAGGCATCCCCTGCTCCTTAATGGAAACAGGAAATTCATCTGGTGAGTACCTTTGCAATGATGTCGAGCGTCACGCGTTTCAGCAGGCTCATCACATCCACTGCAGTTTCTCCATCGGCTTTTTCATCCAGCACCCTCATAAGCTCTTCTGTTTGCTCATTAAAGGGCCCCATCAAGCCCATCAGGTAACTGTAAAATTAATAAAAGCAAGAAAAGGCAGGACTTTGTGGTCAAACTGGAAGCTGTCTAAGGTGTGGAAATGAATATAAGAGCTAACTGGATCAGGCCCATGGCCCATGCAGTACAGCATTCCGTTCTCACAGTGGCCAAGCAAGCAAGACCCAAGCACAAGGTTATTCTCGCCTTCTGTGGCTTCCAGCAACACACAGAGAATTATTTCTGCCTCCAATATGGAGGTGAAACACAGCACAGCTACTTGGACTATAGCTTAGCATGAACGTGCTGGTTCTCAAGAGAGGAGATTGTGGCTACTTTGCTCCTCTACACATCTGGTCCTCCTGCTGCTGTGAGCTAAGCTGTGATTTGTCTTAGTTTATTGCCCAAACCGACACTCATGATTTGTCTTGCGCCAAACTGCAACCAAGGTTTGTCCTTGCCTTTTACCAGTGGCATAGCGTGGGGGTGCAGGGGGGCCGGCCGCACCGGGCGCAACATCTGGGGGGGGGGCGCGCTCGCACTCACAGCTCTCTGCCCCTACCTGGCTCACTCACTCTCTCTTACTGCAGTGCTGGCTGTGCGAATCCGATCCGAGCAGCCGGGTCGCCGCCCACTGTGGAGGGGGTGGGTGCCAAGCGTGCGGTGAGAGAGCGAGGGACTATCTGGGGGAGGGACAGTGCAGCGGCCGCCCAGCGCAGCGCTGAGCGCGGGAGAGAACCACGCCAGACCAGGCAGCAGCAAGAAGAAGCTGGCAGCGACAGCAGGTTAGGGGTTAGGGGGCGCAAATTACTTGCCTTGCCCCAGGTTAGGGGGCGCAAATTACTTGCCTTGCCCCGGGTCTGACAACCCACGCTACGCCACTGGGTTTTACACAGCCTATGGTTTGTCTGGAGGGAGACAAACCATGAATCCTGCTAACCCAAATCATGGATTAGCTCACAGCAGCAACAAGAGGAGAAGTAAAACAGTCACCATTGCCTCTCCAGAAGCCTGCACATTCATACATTCATGCTGTTTGGGTTAGTGCTATCTGCAAATTGAGCCATAAGCTCATTTAGAGATAGGTGGTTAGGTTATCAACATGAACCGAAATGCGCAGCATCACTTAAGAAAAGACATTCAGTTAATATCTACTTGCGACTGAAGGCCGGGTCCATAATTTTCCGCTGCTTGTGCCAGTGGTCATAATCACGATCAGTCACCAAGCCATTTCCTAAAAATCTGAAAAACGATGGAGAATTTTAATTACTATTTCAGGACCAGTTTTGAAATCATGTTCTGAACCACTGTAATAATGGAATACTGAATGGTATAGTTTATGTAAAATATGCAGGGATTTAAGTTATGCAAAATGAACCATGGAAAGAGAAGAAGGGAAGTCACTGATATTTTAAGATTGTTTAAATGAATATTCTAAAATGTAAAACAGAAAATTTCATTACAGGAGGGAGAAAACCCAAAATGCATAATAAAAGCAAGCACAAAAACATAACAATACCCCCCCAGCAACACATTTAAAAGGGTATTGGATGTTAATCAGCCCAAGACTGAGTTGAAGAAGAACTGACCTCTTCTCTAATTGACAGGGCTTCCAGAACTCCCTCCAGTGTCAGTTCCAGAAAGTGGCAATAGGATATTCTTGGGTCAATACCTTAGACTTTTGAGTTTATCTTGTCCCCTATGCTGCTCCAATATCTGTATGAAACCGCTTAGAAATGCCATCTGGCACTTGGGGGTCTGTTGTCACCAATTCATAGGTTCGACACCTCGATCGCACAGCATTTCCTGCACTTTTTATTTATTTGTTTATTTTAAAAAATGTGTATACTGCCCACTCATAGAAAATATCAAGGTGGTGTACAAAATAATCATTTAAAATGACAGGCTCATCTGGGGGGGGGGGGGAATGAGAGCTGAATAGACCTGTCCACATAAAGTAGGTCTCCCAAGAGTTAGCTGTAAGGATGACTGCCAAATCTCTGCTGTGAGGGTGGTCCATAGCCTGGACCTAAAAGGTAAAGGTAAAGGTACCCCTGACCATTAGGTCCAGTCGTGACCGACTCTGGGGTTGCGGTGCTCATCTCGCTTTATTGGCCGACTTTGGAGAACCAAAGCAGCGCATAGAAATGCCGTTTACCTTCCCGCCAGAGCGGTACCTATTTATCTATTTGCACTTTGACTTGCTTTTGAACTGCTAGTTTGGCAGGAGCAAGGACCGAGCAACGGGAGCTCACCCCGTCACGGGGATTCGAACCGCCAACCTTCTGATCGGCAAGTCCTAGGTTCTGTGGTTTAACCCACAGCGTCATCCACATCCTTTAGCCTGGGACTAGCAAAGCAAAATACTCAACTTCCAGCTGAAGCCAGTCAGCGCTCTGTTAAGATGGGGGGGCAATGAACAGTGCTCCTCAGGATATTCTCAGTGACTGGGCTGGGATATAAAGGCTCAGGCGGTCCTTAAGGAATCCTGAACCCAAGTTATTCAGTGCTATCCATTTCTGAATATAACAAAGCCTGAAGAAATTCACCTGCCTGGTGGCATTAAAGATCACAACCTTTTTCTGAATCAATGGAATTTTCTCATCCCACACGCCACATACCAGTACATCTTAGCTATGTACATCTTACCTACCGTACACCGAATAAATTAAAAAGACGTCCATATGAAACTGGATCCTTTGGGTATTGTGGTAACATCAGGAACTCCTAAAATTAAATCATTTCGTCAGTCCGTATTCACATATACCGTATTTTTCCATGTATAACATGCACCCACCCCATGTATAAGATGCCCCCTATTTTGGGGGACTCAAAATTAAGAATATGCACTATCCATGTATAACATGATCCCTTATTTTAAACTTCAAAAAATTAGGAAAAAATATAGTCTTATGCAGGAAAAATATGGTTATTCATGTGGTCACAATGAATACCCTCCTCTAAAATTGTGAAGAGGGAATAAGATATAGAGGGCTCCCTCCATCCCACCAGTGTTTAGAGTGTGGGATTTGGGGTATTTAAATTTGGGGCGGGCTGGGAGGTCTTTACCTTTCTGCCTTGAGAGGGTTCAATGTGTTCACCCAAAAAGTGGTGTCAGAGTATTTCCCCAAAAAAGTTTTAAATGCCTTTTTGTAAGACACATTCTGGAGGTCCGTGGAGAATCAACAAATGCTGTTTCAGAGAAACCTCAGATATGTATAACTGGGTGTGGGGGAAATTGTGGGAAGTTGATATAAAATTCACAGGTTGCATACTGTTAAGAGAGAATTACATGAAAATGATGTATATATGGTATGTCACACCAGTAAAAATGGCAAAGATGTTTAGGAAAGAAAATAACAGATGTTGGAGATGTAAGGAAAAGGAAGGAACATTTTATCATATGTGGTGGAAATGCAAATGCATTAAAATATAGGGAAATGATATACAATGAATTGAAAAAAATGTTTAAAATGAATTTTGTTAAACACCCTAAAGTCTTTTTGTTAGATATCTCAAATCAAGAGCTGCCAAAAGAAAAATGGACATTATTTATGTATGCTATAACAGCAGCAAGAATCTTGATTGCACAATATTGGAAGATGGAAGAAATACCATCAAAGAAACAATGTTAAGAAAAGCTGGTGAACTACGCAGAATTGGCTAAGCTAACAGATAAACTACGAGAGAAGGACAAAAAGGACTTCAAAAGAGTCTGGGAACCATTTACAGTTTTTTTGCAGAAACAACAGAATGGACTGGATTCACTGGCAGGATTTGAATAAACTCTCACAATTTCATTTGAGTAACAGATATTTCAAGGAAATGATAAGGGGTTTTATTTTTGTGTAGGAAAATCAGGATACAATAAATAAAACTAAATAACTCAGCAGAGGGTGAGTTGAGGGAAGTCCAGAGGAGGGGAGGGAGAATAATTGTAAATAACATTATGAATGAGATTTGTATCATTATTTGTTATAAAATTCAATAAATATTCCAAAAAGAGAGAGATATGTTTAACTGGGTGTGAGGCTGCCACTCAGACAAGATGGACTTAGCAGGGAAGTTTGCTATTAGAACGTCAAAGGGAAACCTACAGTTTACCCAGTAGTGGGTCCACTATACAGGCAAAAATGTACCTCTTTAACCAGGCCTTTGTCTGACTGACATTCAATGCCCTTTTAAAATGTGGGGTTGGTGGATTATTGGGTTGCTCTTGTTTTTATTTTGATGATGTATTGCAGGCATAGGCAAACTCCGGCCCTCCAGATGTTTGGGACTACAATTCCCATCATCCCATAAATAAATTATTATTATTATTATTATTATTATTATTATTATTATTATTATTATTATCATCATCATCATCTCTGACCACTGGTCCTGTTAGCTAGGGATGATGGGAACTGTAGTCCCAAACATCTGGAGGACCAGAGTTTGTCCATGCCTGAAGTATTGTGTTTTTATATCGTGATTTTATCCTGTGAACCTCCCTGAGACCTGCGGGCATATGGCATGATACAAATTTAATTATTATTAATAATAATAATTCTAAACATGTTTAATTGGTATTGAACTCAGGGAACTTTACTTCCTAAAAAGTGCACTGAGGAGCACAGCAATCACCGAGTAAAAATTTATGATTGCTTTTCATGGCAAATTTGAAAGCACCACAAGGCAATTGCTGTGAATTGAACTTTTTGTTATCGGTCTATTTATGAATGCAGGCTCTCTGAATGAATTATATCCCTCATATCCATCTCCTTCCATTTCCTTAGTAATTCTAATTCCTGCATCCCTGCTATATTTAATCCAAATGTACGGATCTCTTCTACTGGGAAAACAAATGGTTTGAACCATAGGGATTAAATCAAAGATGCTGGGAAGTGTGTGATTCAGCAGTCTTCCTGAGCTACTTGTAATGTGGCGAAGTTGGAGGGTGGGGATAATTTAGTCCTCTTATAGACCACTTAAAGGTAAAGGTAAAGAGACCACTGACCATTAGGTCCAGTCAAACGACTCTGAGGTTGTGGCGTTCACCTCGCTTTACTGGCCGAGGGATAGTATAGCTTCCAGGTCATGCAGTCAGCATGACTAAGCCGCTTCTGGTGAACCAGAGCAGCGCACGGAAACACAGTTCACCTTCCCACTGGAGTGGTACCTATTTCTCTACCGGTACTTGCACTTTGATGTGCTTTCAAACTACTAGGTTGGCAGAAGCTGGGACCGAGAAACGGGAGCTCACCCTGTTGCGGGGATTCAAACTGCCGACCTTCTGACTGGCAAGCCCTAGGCTCTGTGGTTTAGACCACAGTACCACCCGTGTCAATAGACCACTTACTATATATTTAAAAATGTACTCAAGTGGTTTGTAATAAGGAGTCAAAGACTCTAAAACAACAAAGAGTCAAGATCTCTATCAGTCATGGCTTCTCCCAAAGAATCCTGGGAGTTGTAGTTTGATCAATGTGCTGGGAGTTGTTAGGAGTTACCTACTGTCTTCGCAAAGCTACAACTCCTAGAGTTCCCTGGAAGAGGGATTGATACACTAAATACTGGAATTTTGAAAAATCACTTTCATTTTCATGCTCAGAGGGGAAAACCGCAAAATATACCTTTACTCCTTCAGGACTTAATACCAATACTACGACTCTGTGAAAGGCATTAAAACGCAAGATGGGTCCATATTCATTAGCCCTGTGAAGGAAGATATTTGAACAGTAGTAAAAAATGACGATACAATCAAGTTAATGACCATATTTATCTATCAAACAAGGTGTAAGAAATGCTGCTGCCATACTAAGCACATACAGTCATACCTCGGCTTAAATACGCTTGAGGTTGAGCGTTTCCAGGTTGCGTTCCGCGGCGACCCGGAAGTAACAGAACCGGTTACTTCCGGGTTTCACCACTCGCGCAGACGCTCAAAATTACGTCATGCGAATGCTCAGAAGTGGTGAATCGCAACCCGCGCACGTGCAGACGTGAGTTGCATTCTGCTCAGGATGTGAATGGGGTTCTAGAACAGATCCCGTTCGCATCCAGAGGTACCACTGTACTAGAACAAGAGACATCATATTTTTCTTTCTTTCTAAGGTCATTGCTGTGTAAAGACTTGAAAGGGAATTCCTGAACATGGGCTCGCTTTAAAAAAAAAAAAAAGCTGTATCTTTAGTGTCAGGGATATGAGAATATGTTCCCCAGCATATAGGGACAGCTGGAGTATATATAAGATATTCAAGAGAGAGATGAACTGCCCATAGTACTCCATTGCTCCTGTAACGTCCAGATGGGATGACTGCAATGTATTCTACAGGGAGATTCCCTTGAAGATGACTCAGAACCTTCAACTGGTCCAAAACACAGCGGCCAGATTATTTGCTGGGGTTTCCTTTAGAAGGCCTGTTCTAAAACAGCTGCATTGGCTGCTGGTTCCTTTATGAGCCCAACATCTGCTCACACTAGCCTTTAAAGCCCTAAATGACTTGTGCCTCAAATAACTGACAGACTGCCCCCTACACACCCCTTGAGGTGTTATGTTCAGCAGTGGAAATTCCACCTCCCTCAGAAGTTCAGAGGTGGCGGCGGCCCCAAAGAAGGCATTCCCTGTCGCAGATATTAAATATTGTGCAGTCTGAAGCGACTGGAAGCATAAGAACCGACTCCTTTGGAAATGAAACATTGCCGAGGCCCACGGAAATATTATTCGAACTTTTACTGGCAAAACTTTATTTACAACAGAATTAAAACATCAAAAACATCCATACAATGTCTTGTGCTGTGCAGCACAGGCTTGGCACCTTACAAAATATATAATGTTAAGCAATATTATCACTTGTCAGGGTCAGAGAGGGACTAACAGCCACCACCCTTTCCAAATGGCAAATTTGCAACTCAGTAGCTTCATCACATGATCAAAGGTTCACTCTCAGTACCCAGGCAAACAAAGCAAATTTCTACATTGGCTAATCAGCTTTCAACACCACAAACACAAAATTATATCACACCCAAGTATCT
The DNA here is from genome assembly GCF_964106915.1 of Podarcis gaigeae. Classification (NCBI taxonomy): domain Eukaryota; kingdom Metazoa; phylum Chordata; class Lepidosauria; order Squamata; family Lacertidae; genus Podarcis; species Podarcis gaigeae. Next base: position 17,715,087 of record NC_139678.1, on the reverse strand, counting down.
GCTTCTTCAGCGAGGCTAACATTTGGATTTTTCACACTTCTTCTGAACCGGATGAGAACTAGTTATCATATTATTTTATTATTGACGAAGTATGTACAATTAGTAGGTGCCACACAAAATTTCAAAAAGAACAGCTTCTGTCTGCAGACATGCATTTAAAGAGTTAAAAAAAAATCCAAGACACCATATAGACTGCTGGCAATGCAATTCATTATCTCATATTTTAAACTACTTGATTATTATTTTTTTACATACCATTGCAAGAAGAGCTGATGAGCACATTCATTATTTTTCAGCATTCCCCATAGCATTGGCAGGTGGCCCAAGAAAAAGCTGCAAAAAAATGGTAAAGGCAGAATTTAAGGCATGTAAGACACACACATACATGGAAGATGCAGTCAGGTGAAAAGGAGGACATGGATCCTGCCCCTTTAATCATTGTCAAGGCTGGCTCCACGGCCAGAAAAATGATGATGATGATGATATTTATTATTTATATCCTGCCCATCTGGCTGAGTTTCCCCAGCTACTCTGGGTGACTCACAATCAAGTGTTACAAACAATACAGCACTAAATATTTCAAACTTCCCTAAACAGGGCTGCCTTCAGATGTCTTCTAAAAGTCTGGTAGTTGATTTTCTCTTTAACATCTGGTCAAAGATGCCTGGTTCCCTGTAACTTGGTTTCTTGCAGCGAGGGAACCACCAGAAGGCCCTTGGCACTGGACCTCAGTGTATGGGCAGAACGATGGGGGTGGAGATGCTCCTTCAGGTATACTGGACCGAGGCCGTTTAGGGCTTTAAAGGTCAGCACCTACACTTTGAATTCTGCTTGGAAACGTACTGGGAGCCAATGCTGATCTCTCAGGACCAGTGTTATGTGGTTCCGACGGCCACTCAAAGTCACCAGTCTAGCTGCCACATTCTGAATTAATTGCAGTTTCCGAGTCACCTTCAAAGGTGGCCCCATGTAAAGTGCATTGCAGTAGTCCAAGCGGGAGATAAGGAGAGCGTGCACCACTCTGGCGAGACAGTCCACAGGCAGATAGGGTCTCAGCCTGTGTACCAGGTGGAGCTGGTAGACAGCTACCCTGGATACAGAATTGACCTGCACCTCCATGGACAGCTGTGAGTCCAAAATGACTTCCAAGGCTGCACAACTGGTCCTTCAGAGGCACAGTTACCCCATTCAGGACCAGGGAGTTGGAGTAAGGTAAAGGACCCCGACAGTTAAATCTAGTCTCAAACGACTCTGCGGTTGCAGCACTCATCTCGCTTTACTGGCCGAGGGAGCCGACGTTTGTCCACAGACAGTTTTTCCGGGTCATGTGGCCAGCATGACTAAGCCGCTTCTGGAGAACGAGAGCAGCGCACGGAAATGCCGTTTACCTTCCCGCCGGAGCGGTACCTATTTACCTACTTCCACTTGGACGTGCTTTTGAACTGCTAGGTTGGCGTGATTTGACATACAATACACAAATTCTGTCACCAGCCAATGACTCCTCTCCAGAGTCTTGCTAATTTTATGGGTGGAATGAGAACAGTACATAGACTATGGCAGTTCCTCCCGCCCCCCAATTATCTGCCAGCTGAACAGGGCAAACTTGTGGATCCCGTCTTGCAGAAGAGGCACGTCTGGAAAATTCCAGCGTGTTAAGAACCACTTACAACATCAAGACTCAGAAGAGTACCCAGCTGTTGGACTTGACTTTGATAGAGCTGCCTGTGGAAATCCCTTGCTACCCCCTGCCCAGACCACACCTAGACCTTTCCTTCTCTCAAATACTGGGGTTCACAGGAATTCTTCTTGGGGCAGCAAATAATTCCAAAGGGAGGGTAAAACACCAAGAGATGAGTAGGTGAGAGCCAGTGTGGTGTAGTGGCTAAGAGCGGTAGATTCGTAATCTGGGGAACCGGGTTCGCGTCTCCGCTCCTCCACATGCAGCTGCTGGGTGACCTTGGGCCAGTCACACTTCTCTGAAGTCTCTCAGCCCCACTCACCTCACAGAGTATTTGTTGTGGGGGAGGAAGGGAAAGGAGAATGTTAGCCGCTTTGAGACTTCTTCGGGTAGTGATAAAGCGGGATATCAAATCCAAACTCTTCTTCTTCTAGGGGAAAAAATGAGAATGTTGGCCTTGCCTCCCTGCCAAGCTTGGCAGTCCCTGATTTATCACCATTCTATGTCCCTTTAAATGTGTTTGTGGGAGGAGGGTTATTGGTTTGCCTTCTATTTTTAATGTGCATTTCATGCTCTCGTTTTGTATTTTTATGTTGTGAATCGCCCTGTGATCTTCAGATGAAGGGCACTATACCAATTTAATAATTAATAACAGCTATAGTAGTAATATCCCAAGGAGCTCAAAATGGCCTGCATGTTTTCTCTCTTCTCCATTTTAACCGCACGGCAACCCAGAGATGAAGGTTAGGCTGAGAGAGTGTGTGACTTGCCCAGTTCCACCTAGAGAGCTTCAGTCTAATACTCTAACCACTGCACCACACTGCCCACTGCCCAAGAAACAAAAGACAGTTGCCAGCTGTGGTGTCTATGCTCATTCTAACCCAGCTCTTGCTTCATATGTAAGGTTTAAAAACAATCTTGAGTTCTTATTAATATCTAGAAGTGTGGGTCTAACTGCAAGGGGCGTGGACAAATTGCCTGGACTTCCACAAGCTGGGAAGGAATTTTAGTTTTTCAGCATTCTGCAGGGTGTTTTGCTTTGGGGGTCTAGGACAGCCTTGGCCCCCCCTACCTGGTACATCAACAGTTGACTGCATTGCAAGATTGTCATAAACTCCTCTCTGCTGCAGTGTGGTCCCCTCCACAGTAGACTGTACTTGTATGGGGGGGGCGGGATTTAAAACATTATTTAAAGCTCCACATTGTTCATGCAATAAGATCTAAATCTGAAACAGCAGGAGTCTCTTGGCACAGCTCTTGCTTCTATCCCAGAAGTGAGATGTGGAATACTACCAGACTGCCACTAATTTCCGACACGATTCAAACACAGACTAACAAATGCAAGTTCCACAATTCAAGCTGATTTGCTGCTGCTGCTGTTGCGTAACAAACAAACAAATAAACAAACAAACCGGACGACTTTTTTTTTTAGTGTTCCTCGAAATTTATTTGCACAAAGTTTGCAAAAAGCTTGGACAACACCTGCTATTTATTGAGTATTCACTACAAACTGATTGCGGGGAGGTTGTAGATGTTGCAAACAATCCAGTCCATTTCCCACATGGCCTTCCTTATCGATGAAAAAAAACGGGGGGGTCTGATTTGGGGAGGGGGTTCTTTGAGCAAGTAGAACACCAAACCAACTTCAACTGTGCGACATGAATTTCCTCCAGCCTGGATCTTTTCCAAAAGCAAAGAAGCGAAAGGAAAATGAACTGGATAGCGCCTGACCAAGATGCGTCATAAACAGGTTGCTTGGAAGGAGTGGGGGAGGTTGAACCTCCAAATCCTAAACCCGCCACTTACGAGAGAGTAAACCCCATTGAAGTTTGCTTACTTTTGAGCAAACATAGGCATGCGCGGAAAGTCCCCCGGAACATAACAGGGGGCTTCTTTCTGCGTAAAAACGCCCGGATTGTACTGGGAAGAAACTACCCTCGGAAGCTTACTACCCTCCAGATATTTGGGGCTAAAAGTCACATTAACTCCAGCCAGCATCGGGGGTGGGGGGTGGGATCCAGGCCGCTGAATGCTGCTCTGTAGTTTATCCTGCTTTCCTGGATAGAATCGGGAAAGGAAACTTGCCGACGCTCCCGCTTCTTACCTCACCCTCGGGGCGCTGGGGATGTAATCGTATTTCATATGGATAGATTTTAGGTAGCAGCAGTAGAGGCCAAACGCCAGGAGGGACACGGCCAGCAAGAGGCGCAGCAAGCCCCAGATCACCTCCAGCGCCTCCATGGCGGCGGAGAGCTCAGCTTCGGCAGGAGCGAAGCCAACGTCCGCCTCTGTCAGGCAAGGAAAGGCCTTTAGGTTGGGAGGAGCCAGCGCGCAAAAAGCCGTTCCCTTTAAAGATACAGCCCGCGCGCAATTGCTAACTCAGCTGGAGAGGCACATTCCCAAGCATCCATAACGGTTTCCCCTAGGAAAGAAATAAAAACCCGGTCCGTTTTGTGCAAGTGGTGCTCACATCGGAATGAACTGGGACTGAGAGTCAATAATAATAATAATAATAATAATAATAATAATAATAATAATAATTAATACCCCGCCCATCTAGCTGGGTTCCCTAAACAGGGCTGCCTGGTGGGAGGGCGTTCCACAGGGCAGGTGCCAAGGTGGAAGGAAGGATGCGCATCCAGCCGCGCGCCCCAGGAAACTGCTGAATGGAGAATTCGGTCCTGCAATTCGTTTAGGATTTCCTCTCGTGATTTAGGGCGGCCTCTTTACGCAAACGCCCCTCCTGCTCCAGCGTGCGCCCTCCCACATCGAAAGGGCTCTTCTCCTTGCCAGAGCAAAAGAGGAGCGAGGGCATCAGGCGGCTGCTCTCGGAACTGCCCGGCTGCCATGGGGGCTCTAGCGGCGACCTGGAGCTTGCTGCACCCTCTGCTCGTGGCCCTCCTCGCTGTCTTTGTGTTTTATTGCTGCTACATCAAATCAGTCCACATGAAATACGACCACATCCCCGGCCCCCCCAGGGCGAGGTAAGTGACCGGCAGGAGGAGGTGCTCGGTGGGAGGAGAGAGGGCGCATTGTGGGGATGGGCTGCTTAGAGGAGTCCCCCAATTGGGATCCGTGGGCTTCCTTCAGGTGGTCTGCAGTTGTGTGGCTGCGTTAAAATGACCATACCGGTTTCTACCTGTGCTTTTAGGGCTCCTTTTTATTTCTCGTGTTGGGTCACAATTTCATTTCAAATTGCAATGCGATAAAATGAGCGGTAAAAAGAAGCAAGAAAAGTAGAATTGAAAGTTGCACAACTTCCAGAAACAGTGCGTTTAAATGGGCAGAAAATTAATATATAAAAAAACCCACCAATGAGTGTTTCCTAAACAATTTCCAATTTTCATGTTATTGGACATTGGCTGCTGTCAGTCCCAACCATCGTGGCAATGGTCAACAAGAGTGCCCTTATTTAGGGTTCCTCAGGTAGACAATTCCACTCTCCCCACCCCTCATTTTCCTCCTTTGCCAGCTGACACATCTGGCTACAGAACATGATGGGTTTTCATTAGGCTAGTTGTGTGTGTATTGGTTGAAAGGGGTCTATTTAGGTTGGCTTTCCCACCTCCAGGATTGTGGCCACATCCACACAATGCATTTAAAGCAATGTTCCTTTCCCTAAAGAATCATGGGAACTAGTTTGTTAAGGATTCTGGGAATTGCAGCTGTGCATTCCCAGAATTCTTTGGGGGAAGCCATGTGCTTTCAACATGTGCTCAACACATGGTGTGGACTGTGACCCTAACGTTAGGGCCGGCCCTGTTTCCCTGTCTACAGTCACTAGTGAAGCATAGTGATTTACGGTGTGAACTACAAGCTGGGAAGTTCTGGCGCCATACACTCTCATGGCGCCTTTGGGCCAGTCACTAGTCTGTCAGGCTCAGCCCCATTTTTGCAACAAAAAAATAAGAGTCCTGGCCTATCATACTGGTTTGTTGCAAGGATTACTGACACAGAACTTCTCCAGCCCATGCATGAATGACCCCAGCAATACACAGGAGGGGAAAAACCCCACCATTCCTCCTCCTCATGCTCTGTGTGCATGCAATTTTTAAAAATAGTTTAACTATTATTTTTAAAAATAGTTTTTATTGTTCAACATAACAATTTATCAAAAACATATCATCCTCATCCCCCCCTGCCCTGTGTGCATGCATTTTAAGTCTCTGATAGTTTCTCGGGATACATGTTCTTTTGTGGATGTTTTGATGGCCCCTGGTGATACATATCTTTACTGTGGCTTTCTCAGTGTGTATATAGCTTCCCTTGGGTCATTATGTTCCTTGTTATAAGACATGCATTGTATTGTGAAATTGGTTGTTGAGGTTGCATAGGAATTCCTGCTTACTTTGACCTTGGTGTTCGACTCCTGTAAGGAGCCCCGAAGGTTTTCATCAAGTCATGCTTGACTTATCTTAACGTTGCAGCTTTTTCTTCGGTCACCTGCCACTCGTTTGGGGAATGATTAAAAAGCAGGAAAATTATTACGATCTCTTTAAGCAGTGGTAAGTTATTTTGCGTATTCAGACAGCTCGAAACGAGAAGCTGTGCACTGCATTTACTAGACCAATGTAGTTAAGACTGCTGGCTGATTTATTTTTCCAGTCCCTCTTTTTAGTTTCCAATTTCCTGTTTGCTTTTGGGGGTGCTTTTAAAAGATGCACTAGAGTTGCTATTCAGGGTCCTCCCCTGAGCCTTTAGTTAAAAGCTAAACCTCTCATTAGTGCTTGCGGGTCTGCATCTTGGCTGTGCACAGATACGTAAGTACATGGTAAACCATATAAGACACCATGTAGCACACAGTCTGACAACTTACACGCTCAGGGGTGGACCACGGACTGTTCAGTTTTGCTGTCTGAGGTGAAAGGGGAAGGCATGAGCCCAATGTCCACATTCCCTTGTTGCCCCAGCCAAAGCCTCTCTTACTGGCATTGCACAACTGAGGCTCCTGGGTTCTTCCTAGAAGCCTCTGTTGCACAATCTCGCTAGAACCTGGAAGCCGCAGCAGCTGCTTCTCCTTTCTCCTCTGGTGGTGACGGCAGCAGGAGCGCATCCCTGGGCTCTTATTCAATGGTCACTTTTTGTCTTCATAGGGCTGAGGAATATGGACCAGTCCTGCGTTTAAATGCCTTTCACAAAGTTGCATTATTAGTATCAGCCCCTGAAGGAGTAAAGGTACGCTATGAAACATTATCTCTCCCAAGACTGAAAGTGAACATAATATAAAAAGAGAAACGGCAGGTGTGCAAAAGAGCAAATCAAATGCTATTTTGGGTATTGGAATTGTCCGTTCCTCACAAGCTTCAGTCAGGCTGTCCACTATTTTTTCAAAAAGGCAAAAAAAAAAAAAGTTTTTAAAGCACAGCACGAATATTTATGCATTCTTCCCTTTTAATTGTGTTTTCATTTTTTTAAGTAACATTTTTATCCAATTCAAAATTATTCTAGTGGTGGCTGGCTCTTTTGAGTGGAGTGGGGGGACATCAGCTAGTCAGAACTGTGTACAATTTCTGCTTTAAACTTGTAGAACAATCTACAAGTGCGTCTCCACAGGAGAGGAATAGGTATGTTTTGACTAAGTTCAGAGAAAGTGCTTCCAGTTTAGGCCCTCACTATCCTAAAAATAACTACAATATTTTGTATTTTAATTAAATGCAATCTTTTGCGATCACTCGTAAGATTGTCTTCCATAAACACGATTTTAACAATGAGTCCGTAAGTGACTGTGGAGGCCAATTCTGGATCCACACGTCCTTCCACAGCGGGGACATTGGGTTCCAGGTGGGAGTTGATTACGGTGAGGGTTTGCCAAGTGTGCCTTCCTCTTAGTGCGTTTCTCCCTTGCATCCTGAATTCAAGTGTCTTCAAAGCCCATGATACCTTTGGTAAAGGCTGTTCTCCAATCGGAGCGCTTGCAGGCAAGTGTTTCCCAATGCAATACAAGCAAATCCCCTATTTCCGCGGGGGTTGTGTTCCAGGTCAAAGTGTGCATTGGCCAAACACACAGAAGCCTGTCTCATTCTGTCCCCATTCCTCCCTCTTCCAGGTCCAAAAGGACCCATTCATAACGGTTGCATGCCAGTTGCCCATGCCTAAAATGGTTGCTACCTGTACAATACAATAATATTGCATGTAACCTAAATAGGAAGTGTATTCCTCTCTCTGAAATGGTAGTATCTGAGAAAACAATGCCATGCTGGCTGGCGCTAATGGGAACTGGAGTCCAACAAGCTCTGGAGAGCCATAGCTTGGCCATTTTAAAGCTAATCTAGATGGGATTGCATCAACCCTTTCCCAAACTGAAGCTAAACCAAAGGCTAGCATTCTTGACACTAATTGTTTGTTTTTTAAAATATCCCCTTGAAAAGCTTTATATCTTTTCCCATTGTTTTTTTGTCTGTGTGATAGTACTTTATATAACATTAAAGGTACGTACTGGAACACTGACTGAACAGATTTCATCTTAGGTGTACTTGACATCACCAGAATATCCAAAGGACCCCATGGTATACCGTGGTCTTCATGATATGTATGGCGTAAGGTAAGTAACATATGGGGTAAAGGTAAAGGGACCCCTGACCATTAGGTCCAGTCCTGACCAACTCTGGGGTTGCGGCACTCATCTCGCTTTATTGGCCGAGGGAGCCTGCGTGCAGCTTCCGGATCATGTGGCCAGCATGACTAAGCCGCTTCTGGTGAACCAGAGCAGCACACGGAAATGCCGTTTACCTTCCCGCCGGAGCAGTACTTATTTATCCACTTGCACTTTGACATGCTTTTGAACTGCTAGGTTGGAAGGAGCAGGGACCGAGCAACGGGAGCTCACCCCGTCGCGGGGATTTGAACTGCCGACCTTCTGATCAGCAAGTCCTAGGCTCTGTGGTTTAATCCACAGCGCCTTAGCATATGGGGTAAAACAATGCAATAATCAGGCAAGGCTATCTGTTTTCAAAAAGTGAGTCAAAGCTACTAGCACGAGGTTAACATGAAACACTCTTGCTTAATTCAGATACTGTATCAGGCTGCAATAAAAATTACTAGGAATTGGGAAGGCTAGCCAGCATGAGCCTGTGGCATGTTTATCATCCTCATACACACCTTGAATAGCTATCAGAACCAAGTTTAAAAAAAGACCCAGCAAAGGAAGAATGGGTACAAAAACTTATGGAATATGCAGAAATGGCAAAACTTACCGGAAGAATAAGAAATCAAGATAACAAACTTTTTATAAAAGAATGGAAATGGTTTATTGAATATTTACAGATAAATTGCAAACAAAGTCTTCGGCAGGTTTATTGCAATAACATGCAGTTTCATAAGAGTATGTATTTGAAGAAGATGAATGAATGAGCAAATTCAGTTACAGTGGTACCTCGGGTTACATACGCTTCAGGTTACAGACGCTTCAGGTTTCAGACTCCGCTAACCCAGAAATAGTACCTTGGGTTAAGAACTTTGCCCCAGGATGAGAACAGAAATCGTGCCGTCACGGCGCAGCGGCAGCAGGAGACCCCATTAGCTAAATTGGTGCTTCAGGTTAAGAACAGTTTCAAGTTAAGAACGGACCTCCGGAATGAATTAAGTACTTAACCCGAGGTACCACTGTAATTTGGATCTGCAGCAGATATCAAAAATTTAAGGAACCGCAGAAAGAGGGGGAAGGAAGTCAAGTTTTGAAATGTCGAAATGACTGTATCAGTGAAATGTATAAAAAAAAAGTTTTAAAAAAGAACCAAGTTAAACAAACAAACAAACAAACAACCCCATGGCCTTTAGAAGCAAACTAGAGCATTCCTAGAGGGGGAGAGGACCATGACCTCTGAACCAGGCATAAAATAATGCTATTTTTCTGTTGCTGCCTTTTTCAGATTTCTAGGGCAGGGCTTGTCAGCTGTTCCTGACTACAACCATTGGCACAACCAGAGGAGAATCATGGACCCGGCCTTCAAGCCAACGTGAGGCAAAAACAATTCTTTGAAATAGGCTGCCTGTTTCTCTTCAGGAGATTCCGTTGGCCTCAGTCTGTCTTGCTAAACGTACAGCCCATTCTGAACGGGTTTACTGTGAGAAGCAAATCTTCCCTTCGGTTCAGTGTTCCTTTGTTCCTTGTGACAATGTCCAGAGACTTTTTTTGTTACATCCTTGTAATTATGCTGATTGGGATCCAAACCCAGCGCAGGGTGGGCCAGTTCTGAGGGCGAAAGCAGCAGGTGGTCACGGTGGCACTCCAAAAACTGTGTTTGTTGACTTGTGTAAAATAAGGGTAGAATGTACTATGTGGATCAGGATTAATTTCATTCTAAAGTTGGTGTAACTGAAAGCCCCAGGGCTATCTATCGCAAGTGACTGTCAGGGGGAAAAACAGCCCCAATGCATGTTTTCCAGTGATAAATCATTTCAGTTGATGCTGTGTCATGCTAATGTGCAAGAGTTATAGCACAGTTTTATGAAAGAGCAGCCTCTTAGCCATAGCTGTCAACTTTTCCCTTTTCTTTTCCCTTTCCCTTTTCTTGCAAGGAATCCTATTCAGAATAAGGGAATTTCCCTTAAAAAATGGGAAACGTTGACAGCTATTCTCTTGGCAGGGTGGTTCCCTGGAACATTCTCCCCTCAAAAGCTTTATTTATTTCATTCCATTTACAAATTGTGTCCTAAGAAACATTTCAAAGCAAATTAACCATAAAAAAATTACAACAATTCAATGTATAAAAGCAGTTAAAACTCTTTTATACGGTAAAGCTATTTCATTATTAAGAACTGCACTGTGAGGGGGAAAATATCACATTAAAATGCCCTTTTAGCCCATATGGGCAGCACCGGTCTAATCCGTAACGGAATGGAGTTCCAAAATGTACACTGTAATAAAGTACCCTCTGTGTCCATGCCTCTATGTGTTGATAGTGCCGTCATAATTCTTCTGAAAGTGCTGAGGGCCCTCTAAACTCTTTAGACGTTATGGATTGTGCCGTTCTGTTTGCAGCCTTTGTGTCTCTGCTTGATCGTCTCTCTGTTTGTTTCCATGTATGAAGCTTGAACCCGGAAGGCTTGTCTCAGGACCACTGCACAGTCCCTGTCTGAAACACTTCTTAAAATTAAGTGACCATAATTCCCCATAATGCCAAACACAGATGGACTCATAGCTATAGTCTGGAAGCGAGAGGGCCAACCTAAACAAAGGTAGCACATTCTGCATGTACATGAGACTCCCTTGATAATTCAGGAATATATTACTTTGTTAACTGAGAAACAAATAAAACCAAGAAATGGCTTATTAAGTACCAGTGAGTTGCTAGGAACAATTAAATGCATTTCCTGCATTGCAGGGGGTTGACTAGATGACTCCAACTCTACAATTCCACAATTCTGTGAAATGTATTGAGCGCTGATTGGTGAAAAAGGAGGAGGGAATTGAGTTGCCTGAGCACCCCTCAGTTTATTATGTCTGGGGGAGATATTAGAGGTTCTCTTTCCCCCTGCTATATTGAGAAGTTTCAGGCAAGAGGAAAGAATTAGGATACAATTTCGCTTTCTGGCTTACCAGACCTTCTCTCCTTTCCCTGCCCCTAAACCTCTCAAGTGCTCAGATTTACTAGTATCAGTGTCAGGATCGTTAGCAATTAATTGCACGGTGTAGGATGGTTTCAGGACAATGGAGGAGTGTCATTTTTTTTTCCTTCCCACCCCCCTTGTGAAAAACTCTATGAGCTACAAATCAATGGCAGGGAAAAGGCTCAGTAATGTGTGTTTCGGTCAGGGCCGGATTTAGGTTTGATGAGGCCCTAAGCTACTGGAGGTAATGGGGCCCTTTATATGTCCAGCTGTCCTTTGTCAACAACAAATTGTCGCTGTTTTTTTGTGTTGAATATATGCGATATGGTAATTTATGGACCTAATAAGTATCCAAAGCCATTTGCAAATAACAAAATAGAAACCTACACAACACAAAACACTGTTGCTGTATGTAGGTTTTATTTTATTTGTTTTTTATCTTATATTTTGGAAATGTACATCTAGTTTTTTCCCCTTTAAATTTTTTTGGGGCCCCCAAGAGAGTGAGGTCCTAAGTTATAGCTTGTTTAACTTATACGTAAATTGGGCACTGCTCTCGATATATACACAGTGGTACCTCGGGTTACATACACTTCAGGTTACAGACTCCACTAACCCAGAAATAGTGTTTCAGGTTAAGAACTTTGCTTCAGGATGAGAACAGACATCGTGCTCTGGTGGCGCGGCAGCAGCAGGAGGCCCCATTAGCTAAAGTGGTGCTTCAGGTTAAGAATAGTTTCTGGTTAAGAACAGAACTCCAGAACAAATTAAGTACTTAACCCGAGGTACCACTGTATTCTCCTGCTCTGAAGGGTAAGACCTTAACCAATGGCTTTAAGTTACAAGAAAGACGATTCCAACTAAACATCAGGAAGAACTTTCTAACAGTAAGACCTGTTAATCAGTGGAACAGACTCCCTCGGGAGGTGGTGGACTCTCCTTCCTTGGGCGTTTTTAAGCAGAGTTTGGATGGCCATCTGTCATGGATGCTTTAGCTGAGATTCCTGCCTTGCAGGTGGTCGGACTAGATGGCCCTTTGGCCCCCTTCTATGGGTTCTATGGGAGGGTGGGAGGGCTAAGGGATATCCTTCTTCTCATTGCCTTCACCAGATCTGTTTTGTACAGAATGCACAGTGTGTTAACATGTGTGTGCTTGTACTCCTGAGTGTCATACGTGTGTATATGTGTGTAGGAAGGTATGTGGGTGTGCATACTTGGGGGAAACTTGTGCATGCATTTTGTTCACAATGGATGGCTCCAGCCTGCAATTATATTTTTGTTTCATTGACATTTGTATCACTTTTTTGATTGCCCAGTTACTTGATGGGGTTGATGGGAACTTTTAATGAAGTAGCAGAAGAGCTTATGGAGGTGTTGGAGAAAAAAGGCACTGGAGCAAATGGAGTGGATGTGATGAGCCTGCTGAGACGCGTGACGTTGGACATCATTGCAAAGGTACTCGCCGGATGAATTTCTCATTTCCATTAATGAGCAGGGGACGCCTCTTAACACAGATGCCAACACACTGGGCCACAGCCAAACACAAAGTGCAAAGCGTAAGTTTAATAAAGGAATGCAAGAGGAAAGGGCTGAGAATCCTTCGGATATCCTGGCCCCAGATTGTTTAGGTTATTAATGATCAAAACCTGAACTTTGGAGGCCCTCCTCTTAGCAAATGGAACCACCTGTCTCTTCTGCAAAATCAGGGAATGTAACGGCCTCAGTTGGCATGAAAGAGAACTGACAGCTCTAAGTAACACTCAGAACTTTGACAAATCTTCTATTTTTTCTTAATGTTCATCAGGTGGCTTTTGGCCTAGAATTGAAGAGCTTGCATGATGACCAGACTCCTTTCCCTCATGCTATACTTATGGTTACAAAAGGACTGAGCACTTCCCGCATTCCTTTTTTTGAGGTCAGTGCAGGCTTTTCTCAAACACTCTCCCTGTCCGATGCTGAAGTTATTGCCTCCCAAGCTAATTCAGAATGGGGGGGGGAGGGGGTAATGTGAAATTCTGAGATTGGACTTCTTTTGCAGGAGTGGTTGTAAGTTCCAGGAGTCTCAAAATGGGAACCGTGACATTGGGACCCTAGTATCTTGGACGATATCACTATGAAACCTTCCTTTTGCTTCTTAATTTTTCAGTTCACTTTTAATTTGTAAAGCCCCTTTCTATATTGCTATACACAAGGCAGTTTACAAGCTGAAAAGGCAACAAAATATTCAACAGAGATCACACACCATCTAACAAGCTGATTCAATACAAAGAAGTCATAATAAAAATAAGCAACTTATATCAAATAAAGTAATATTCAATAATCCCATAATAGTAAACAACGAAATTGAACACCAGCAAATAATAATTAACCAGAAATTCAATCTTAACACTTACAATAAATCATTACTAAACTATAATCAAGGCATCATTACTAAACTATAATGCAAGGCATCATGCATAAAATGCCAAAATACATACAAAACCATGTAATTTATTTTTCTATTAATGTAAATAAAATCCCTGAACTCTTCCTGTGCTGCGTTTATGTTTTATGCTGGCATTCTCATGACAATGCCTATTATTTGTGCAGTATTTGCCGTGGAACAGGAAAGTAGTTAAAGAGATTCAGGAAAGCGTAAGGTTGCTGCGAAATACTGGAAAGGAGTGCATTGACCAGAGGCAGAAGGCTATGAAGAATGGAGAAGAGATCCCATTGGATATTCTCACTCAGATACTGAAAATGCAAGGTAATATACACAATGTAAGATAGTCTTAAGCAGTTCCAATTATGAAATGCTCTGGGGTTGCTTTGCTGTAGCCCCTAGGGTATTGGGATCCAGATTTTTTTTGTTTGTTGTTTAGTCGTGTCCGACTTTTCATGACCCCATGGACAGGATCATGCCTGGCACTCCTGTCTTCCACTGCCTCCTGCAGTTTGGTCAAACTCATGCTGGTAGCTTCGAGACCACTATCCAACCATCTTGTCCTCTGTTGTCCCCTTCTCCTTGTGCCCTCCATCTTTCCCAACATCAGGGTCTTTTCCAGGGAGTCTTCTCTTCCCATGAGGTGGCCAAAGTATTGGAGCCTCAGCTTCAGGATCTGTCCTTCCAGTGAGCACTCAGGGCTGATTTCCTTCAGAATGGATAGGCTTGATCTTCGATATACTGGTTCTTAATAAGCAGCACTATTTATTGCATAATTCTGGTATTTCTGATGAGGTTGTTGTTGTTGTTTTAGGTGTGTTTTTTTGGTTCCTGTGACGTTTGCTTGACTATTGAGGTCACATCTCCCCATCTACATAATATCTATATTGTATTTTTGGAATGTCTTGGAATTTGCCCACCTTCAAAGAGGTGTCTCAACCTTGTGCTTTACTGTCTGTCTTGACAGATCAGGAAGGGAACTATGACGAAGAAAATTTGCTGGACAATTTTGTCAACTTCTTCTTTGCAGGTTGGTAGATGTTTTGATTTTTGAAATGAAATATACAATCACCCCCCCCCCATGGACCGAGGAGGTTCTGCAGGCAGAAATGGGCTTTTTACATGTCCAACCAATGTATATGCCCATTAGTTGCCTTTTCATCTGCGGTGTGGGCCCTCTATTTGTGGGCTGCGTTTTCAGACAGATCACACACAAAGCAGTTCATAAAACATTCACTTGGGTCCAATTGAACTAGCTGGATTATATTGAGCAGCTACTTTCCCTAGATGGGGGAACCTTCAGTCTACAGGCCAATATTGACACACCAAGTGGTCTAATTTGGCCTGTGCAGCCATTTTGCCCAGACAGCGCCCATCTCTCCATGAGTTGTCCTAACTAGTGACATAACCTGATGGCTGGGAGGACAGAGTTATTACATCCTGCATTGGTTGTGCACCTTGTTCCTAGCAAGGAACAGGATCATGCAGGCAAGGCAGCAGGGTTTAATCCCTGCTCATCAACTGATGAGCAGGAATCAAAACTCTTTGCATTTACTTGCTAAGTGAACATGTGCGCCCATGGTGGGAAGGGTCGTGGCCACAGCTGGAGAGCCACCCCCACGATCAATGCTGCAGCCTACCTTATTGCTTAAATGAAAAGCAGAGCTGTTTCAAAGAGTGCACTGAGCTCTTAAGAAAAGAGTAGCATTTTATTCCAACTACAACATAGCCAGAAGATAGCTGACTTGAGAGGTAAATAGCGAGGAACACTTCCACACCAAACTACTCAAGTTTCTGAAATTGTGATGTTTGGTTTTATTCTCCCTGCCCTAACTAATTAGATTCTCTATCCTGCAGGTCATGAAACCACTGCTAATCTGTTGTCATTCACCATAATGGAGTTGGGACGGCACCCTGAGATTGTTGCAAAGTAGGTAAACAGCCTTGTCCGCTTCGTCTCCTTTTCATTGTTTCCTTAATGTGTCTGTGATTATAGTTTTAGCAGATTGCAATGTCTTGTTTTTATTTTTTTTATTTTTTTAAAGGTTTCTGACTTGTGGGGCTGTGCAGAGGAGAATAGTTCACACCATGTTGTTGTTGTTGTTTTGTACATAGGAATAGTCCTGGCTATGTTTAAATACTTGTTCATATGGACACCTGGAATGTATGGACCAGGTCATGGTTATCGTCATCTGCAATTAATCACAGTAATACCTTTTCCCAGCCTCTATACATTACAGTCTTGAGAATGGCTATTGACTTTGCATCTGGGATTGCTTTGTTTTATCCATGCTAACTTTTATCCATATGAGCAAGTACCAAAAGATGGTTGGGACCATTTGTACAAAAATGACCCCTAAGACCTTGCATACTCAAAACAGTACAATCACCATCCCCAGCTACTCTGGGCTGCTTCCAGCAAAATATAAAAATAATATGTCAAACATTAAAAACTTCCCGATGCAGGGCTGCCTTCAGATGTCTTCTAAAAGTTGCGTAGTTCTTTATCTTTTAAAGCACAGTTACCATTTGCCCATCTGATTCCCGTGATTATATGAATGTTTATTGCCTCCAGATAGCTATTTTCCTTGTAAGAAAGGAACAGCTGCTGATAATATCAATTGCAAGAAAATATGAGTAGTCTCTTTTAAAAGATATAGCCGATATTATGCAGCAGTCCAGTTCATTTTTAGACTACTGTTATCTGTCTGTCTGTCTATCTGGCGACCATTCTTTCCCCAGTTAAACTCTTGCAAGCGGGGAGTGAAACGTATGTTTTTACTGAATCTGCTAAGGGCTCTTCCAAAATGATTCTACTACTCTACAAATGTAAGCCGTGTCTTCACCTTAAGTGTAGTCCCTTGGACCTCAGTCCATCAGTCCATTCACAGTGGAACCATTGACCATTTTGCCAATGTAAGGACAATAAATCCTGATCTTTTCAAATACAGAAATCTTACCTTTTAGCAGAAATGATCAGTGGTCATTATTTGACTAAAGATTTTCCTGTTTTTCCTTCTTAGGCTTCAGGAGGAAGTAGACAAGGTCATTGGAATGAACAGAGATGTTGTCTATGAAGATCTTGGGAATCTCAAATACTTATCACAGGTACAAGTGAATAACAAAGCCACAGATAACCTAGAGCTCTTCCGCATAGTCCTTGCTATGCCTTAGGGCAGCTGGAAAGAATAGCACATTGGTTTCCAAATGAAACTTAAAGCCTAGTTCTTGGTATCTTTCTAAGCAAAAGATATCTCAGATCCACCTAAACATTAGGAAGAACTTCCTGACAGTAAGAGCTGTTCGACAGTGGAATTTGCTGCCAAGGAGTGTGGTGGAGTCTCCTTCTTTGGAGGTCTTTAAGCAGAGGCTTGACAGCCATATGTCAGGAGTGCTCTGGTGGTGTTTCCTGCTTGGCAGGGGGTTGGACTCGATGGCCCTTGTGGTCTCTTCCAACTCTATGATTCTATGATTCTATGATATGGTAAGGAAGATGTTCCAGGATTCTTGCAGAGAAATCTTATATGAACTTGTAACTGTTGTGTGAAATCTAAGCAGCAATGTTAACACAATGTGATACCTCTTATTACTCAAAATTTTCAGCGTGGCTATGTGGGGCTTCCCTTGAGGCTAGCCTGGGAACTGGTGCAGAATTGAGCAGTTAGGTTGCTGAATGGAGTGGCCTATCACAAGCATGTTACACCTTTGTTCAAGGAGCTACACTGGTTGCCTATTTGCTACCAAGCCACATTCAAGGTGTGACTGAGATGGAAAGTTGAGGTACATATATTGTTCCACACCACTCCTAGCTTGGTTATCAGTGTGAGATTCCAAGGGTTGCAGGCGCTCTTTGACCCAGTGTCTATGTTTCCTTTTGGACAATGAGGCACAGCACAAACTGTGGCGTCATTATGATATATGGTTTATTTACACAAATATACAACCTGAGTCTACCATGGAGGGATTTCCAGCATTACATTCCAAGAGATTCTGGCTTCTGCCCTAGCCACAACATTGGATTCAAAATGGACATCAGCATGCTGATTTGACTCTCTCACCAGCACACTGCTTATGAACTCTGCTCCTTTACTCCTTACTGCCATTCTAAACTCTAACTTTCCCTAAAATACTGGCATTGTCTTTTAAACTACCGGTAAACCCTACATTGAGGGAGAGACCAAACCCACACACCTGGAAATGAGATTTGCCCTTTCATCCTTTGTGTCACCTAAATGGCCCATCCCCAGGCTAACACTCAAAAGGAAATTACCTGCTTTTACGCTTGGCTTAATTAAATGATTAACAAAGTCTAGCACATGGTTTAAATCACAGTTTCCCAAACTTGGGTCTCCAGCTGTTTTTGGATTACAACTCCCATCATCCCTTGCTAGCAGAACCAGTGGTTAGAGATGATGGAAACTGTAGTTCAAAAACAGCTGGAAACCCAAGTTTGGCAAACCCTGGTAAATACACACTGGGTCTGGACACCAGATAATTAAGAAAAATTGTTCCATAGTAGTCATCTGGTAATCCGTGTTAATTTTTGAATTTTTATTATTTTAAGTTTTGTGAACCACTTCCAAACAAAACAAAACAAAATGGCGGTCAACAAGTATGTCTTATAAATATATAAATCAATTTTCATCCTCTCAGGTTCTCAAAGAAGTCTTGCGGTTGTATCCGCCGGCTGCAGCCACTCTGCGCTTGTCGGGAAAGGAAAACGTCATTGAAGGAATCAGAATTCCAGAAAACACCTCCCTGATTGTGAGTCTGCTGAATGGATATAGCCATGAGTGGTTATCTCGAATGCAATGGACTTCAATACCAAACCTGTCTAATGGCATCACTGATACTTTCTCTGTATTAATAGAACAACACTGGTTGTTCCATTTTATTCTTAGGATATATGCATGTCATATCTCGGTAGAAAGGTGATGGTCAGACAACAACAGTTACGGGAGTACAGTGGTACCTTGGGTTACATACGCTTCAGGTTACATACACTTCAGGTTACAGACTCCGCTAACCCAGAAATAGTGCTTCAGGTTAAGAACTTTGCTTCAGGATAAGAACAGAAATCGTGCTCCGGCGGCAAGGCAGCAGCAGGAGGTCCCATTAGCTAAAGGGGTGCTTCAGGTTAAGAACAGTTTCAGGTTAAGAACGGACCTCCAGAACAAATTAAGTACTTAACCTGAGGTACCACTGTATTGCACTTGTTGGGTGTTGAACTGTAGTTACTGTGGTCTGCTGGAAAGCTTTGCCTGCAAGTTAGAGCATAGGGCTCTTAATCTCATAGTCATGGGTTTTAACCCCACATTGGGCAAAAGATTCCTACATCACAGTGGGTTTGGACTGGATGACCCTCATTGTCTCTCCCAACTCTATAATACTATGACGTTTCAAAGATCTCAGAAACCTGTTCCACAGTAACTCAGAGCAGGCCTTTCCCTGTGGCTACCCTTGTTTTGTGGAATAGCGTTCCTGTCGTGATACAACAAACACCCACTACCTGCACTTTCAGGAAACAATTGATGACATTTTTGCTCCGGTGGGCTTTCCCAGCTGCATGAATGGGTCTTTGCCAGGATTCAACAAAGATAAAACACATTCAGCAAATGCCATGGATGTGATTTGAGCAGTATGGGCTTGCGTAAAAGATGAATGCCTGGGGAAATATGTCTGGATGTAATGAAAGCATTGCAATCAGCTATGCATTTGCCTCTTTTTGAAGTGTGCCTCTCCTCTTTGCAGTTCTGCACCTATGTCATGGGACGTCTGGGGAAATTTTTCCATGATCCACTTGTCTTTGACCCTGACCGTTTTAACAGAGACCAGCCAAGGTGAATGTGCTATATTGTTTATTTTTACCATGGTGTGTTTACTACTAAGAAAACCAGATTTAAAGCAATGGTTTGTTGTTGGCTTACAAATCTTAATTTGTTTTAACTGCTTTGTTTTAACCCACTTTACATACTTACCAAGCTACAAAGGTTCAAGGCAAGAACAACTGGAAGACTAACCAAACCAAGGTTTGTTTGTCTGCAGAACAACTCATGATTTGTTAAACAAACCATGGCTTAGTATTATATGAGAGCTAGGCTAGCAGCAGCCAGCCCAGTCTTTGAGATCTGCAAGGAGGGCTTACTGATCACTGTACAGAAGCCTTACATCATGAACATTTCTGACATTTCCTACAAGGCCTCCTAAAACCCTAAGAATTAGCTTTTTTGGAGATTTTTTTGTTTGCTTTAATGTTATCTGCATTGCAAATTGCCCTGTGGGTTTGGCAAAGAGCCGTCTATTAATATATTCAATAAATGATAATGCATTTCATTGTAAATACTGGGATCCTGGTGAATGCTGGCATTTACTGGTAATTCTTAGGATTTTAGGAGGCCTGGTAGAAAATGTCAGAAATGTTCATGACCTAAGGCTTCTTTAAATGACCTGTACTTGTATGGCATGTGTGCATTTATTGACAGTACCTCATTGGCTTTAATATGTAGATTTAAATGTCAGATGTTTCTGACATCTCCATGAGTTTCACAATATCTTAAGAGATACCAGTTAGTGCAACTCTTATTAAAGTTGCAAAGTGAACAGATATAAAAAGTTGAGGTTTCTCTGAAGTCTTCAACAGCACCTAGATCTGGAGAACTTAGCACAAGGAACACTTTATAGCATACAAATAAGTATTTTTCTGTCCTAATCTCTGCAGACCAAGCTGCTATTAAAGACGCAGGAATCCCAACAACTACGCAGGACATGTCAACAAAACCACTTTAAGCCACTTTCTTTTTTTGTTATTATTATTATTTTAGGCATTACTATTGCTATTTCCCATTTTCCTTGGGTCCTCGTTCCTGTATCGGACAGAAATTTGCAATGGTAAGCAAGACAATTACTCTTAAAGGGGCATTTAAGGCATTTGATGCAATCTGTCCAGTGTCTGCAGCATAACAGAAATGGTAGGGTATGATAAAACAAGGGTTTATAGCAGCAGATTTTCTAACTGCACAGAGTTCAAGACATCCCAGGGACGGATCTATATTCATGGTTTTTAACGTTAAGGAAGGGGTATGCAATAATAATAATAATTTATTATTTATACCCCACCCATCTGGCTGGGTTTCCCCAGCCACTCTGGGTGGCTTCCAACAAAATATTAAAATACAATAGTCTATTAAACATTAAAAGCTTCCCTAAACAGGGCTGCCTTTATTTTTTTATTATTATTATTTTAAAGATATTTATTAAAGATTTTCTTAATACAATAAAAAAAGAAAAACAAAAAACATAACATATAATTTTACAATGACCATACTTTCTTCACTTCTTTGGACTTCCTCGCATCTCTCGTTCCTGCGTTCCAAATTATCGATCTTTACCCAGCAATTTATCACCTTGATTCAATTCTTATATTATAATTTTCCAATATTATCCCTAATTTTAGATAGTATAACCCCCAGCTTGTAAGCTTAATTTTAACATAATATTTATCCAAAATTTATCTTTTCTTATATTTTCATTTATCTTCATACTCCTTTTAACTAGCTTTTTTGGTGCCATATTGTTAATAATCTTACATCTTTCTTAACATTCATACAATTTACAATATTTTTGTAAGTAATCTTTGAATTTCTTCCAGTCCTCCTCCACAGCCTCTTCTCCCAGGTCTCGGATTCTGCCAGTCATTTCTGCTAACTCCATATAGTCTATCAGTTGCATCTGCCATTCTTCCAGCGTGGGCAAATCTTGGGTTTTCCAGTGCTTGGCGACAAGTATCCTTGCTGCTGTTGTTGCAAACTCTAAACAGGGCTGCCTTTAGACCACAGCACCACCCACATCCCTTTAAGGTTCATAATGTGTTATTTAAATGTGACAGCAGAGGGTGATGCAGAGCAACCAGCAACAGGGAGACAGCGTTTTGACAGGTGGGTGGGTGGGGACAAACAAGGTAAAAATACTTTAATGAAAAATGATTTTCCAGAACGACATATCTAATATTGTTCTAATAACGTTAAACAGGTCATTGTAGATCCAGCCCAGGATTGGTTTTCTGTGTGTTACAGCAGTCACTCGTGTGGAGTATCGGCACCTGCTTTTTCTGTTGCCTATGGCAGCCATTTTGTGCTGGCACCCACCAACCACACTATCAATATACTAGCTGGAGTACGTGCCCATTTTCTGCAGCTGGCGCTCTTATGTCCTCTTTGTCCATATGCTTAGTATCCACTCACCGTTTTGTTTTTGTAACAGATGGAAGCCAAAGTAGTCATGGCCAAATTTCTGCAGAGATTTGAATTCCAGCTGGTTCAGCCACAGAGCTTCAGGGTTCGGGATGCTGGCACCCTGAGGCCTTACGATGGTATAGACTGCAGACTGAAACTACGCCATCAGTATGACTGAATGTGCTACATAGAGAAATGCGTTTCAGAATTTCTGTGGGGACGCATTGAAAGTGTGTTTGTGTGTGTGAAATTACTTTTAATCTCGATATATACCGATAGCAAAAGGAAAAATAATAAAAGAGTTCTGAAATCTATAGGCTTTATTTCACCCAGGTCAAAGACCCAGTTTGGCGCCCACAAACCCATGTGCATTTCCATGCACACAGGCTGGGAGCCTCACTGCCAGGGGTCAGCAAACTTTTTCAGCAGGAGGCCGGTCCACTGTCGCTCAGACCTTGGGGGGGGTGTGTGGACTATTTTTTTGGGGGGGGGGAATGAACAAATTCCTATGCCCCACAAATAACCCAGAGATGCATTTTAAATAAAAGGACATATTCTACTCATGTAAAAACATGTTGATTCCCGGACTGTCCACGGGCTGGATTTAGAAGGCGATTGGGCCGGATCCGGCCCCCAGGCCTTAGTTTGCCTACCCATGCTCAATGCCATGCCTCTGGAGCCTTCACCCGGGGCAAAAAACCTGGCTTGCCCCCCCAATAGCTATGGCACTGACCTCCTCTTTGACATATATGAAGCAGCCACCATCACTTGTTTCAGATGTCTTGTAAAGATTTACCTTTTTGCCCACGCTTTCCTTTACCCATAAAAGTGGACTCTGTCTATGTGGTTTTTTGTTTTGTCTTGTTTTTATTTGCTGTTACTGGTTTTTATATATTGCTATTTTATTGGGGTTTAGGTAGTATTTTTGTTGGTTTGTTAATACTGTATACTGTATCGCATAGTGATTTTTAAAATGTTATGCAGTTACTTTTTATTAAATGAAAAATAAAGAAAATGAAAACAATGGATAACAGCATGGTGTTGGGTACTCTTTAAAAAGCAGTGAATGAAACGCAAAAGAAAGAAAGAAAGGCAACTGTGGAAACACCCAGATCTAGAATATTGGGCTGCATCCAACATTCTCTGTCCGCTAGCGCAAAGGGGCATTTGCAGTGCTGTGGAGGGCAGGGGAGGGCACTGGGAGAAATCAAGGGGTACATATGTCAGTGTTCTCCCTTCTCACAGTACTCAAACGTCTCCCTCTTCCATTCCTCAGCTGCCTTAGGTGAGAGAGATAAAAGATGTGCAGCCCTCAAATAGTTCATGGTAACTTCACGCAATGCATTTCACTTCTGGTGCCTTGTGTTGTCCTCAACATGAAGTTCCCCGATTCAATAAAGTAATTTAGAACAAATATTTCAAATGATAAGTGAATACCCATATTGGTACAACTTCCATCAACAGAACCTTCTTTAACTGAACAAGCTAAGTGACCGGTTCTTTCTTAGGATTCTATTCATCTTTGTTTGTTGTAGACATCCATCTGTCTCAAGAAGTCACTGAAGTGACCTCCCTGGGGTGCAGCCTTGGCAGTGTGTGCGGAGTTCCTGGGCTGCTCAGATGACCTCCCTCTTGGCCTCACTGATGTGGTCCAAAGGGAAGCAGAGCAATACGCTTAGCACCAGCTTGGCTGCAGGAGTTGCCAGGAAGGAGGTGTACAAGGTGCCACCCAACTGTCGTAAAGACTCCACTCTGGATTTGTGTTGGCTTTACTCCCTAGCCCTCTTCTCTCCTGAAGATATCCTGCAACACAGCAGAGGTTTGAGACCAGAGTTTTCCTTCTTCTAGATAGGCCACCTTCCCAGGTTGCCAAGCCCCATCTGCCCCTTATTTCCCTCTACAGCATGTGCAGAAACCACCTTCTTAACTGTTGGACCCACTGTTGGTCTCATCCTCTCGATCTGCCAGAGCTTCTCTTCACATGCAGGGGAAGTCCCTAACTCACCAAGGGTTTAAGGCCTATTGGCTACGCTCACCTGCTTAGCTGTCCAGTTTAAGCTGTTCTGGAGTGTGGTTGCTGTCACATGCTGACAGCTTCTAGAAGCCACAGGTGAGAGCCAGGTGGAGACCAAAGGTGGACAAACTACCTCAGAAGGAGCACAATGTGTCCCCCATCAGAGGTACTGTCCCTCCCTTAAAACACCATATACCCCCAATGCATCTTAAAAAGCAGAGACATCACCTTGCCGACAAAACTCCGTATAAGTTAAAGCTATGGTTTTCCCAGTAGTGATGTATGGAAGTGAGAGCTGGATCATAAAGAAGGCTGATTGCCGAAGAATTGATGCTTTTGAATTATGGTGCTGGAGGAGAAGTAAATCATACTTTATCCTGGAATCTGCAGTGAGTGCCCGGTGCTGCTCAGGAATTTGTAGAAATCAAAACATATTTTGATTTTTAAAATAGATAGTATAAATTGTGAGTTTGGGCCCTTCAGGCCCACTTTCCATAATAAACAGTAGATAAAAGTAACAACCATAGTAATACTGAACAAGTACGTCTGGGCTTAGCAATTCTACACTGTGACTTCCCATCTTTTTTTAAAGGCTGAGTCCTTTTTGCTATTACTTTCAGCTGTGTTAAAAGAAGACTTGAAAGGGAACACCATATTGAATCACGAGAGTTTTCTTCATCCGTGTTAGACAGCACACACCTATCTTTGTAGCTGTATTCTATTGCAAACTTAGGAGATGGGAAGAATTACTTTTATGCTCGACCTTTGAGCTGTATTGTTCTAATTCTCAATTACCATGATTGCCTTCCGTTGAGGTTGTATTGCACCTGGTTAATAATTTCTTAGTGACCCACCTTTGGACAGGAAAAGGGAATGAAGAAAACATAAGCGTTTTTATGGCATGGGGTAGTAACAGCCATCAACGTGCATTGCTTTAAATGAGGACTAGGCAATATCATGGAGGATAAGGTCATCAGTGGCTGCTAGCCATTATGGCTATGTCCTACTTTTACTGTTGGAAGCATTATGCCAGTTGCTGAGAGCCCTAGTTGGGAAGAGAGCTGTTGTGGTCAGATCCCATGGGCATCTGGTTGGCTCCTGCAAGACAGGATACTGGACTAGACATGGATACTCAGTCCTCATTGGCTTGGTTGACACATTTTTCAACTTCAGCTTTCTTTCTTTCTTGCTTTCTTTCTTTCTTTCTTTCTTTCTTTCTTTCCCCCCAGGGGGAAGAGGGTGGTGGTGCAGACTCCCCCCCCTTTAAAATTCTTCTTCTTCTAGCAGGGAAAGAAAGGGAGATTCCTGGTTGAGGATTTTCCCTCTTGCCTTGGGAGGTTGGGCTGGGGAGATAAGTTCTTTTGGACCTGCTCCCAAGCAAGGCGGGCACTCAGGGCTGCTCTCACCCTTTCCCCACTGTCCTCCACACTCCCCTCCTCCTCCTCAGTTGGGGCTACTGCACATGGGGAGGCAGGGAAGGTGACCTAGATGATCAGAGGTCTGGAAGCCAAGCCTTATGAGGAACGGTTGAAGGAGCTGGGTATGTTTAGCCTGGATAAGAGCAGACTGATAGGAGATACGATTGCCATCTTCAAATATCTCAAGGGCTGTCACATGGAAGAGGGGAAAAGCTTCTTTTCTCCTGCACTGAAGTAGGGTTGCCATGTCTTGAAGAGCAAGAAAGGGAACAGCCTGAGCTGCTGCCAGCCCGAGCTGGGGAAAGAGGCTCTGAGATTCTGACTCAACATTCAGAAAAACTTTGTGACAGTAAGAGCTGTTCGGCAGTGGAACAGTCTCCCTCCTTGGAGGTTTCTAAGCAGTGATTGGAGGGCCATCTGTCATGGATACTTTAGCTGAGATTCCTGCATTGAAGTGGGGTTCCTTCCTATTCTATGATTCTATGTTCCGACTGGGTGCTTTGGCATTGTACCAACTCCTAAAATTAAATCCTTTGGTCTTCCGAATGGACCATCATTTGGTCCTTCTGACTCAATCTGATTGCAGGGACTGTATGTTTAAGTAAAGGTTCCTCCTACTGCATCCCAGCCTGGCTCCTCCCAAACTCAAAAGGGATTTATTGCCAAAGCAACAACTCCAGGACTCCAATCTCCAAGGCAGAATCATTCAAACTTTGGAGGCTTGGCATTGCAGCTTTGTGGCTTGAGCTCCTGGCTGTCATGGATGCGCCAGAGGTGATCTGGGGCTTGCTGCGCATTTTGCTCGCGGTGGCCCTTCTGGCTTTTGGCCTTTATTGCTGCTACATAAAATCAATCCACATGAAGTATGATCATATCCCTGGCGCCCCAAGGGTGAGGTAAGAGGCTGGCGGGGTTGTGATACTTAATGGGATATGCCACAGGGAGGGGGCTGCTAATTCTCTTGGACCTCCGAATCGTAATGTACAAATGTGTGTCTTGTGTGTCTTGTGGACAGACTTTGACAGGAGGAGGGGGCAGGGTTGGCAGGGCATTCCTGCACAGGAGGAAGGAGGTGGTGGTGGGCTTTTTGCCTCAGGTGGCAGAACATCCTGACCCTGGTGTTCCTGGTTGTAGTATCTGGAATAATAATTTAAAAAATGAACAGGCATGCAAGTTTACGATGTCCCCTTTGTCGCAGTGGGATGGGTCATGGGCTGTTATTTCTGGGATGGGTAATGCATGTTCCTTGGAGATTGGTTTGAATGAATGAACTTTATTACAGTCACAGACCAGGATAAAAAACAACAACATATAAATAAAATATCAGTTAGGATTTTTTTAAACTGATAATAAGGACAAAGAAACAAGCATAGGATAAAACATCTGAATAAAATACAAGATTAAACATGGATAATGGATGGATAAAAACTGATAATTAAAACAGATAAGAACTAAAAACAAATAAAAACATGCAGTTAAAACAACTATAAGAGCGTAAGAACTAAAAGACTCGCAGTTAAAACAACTATAAGAGGCTGCAGAGTAGAAGCTTCTGAAATAGAGGACACTCAACATTAGAGTGCAAATATGGTTAAAACAGGCAATTAAAACAATGTACAACAATAAATTTAGAAACAATGTACAACAATAAACTATCCCGGGAGTTGACTCAGAGTCACCCATGGAACCGAGTTTGGGGATTTTCATGCCGGACTAATTTGAGTTGGGCGATGGTCTGCGCCTACAGATCTGTACACAGAATCTAGCGACCATCCAGGTCTTCTTCTTATCTTTCCTTAACAGCAAAAGGTCAAATTTTTGCTTTTGCGGGAGGTCAGCGAGCCCCGCCAGTAGGGGATCAATGAACTTACTGCGTGCCTCTTCGTAAAAGGGACATGTAAAGAACAAGTGTTCTGGACTTCCTGTCCCTCCCAATGGACAGGTGCAAAGTCTCTGGGCATAGGGGACTTTACTAAAGGCTCCATCCAGGACCGGTGAGGGAAGAGCCACTCTTCTGGTGAGTGTAAAGGCCCTTCTTGCATTTCTAGATATGAGAAAGAAGAGGTATGCTGCCTCAATTTCTCCAATTTTACAGTCGGGGCACCTTGCACAGTCCTGTTGTCTCTCTCTTTGCCTGACCGTGGCTTTTGCCTGGCCCAAGCCCAGGCTTAGAAGGGCTTGAGGGGCAAAACCCAGTTTCTAGAGGGTGTTCAGAACTGCTGTCTGCCAGCCTGACTGGAATTGATCACAGAGGATCAGTGGGGCTATTCCTCGAGGGGAGCAGATTCAGTGTCAGCCATTTGTAAATTGATGTTAATCAAATGCTAGCCTCCACTCTCATCATGCCCGTTTCCAATCACACCCATGCATTTGAGACACATCTGGGGACTTGGAGGAGAGCTCTAAGAAGTCTAGCTTGAACTTTCTCAAGGGGGGAGAAAGCAGAGGAAGGCGGACCCAAAAAGGAACCATACAGGAGCAGTGGCGTAGCGTGGGTTGTCAGCACCCGGGGCAAGGCAAGTAATTTGCGCCCCCTAACCCGTGGGTTTTAGCACTCGAGTGCGAGCGCGCCCCTCCCCCCAAGATGTTGCGCCCGGCCCCCCTGCACCCCCACGCTACGCCACTGCTTCAGGCCCCCCAATAAAACATTTGAGGGGGCCAGTCCCCCAGTTGATGGGCATTGCCAATGTAGTAAACAATGTAGGGCGGGGCTTACCTGCCTCCCCCCCCCAAATATCATACTGTATTCACGTTGGCACCCCTGATGAACTCAGCGGGGCTAACTTCTGCCCCGCAAGCCTTTGCACCTCCGCGTTTCCTTTCCGCTCTATATGTAAGAGAGTGAAGGTCAGGCTGGCAGCGCGAATAAGGGCCCCGCTGCTGAAGGCCTCGCCCGCCATGACCTCCACAGGCAGGGCAAGAAAGTGCCTTTTCCTTGGGGGGGGGGAGTCTTAAATTTCAAACCATTATTATTATTATTATTATTATTATTATTATTATTATGAATATCAAATGTGTGTGGTTTCTCCACCGACGACTCGCCACGTGCGAGGAGGAAGGTGGGCTCCCTTCACCTCCCCGTCTCCTTAAGGGAAAGGGAAAACGATGTGAGGAAAAGCGACGCAGGACAGTGAGCGAGGTTCTCCTCAGAGCCTTTTCCCGCCGCCCCCTCGCAAGACAGCCCTGAAACCGAGCGCAGAGTGAGGGGCGGGGCCCCCGGCGGAGTCTCGCTGCCCCCCAACGCCTCTCGAGGGGGCATGAGGGGCGCCATGTCAAGGGCACCCGCGGGCACAACGGCGGCTCCTGTCAGGGCACGAGGCGGGCGGGTGTCCCTCGCGCAGCGGCAGCCGCCGCCGGCTGGCCCCGCCTCACCCGGCGCCTCTCCCCCACTCACCCCATCCGCCCACCCATATCCCGCTCAGGAGGGGCCGGTGGGCTGCCGAGCGCCTCACTGCAGCAGCACCAGAGAGGGAAAGAAGTCCGCCTCCTGCCGCCGCCGCCTCTTCATCCCCAGCAGCAACTTCCTTGCCCAGCTCCCCGCCGCCGCCTCCTTCTTTCCCTGCTTTGCAGTAGCAGCAGCCACCGCCGCTCCTCCTCTCCTCCCGGGGACGATGCTCTGACTCCTCAGCGGCAGCTCCCGAGCCGTGTCCCCGCGGCACCTCTGCTCCGCCGGGCTCCCCTTCGCCGCCTGGCTCCTGCTGCACCACCTGGGGGCAGCGCCCATGGCTGGGGCTTCCTCCTTCCCGAGACATGCGGCTCTGCTACAGCCTGCGCTGTAGCGACTCCGGAGGCGGCGACTCCGGAGGCGGCGAGTGCGCCCCCCCAGATGTTGCGCCCGGTGCGGCCGGCACCCCCTGCACCCCCCACGCTACGCCACTGTACAGGAGTTGAGCCAAAGTTTTGGCCTTGTATAATTTTAGAGCTGCGGGGACGAAGAAGCCCCCTTGTGCTCTGAAGAATTTAAGAATACAATTTGCGGTTTTTTCTGCTGAGCTCCCGATGGAGTTTATGTGTAGTTTGTTGGTTCCTGAGGCCTGTACCACCATTCCTAGATACTTGTAGTTTGTTACTTGTTCTAATTTATGGCCTTGGAGTTCCCAGCTTCTAAGCTTTGGTTTTCCCCCAAAAGTGAGTATCTTGGTCTTTTGATAGTTGATTTTGAGACATTCAGTTTGACAGTATGCTGCGAGCTTTCTTAGTACTCTTTTGAGACCAATGAGGGTTCTAGATAGAATTACCGCATCATCAGCATATAGCAGGACCAAAATATGCCGATTTGCAAGCTTCGGCGGGTGGAGTTCTGAGTCATTGAGTGCAGATACTAAGTTACTTAGATAGAAATTAAATAGTAGAGGGGCCAATAGGCACCCTTGCCTGACTCCTTTGAAGGTTTTAATAGGGTCCGTTAGGTGTCCTAGGCGGCTGCACCTGACTCTAAGGGCTGTGTTTGCATGCAGTGCCTGAATTAAGAGCAGGAGCCTTCTATCTATATTGGTACCCTGTTGTCTGTCCCAGAGTTTGGTTCTGGAGACTGTATCAAAGGCTGCTTTTAGGTCAACGAAGGCAGCGTATAGTGAGGCCTGCTCTCCTGATTTGTATTTGCCGATGAGATGTTGTAGCGTTAGGCAGTGATCTGTCATGGACCTTCCAGGTCTGAAGCCCGCTTGTTCTATTGCAGGGATATCTTCATTCTCTAGCCATTCTGTAAACTTATTAAGGAGGTGCTTTGTGTAGAGTTTACGGATCACACTTAATAGGCTAATCCAGTGTTTCCCAACCGGTGTTCCGCGGCACACTAGTGTGCCGCGAGACGCCGCCTGGTGTGCCGTGGGAGGGAGGCGGGCGAGTCGGGCGGCGAGAGGCCGGGCGGCGGCGGCGAGCACACGGGGGCGGCGAGCTCCCTCCCTCCCACATCCCATCGCCGCTCGCTT
The DNA here is from genome assembly GCF_964106915.1 of Podarcis gaigeae. Taxonomy (NCBI): domain Eukaryota; kingdom Metazoa; phylum Chordata; class Lepidosauria; order Squamata; family Lacertidae; genus Podarcis; species Podarcis gaigeae. The sequence continues at coordinate 17,684,844 of NC_139678.1, read as the reverse complement.
CGGCCGGCTGCCCCATGCTCCGCGCTTGTGTCGGCAAGCCTTGCGCACCCGGGGGACGTCCCCACGAGAGCGCAAGGCTTGTGGGCGGCAGCTGGCAGCGCGGAGCACGGGGCGCCCTTCGGAGGACGCCCCGTGTTCCGCGCTGGTGTCGGCCAGCCTTGCGCACCGGGGGATCTCCCCCCAGGAGCGCAAGGCTTGCCGACTGCAGCCGGCAGCACGGAGCACGGGGCGCCCTTCGGAGGACGCCCCGTGTTCCGCGCTGGTGTCGGCCAGCCTTGCGCACCCGGGGGATCTCCCCCCAGGAGCGCAAGGCTTGCCGGCGGCAGCACGGAGCACGGGGCGCCCTTCGGAGGACGCCCCGTGTTCCACGCTGGTGTCGGCCAGCCTTGCGCACCCGGGGGATCTCCCCCCAGGAGCGCAAGGCTTGCCGGCGGCAGCACGGAGCAAGAGGCGCCCTTCGGAGGACGCCCCGTGTTCCACGCTGGTGTCGGCCAGCCTTGCGCACCCGGGGGATCTCCCCCCAGGAGCGCAAGGCTTGCCGGCGGCAGCCGGCAGCACGGAGCACGAGGCGCCCTTCGGAGGACGCCCCGTGTTCCACGCTGGTGTCGGCCAGCCTTGCGCACCCGGGGGATCTCCCCCCAGGAGCGCAAGGCTTGCCGACTGCAGCCGGCAGCACGGAGCACGGGGCGCCCTTCGGAGGACGCCCCGTGTTCCGCGCTGGTGTCGGCCAGCCTTGCGCACCCGGGGGATCTCCCCCTTCGGAGGACGCCCCGTGTTCCACGCTGGTGTCGGCCAGCCTTGCGCACCCGGAGGATCTCCCCCCAGGAGCGCAAGGCTTGCAGGCGGCAGCCGGCAGCACGGAGCACGGGGCGCCCTTCGGAGGACGCCCCGTGTTCCGCGCTGGTGTCGGCCAGCCTTGCGCACCCGGGGGATCTCCCCCCAGGAGCGTAAGGCTTGCGGGCGGCAGCTGGCAGCACGGAGCACGGGGCGCCCTTTGGAGGCCATTCCGTGCTCCGTGCTGGTGTTGGCAAGTCTTGCGCACCGGGGGATCTCCCCCCCCCCGGAGCGCAAGGCTTGCGGGCGGCAGCTGGCAGCGCGGGCGCCCTTCGGAGGACACCCCGTGCTCCGCGCTGGTGTTAGCCAGCCTTGCGCACCTGGGGGGCACGTGGGGCGCCCTGAAACAGAGGGTTCCCCATGCTGCGGACTGTAGCCTGCCGCCCGACGCACGGGACGCCCTGAAGCAGAGCGCCCCTCGCGCCAGGCAGACATGGGCCAGCCCCACAAGCTCTGGGGACAGCGGGGAGGCGCAGCACCGCCATCCCACTGTTCCCCGACCTGGTTTTGGGGGGGGGGGAAATAAAGGAAAAATACGGTACTTACTATTTCATAATAAAGTAATTATAAAATACTTTCTTTGTGTTTATTTGATGCCTATTAACGAGAGTTACTTTATATATAGTCAATATAGGCACAGAGTTAATTTTTTAAACATTTTCTAATGGTGGTGTGCCTCGAGATTTTTTTCATGAAACAAGTGTGCCTTTGCCCAAAAAAGGTTGGGAAACACTGGGCTAATCGGCCCATAATTCGCTGGGTCCCCTCTGTTGCCCTTTTTATAGATTGGAACTATTATGGCTGTTCCCCATTCCCTTGGGATGCTGCCAGTGTCATCTATGTAGGTGAAGAGGGTGGCTAAGAAAGGTGCCCACCAATCCGCCTGTGCTTTTATCATTTCTGGCGGAATGCCGTCTGAGTCTGGGGCTTTGGCCGTTTTCAGTTGGTTTATATATGATTTCACTTCAGTTACTGAAACAGGCGGCCATTTAGCCAGTTATTCTATATTATAATTCCGTAGTGGAGGTTCAGCGTCCTCGTACAAAGATTGGAAGAATGAGACCCACAGGCTAGGGGGAATTTGTGAGGTTAAGGGGGAAATAGCTTTATGGGTGCCAGAAGTTACCAGTATCCAGAATAGTGTCTGATCTTTTGCCGCACTAATTAATTCTAGCCAACATTTTCTGGTATAGGCATTCTTTTGGTGGAATATTAGGTCTTTATACTCTTTTTTTAGGGCACGGACAGCAAGATAGGCCTGATGTCTAACAGAATTTTCGGCTGTCAGGGCAGCTTTGTAAGCATTTTGCAGGGCTTTCTTTGCCTCAAAGCAGGTGTAATCAAACCAGGGTTTATTTGATGTTATTGGTTTAGCTGACCTTTTCTCTGTGGTATTAAAAAGATAGGGTTTTAATTGTTGGAGCAGGCTCTCATACTTGGAAACTGGGTCCTGAGGCCTAGGATTATTCCCAAAGTTAAAATGGTACGGAGTTTTTCAGAGGTTAGATTCAGTTTGGAATCAAGTGCAGGGGTCCATTTGACTCGGCAACCAGGTCGCTCTAATGTGGTGATCTCTGCAGGGTATACTGTTCTCAGGAAGGGTGACTCCTTTAATGGAGACACCTGGAGGTGAAAAGGGAAATGGTCCCGCTCTATGAATGGGAGCACTTTTAAATTCACTATTTTTGTTAGCAATTCGCTGTCCACCAACATATAATCAATTGTGCTGGATCTTATCCCAGACATGAATGTATATTCCCCGGGGGATGTCACCCCTGGTGCAACCATTTAGGATATGAAGACTTAGCTGCCTAGAGAGTTTGAGGAGGCAGGCTCCAGCAAAATTTGAATGTCGATCCTTTGACTGCCTTGGTAGTTGTAAAGCCTCCGGGCCAAAGTTGTCAGGGTACCCTATTTTTTGCCTGTATTTGGTTTCTAAACTGATGTCATCAGGACCTAACCTTGAGTTTAGGTCACCCACCAGCAGGACCTTTGCTCCCGGATAGTTTGTTATCACTAACCTAACGTAAGAGTCCAGTCTATTCCAGATGCCCTCCATATCGGGGTTTTTTTGCTTGTTGGGGGGATATAAGCATTGATAATTAGTAAACCGCAGTTTCCCCAGGATATGAGAAGGACCATTGCTAGGTGGTCTAGGGGGGACAGTTCATTACAGGTGGCGTTTAGGCAGAGTGAGATTAGGATGCATAATCCCCCCTTGAGCCTCCCTGGTCCTCTGCCTGCAACTGCTCCCACTGCATATGTATAGTATGTTTCCAATGATGGGTTTTCAGCCGCCCACGTCTCTTGGAGAGCGATGATGTTAAAGTTTTGATGCTAGAAGGGAATGTCTGTAGAGTGGGAGAGGCATCTGGACCAGCCTGCAACATTCCAGGAGATGATGTTTAGGGCAGCAGTTGATTCTTGGGTTTTTAGATTCCAGGCACTCATAGCTGTTTTCTGCTGCTGATTCCTCAGGTCCTTTGAATTTGGCTTGATTGAGCCGCAATGCGGAGGAATGGGGAAGCCTTTTGAGGGAAAGACTAACTTGGGGGGGTATTAATTTGACCTTATTTCATTCCTCTGTATGAATAGCTTCTAGGATTCCCAGGCAGTCCATGAAGATTGAGCCAATTCCCGGTGCTGGCACCACTAGTTCGACTTCTTGCGTTTTGGATTGGGCTATTGGAGGGGGTGCAGGAGAGCCTGTTTCTTCTGGAGACAGATATCGACAAGTTGTCCATTCCTCGTTGGTTAAAGGCTTTGATTTGCAATTGATGTGATTAAATTCCATGGGAGGAGGCGGGGCTAGAGGTGGCAGGGACTTCCTTATGGTCGAAAGTCTTTCAATTAGTGCATCCTGGGAAAGTAGGATCTGCTCGAGGTAGGGTGTTAGGAGCTGTTCATCCTTTGAGGAGAAATCCTTTTCTAGCTTATTTGGTGAGGGCAAGATTTTGTACAGCCTGCCAGATTGTTTAAGATTGCCAGCCTCTGGGTAGAGCAGCTTACCGTTTCCGGCGCTGTTGTGCTGGTTTTGGTTTTTGTTCTGGCTGGCCTATGTGCTCCTAGAAGTGGTAAAGGGTCTTCGATGTTTTCGAAGAAATGGTGCACAAGCAAGCCAGCCCTCAGGAAATTGTCTTTATTTGAAAGGGTCTGTTTAGTTGAGAGCCCGTCCTTAAAAGTCACTATAGCCCTATTTTGGGCCGTATCATGAGCGAGGAATTTTACCTTGATGATATTTTCTGCTGTCACGAGGCCCCTGGTGACTATTCCGATTTTTTTCGGGAATATTTACTTTTCTTTGAGCATATGATGGGTGTCCTCTATTTGTGGGAAGTATTGTGATTATTTAATGTTCGCTTCCAACAAGTCTGCGTTGTTTTATCTTGATCCTTTTTTGTTATATTAGGGCACACAGGATTTATTTGCAATGTCAAGAGAAGGGTTGGTTGCTTGGGAGCTGAAATTTCCTTTGGTTTTCCTATTTCCCCACCAGAGGGCGGTGTGTGATCTGCTGGGCCGTGGGGCTTTTCCTCAGACTGCTTTGTTGGCATGCATGAGTTTGTGATTTTCTTTTGGGTTGTAGCAGCAGAGTTCTTTGTTGTTATATTCTCCAGCATCTAAAAGAACTTCTGAAAATTCATTTTTTTAGTCTGGCAGGTCGGCGCTCCTTTTTGGCCTCTCAATTTGATGTTTTTGGTCTTCTTCATTTTTTGTGTTGAGCATTTTCTCTTTAAGGTCGGTTTCTTGGGAGCAACGGACCCTCCCTCCTGCACTGAATTGTTTCTGTTTGGTTTTTTTTGTAATCGAGTCGTCCCGGCTTAGTTTCACCTCCATTAGTCCTAGTCCCAGTTGTCATGTGAGGGAAAGCAACCTCATGGTTCTTAATCAATTCAGTTAGGGTGGTAAGCAGGTTCAAGCTTTCCGAAAGGAAATTTTTAATTGGCTCAAGTTCTTTGCTTATCTGTGTGAAATGAGTTTTGAGTAACTCTTCGAACATCCCTGGCAAGTAGAAGATAAGGTTGTCCGGGTACTGTACCCTTAAGCTGTTGGCCATTTGTCTGTCTCAGTCAGCTCAGTCGGGGAAGGGCACCTTAAATTCTCTCCTGATAGGGAGGTTAGGGGAGGCTCGTTTGACATGGCTTCTAGGTTTTCGAGGAATAGCTCCTGTTCTAAACTTGCTTCAGGTCCCTTTTTGGCTAGCTCAGCTTGTTTTAGTTCTGTTGCCAGGTCCACTCCCTCACCTCCGACGTTAGTTTTTTCCTCCCTTCCAGTCCCGGTGTGGTCAATAGACCACTTATGAGAATGGAGGTTTCCTGGATTATTTGCTTCATCAGCCTTGGGATGGAAGTAGGTTGAAATTTTGGCCTGTTTTTTCTTTGTGGGATTTGTTACAGGTTGTAAAGGTGAAATCCCCAGTTCTTTGCAACATCGTCTTGTAAGTACCATCTTCGTACTCAGAAATAAATGGGGCTATTTTATCCAACCCACAGCTTTATGGGCTTTTCAAGGGAGGTGGTTCAAAGTTGATTTAAGTAGCTTTAAAAGGGAGGGGAGGTTTAAAAGTCCACCTGACAGCTCCTGGAGTCTTTTACTGATAAAATTTGGCAGATATTTTCATAGGTTGAGCCTTTTTATCAGGGTAATTTGATCATTAGAGCTCCTACTCACGCAGCAGAGACTCAGTTGAGGCTTGATCCGGCGCCATCTTCCCCCCACCAATTGGTGTGTGAAAACACATAGGCACTCCTGAATTTATTTCAATGCAAAATACTGTATGATGTTCTTCATATGGTTTCATATCCTGTTTCTTTTTTTAAAAAAAAATGCAGCTTTTTTCTTGGACATGGGCCACTCATTTGGAAAATGGTTAAAAACCAGGAGCCATTAGGTGATCTCTTTCTGCAGTGGTAAGTTACTTTCAATTTTTCAGAGAGCTTGGTATAAGAGGCTATGTACAGCAACCTTTTTCAGCCGTGGGCCAGACTATATTTTGAAAAAAAATTATGAACGAATTCCTATGCCCCACAATTAACCCAGAGATGCATTTTAAATAAAAGCACACATTCTACTCATGTAAAAGCACGCTGATTCCCAGACCGTTCATGGGCTGGATTGAGAAGGCGAGTGGACTGCATCTGGCCCTGGGCCTTAGGTTGCCTACCCCTGGGCTATGAGCTTCAATGCAAATTCAGACCAACAATCTATGTAGCCAAGAACCTTTTCCCCAGCTGGGCATGTTAGGGGAAACATAAGTCACTACTTGCAGAATGGGAAAGTGAATAGGAAATGTCAGTGCTGTAGTCCCAGTTTGTGCAAAAAAAGGTTTTCCTAGAGTGCCCTATGGTTTGCCATAAAATTGGAAGGATGGGGAATTAAGAAAGGAATGTGAAGCCATCTACACAACTCTTATGTAGCACGAACCCAACCCAATATGTACATTTCCATTAACTCTCTTCAGTAAAAGGGAAGGTGGGGTATAAAATCTAGAAATCATCACCTATGTCCTTGAAAGTTTATTTTGCTTGTTAGTAATTTACAAGAGTTTCCTACAGCAAGGGCAAAGTTGAAAATTTCTACTTCCAGTCCATGAATGACTTCAGATATGAAATATTTTCCATATACAGTGGTACATCTGGATGCGAACGGGATCTGTTCCAGAGCCCCGTTCTCACCCAGAAGCAAACGCAACCCGCATCCGTGCATGCACAGGTCGTGATTCGCAACATTCCATATAACTTGCTGGTTGTTTATCTCTGGCAAGCGTTCCCTTTCCTTTTTAAATACTTTGGGTGACTTTCTCTTCATAGGGCTGAAGAATATGGACCAGTCGTGCGTTTTAATGTACTTCACAAAGCTGTGGTCTTAGTATTAAGCCCCGACGGAGTGAAGGTACTGTCACAATTCTACAACTTCAGAGGTGCAATAGTTTATCTAGGGCTTTTATTCCCTTTGAATGGTTACTGGAGATTCACTTGAATTTTGAGACCTATGGTTTATTTGTGCACATGTGTAGGCTGACCACAGGTGAGGAAGTTCCAAAGCGTAAGCTGCTCTGATAGACACTACATCACTGCTAGGCTTCTAATACCTTTGGCACTTCCAATCCCATTGCTCTCACTTTTTCCTTAGACCCTCTGAAATGGCCTTCCCCAGCTTTGTGTCCTCCAAATGTTTTGGACTACAGTTCCCATCAGCCCCAGCCAGCATGTCCTGAACATCTGGAAGACACCAAGGTCAAGCACAGAAAACTCGTCCAGGTCCCAACATAATCCATGATAAGGTCATGGAACAGCCTATAGTCACAGGGAGTTCAACAAGGTCATAAAGGAGGTGGTTGCCTTCCACCACCACCATTAGGCCTAAGGAACCAGAGACTTGTCTTGTTTCCAGCAACTGGAAGGCTCAAGAGGAAGGGCTTATCCATACTGGTCTTCTAACCACAGATGCTGGTCCTGAAGGAGTTCCAGGGATAGCTTCATCATGACAACTCTGGGTTCATGCATGTATACTATGTTATTGCTCTCGGACCTGGACCTTTTTTGGCACCGGGGTTCTCAAGGACAAGCAGTGGTGGTGACTCCACCTTCTTCTCTAACAGCCCTAGAGGTTCTTCAGCAGGTCCCAGATGGTCCCTCCAGTGGATCCTAAGGATTGGCTTCAGGGGACCCTGCCTGCTCCTCAAGGTCCTTGACCTGTGGGGTGTCTTGTTTGTCCTCTGTGGGTTCCGTGTCGGGTACCAGATCAAGCATGTCTCTAAGTTGCTTCCCCTACCATGTGGGGCTGAACCACCTGCCAAGCAAAGTCCTGTGCAAAAGATCCGCCAAATTTAAGCAAAGTATTCTGAAATAACTACCCTCAATTGGACCCCCTGTTTTTAAAGGCAGAAGGAAGGTACCCACCTGCCCCATCCTCAAATTTGAGCCCAGCACACTGATGTTAGAAATCAGTTCTCCTAAACTTAGCGCTTGATATTCTTAGTAATGAGATTAACCGAATTTCAAAAACTGACCAAAGGATTTAATTTTAGGAGTGCCTGTTGTCACCACAGTACCCCAAAGACCAAGAATATGAACGTACTTGTAATATATTTGGAGAAAGGTGAGTTAATATAAAAGTAAGTTATAATCAATAAGTATGACAAAATGACAGCCAATTTCCAGCAAATTTGTTAGGTTCTACTGGACAGATGTATAAATTTATGGAAGACAAAGATATGAATGGCTGTTGACCATGAGAGCTGTGTTCTTCCTCCGGTGTCTGAAGAAACACACCTCTGAACACCAGTTGCTAGAAGTCACAAATGGGGAGAGAGCTGCTGCATTCAGGTCATTCTTGCTGATTTTTCAGCAGTATTTGGTTGTGAAAACATAATATTGGACCAGTTGGGCCTTTAGTCTTATCCAGCACCATTCTTCTTATGCTCTTTTGAAATAAACGTATTTTATACATATATGGAATCAGTATAGTATAAGAACCAGAGTGCAACCCAGGTAATAATAATAATAATAATAATAATAATAATAATAATAATAATTCTGGCTGGATTTCCACAGTCACTCTGGGCAGCTCCCAACAGAATGTTAAAAACACAATAAAACATCAAAGATTAAAAACTTCCCTAAACAGGGCTGCCTTCAGATGTCTTCTAAAAGTCAGATAGTTGTTTATTTCCTTGACATCTAATGGGAGGGTGTTCCACAGGGCGGGCGCCACTGCCAAAAAGGCCCTCTGCCTGGTTCCCTGTAACATCACTTCTCACAGTGAGGGAACTGCCAGAAGGCCTTCGGCACTGGACCTCAGTGTCTGAGCTGAACAATAGGGGTGGAAATGCTCCTTCAGGCCCTTTGAGGCTTTCAAGGTCAGCACCAACACTTTGAATTCTGCTCGGACACATACTGGGAGTCAGTCTAGGTCTTTCAGGACTGATTGTTATGTGGTTTTGGTGGCCACTCCCAATCACCAGTCTAGTTGCCGCATTCTGGATTAATTGCAGTTTCCAGGTCATCTACAAAGGTAGCCCCACGTAGAGTGCATTGCAGTAGTCCAAGCGGGAGATAAGCAGAGCATGCACCACTCTGGTGAGACAGTCCGCAGGCAGGTAGGGTCTCAGCCTGTGTACCAGGTGGAGCTGGTAGACAGCTGCCCTGGATACAAAATTGACCTGCGCCTCCATGGAACAGCTGTGAGTCCAAAATGACTCCCAGGCTGTGCACTTGGTCCTTCAGGGGCACAATTACCCCATTCAGGACCAGGTAGTCCTCCACACATAACTAGCTTTTTTTCTTTCTTTTTTTTACGATGCCTCTCCTGGCTTAGAAGCCATGATTTTCTGTTGCTACTGTCCAAACTTTTCCATATAGGAAAGCCTTGAAAATTAAACTCTGTATTTCACAAGTGAAGTTTAAATTCCATTTCAGGGTTCCATATATACTGAATGATCCCCTGGACAGACACAAACACATTCATCCTAGATAGCTGTGGAGCATACAGTGCTAGGACCAGCATGCTGTCATCTGGCAGTGCAGACTGAAAAGAAGACTCTGGGTTACAAGCTCACAAGTTTGGAAGTGCTATTCATGCAGTAGACATGGGCACCCTGAAGAATGCCTATAGCCTTTTACCTAGTTAGCCATGGAAGTCTTCCTGAATACTCTATGCAATCCATAGCATAAGGAAGAAGAGTCCCAAAGCGGTTCAGAACAGAAATGGTTTATTAGGTACGCCAGTAAATCCACAATGTGGCTCAAAGGTTAACAGCCGGCAAATATTTATGCTCCAGTTTAAGGGTGGATACATAAACTTTCCCCCACCTGCCTGGCTTCTGGTAACCTGTGATTCCAGAGAGGTGACTTTTGCAGCTGGGTAAAAAGTGGGTGGAGAATCCACTGCCTCTTTCCTCCCCTGCAGACGGTGACTTTTAAAGGTGTTCCATGGAGACTGTTTGCAGACCTAGCTGCCCACTGTTCATAAGACCAGCCTCAATTTGTGACCCACTAAATTATATGTAGCCCAAGAGCTTTCTATGGGGGTCTGCCAGAGCCTTGATAAACTCCCTTTTCTTTTTGACTGCCTGGAGGCTGCATAAAGTAAGGATGTCTGGCACCTTGCATGTCAAAATCAGTGTTTGGGTGGGACGCATTTGGTTGCAGCCTTTCTCAAACGTGGGTCCCCAGATGTTGTTTTACTACAACCCCCATCATCCCTAGCTACCAGGACCAGTGGTCAGGGATGATGGGAGTTGTAGTACAACAACATCTGGGGACTCAAGATTGAGAAAGGCTGGGTTGTGCATGTCTGGCAAAGATGTGGACAGACTTGGACTTACAGTGGTACCTCGGTTTTCATGTGTCTCTGTTGCTGAACATTTCGGTTTTCGAACGCCGAAAACCCGGAAGTAAATGCTTCCGTTTTCAAACACGCTTTGGACGTCGAACAGCTTCCGCTGTGTGTATCTGTTGTTTTTCAGTTTCCTCTATTGAATTGGCAGACCGCCCTTTGCACCTTGGTTTTTGAACATTTTGGAAGTCAAACGGTCTTCCGGAACCGATTACCTTTGAAAACCGAGGTTCCACTGTATTTTGGATCCCTGTCTGGAGAACCATGAGGTTAGGAGGAATATTTAGCAATGAAAACTTAGTGGGTAGCATTTATTTAAAATGCCAAATTGTACCATATTAAGAAAAGGCAGACATGTGAAAATTAAAGAGGGGGAGTTGACAAAAGAAGAGTTTATGTTCACACATCTAAGGCTCAGTTCTGGTAATCCTTCAAAACAAGGTTTGAAATATTGGAAACATGCTGTTAGAATCATGTCCTCCCTTCTTTCTTCCTTCATGTACGCCAATCTCTTCCTTTTTCTGGTTTCTTCTAACCACTTTTTACCACGACTTCTGAATAAGGCAAACAACGACCAGAATTTATTCCAAAGCCTGGTTTTGCAAAACCAGTTTCAAACGCATTAGTGTGTATTTTGTCAAGTTCCAACATCATGGCAAACAAAGGTGGAAAACAAAAAATGAAGAAAGAACTCCATGGAAGTCTGTGGCACATTCCTGATTCTCCACACTAGATTAGAATATGACATCTGACATATGCATCTGACATATGACATATACAGGGTATAATGTTTTTCTCCATTTTCCGCAGATTTTTAGGGAATGGCTTAGTAAGTGACCTCAACCATGCCCGCTGGTACAAACAGCGGAGAATTATGGATGTGGCTTTCAGTCGAAGGTAAGGCAGAGAACATAGGCAGCTGCCTGATGCTATGACCAGTGGTCCATCTTGCTCAGCATTCATCTACAATGGCTTGCCACGGATCTCCAGTGCTTCAGATAGGAATCCTTCCCACCCTCCCAAGAGGAACCAGAGACTGAATTTGGGGCCTTCTTCATCTACTTTGTGCACAGAAGGTCCTGGATTCAGTCTCTCCAGGTAGGGCTGGAAAAGACTCCCTTGGGACTCAGCTACACAGCTGCAAAACACAGCTGTTCTAAATGTGTTGTGAAGTGCAATATACAAATGTGACGCTAGATGGCGAAAGTGAGCTATGCCAAATACAACGTATTTTTCAAAATGTTTTTAGAAATCACATTTTCACAGCGTTTTATTATATGTGTGTAGATTCTAGCACTGAGAGTCACTGCCATTCGGTGTAGACAGTGCTGAGCCATATGGACCAGAGGTATGACTGGATAAAATAGCTTCAAATGTTCCTATGGATTTTCTAAAAGAAATTCTTAATTAGAGGTGCAAGAAACTGCTCTGAAGGATTATTGTGCATGATCTTATATCTCATTAATATAAGAAATTCAGGTTAGGGACAGCCTCCCAGCACAAAAAAACTGGATTGTTGTTGGTGATGGTGGTGTGTTGGGAAAGTCCTAGATGTCTCATTCTGGCAAGCAGCAGCCACTGCCTTAATTGCAGCTCTGTGAACACTTTCCAAAGCTGCACAACTGTTAGACTTGTGAATTGATCTGCAGATTCATCAGCTTTTCTTTTTTTAAAAAAAATCAAACTGTATTATGAACAAATATAGCAAATTTAAATCCTTTTTCAGAGCAGCTTTCCTCTATTTGCTGTGAGTGTGTGTGTGTGTATCCATGGAATAAAAAAATGAGTTTAGTCCATGAAAGGCTCGACATATCGTGCTGTGCAGTTTCCAACCTCACTCTCCATCAGTGAAATATATTGGCAGAAAAAGAGAAGTATACCATGTAATAATTCCATGGGATGCCATTCTGCATGGTGAGTGTGAGGTGTAGCCTTAGCAAACCATCGCCAAGGCAGCAGGTTCCTTTGCATTGATATTAGTGCATGGATAGCCAACACACCTGGACATTGGAAGGCTGCCCGCCCCTCAAGTCTAATTGCACCAGGGTCACCACTGAGGGGTAACTCTTCCTTCCTCATCTGCAGTTGGCTTCAAAAACCTGGAATTGTTGCTTCAAGCCTACTGTATTTTTCGCTCTATAGGATGCACCAGATGATTGGACGCACCTAGTTTGGGGGGGAGGAAATAAGGGGGGGGATTCTGAATCCCAGAAGCCAGAACAGCAAGAGGGATCTGGCTTCTGGGATAGCCTCTTGCTGTTCTGGCTTCTGGGATAGCCGCTGGGATAGGTGGTCTAGCTTTGCGCAAATCCTCTGCAGGGCACGGGGAGCTTTCATCCTCTACTTTGGGATGAAGGCTGTGCAGCGCTATGTCTCGCTGTTCTGGCTTCTGGAACAGCCTGTGAAGCCTCCGCAGGGCAGCGTGGTGCCTTCATCCTGCTGCCCTGCGGAGGCTTTGCGCAGCTAAGCCAGAAGCTAGAGCAGCAAGACGGAGCGCTGCACAGCGCTCCCTCTCCCTGTTCTGGCTTCTGGCTTTGCCGCGCAGCATGCATTCGCTCCATAAGACGCACACACATTTCCCCTTACTTTTCAGAAGGGAAAAAGTGCGTGTTATAAAGTGAAAAATATAGTAATTGTTGCTGTTTGTGTGTGAGCGAGAGAGAGATTGCAGCTTGGTAGAAAAGGTTTGTCGTATGCTGAAGAAATATGCATTGACCCTGGCCTTTGAAACTTGAGATGTATATTTTAGGACCCACAATTATTATTGTGATTGTAGTTTGTTTTTGAATGTTTTTAATGGATGCTCAATTGTTGTGACCTGCCCTGGGACCTTCAGGTGAAGGGTGGATAAGTAGTAGTAATAATAATAATAATAATAATAATAATAATAATAATAATAATAATAATAAATTGTCAGAACATGCCTGGGAGAGCAAACGCTCTCTCTGGGCGTCTTCCTGATGAAGCGCAGCCCGGGATGTTCATAAATCTTCAGTCCTGGTGCGCATCAGTGACACATATCTTGAGATATGTGCACACTCAATCAGCAGAGTATAGCAGAAACGATGTGGAGCCTAGGTGTGTGCATTCCAAGTAATTTATTAAGCAATATATACAGGACAAAGCAATCATGGCATCCCCTCACATCTTCTCCAAGAGAGAGAGAGAAAAGTAAAGTACAAAAGTACAATACAGCGGAAGAGATAAGACTGACTTCCGTTCTCACACTTTCCAATAATAATAACAACAATAATAATTTGGACAGTTACCTCACTCGCTTGATGGGAACCTTCAACGACCAAGCCGACAAGCTTATGGAGCAGCTGGAGGGAAAAGCTGATGGAAAAACTGAAGTCGATATGCTGAGCCTGCTGAGTCGAGTGACCCTGGACATCATTGCAAAGGTACATGCTAGATTAATTTCCTGTTCTTGGACTCCAACTCCCATCATCCCTGATTTTGCTCTGCTGGCTGGGGCAAATGGGAGTTGGAGTCCAACAACATCGACCGGGCCACAGATTTCCCCATCTTTTTTAAATGTTATGGCTGCTGAGTTCAGCTCCACCACAGAGAATTCCTCTTTATTTCCCATTTTTCTTTTTATTGTTAAAGCACAGATCATGACAAAAAATTATCAGGTTTTGTCAAATTAAAGTACAATACTAACGTCATACAGATTATTATTAAACCCTTTGTAAATAAAATAACTTAAACTACTTACCAAACACATAACAACCGTTGTGTATTTTTGAAATTGCCATGTTCATCTTACCATAATTACAAAAAAACCAGACTAGTTCATGGTTCTTTTAATTTATTTTATTAATTCAAAATGTCTTACGTGCTCTTCATTGCAACAATCCCAGAACAAAGTACATAAGGAGTTTTAAAATATAACACACAAAACAAAACACAAAAATACACAATTGCCACATCCACACCGTACATTCTTGGGAACTGTAATTTGTTACGGATTCTAGGAATTCCAGCTACTCTCAGGACTCACTTGACAAAGGAAACCACTACTGTTACAGCAGTATAACAGTGTCTTAATTAAATTGTATGTGTAGTAACTGTGGTAATTTGAAGGAATTTCCTTGCAGGAGACATTGGGATAGGAGTTTGGAGAAAATCCCTGGAGAATGGTGTGAGGGAGTGGAAGGTGGCTAGCTGAGAGGGCTCCTCTAGCAGAAAACTAGTGTTTGTTGCAATTGCTACTTAATAAAACAACCATGTTAACTATGGTCTCAAGTTATTGAACCCAAAGATATTTGTGGACATGGCCAATCTTAACAAACAGTAAAACAATAGTTAAACAAACTTGCTCCGGCCTGAAAGCTCGATAAACACCCGAACAAACAAGCATAGTTGGTACTGAAAACTAATTAAGGTTGGCAGCAGCTGCACTGCAAAGAGGAGGGAGTTCCCTAACTGGGGTGCCACCACCGAGAAGGCCCTCTCAAGGGTTGCTGCATAACATGTTACAGACAGCTGCGGCACCGCTTTGTAAGCCCCCAAACGGGAACGGAAATGATTCATGCAAATGGCTCCCAAGGAAGAAGTTCAAGCAAGGTAGGGAACTGTATCCAATCAGTGGGCAGGATCCATAACTGTCAGTCACCTGACGTTTAGGGAAGTTTTTAAGGTTTGATGTTTTATTCTGTTTTTAATCTGTTGGGAGTCATCCAGAGTGGCTGGGGAAACTCAGCCAAATGGGCAGGGTTTAAATAATAATAATTTGTTGTTGTTGTCGTCATGTAAGTGGCAGCGCCCCCAAAGTCACAAGGGTGACTATAAAGCACTCTCACTGCACCAGCCACTCCTGTGCATTAACATGGCAACAGAAGGGTTTCTACAGCAGCTCCTTCCCAGACCCTCAGACTTTAGACCAACCTTCTCATTTTTCTGAATGTTATCAGGTGGCTTTTGGCTTAGAACTGAACACTGTCTATGATGACCAGACGCCTTTTCCACGTGCCATATACATGGCCCTACAAGGACTATCCAAATCCCACATTCCTTTTTTCGAGGTGAGTGCAGACATTTATTTATTTCCGTGTGAACTTGCCCTATGCAAAGATTTTGCTTGTAAAGCTTATTCAGGAGGGTCTCCAAAATCCTAGAATGTTCGTAACTGGGACTGTCTTGTCTTCAGAGAGCAGGGACGAGAATTTGGATTCAGACTATTCGTTGCCCGGGGAAGGAATTTTTAAGACTGGAGAGTAGGATGCTTGGTGGGTGATAATGTGATATTGAGCTCTCCTGTTGAGGGACTGGGCCAAGGGGCAGGGGGCTTTGCAAGCCTGTATATTCAGTGCAGCACCCCTTGTGAGGGGAGAGAGACTTTCTGTTCTTCATCAGGCAAGGACACTTCCACCTGCCATACCTCAACTAGCCTCTCCCAGACTTTGACTTTGAGAACAGCAGCTGGGAGGAGAGGAGTTCAGGGATATTTTTAAAAAATAGTTTTACAAGTTGTGCTTCTTTGTTTCTCAGTTTGATCCCTTTACATGGTTTTGTGGCATTTTATGCATTGTGATTTGCTGTTACTTCTGTTGATTATAGATTCCTAATTCTTTATTGTGGTCGAACTGTTTGATTATTATCTGCTGGTGTTTAATTTTACTGTTTACTATTAGATTCAGATGGATTGTTGAATGTTGCTTTGTTTGATGTAAGTTGTTTATTTTAAAGTTATTATGACTTTTATATTGGATCAGATGGTTACTATTAATATCTGATGTTTTATTATGCTTTTATGTATTGGAAGCCGCAAAGAGTGGCTTGGGCAACCCAGCTAGATGGGCGGGGTATAAATGAAATATTGTTGTTTTTGTTGGAGGGACAAGGATGTGGTGTGGCAGTGGTCCACAAATATTCCATCATTCTCACCAGGTGGCCAGTGCTTCTGGCAATTGGATGTGAGGTTTGTATTTGGCAGAGGTCAGCAACCTTATCTGAGGATGGGCCGGTCGACGCTACGTCCGTCGGATGGGCCGGAGCGTGTGTGCATGTGCACTCTTCCGAATCAGAGGAGCACCTGTGCACATGTGCACACTATTTCCTGCGCGCCTCCTACCCACATGTGCAGTGGAAATAGGGTGTGCGCATGCGCGTTTCTCCGTCCCGCACGCGTGCGCACACACTATTTCCAGCGCACATCTGGGTCAGAGGAGTGCCCGTGCACATGCGCACAGGCCCCATCAACCCAGATGTTGGTCCCCGCACTGCACCATGCCAGTAAGAGCAGGTGGCGGGGGCAGCAGGGGTCACCATGGGCCGGTTAGACAAGCCCTGTGGGCCGATACCGGCCCATGGGCCTTAGGTTGCTGACCCCTGGTATTTGGTGTTGGGAGGCAGAGACAGAATAGGGATCTTGCTGGTATACAATCCACCCCACAGCCCAACCATCTCCCTGACTGAGATGGCAAACACATTCACTGGTGCAGTATTGCAGATTCCAAGGACATTATTTCTGGGGCTCTGCGCATTTTGTGCAGCCATTTCGCTGCAGTCAGAATCAGAGGAGCCTGGAGTGTATAGAAATAGTGTATAGAACAGCCTATAATGTAGGGTTATGCATATTCTTGCTAACTAGCATGAGAAGGGTTTAAGTCCACAGAGCTGTATTGCTGATAGGCAGTGTTCAGACCATACAAATACTGTTGGTAGAGAGGACTCTGTGTGATGTCATTTCCTCTCCTCTCCTGGAGAGGAAGGAGCATATATTACTTCCTGCCCCCCCCTTCCACCATCACTGGATGCAGACATGTCTCTGCCTCTCTGCAGTTTAATATATATATATATATCCAATTTTTCTGAAATATTTTGACATAAATACAGTCCAATATTTTCCAACAAATAGATGCTTGTGAAGCTGGTTATACTGCTAAATATAAGTATTTTAGCTGCATAGCTGCCTTTGCTGTGAACCAATGCATGATTATAAAGCAAGTAAATCTTATTTTTAAACTTACTGTACAAATTGTTGCCTGATTCTTTCTTAAGTGGGGTAAGAAGGGGGAAGCCAGCTGACTTCATAGCTGGACTTGCTCAAAACAAGGTTTTACATTCTGATTCCTATGCTTTTCATTTTGCCGCCAAGGATGGGATTCTGAAACTCTGTTTAACCCACACACGTGGGTGCCTGGAGGGATAAATTGCAATCAATATATATCCTCTCCTACCCAAAGGAGTTTGAGCAGTATACAAATTCTGGGCTTCTTTTCAGCCAAGCCAGTCCTCAAGGAAGCTTGCAAAGAGAAAAACCAAATACCCCACTATTATTAAGCCAGCAAATATATAATGGGCAATTCAAACCTGTTGTCTGTTTTACAGTACATGCCATGGAACAGAAAAGAAGTGAAAAGTGTTCAGGAGAGCATAAGGCTGCTACGTCGTACTGGGAAGGAGTGTATTGAACAGAGGCGTAAGGACATGCAGGATGTAGAAGAGATCCCGTTGGATATTCTCACTCAGATACTGAAGGGTGCAGGTAGACTATGATCTTTTGTACTTACCACACATGACTGTCTCCATGTGGATCCCACAAGGTCATCTTTAGCCGCACAAAGTGGTTTACAGCCCTTCGTTTCAGCCGAACATGCTAGTTGCAAAAACATCTTAATTAGTCACTATTACTACTACTACTGTGGGACGCAGGTGGCGCTGGGGGTTAAACCACAGAGCCTAGGACTTGCCGATCAGAAGGTCAGCTGTTCGAATCCCTGCAATGGGATGAGCTCCCGTTGCTCGGTCCCTGCTCCTGCCAACCTAGCAGTTTGAAAGCATGTCAAAGTGCAAGTAGATAAATAGGTACCCCTCTGGTGGGAACGTAAACGGTGTTTCTGTGCGCTGCTCTGGTTTGCCAGAAGCGGTTTAGTCATGCTGGCCACATGACCCGGAAGCTGTACGCCGGTTCCCTCGGCCAATAAAGCGAGATGAGAGCCGCAACCCCAGAGTCGGCCACAACTGGACCTAATGGTCAGGGGTCCCTTTACCTTACTACTACAGTCATACCCCAGGGTAAATGTGCTTCAAGTTAAGTATTTTTGGGTTGCGCTCCACGGCGACCCAGAAGTAACGGAGCGTGTTACCTCTGTGTTTCGCCATGTGCGCATGCGCAGACAGTCAAAATGACGTCACGCGCATGTGCGAAAGAGGCGAAACACGACCCGCGCACGCGCAGGTTGTGTTCGCTTCAGGTTGCGAATGGGACTCCGGAACAGATCCCGTTCGCATCCTGAGGTACCACTGTACTACTAGTAACTGAGTATGCAGCCTTCTTTGGAATTTCCCTTAGACATTCCTAAGCAAAAGGGGGGTATTTTCTCCCCATCTGTACTGCAGCTAGTAGTACAAGAAGCAATGACGTTTAATTCTAAAGAACAGAGTTTGGCTTGCTTGTTAGGGAAACCACCATAAACAGATAACATCAAAATGTGTTGGAGAAGGTGATCATCTGGCTGCATAATGCAATAAGCTAACTTGGACTTAACTAGCTATGAAAAACCAGGTCCAATACCTTCCCGCCAAGTTCTTGCTATTGTTAGAACAGTTCAGAATTTACACTTCTGTCCAGAAAGTTATGTCAGATTTTGCTCTTTGTTTTCCATTACAGCACAGGAAGAGGGCTGCAATGATGAACTGATGTTGGACAATTTTGTCACCTTCTTCGTTGCAGGTTTGTAGGTCTTTTGTTCTTTAGATAGATCAGCCACCCAGAACAGACTTCTGGCGTGTTTAGCCAACACAGATAAAAATAGTATTGAGATTAATATCCACACACAGAATTTTTTGACGTGAATAATAATAATAACAATAATACCTATTTCTATCCAGGGTCCGTAGCTGTAGTGCCTGACAAGTTTGTAAGAAGCACCTTTGAAACTTTGCATTGCTTCCAACCTTGGCGAACTGCATTCATGTGTCGAGGGCTGTGCTGCTTTCAAATTCACCTCTCACTCAAGTTTAGCTTTTTACCAGATGGACTGAAAGTCGGTTTTATTAGCTGGTGGAGGAAGCTAACCAGCATTGGAGATGTGCTGGTGCAGAGATGCTTATCTAACCTCCAACCAGGTGAGTCGTTGCTGCTTACTGGGGGGGGGGGGTGAGGTGGCGACAAGGTCAGCAAGCTGCAAAAGCACCAGTGGAGCCAATATGGTCTCCTGTTGGTGGATTTGCACTGTGTTGCTCTGTCCAGTGCCTTGCCCCGTCTCTTCCAGGTAAGAAGCAACAGCTCACCTGCCAGGAGGTCAGGTAAACATCTTCACTCCACCACCCCTGAGCTGCACACACAGCAGCACGCTAAACTATCACTCGGATTCCACCAGGAGACACTGTTCCATCTCCAGAAATCAGCTTTTGGAAAAAGAAAATATATTTCCTAATCTCATATTTTGCTGCTTGTTTCTGTTGGAAATTAAATTTCTGCCATTATGCACGAGCCACGTTAATCAGGGCTTCTATCTTTTATCAGAAGACTAATTCCAATCTATAGTTTGATTCCTAACCACACTCTGTCATGTTCTGTGGTGTAGAGCCAGTGTGGTGTAGTGGGTAAGAGCGGTAGACTTGTAATCTGGTGAACCGGGTTCGCTTCCCCGCTCCTCCACATGCAGCTGCTGGGTGACCTTGGGGCTAGTCACACTTCTCTGAAGTCTCTCAGCCCCACTCACCTCACAGAGTGTTTGCTGTGGGGGAGGAAGGGAAAAGGAGATTGTTTTGCTTTGAGACTCCTTAGGGTAGTGATAAAGCAGGATATCAAATCCAAATTCTTCTTCTTCTTTATCCTGCAGGTCACGACACCACTACTACCCAGTTAAGTTTCACCATAATGGAGCTGTCACGAAACCCTGAGGTAGTTGCAAAGTAGGTGAACTGTTTGTCTCTCCACTTGTCCATGCTGGTAGTTTTAGGAAGTTGTAGCTTTTCACTTTTTAGAATATTTGAGACTTTGGAGGCCAGTTCACACAATTTTTCCATTCAGACTGCACATGAACAAATGTAATGTGA
The DNA here is from genome assembly GCF_964106915.1 of Podarcis gaigeae. NCBI lineage: Eukaryota > Metazoa > Chordata > Lepidosauria > Squamata > Lacertidae > Podarcis > Podarcis gaigeae. Next base: position 17,664,657 of record NC_139678.1, on the reverse strand, counting down.
GGAAACCGTGGATATAGAGTTGTGGATGTAGAGGTGAAGTACTTAATATCTACTAAAAATCTGGGGATCTTGACAATATTGGCAAGTACCCAAGTTCAGATGCATAAGATGTGTGGGTAAAGATATGGTCCTAAGGCATAGCCATAAGGTGTTACATAGTCTATGTACGAATTTGTACGAATGCCCCATGTAGGCCAGCAGTTGCCAATGAAATCTTCTGATTTGTAGACTTCAGGCTGAAGTGGATGACGTCATTGGTGTGAAGAGAGACATCGCCTATGAAGATCTTGGGAAGCTCCAGTACTTATCTCAGGTACACTTGGAGAACAAATGCGATGAAAAATGGTATTTAAAAAAGAAAAGGAAGAAAGAGCAACGGCACAGGTAACCCAACGCTGCTCTCAACCCTTTTGGCTCAGCAGTCACTGGTGAGATTAAGGACTCCTTCTGACGATCTGCTTATTCAGCATTTATCCAGATTTGTCTGAACAAAGCTTATGGGGCAGTTCGGTTTTTATTGAGCATTCGTTCCAATTTGTTTACTGGGTGGTTCTGTGCCAGTGAGCATTCAAACTGAATTGCTTGCAGGGTGTATACCTGTCTTCCTGTTAATCATTCATTCCAGACTTTCAATACATTTGTCTGTAACTTTCCAAACCAGAGGTGAGTTCCTGGTCAAAGGCAACAAGCCCACAGCTGGGCTGTCACATGGCCTCCCTGAGGAGGAGGAGGAGCTTGAGGGTCAGTGCCCTGGAGGCTCTAACTTGCACTGACCTCTCTCCATCCTCAGCCTCCCATCCCATCCGTTTCTCCTTTCCTGCCCTGGCAACTGGCAGCAGAAGGAGCAGGGCAGTGTCAGGAAGCCAGCCCGCCACGGCACCCACCACCTGAGAGGTGCTGGAGCTATGCTCCGGCTGAAAAAAAACAAACCCTGGTTTGCAATGCAGATGAGCAACCCTGGCTGTGGTCGTGCAAAAGGCATTTCTTCCATTTCTCAAGAATTATAAGAGGCTTTTCTTACTGGTGGGGAACTAAGGCTAAGGGAAATATATTTGCTGAAAACCATCAAGCAGGTTTGAGCATGAGCTGGAGACAAAACTCAAAAGTGTTTGTTTTCCAGCTGAAAGCCCACCATTCCTATCTCTCAAATCACCGTGGCTGTTAAGTAAAGAAGTCCCTTTACCAGCATTGTGGAATTGTGGCTCAAGCTGTTGTTATTATCCCAGGTTTTCAAGGAAGCCTTGCGCTTATATTCCCCGGTTCCCACTGTTCCTCGCTGGACATTGAAGGAAACCGTCTTTGAAGGAGTCAGAATTCCAGCAAACACAAGTCTGATGGTGAGTCTGTCAAATGGACTGCAGTGAATGGTTCTCTCAAAATATTGGCCTTCAGCACCAAACCTCCCAGATCCCCTGATGACATGTCTGCGTTAGTTTTTGTTTAAGTAAATCTGGGGCAGCGTGATGTGCCATAGTTATGTGGTAAGAACGCAAGGAAGCTGCAGACATCTAGTAGAAGCAGTCACAAAATTTAGCATGCTCATAATCTCAGCTTGAACTCCTCCCCCCCCTTTATGCCTAAAAAAAAAGCAACTTCTAAGCCCTTACGATGGCAAAGATATGCTTAAAACTATGTGGTCCAGTGGAAATCACAGAAACCAGAGCGGGTGGCTGAGGTGACTAAGAATTCCAGGCGCCAGAAAGCAAGTTTAAGTCTGGGTGCTCTGGGTAGTCTTCTGTCCTTGCCCACATGCCTACCAAATCCAGAATTTTTTCGGTTGGCATTCGTCTGTCTCGAGAGTCAATGGAGTGCGCCTCGAGGGGTGAAGCCAAACCGCTGTGTTAGTAGCACCAAAATGGCGTCCCCGGGGCCAAAGCCAGGGCAGTGTGCATGGAGGTCCTGGGCTGCCCAGACAAGAAGACTCCCCTCTCAGCCTCACTGATGTGCTGCAAAGGATAGCAGAGAAATATGTTTAGCATCAGCTTAGCTGCAGGAGTTGCCGGAAGGAGGTGCACAAGAGAGACAGCGTGGTGTAGTGGTTAAGAGCGGCAGTCTTGTAATCTGGGGAACCAGGTTCGCGTCTCTGCTCCTCCACATGCAGCTGCTGGGTGACCTTGGCCAGTCACACTTCTCTGAAGTCTCTCAGCCCCACTCACCTCACAGAGTGTTTGTTGTGGGGGAGGAAGGGAAAGGAGATTGTTAACCGCTTTGAGACTCCTTAAAGGGAGTGAAAGGCGGGATATCAAATCCAATCTCTTCTTCTACAAGGCACCAGCCAACCGCCTTAGGGACTCCACTCCAGATTTGTGTAGGGTTTTAATCTTTAGCCTTTTCTTCTCCCTCAGATATCCCACAAGGCAGTGGAAGTTTAGGAGCAGAGTTTTCCTTCTCCTAGATGGGTTACCTTCCCAGGTTGACAAGCCGCATCTGCTCCTAACTTCCCTCTACAGCAGAAATTATTATATGTGGAATCAAACCAAATGATTATACAGTGATACCTCTGGTTATATACTTAATTCGTTCCGGAGGTCCGTTCTTAACCTGAAATTGTTCTTAACCTGAAGCACCACTTTAGCTAATGGGGCCTCCCGCTGCCGCCGCACAGTTTCTGTTCTCATCCTGAAGCAAAGTTCTTAACCCGAGATACTATTTCTGGGTTAGCGGAGTCTGTAACCTGAAGCGCCTGTAACCTGAAGCGTATGTAACCCGAAATACCACTGTAATGTATGTCGGCTACACCAGTAAGATGAAACAATAACTGGCTGTATTTCTTAGTTTCTGTTATGAAGTTTTCACTCCAGCATCCGTCTTGGAACCATTCCTAAAAAATAAAAATAACAGGCCTTAAGCATCTACATTACAAATTTTATAAAGAAACACTTTTGCCTTTGGGCCGCTAGGTGGCAACCACATAAACATATCTTTATAATAATAAATTTGGTCTCAAATCCTCACCAAACCTTTCGTTCCGAAAAGTAATATAAAAACCCCCACTCATTTTCAATAAGCTTGTTCTCAAACAAGATGCTTTTCCTTGATTGGGTATAATATGTTGACTAATAAATTATGGCACGTCCCATATTCTAAAAACAACAACCCTATTCAGATAGAAGATGTGAGGATTCTTTCCCCCAGTAAACAGGTGTTGACATATCAGCTGAAATCCAAAGAACAAGGATCATTTCTATATCCACATTGTCAACATACGTTTTCAACAAAATTAAAAGTATATTTATCAGATTCATTCCTAATTCGTAACTTGCGATTTCTTTAATGCATTCCACCACTGACCACCGGGCATTTTGGATTTTACGGTATTTTCAAAAAATATGTAAATGTTTTTACTTAATTAATTAATACACTGCCCCTCATCTAAAGATCACAGGGTGGTTTACAACATAAAAATACAAAATGAAAACACAAAATACATAAATAGTCTTGCATGTGGGTGCTTTAGTTTAGAGGTGCTCAGATGCCATTGGAGGATGGATGCAAGATCTAAGTAATTCTCTTTCAGATTCATAGATATCAGTGTTTTGTTTTATCTGCAAACATTTGCTTTCTGCTTTCTCCAACACACACCTGTGACTGTTTCAGCCATATGTCAAACAGCCTAACAGCACCATGAGTTCAATTTTATATTAGGGATTGAATTAAATTTAAAAACATTTCCAGCTAATGCTGATATAAATGTAGTAGATGTGACTTCAGGGCATGTGGAGGAACGGCCAGGAAGTGATAACATCATTTCATTAAATGAGGTTGTGATGTGCAGCTGCCTCTTGCTGTGAATGACAAATGTTTTTGCAGCTTGCTTTGCATTTACAAGTGCAAATGACTGTCTCCTCTCTTGCCAGTTTAGTCAATATGTCATGGGACGCATGAAAAGGTTTTTCAAAGACCCGTTTATCTTCAGTCCTGACCGGTTTAGCAAAGACCAAACAATGTAAGTTTCTGTTGCTGCATTTTTAGGGAAATTGTGCTAAACGTTCTTTCATTTGTTTGCTCTGGGCTGTATCCAACAGATGTATCCTGTCAGTTCAAGGAATTTCACTTTTTTGCAGTGGGACTAGGTTTAGTGGATGCACAGAGGGAGAAGAAGCAGGGAAAGCTGGTTGGTACAATTAGAAATCCTTGTTTTGAGAGGGCACAGTATTTAATGCTATGCTGGATACAACTCTCTAATACAATGCATATTGTCTAGTCAATGTTAGAAACTTGGTAAATGTTGACATTTACTGGTAATTCTTAGGATTTTAGGAGACAAGCTGGAAAATGTAAAAACAAATTGTAACATGAAGCTCATTTGAATGGCCTGTATGGATAACATATTAGGAATACAAATGACTTTGGAACATGCAGTTGAAGTGGCCAGTTGGCATTAAATTTACTCCTAAATTGAAAGGTATCTTTTGACATTTCCTCCTGGATATATTAATAGAGGATTACCAGCAAACGTCAATATTCACACAATTCTGATGCTATGATAACTTGGTTCCTAGAAGAAAAATTGACTGCTTTTATACTTTAATGGTAGCTTGGTCTGCAGAAATTAACATGTGGAGCTTTTCACAACATACCGTAGGTCTCTGTGTTAAGCTACTTTTGAGCACACAGGAGCCCAAGACGCTGCCTGGGCAAGACATATAATGTAGGAATACAAGTGAATAGTAAAGAAAACCTGCACAAGCGACGCTGACACAAAACCCCACACATACACTAAGTAGAATACAGTGGTACGTCGGGTTAAGAACTTAATTCGTTCTGGATGTCCGTTCTTAACCTAAAACTGTTCTTAACCTGAAGCACCACTTTAGCTAATGGGGCCTCCTGCTGTTGCCGTGCCACTGCTGCGCAATTTCTGTTCTCATCCTGAAGCAAAGTTCTTAACCCGAGGTACTATTTCTGGGTTAGCGGAGTCTGTAACCTGAAGCATCTGTAACCTGAAGCGTATGTAACCCGAGGTACCACTGTAGAAGCATTGCCACCTCACTCACCATCCCCCCTCCACCTCTTTCCCCCTTTTCTTCCTAATGTAACACTAATGTGTCAACAAATGAAACTGATCTGTAGAAAGTGTAACTTGAAGAAAGAGACATTGCACATACTTTTGTAAACCAAGACATCTTTAATAAAAAATGTGTTAAAAAAGGAAAAAGGGGGGGGGGGCGAAGAAATCGAAAAAGGAAGCTATAAAAATGATTACAGTGGTACCTCGGGATGCGAACGGGATCTGTTCTGGAGCCCTGTTCGCATCCTGAATAGAACGTAAGACGCGACGGCACGTCTGTGGGTCGCGTTTTGCCACTTCCGCGCGTGACGTCATTTTCGAGCGTCCGCGCATGCGCGAGCGGCGAAACCCGGAAGTAACGGGGCTCCATTACTTCTGGGTTGCCACGGAGCACAACCCGAAAGCGCTCAACCTGAAGCACATTCAACCCGAGGTATGACTGTGCCATTGTTGTACCGAAAGAGTGGATCAGGTACACTCCTAAGCAGGTGGAGTGAGTTCAAGGTTGCAACGGAGCCATTGCTAAGGAGTCTGTCTATGCAAAGCCATTTCAATAACTCTTATCTTGAGATTCCTGCATTGCCATTCTATGATTTTCTCTCTCTCTATTATTTTTTTAGACCATACTTTACCTACTTCCCATTTTCCCTTGGAGGTCATACCTGTATCGGGCAGCTATTTTCACAGGTAAGGCAGTGCCCATTAGGATTTCCAAGTCCCCTCTTAAGTGGCACCTGTCCTTTTAAAAAGCCCATCTTGGAGGTCTCTAAGCAGAGGTTAGATGGCCATCTGTCATGGATGCTTTAGCACTGCAGGGGGGCTGGACTAGATGACCCTCGGGGTCCCTTCCAACTCTACAATATTCTGTGATTCTACCTTGCTGCTCCAGGAGCCTGGGCAAAAGGACTGGTGGAACAGCAGGGTAGGGTATGTAATAGCTTCAGAGATTGTGCCCCATAGCCCAGCCTTTCCCAGCTGTGGGTTCCCCAATATTTTATTTATTTAAAATATATAGATCTCGCGGTCAGGCTCTGGGCCTCAGCACGGCAGAACTCAGGCTTCATTCAGAGTGAGGTTTAGGCCATGTTCACATCACACAATTAAAGTGCTATGATATCACTGTAAACATGAACGGCTTCCCTCAAAGAAACTATAATTAGTTAAGAGTTCCTTGCCAAGAGGACTTGATTGTTAGACTATAGTTCTTTGTTATAGTTCTGTAGACTATAGTTCTTTGTGAGGGCCATAAAGTTCTCAGCAGCAGAATGATGGTTGGAAATTATATATAGATTTTTTTTAAAAGTCTGTATCACTTATGGACCTGTAATTTTTATTTTTAGATGAGTCAAATAAAAACAAATCCAAACTATTAATTTTTTTCAGCGCTCTCGATTTCTTAGACCGCTAGATTTTTATTTCTTTATTTAATGGCTGAATCTAATCCTGTAGTTTGAACAAGCCTAGAATAAGCATTTGCACTTATCTGGAGATAGTGTTCAACTGTGTCAAAATGGCAAGAGCCAGTTTATCATTCATTCATTCATTCATTCATTCATTCATTCATTGTTTTTATCACAGATGGAGGCTAAAGTGGTGATGGCCAAATTTCTCCAGAGGTTTGAATTCCAGCTGGTCCCACCTCAGAGCTTTAAAATTATGGAGACAACATCGCTGAAGCCATTAGATGGCTTAGTATGCAGAATGAGACCACGGCGCCACCTTCGCTGTGAAGAGGATTAAATAATCAGCAGTAGGACATTGTCATTTGCAGCTTGAATTCCTACTGGAACCCGCTTAAAAGTTCCATTTCCCGGCGGGTTGGAGGAGGAGAGAGCTCATTTTGGAGTTGGGGCCATTTTGCAATCATAGTTGATGGGTTTTTTTAAAAATTATTTAATCATTTTTTCAATACAAACAACCACAAAAGACACTACAACAAATACCATAATAACAATAACACAATTTGACAGTTCAGATTTAAATACACTGATATACCTATGACTGCACCTTTTTAACAATATTTTCCCACCTCTCTCCCCTCCCCCCACTTCCCACCACTATCATAGTTGATTTGTGTTTACGTGTGTTTGCCTAAAGCAGGCTTCCTTAACCTTCGGCCCTCCAGATGTTTTGGACTACAATTCCCATCATCCCTGACCACTGGTGCTGTTAGCTAGGGATCATGGGAGTTGTAGGCCAAAACATCTGGAGGGCCGCAGGTTGGGGATGACTGCCCTAAAGGGTTATCCATTGGGGGCTTTGCGGTGTTTGTCATCATAATTGACTTGTACAGGTTTGCCTATTAAGAGGTCTATGATTGTAGGGAGATATTTGCGTGTCAATACCCCTCCCCCATAAGAAATAAAGACACAGGACACGTTGTTTAAGTTTTAATTGGGCATGAAAAGGCCACAACTTTATTGATTAGAGAATTGAAGGTATTGGCCTTAGGCATTGGCTCCTATCCACTACCCGGCATGGTTGAAGTACATCAACTAGGATCCCACGGGTGTCACCACTCGGGGGCGTGCCGGAGGCCCTTACCTTCCAAGGTTTCAGACAAGACAACGCCCCCCGGAGTCCTCTACCGGACTACCCCTTTTCTTGGGGAAGGTGAAGACGTACCTTCCCCCCCATCCATTTGCATAACAATTGAACCCCAGCCATGCCTAACCGCCACCCGAGCGGAGCTCGCCGCCAATACCTTCAAACCTGCAACCAACTCCTAATCCCTGATATAATGTCCTCCAACCAAATGTCGTTTCCAGCATCAGAAAGATGCACACCATCCCTTCTGTAGAGGGCCTCGTTGCTGAACTGAATGCTTGGGTGCCCTATGACGCACCCGCCCAGAGCTGCCACTCTACGTCCAACTGCCCGCTCTAAAACTTTCCTTGCCTTGTTGACCCCCACTGGGCTCACACAATCCTGCCATGTCCTCCTCTCAAGCAACGAGGACCATAAAATTGTGATGTTTGGATATGTCGCCACCAGCTCGGACAGATCGTCAAAAATGTTCCATCTCAAATCGATGGCTTTACGGTAAGCCAGATCATTTTCACCCAATTGAATCACTAGGGCATCGGGCGGCCCTTCGGCCGCAGCCCTCGCCATCACCGCTGGTTTGAATTCACTCCAGCGCATCCCTCTACGTGCTATCCAAACCAGTTCCACGTTGGCAGGTAATCTCAAGTTGCCACCCAGTCCAGCACTCATGGCACGATTCTTGGCCCAATGAACAATACTGTGGCCCACCAACCAAATGCGCACACACCTGGATTCTGAAAAGTAAATAGACAGGGGAACCAAGGTCAGGGGTAGCAGTCCTAGTCATACGTTGTTTCTGACATAAGCTTTGTACGCATTAGATTTCCACCTCCCCAATTCTTTTATCCTCTCAGTAGAAAGCCCCATGTGGTGGCCGCTCCAATACGGAAGGAGTGAGCTGCAAATTCGGATGCAGGTAAACCACATGCCGACAAAGCCGACCTCATCACCCTAGTGAATTGGTGCCTAGCCAGGCGGGATCCGTCCGCATGTATCAGAAACGGGCCGGGGCCTTTAGGCCGCAGGTAAAGAAAACGCCTCATGTCCCTAACCGGACAGGGGCCTTTACTGTGGGCTGCCGGCAGCCGTAGCAGGGTTGAGTTCCGCACCTGGGTTGAGTTCCGCACCTGGGTTGAGTTCTGCAGGGTTGAGTTCCGCACCTGGACAATGAGGGCGGACCCTGGGCGTGCCTGGCCTTAAGTATGCGAGGCCACGCCCCCTCCAGCCCGCCGATTGGCGGACGGGTGGAAAGCACGCCCAGGGATTCCCCCAGTTCTCGCGGGGGGGGGGGCAAAAGGCCAGCCCCCGCGCTTGGGGGGAGGGGCAAGACCGCAACCCCCTCTCCAATCCAAGGGTCAGAAATGGCTTTGTAAGACGTAAGGTAAGGTCCAGTACACAGCAGCAGTGAGAGAGGGCTGGGACGATGGGGTGTGTCCCGTGCTGATTAATAATAATAATAATAATAATAATAATAATAATAATAATAATAATATTTTTATTATTTATATGCCGCCTATCTGACTGGGTTGCCCCAGCCACCCTGAGCGGCTCCCAAGAAAATATTAAAAACACAATGCAACATCAACCATTAAAAACTTCCCTAAACAGGGCTGCCTTCAGATGTTTCCTAAAAGTCAAATAGTTGTTTGTCTGTTTGGCATCTGATGGGAGGGCGTTCTGCAGGTACGGTGCCACTGCCAAGAAGGCCCTCTGTCTGGTTCCCTGTAGCTTCACTTTTCGCAGTGAGGGAACCGCCAGAAGGACCTTGAAGTGGACCTCAGTGTCCGCGCTGAATGATGGCCAGCACCAGGACTTTGGATTGCGCTTGGAAATGTACTGGGAGCCAATGTAGATCCTTTAGGACCAGTGATTGGCTGAGGGTGAAGTGTGACAGAACAGGTGGGGGGCAGGAAAAGGGGGGGCGGAGGAATAGAGTTATAAACCACAAAATATCCAAGCACTGTTATGGAAAGCAAAACATGTAAGAATGTGTCATAATCAGCTTTTTACTATAATAATAAAGTTTTGTTTGTTCAAACCATGTCTCATATTTGGCCAAAGTATTCATGTCTATATGGTGGCAGCAAAATACCGATACGTAGTTAGAAGATGGATGAAGGTATTAAAGCCTAGAGCAGGCTTCCTCAACCTTGGCCCTCCAGATGTTTTTGGCCTACAAATCCCATGATCCCTAGCTAGCTGGACCAGTGCTTAGGGATTATGGGAATTGTAATCTCAAAGCATCTGGAGGGCCAACTTTGAGGAAGACTGGCCTAGAGCTTAGAACTCCATAAGGCAAATTGGAACCCAGGGCAGGAGATCAGAGAACCTTTACCAAGGAAAAGTGATTTTTGATTTAAAGTATCTTCTTACTCCTAAATGGTAGGCTTGGACAGGGGAGTGAACATCAGGCTTCCTGATGATAGTGGCGCCGTGCAATGCCACATCTAAAAATTGACAACGCATGTGGATTATTATTATTATTATTACAGTGGACGCTCGGGTTGCGAACATGATCCATGCAGAAGGCACGTTTGCAACCTGCAGCATTCGCAACCCGCAGTGCTGCGTCTGCGCATGCGAGGGTTGTGATTCGGCATTCTGCGCATGCGCAAAGCGCGATTTAGCACTTCTGCACATGTGCAGCCGCCGAAACCCGGAAGTAACCCGTTCCGGTACTTCCGGGTTTCAGCGGGTCCATAACCCAAAAAAACACAACCTGAAGCATCTTTAACCCAATGTATGACTGTATTAATGGGACGCAGGTGGCGCTGTGGGTTAAAGCCTCAGCACCTAGGACTTGCCGATCGAAAGGTCGGTGGTTCGAATCCCTGCGGCGGGGTGCGCTCCCGCTGCTCGGTCCCAGCGCCTGCCAACCTAGCAGTTCGAAAGCACCTCCGGGTGCAAGTAGATAAATAGGGACCGCTTACCAGCGGGAAGGTAAACGGCGTTTCCGTGTGCGGCTCTGGCTCGCCAGAGCAGCGATGTCACGCTGGCCACGTGACCCGGAAGTGTCTCCGGACAGCGCTGGCCCCTGGCCTCTTAAGTGAGATGGGCGCACAACCCCAGAGTCTGTCAAGACTGGCCCGTACGGGCAGGGGTACCTTTACCTTTACCTATGACTGTATTGCAAATTCATGTGGAAATGTTGAGAACTGAATCCCCCCAATTTTTTGTTTGTTTGTGATTTTCCAGATTTCTCACACAGAAATTTAAGGTCAGAATCATGGGGCAAGAAATATAATTATGGCATGCTAATCACAGTGGCTTTTACATTTTTATGCGCCTAACGGAACTCCTGGAACTTTCCACTGCAGATACTTTTACTGCTGAAGATACAATCTGCTCTCTCTCTTTGCCATGTGGCCAAAGCTTGCGAGAAACCTTTCTCAGTTTTCAGCTAGACCTCAGAAAGCATCCAGAAAAGCAGCCCAGACCACAGTTTAAGAATTTACCCTAGTGATTCCATGCTTCCGAACGCAACAGTTTCTTTCCGTGGTTAACTATACAGTGGTACCTCTGGTTATATACACTTCAGGTTACATACGCTTCAGGTTACAGACTCCGCTAACCCAGAAGTAGTACCTCAGGTTAAGAACTTTGCTTCAGGATGAGAACAAAAAATCACACGGTGGCAGCAGGAGGCCCCATTAGCTAAAGTGGTACTTCAGGTTAAGAACGGAACCCCGGAACGAATTAAGTACTTAACCTGAGGTACCACTGTATATTGTGAATGAATCATTCAGCTCCATTTTTCTTCTTCTGTGCACGTGCGGCTTGTCCTATGAAGGAAAGCACTAGCATATTGGGCTCTGCATTGGCAGGGTTTCATACAGGAGACATTCCCAGCCCGACGTAGAGACCCCTGGAATCGAACCCAGGAACCTGCATATAAGCAGATACTAAACTACTAAACCCAAATTCTGATGCCTGGCTAGGAAGTTAGCTTGGTTAGAGCGTGATGCTGTTAACGCCCAGGGATGAGGTTCGATCCCCCCGCCTATTCCTGTGTTGCAGCGGGGTTGGACTACATGATGCTCAGGGGTCCCTTCCAACTCTACCATTCTAGGAGAATCCCTCTGTTTTCTTCGCCTCCCGATTGGAGGAATGAGGCTCTCCAGGGGAGCTAGGCGGCGGCTTGCTGCAGCAGACACGCCTCTGGGGAGGAACCTGACCCGGTTTCCCACGCGGGGCAGAATCGAAACGCGGCACTGGACGCTCGCCTGTTCCGAGGTTGGGTCATGCGCTGCTGCCCGGGCTCCGCTCTGCCGGCGCCGTCCGGGGCGCTCCTCGCGCTCCTGGCCGCCCCTGCGCTGCTCGCTTTGGCCCTCCTTGTCTGGGGCCCTTGGCGGCTGCTGGAGTCCCCAATGCCCCCGAGCCTGATGCGGGAGCTGGAGCAGCGGGAGGCGGATCTGCGGCGCTTGGCTGCGTCCGCCCGGGCTGCTTGCGCCTTTTCTCCCGCCGCGGGCGCGTTGGGTTGCGCGGAGCTGAGCGGCGCGACGGGCGTGCGCTTGGTGGGCTCCGGGATCACCAAGCTGGTGCAGAGGGCTGTCCTGCCCCGCGGAGGAGGCCACGAGGTCGCCCTGAAGTCCGTGCACGCGGCCGGCCGCGACGTGAGCCGCTGCGCGCAACGCTACGCGCACCCGAGCGGCTGCTACCGCCTGGCCTCTTACAAGCTGCTCAAGGAGATGGTTCTGCTGCAGAGCTTGGAGCATCCCGGCGTCGTCAAGGCACGTAGCACCGGACTTGGGCAGGCAGGGGAAGGCCGACCTCATCGGGAACTCCGCAGGATTGAATAATCTGGGGGAGTAGTCCGGTGCGCGCCTTCGTGGTGCGATCCTATCTTGTTAGGATTGCAACCCGCATCGCAGGGGGTTGGACTAGTTGACCCTCGGGGTCCCTTCCAATTTATGATTCTATGCTATGAAGCTTCACTGAAATCAGTTTGCGCTGGGATTAAGGCTGCTTTCCTGTGCGCACTTTCCTGCGAGGAAGCCCCACCGAGCAGAATGGAAACTGCTTCTGAGGAAGCGTATAGTAGACTGTGGCAGGGGCCGGGCTTAACCCTACGTGGAAATCGTACTTTAAACTCCCCACCGCCGTAATATCACTTGTGGGGAGTGACCTGTGATAACTCACTGGGAAGGAAACGTCAGTCTGTGCATGCTTAACTTTACTGAGCTTTTCATTATTGATATTATTATTATCCACGTGGCCCAGGACTTGAACCGCCGCACTAAGAAATGTTATGGGGTTGGGTACTGTTCTGGCCTCAAACTTCACTGCACAATCGTTGGCATGTTTACTCGGACGCAATTGCCATTCTGTTCAATGGGGCTTACTTGCAAATTTACATGGCAGCAAATCTCAAATTTTGTGCATCTTACTTCCAAGGATTGTAGCTTGAATACATGTGTTCAATCATATTTTGCTGCAATGCGTTGCACTATTTCTGCATTTATTTCTGCAAATATTTCATTCATACACCACCTTTGTCTCCCAAGGGTCTCAATGTGCTGTACATGACTCTCCTCGACATTTCATGTCATCCTCACAACAATCCTATGAGGTAGGTTAGGTCAGTGTTTCCCAACCTTGGGTCCCCAGCTGTTTTTTTGGACTACAATTCCCATCAGCCCTACCTAGCAAGACCAGCGGTCATGGATGATGGGAAGTGTAGTCCGGAAACAGCTGGAGACCAAAGTTTGGGAAATACTGGGTTAGGCTAAGAGTTGGTGAACCGGCTCAAGATCACCCAGTGAGCTTCATGGCTTGAGTGGCAATTCAAACCCTGCTTCTCCCAGGTCCGAGTCCAACACTCTTTGACCATTACGCCTTTAAATTAATTGCAACTGGATCCTAAATAGTTTTATCTTATATAGAATGAAGCATATTTTAAAAATGTGTTTAATTAGAAGAAGTGTTTTTTTTTTTTTTTGCTTTCCTCTAAGCCAGGCATGGCCAAACTTGGCTCTCCAGCTGTCTTGGGACTACAACTCCCATCATCCCTAGCTAACAGGACCAGGGGTCAGGGATGATGGGAACTGTAGTCGCAAAGTGGCTGGAGGGCCAGGTTTAGCCACCACTGCTCTAAGCAAAAGCGATTGCGATCGCAGTCTAAGCTGATGTAATTCCAAGTATTTCTGCCGGCTGAGTTTTGGTGTTGTTAAGTAGTGTTTCTCCCATCAAAGCACCTATACTGGCTTCAGCTGCTGTTGAAGGGTGTGTTCTCTCTCTTAGGTGAGATAAGCCTGTGATAATTGCTTATGGAGGTTATGAAGACTATGTTGCCTCCTGTGATCTGCCGCTTCCCTTGTTCCTCCTTAGTGCTCCACTTCCTGGTTGTTTCTTCGCCAATTTGTACTTTATTAAAGAGGAACAAACCTTCCCATGAATTACTGTCTTGAAATGTCTAGACTTAGATTGCCTTTCTTCTGGGCCACTTTCCTATTTCTCCCGGGGTAAGTAGAAGGCAGATCTGGATCTGCAACAGATCTCTGTGTGCATTGGAGTAGATCACCAAAGCTACCTGTCTCCTAATAATTGAACAATAATGTTGTTCAACTGCACGCTTAATGGCTGCTCTTGGATTTGCAGGAGTTGACAGAGGGAAAATCCTTCTGAAACAGTGGTTCCCAAACCACCACCAACACCGCTTGAAAATTGGCGGACCTTTTAATGGGTTTTCTGCCTGTTATAATGACAACTGGTAATGCGTTTTGTTAGGTGCAGCATGATTTTGAATGGCATTTCCCACTATTTTTATTTTCTTGTGTTCCAATTCTGTAGAAAATCAAACACAACAAGAAATAATGAAATGCAATATGAGAAGTTAAAAGAAGCAATGGAAACACAATTAAAAATCAAGAGGAATATTTAATGTGCTGCACCCACCATTCGTAGCGGCTGCTGTTCTTCACAGACACACCATTGACCACACCACCAAATGACGCTCACCACACGTGGTCCATGGACCACAGTTTGGGAACACCTGTTTTATACTCTTCAAACCTTAGTACTAATAGCCAACTTATGGAACTCAGTTGGTGATGATCACTAGCTACAATCCTAAACCCATTTACCTGGGAATAAGCCCCACTGACTTGGTTAGGCTTGCAGCCTTAAATGCAGCCTTGGTTAGGCTTGCAGCCTTAAATGGCATTGTGTATTCCTCCACCCTCCACCCAAAGAGATATTTGCCTAAAAGAAAGGGTAGAGACAGCGAACCTCTGCAGGCTTGTGGGGAAATGGGAAATGTTTAATCACAAACATACCTTAGATAAATGAAGCTCTTAAATCTGCATCCTGTAAACTCTATCTTGGTTCAATGATTGTTAATGACCTGACAGAGCTCATTAGGGGGCGGGAAGGGAAAAGCCATAGAAAAGGTACCTCTCTGGAATTGAAATTACTCTTGGCTAGGTTAATGGTAAATAAACATCAATGGGAATGCACTGTTCTTTGGGCAGTATAAACATTCAACTTCAAAATGCAGACTAATTAATGTTATGGTTTCCTATCCGGTAGTATCAGCATGCCACAATCACATAGGAATATTCCCACTGTGGAATCTCTTAAGACCTGTTGAGGGTGTCCCTCCACCCCACTGCAAAGATCTGAATTCCCCAGTTCTGCAAAACACACACAGATCTTATCTTTCATCCAGCTGATTCCAGCATTTACATCTATAGTAACACAGCAATCTGTGCATATCCTCTTTTGACAGTTGCGTGGTCAGTGCTATGATCCTAGCTTAGTTCCTGAAATGAAGGTGGTCACCGTTTTGGAGTTGGGTGTTCCCCTGGAGATGATTCAACTTCTGCAGACCCCCTGGGAGGAGAGATTTAAAGTAAGAAAACAAAAACAAAGAGAGCTCATTTCACTCAAAGACCTTAGGACTCTGGCTGAGGGCAGATGGGACAGATACTGATCATCTTCTTCTCTGTTTGCTGATGAAAAGTCTTTTGAATAAACTTGCTCTGGTTTTGTTCTTTTTAAATTGCAATTCACCTATATCCCACATCACTGATGATGGTCTTAAAAAGTCTCAAATAGTTTGATAAAATGAACCTGGGAACGGCTGTTTGACCTTAAACTATAATCCAAAAAAATGACCTTCACCCAGGTTTGCTATAAAACCAACCCTCCCCTCACTGACCAGAGTAAAAGTGTCCTTTTACTCCTTATAGGAAGCTGCAGTGTGTGGACTATTTGTCCATTTAGCTTCAGTATTACCTACTCTGACTGGCAACATCTCTCCAGGATCTTGGGCAGAGACATTATACAGAATAAGGTGGGGGAAGAAGGAGAGGGGGAGAGGGGGTTGGGGTGGTAATATTTAATATGTTTGTGAGGTTTTATGCCAGTGTCACTTGAGTACGTTCTCTGTTCATTTATGTTATATGTATATGTATATGTATATACACACATACATAATAATAATAACAACAACAACAATAAATTTTATTTATACCCCGCCCTCCCCGACCAGAGCTGGGCTATAGGCGACTGATACCAATAAAATCACAGTAAAAACATAATTGGGGGGGGGCAATTTAAAATACAGGTTAAAATGCAGTTTAAAATGCAGCATCATTTTAAAAGTAGCAGATAGATCAAGACCATAAGGGGAGGGAAACATAAGGGTCAGACTGAGTCCAAACCAAAGGCCAGGCAGAACAGCTCTGCTTGTAGGCCCTGCAGAAAGATGTCAAGTCCCGCAGGGCCCTAGTCTCTTGTGACGGAGTGTTCCACCAAGTCGGGGCCAGTACTGAAAAGGCCCTGGCCCTAGTTGAGACCAATCTAACCCCTTGCAACCTGGGACCTCCAAAATGTTGTCATTTGTGGACCTTAAGGTCCTCCGCGGGGCATACCAGGAGAGGTATGCATACATCTTTCTTGGTAGTGAGAAAGGTTGGGGGGATGGGCGTGGTTGGATATCTTTAGTTGGCTGCAGTGTTTGTGGGGTCTGGTGTCATGACCATCAGGCCATCTGCGAAGAGCCCTGATTTATAGGTTTTGCCTTTTATTACCACTCCCTTGAAGTCAGGGGCTGCCCGGATTCAGATTGCTAGGGGTTCAAGGGCCAGGATGAATAGAAAGGAAGAATAGTGGGCACCTTTTGTGCCTCTTCGGATTGCTATGGTATTCGAGTCCATACCATTGACCCTACATTTTGCTGAAGCTTGGGAGTAAATTTGTTTAAGGGTTTGTAGGAGGTTGGGGCCAAATTCCATGTTGGTTAATACTGTTAAGAGGAATTCCCATTCTAAACAATCAAAGGCTTTAAGGGTGTCCAGGGACATAATCATCAGTGGGAGTTTGGTTGTTTTTGCTGTGTTCGATCAGGACTTAGTGATTTCCTGATGTGGCCAGGGAGATAAAGGTAAAGGGACCCCTGACCATTAGGTCCAGTCGTGACCGACTCTGGGGTTGCAGCACTCATCTCACTTTATTGCTCAAGGGAGCCGGCGTGCAGCTTCCAGGTCATGTGCCCAGCATGACGAAGCTGCTTCTGGCGAATCAGAGCAGCGCATGGAAATGCCGTTTACCTTCCCGCCAGAGTGGTACCTATTTATCTACTTGCACTTTGACGTCCTTCGAACTGCTAGGTTGGCAGGAGCAGGGAACGAGCAACGGGAGCTCACCCCGTCGCAGGGATTCAAACTGCCGACCTTCTGATTGGCAAGTCCTAGGCTCTGGGGTTTAACCCACAGCGCCACCCACGTCCCTAAGGAGATAGATTTTATGAAATAAATAATGTTAGCCATCCCTTTCCCATTTATTCGGATGCTCCCAACCAATAAAAGTGTATTCGCCTTCTCTTTCAGCTTTGTCTGGAGCTGGCTGAGCTGCTCCATTACTTGGCCAAGTCTCCTCTGGGTTCCCTGGCCCTCCTGGATTTCCAGCCCAGGCAGTTTGTCCTGGTGAATGGGGTCCTCAAAGTCGCAGACCTGGATGACGTGAGCACTGAGGAGTTGTCCTGCGAAGGGGATGGGGACTGCACCCTGGAATTCCCCACCAAAAGCTTCTCTCTCAGGTGTTCTGCGCAGGGGAAGTGTGAAGGAATAAATGAGAAAAGGAACCTCTTCAATGCTTACCGGTACCTGGGGTGATTTTATTTTATTTTTAAATGCCCCCCAAAACCAGCATCCTGAATTTCACAGTGGTGCTATGTTTTAATGATTGTGTGATTTGTGCCTTCTTTTTATTGAGAATCTACTTTGGACAATTCCTTTTTGGAGGCAAAAAGTTAGGGTTAATAGCATCTAATTGCATGTGTAATATAATTATTTAACCGCTAAAGCATGACTCGAACAAAAGAGCTGTATCCACATGTACCAAAGTTTCCATGTGCTCATCAAGGCATCCCCCAACTTCCCACCCAATTGCAAACAAATTTGTGTGGGGAACTCCTAGGGGACTTCACAACCTCTTTTCTCCCATGACTGCCTTTACCAGGAAGCAACATGCAGAGGTTGCATCAGGCAGAGGAGTCTAGAAATGCCACTTTCATTCATAAGAATGAGTGAGACAAAAGAGCATAAAAGGCTACACTCCCAATAAGGCCTGCTTCCGAGTTTAAAGTAGGTGGAGCTCAGCACACAAAGGAAGGCTTCGGAGCTCCATTCTTCTGGGACTGGATTTAACCAGGAATCAGTGCAAAGCAAAAAATTATACAGTGGTACCTTGGGTTACAGAGGCTTCAGGTTACAGACTCCGCTAACCCGGAAGTAGTACCTCGGGTTAAGAACTTTGCTTCAGGATGAGAACAGAAATCGTGCTCCGGCAGCAGCAGGAGGTCCCATTAGCTAAAGTGGTGCTTCAGGTTAAGAACAGTTTCAGGTTAAGAACGGACCTCCAGAATGAATTAAGTACTTAACCTGAGGTACCACTGTATGGTCATTTGTGGGTCATTTATTTTTCCATGAGAGGCAGAGGCTGAGCCCCAAACTACCCAACGCAGTGAATGACTGAGGCAGATTAAGATAAATGTACCAGTTACACTAAAGCCATCTATTGTAGTGCACAAATGTCCAGTAATAATAAATTAATAATTTTTATTTATACCCCGCCCTCCCCGGCCAGAGTCAGGCTCAGGGCTGCTCACACCAGTAAAATTACAATAAAAAACATAATAGGGGTGGGAGAAAGCAATTTAAAACACGGCTTAAAATACAATTTAAAATGCAGCCTCATTTTAATAGTAGGCCATAGATCATAACCATAAGGGGAGGGAAACATAAGGGTCAGACTGAGGCCCTGCGGAAAGATGTCAAGTCCCGCAGGGCCCTAGTCTCTTGTGACAGAGCGTTCCACCAAGTCGGGGCCAGTACTGAAAAGGCCCTGGCCCTAGTTGAGACCAATCTAACCCCTTGCGACTTGGGACCTCCAAAGTGTTGTCATTTGTGGACCTTAAGGTCCTCCGTGGGGCATACCAGGAGAGGTGGTCCTGTAGGTACGTGGGTCCTAGGCCGCAGTAATCAGGGTCTGGATGCTTCCCTCTGCTCAGGGACTCAAGGCTTTCCAAGCCAGCAGGCACCAGCTGCTGACCATCACTTGAGCACCAGCATTTGCAAAAACCACTTTTGGTAAGGAGTCGTGCTTGCATCTGCCCCACAAGTAACATCATACGTGATGTTGGTTGTTGGACAGATGGTGTCAGGGATTGGCTAGATGACAAGGAACGGTGGGAGGTACCAGCTAGGGAAGCCACAGAGGAGGAAGGCTCAGAGCCCAGGGGTTGTTGGTGGGACTCTAAGGAGAGGTCAAGGGGAGAAGCGGGAGAGGAATGGTTGAATGGTGAAGCGACAGGCTTTAGTGAGCATGGGGAGCCTGTGACAGGCAGCAGCTTAGACTCAGAGGCTGAAGGGGGGGGGGCAAAGAGGCTGCAGGAAAATCCCAGGAGATTGCCTGTCCTACTGCAACAAGCTCCCCTCCCAAGGACACACAGGGCGATGTGTAGGGCAAAACAGAGACTACAGGTACCCTGATGTCATTTGAGGCTGCTTGGGAAACCTAGAGGAAGTAGAAGACAGGGACAATCACTCCTGGCAACAGCTCTAGAGGAGCAAGTCCAGTCAGGAGGTATTGATGAGTTTCACGATGCCAAACTCTGCACCTCGTGTGCTGACCTGCCTCTGAGCCAGCTTTGATAGGTGGGCATGACTTGGCCAAAAACAGCCTCAAAGGCCACATGGGGAAGCCTATGTTGGCATGCACCCAAGGAAACGGGGGGGGGGGCAATTAGCAGGCCCCCAGCTGGCTCCAGCCCACCGGCCGCTGCGCCAGACGAACTCTGGTCCTTGGTCCAGCATAAATCTGCAGCCCAGGCTTTAGAAGACTGAGCACGCTATTCAGCACAGAAAACGCCGCGCAAACAGAAGTGGCACGAGAGGCTGTGTGAGCATATTTACAAGCAGGTTTATTCAGCGTAGATCAGGACAAAAGGAAACATGTCTGATCTCCTTTGTATCCAAAGCAAAACAGCAAAGCTATACACAAACGGAAATTCCCAGCATACTGTGCTGGAATGTAAACAGACATGGGACATGCAACAATTCCACACATCTGTCTGTCCCTTAAGGCGGAACGGAATTCTCAACAGCCTAGTGGACCTAATAGAAGTTCCCTATGCCTGCCATAGCACTTCCGTGTTACTACACTGTGTATCTGCCTCCATCTCCCCAGACAGGGTACAATTGGAAGAGGCTAATTTTGTCTAATGCTGCTGGAAGAGGTCATGTGCTAGTCAGAAGCTCCATATGGCCAGCACCTGAGAAAGAGTGTAAATCTGAAGAGCAGATTTCAGCAGATTCGAAAGGAAGGTGAACCTTAAGTCAAGGACTAAATTTGAACAGTTAGGCAACCTGATTCTGATCTGCCAGAGGCTAGTTCGTGTCCCACTACAGTAACCAGATGCAGGAGAGGATTGTGGTCCTGCACCTTCAATGGTTTCCATGCAAGCTGTATCTGCTGTAATTGCTTCTTCAGTGCAGCTATTATATTTGCAGGGGCCTCACCCTCTGCAATTATTAGAGGTACATCTGGCCAGCCTAGGAATTTTTTTGCTTGCTTTCAGATCATAAACCAAGCCTTCAACATTGGGAGACATGAGATTCAAAACGTGTAGGAATTTAACAACACATGACTCTTAATTGCCTTGTGCTGTAGAAATATGGAAGATCTTTGACACAGAATTTTAAGATTTTAAAATAGATGTATTTATCTGCAGGTATTTCTTCACTTATCTCCTGCCACATACTGCACCCTTCACTTTGCAACCCATTCTGAAGGATATCCTAAATGCCACAGGTACATTCTAATGGGAATTGGGGTTTTTTTTTTAAAAAAAAAGTTTTAAGTAAGAGCTGCTCTTAATCACCTTCCTTCTTTAAATCATTCCCCTCTCTCCTCTTCTGTAATTGTAGGTGATTTGCGATACGGAACAAATGAAACCCTGAGAGCTTTTCAGAGAGTTTTGCATTTATACAAGTCTGGACTTTATCTGCAGAAAAAGCCTTCTCAATTGAAAGGTACATTATTTCACACAATATACTCTTACGGGCTTTACATAATGGTTGGATCTCAGTGGGGGAACAGCAGTTCAGTGGGGTGCCAGCACAACTCACATTCCTTGCCTGTGGGGTGGGGTGGAGTCGCTTGGTGATTGGCATTGTCCTCTAAGAGAAGGACAGTATGTTCTGGGCTGCCTTTTTGTTGAGATGAGATTCACAGCTGATCTGCTAGGGAAGAGCACTAAGAAAGGCACCGTTTCCTGTTTCTCCTGCTGACTGCCAAATCCGAAATATCTCTCTTGTTTCCAGCTGCGTGCATAATTGTATCATCTTGTCTCTTCCCCTTTCCAAGACTACATTGCCTTAAAGGGCTTCCACAGCAGGGATACCGAGGACTACAAGTGCTGGCCATCCTTTCGCCACTTGGGGTGCATGCTCTCTGTTCACAACGAAGAGGAAGGTGCCGCCATTTGCAATTCCCATCCTCAGTGCCAACATTTCTTTATCACTCTGCAGACCACGTGGACAGGTGAGGGGAAGTGACATAATATTGCTAACAAGCGCCAATCATCTCCCCCCCATCCCCACCCCAACTCCTCCTTCTTTTTAAAAAAGAATAAAAAGAAAAACGCCGTAGTTATTCTAGAACACAGGATCCAGTAACCTGTTCTAGGTGACACGTTCAAGATTCACTTAAAATACAGGTAAGCGTCCTTGCAGTTCCCTTTAAGTTATCTGTTATACCTTCCTCGGTGTTCGTGCAGTTGTTTAAATTAAAGCTCTGCCAGTCAGTCCTCGTTGTTTTATTTATTTTCTAAATTTGCAGGCTGCTTTTCCGTGTGAATATGATGAAAGCAGCTCACAGCAGAACAGCAATGCTGTGCGGTGGATCATTACAGCAGCAATAAAATACTAAATAATTTAGAAACATAAAGGGGTGACTCTGCAGATAACTCCATGTTAAAGCTTATATTAGACTAATTTTTCCTTCTCGTACTTCCAATCCAGAGTTGCATCTCTTTCCATTTGTTGTCGTAATTATTTTTGATCTGGATTTTCATTGTTAAACAGCTTCTATATCTTCCAGCCAGTGACAGGGCGAAGTAATCTTGTCTGAATGCCTCGGGGGTATTTCAAGATGAAAGAGCACTGCTCTTTTAATTACAACAATGATATTTAGGATATTCTTTTTATCTACCTATATCCCCAGACCAACAAACTTTCCCAAATGCCCTGTAATTAGCACTGATTATAGCCTTTCATTGAAGGCAGCCAGTGGGTGCGTGTGCAACCAGGCAGATATATCTTATACCATCAATTATCCTGTTTTAGCTGACACTTCTGCAGCCATCTAAGCTATTACCCTTAATGTGAATAATGAAGGATGCAGATTGAAGCAAACTAGCCATTTCAGTTAAGGATAGAGGGGGGAACAGCTACTGTTTGCAAGTCTCCGAAGTGTGGAATGCCCCACTCCCAATTTTACGTGCCCCTACTTCTTGTTGTTGTTTAGTCATTTAGTCGTGTCCAACTCTTCATGACCCCATGGACCAGAGCACGCCAGGCACTCCTGTCTTCCACTGCCTCCCACAGTTTGGTCAAACTCATGCTGGTAGCTTCAAGAACACTGTCCAACCATCTCTCCCTCTGTTGTCCCCTTCTCCTTGTGCCCTCCATCTTTCCCAACATCAGGGTCTTTTCCAGGGAGTCTTTTCTTCTCATGAGGTGGCCAAAGTATTGGAGCCTCAGCTTCACGATCTGTCCTTCCAGTGAGCACTCAGGGCTGATTTCCTTAAGAATGGATCGGTTTGTTCTTCTTGCAGTCCATGGGACTCTCAAGAGTCTCCTCCAGCACCATAATTCAAAAGCATCAATTCTTCGGCAATGAATCTTCCCTACTAGCTCTTCCTTTTGGATCCCTCTCCATGCATACAGCACAAATAGCCATGGGCAAGGAGTTCGCACAATCAGGGCTTTGGATCTTATGGAAGTATTTGCATAGAATCAGAGTTGAATGGGACCGCAAGGGTCATCTAGTCCAACCCTCTGCAATGCAGGAATCTCGGCTCAAGCAATCCATGGCCACCCAACCTCTGCTTACAAACCTCCAAGAAAAGAGAGTCTACCACCTACCAAGAGAGACAATTCCATTTCTGAACAGCTGTTACTGTCTGAAAAATTTTCCAAATGTTTAGTTGGAATCTCCTTTCTTGTAATTTGAAGCCATTGGTTGGGGTTCTAGCCTCCAGAGCAGGAGGGGGGGGGGGAAGCTTGCTCCATCTTCCATGTTAAGATATTTACCTCTTTTCCAGGCTAAGCGTACCCAGCTCCTTCAACCATTCCTCATAAGGCCTGGTTTCCAGACCCTTGATCATCTTGGTTGCGCTCCTCTGCACACGTTCCATGCACATCCTTCCCTGCAGTTGTTCACCCTGTGCATGAACGCTAGGAGATGGAGAACACAGCACAGCCCTGCTCACCTGTTGGGTATTACCTGGGAGTGGAATACCTGAGTATATTGATTGATTCAATTTATATCCAGCCCTTCCTCCCCCAAGGAGCCCAAGGCAACCAATATATACAATTTAAAAGCAGAAATGGAGCCAAAAAAAAAAAAGGCATTCTAAAGCAAATCCACTATAAAAAAAATGCTTTCACCCAATGATCTTGAGGTTGCCAGTAACAGTATTCTTCAGCCACCAAATGCCTGGGAAAACAAGAATGTTTTCAAACTCCTCTTGAAAGTTAATAATGATAGAGACAGTGTATTTCATCATGGTGGGCATTCCACAACTAGGGAAACACCGCAGCGAAGTCTTTCAGCACCACCAAGAAGACCATGCCTGCTGAATGTAGGGTCTGAGATGGTTGGGCTTGCTGATCGGAAGGTCGGCAGTTCGAATCCCCGTGACGGGGTGAGCTCCCATTGTTCAGTCCCAGCTCCTGCCCACCTAGCAGTTCGAAAGCACGTCAAAGCACAAATAGATAAATAGGTACCGCTCCGGCATTTCCATGCGCTGCTCTGGTTTGCCAGAAGCAGCTTAGTTTAGTCATGCTGGCCACATGACCCAGAAGCTGTCTGCAGACAAACACCGACTCCCTTGGCCTATAGAGCGGGATGAGCGCCGCAACCCCAGAGTTGTCCACCCTGGACCTAATGGTCAGGGGTACCTTTACCTTTATATACCTTTATGTTAGTACTTATACCTTTAATTGGTCCCAATAGTTCACTGACAGCCAGTTCAGTGCTTTCAGAGCTATAGTCCTATCAGGGTGCCCCACTCAACAAGCTAACAGGTGCATTCTATGCTAACTATAGATAGCTGCCACTTTGAGATTTGTCACTGATGGTTGTGATCTATACAGTCAATATAGAGCACACTTTGGTGAGGACAGGTTCCAGTCACCATGGGAGAGGATTGCAGCGAATGCAACATGGACATTGGCTTGTAATAGTAGAGGCTGCGGGAGATGTTGCAGGAATTCCTTACATATTAGATTGGACATCATGTTTTCTCTTTCTGCAGTGCTTTTACATTTCCAGTGTTATCATTTTACCTCAGCCTGTGTTGCAACTTTTACAGATCTTGATTTGTTCTCCCACCCACCCCCACCCCCTCTCAAAATTATTTTCTCCTTCAGGTAGGCCACTTGCTTTGTTTCGAAGCAACTTGACCGAATTAATTCCAGGCGGCGACAGAGTGGTTTATGTTAAACGATCTGCAGCGTCAAAGACAAGCCTCTTACAAGGAGACTGGGAGAATATGGAGTTCTCAGACAAGGAATAATCACTGGGACTAACTTCATCCACTCAAGAGTTGATGATGTGCTTCAGTTCTGCTTCGCGATCTTTCTCTGGGACTTCTCAAGTTAATGGGTGGTGTTTGAATGATCAAAGCAAACCTTCCTTTTTCATAAGATGGAATAACCTGGACAAGTTGTTTACATGATCCCAGGCACAATGGTCAGAAATGTGCACAACTTGATTTAAAGCACCACTAAAGCCTTATAATGGATTGTCAGCAGCTGTGTCAGCCAAGCAGTAGTTGTTACCATGAAAATATCTTGTTGTGCCAGCTCTATGTGGTTGCATCAGTCCAGCTGGGAACAGGCATAGATGGAAGCAGGCTATTATGCACACAGTTCCTGTCCCAGATAACAGTTTTTGTTCCCAACCGACCTGCAAGTAGGTAAATCCGTCCTCATGGTCCCCTCTGAAATGCCTGATCAGCACTGTTAAGCTCTTTTAGGTTTCCTGGCTGCCATCTTCTTTTGGATGCAGGGATCATTGCAGACTCAGGGTGTGTCCAAGTGTCTTAAAGTTTATTAATAAGTATATAGGTCCACCTAGGCTCACACTCCCAGCAGCAAATTCTACTGTTTCACAACAGATCTCATTAGAGAAAGCTCAACTCCCAGTGCTTTCCAGAACTCAAAAGTCTGCAAAATTCTCCCTGTCTTCCTCTCCATCTGAAATTCCTAAATCTAGTGTGTCCTTTTTCGCGGACACACATATTCAGATCTAGATTACATCAAGGGTAGGTATGCCTTCTGCCAAGATGTCTGTACCCTGACATTCTTGACTAGTTATGAGCTATTGATCTCTTAATTTCCCTGACATGAAATGCTTGTCTTAAAGGAACATTACAGTAGCCTTTGTGACTCCATTAACTTCCCAACACCCCTTTCTTAAATACAACAATATATCTGACAAATGATCGTTTTACTATAGCCAGTAAAGAGGAAAGAAAAAGGGACATGTATTTCATTTTTGGATACAGAGTCTCTGCTGGTGGTTTTGGTTTGATGTACAGCTTTTATTTTTAAGTATCAACCTTGGAGGTTTTCTCAGTGTTACTTTCAGTGAAAGAAATCCTGCTGAGCAAAATGTTCAAACTAATTATGTATAAAAAGTGTGTTTTATATAAAGGGATTGCTTTTTTCTTCCCTCTGAAAACAGATTACAGTTCATTTTCTTTTTTAATGGTTATCATATCTTATGTTAAAAAGCTACTACGAAGTGTTAGCCAAAAGCCTATCCTCACAAGTTATTGGCTGACTTGCCATGATGTCATGGAATGTCCATAAACATTCTGACTTCTTAAGAAAGAAATCAGGTCTGTTTCACTTGTTAGTGTCTCAAGTCAGGGATTTGTACATACTATGTATCTACACACCAAGGATGGAATGAAGGTAGATCAGGATCATTTGGTAGAACACTAGTCTTAATTTCCCTTGGCTGGTGAAGAGCAGTCTAAAATGTGTCATGGCTGCCAGAGAGCCCCGCCCCGCCAGGTGGCCCAAATCCTTGACCTGTGTGAGTCTTCGCAGGAGGTAAGCAATAATTTTGGACTCTCTGAGCAGTTTAACAATGCCATCAACAAAATGAGTCTCTATCTTAAGTAATACTACTGAAAAATGAAGAAAACTCGGGGTAGCTGGAAAAGGATCATAAGCCCTATTCAGTTCTGGGACATGAAACAATTCCTATTCTCAGATTTCTTTAATTCTAAACCCGTCCCTTTTGCACAACGTTCTAGTAAAATAAAATTTTTAAAGCCTGAAGTGTATCCACTCCCTGCTGAAGTCAAAGGGACCTCCCTCTGAGTGAACAGAAATAGGCTTATACTGTAAGGAAAGCAATGTGCTTAGCTGTTGTCGGCATTGAAAGCAGCCTGAAATGTTTGTGGCCATATTACAGTGGTTGCTATGCTTTCACATGCAGAATGGTTCCTTGCAATACCTGCCAAGTGTAGCGGTGTCCATGTAGCCTTTGTAAGGTAGGTGAGACATCAAGATTCTTGCTTGGAATGAGGGGAAACTTGAACACATAGCCATCTTCTAACCGTCCCATTTTTCAGG
This sequence comes from Podarcis gaigeae, assembly GCF_964106915.1. Taxonomy (NCBI): domain Eukaryota; kingdom Metazoa; phylum Chordata; class Lepidosauria; order Squamata; family Lacertidae; genus Podarcis; species Podarcis gaigeae. The sequence continues at coordinate 17,637,720 of NC_139678.1, read as the reverse complement.
CAAAAAGAACACTGGCAACATAGCATAAAAACACAATCAAACCATATGCGATAATGCCGGCAGCTTGTTTGGAGGTTCTAGCAGGGGAGCGCAGCTATCGTATACCCTTGACCAAAGAACGGTACACTCCTCCTATCTGGGATGGTCGTCCTCTTCCACTGAGCGCGCAGCTTCGGGAGGAACGCAGATGGAGCGGTGAGGGAGGAAGGGGACACCCACCTAGCCAGCCAGATCAGCCGAATCAACCCGGGCGATCAATGGGGTGACAGATGTCGCAGCCAGATCGCCCTCACATCCGATAATGCCGGCAATGAACTACTTCATGAGAGTTTAAAGCTAAATTATAATATTACTGGAGCACACACATACACACTACAAAATGCAGAGAACAGGAATATAATTATCCTCCACAACATGGTCCCACACCCAATAATATTGGCCTTGGAGCAATACTTATAAGTCATACAGAGTAGACCCATTGAAATCAATGGGCTTGAATGTTATGGCCAGCTTAAGACTTTAGCTTTCAGTGGGTCTAATGTAAGCAACGGGCTTGAGCCGCATTTCAACCATACATTTAAAGCACTATGACACAGCTTTAAACCATCATGGCTTCCCTCAGTGAATTCTGAGAGCTATAGTTTTATTAAGGGAGCTGAGTGTCGCAGAGCTACAGTTCCTAATGTGGTTTAACGATCAGTCCCTCTTCATAGAGGAATTGCATAAGGGAATCTGTGAGAGGGAATAGGGGGTCTCCTAGCAACCTAAAGCTCCCAGAATTCTGTGGGGGAAGCCATGACTGTGGTGCCATAGTGCTTAAATGTATGGTATGAATGTGGGCTTAGCTACAGATTTTAGCGTTTACATTGTTCTTTCAGAGCAGCGCAAGTATTTGGAGGTTTGGGGCTGAATATACACCTTACATGCCCCAATGTTCTCATCTCCACTCTGTGGTGGTGAGAATGTACAGGTGTTCTTACCCAAATGGGTGAAAAAAATCAGCTGGGGGTGATTTTGATAAGCAATAACAGCACCTGCTCAAACCTGCTTTCTCTTAGGCCCAAAATGAAACGAAACAACCCAGATGTTGTTGTTTAGTCATTTAGTCATGTCTGACTCTTTGTTACCCTATGGACCAGAGCACGCCAGGCACTCCTGTCTTCCACTGCCTTCCGCAGTTTGGTCAAACTTATGCTGGTAGCTTCAAGAACGCTGTCCAACCATCTTGTCCTCTGTCGTCCCCTTCTCCTTGTGCCCTCCATCTTTCCCAACATCAGGGTCTTTTCCAGGGAGTCTTCTCTTCTCATGAGGTGGCCAAAGTATTGGAGTCTCAGCTTCAGGATCTGTCATTCCAGTGAGCACTCAGGGCTGATTTCCTTCAGAATGGAGAGGTTTGATGATCTTGCAGTCCATGGGACTCTCAAGAGTCTCCTCCAGCACCATAATTCAAAAGCTTCCATTATTTGGCGATCAGCCTTCTTTATGGTCCAGCTCTCACTTCCATACATCCCTACTGGGAAAACCATAGCTTTAACTATACAGACCTTTGTTGGCAAGGTGATGTCTCTGCTTTAACCCAGATGTAGGTGGCAGTTACACAATTGTGCTGTTGCAATGTCTTAATTTGGAAACCCAGAGGCAACCCCATGTGACTTCATGGCTAAGGCAAACTTTGAACCAAGAACTTTGCAGCTCACAGTTAAGAAAGGCCCACCTACGCTCTTTTCACAGTGGCCAGCCACTTTTAACCCCAGATGCTGTGTTGACCTGTCCGCATGACTATAGGAGTAGGGAAAACTTTTTCAAGAAATTCCTCTGGAAAGTTCTTAAGATGGCATCCTGTGGAGTTACATAGCTATGAAGGTTTCAGCAATGCCTTGTTTGGACAGAGCGCTTAAATATTTGCCACTGTGCTGATGGCTAATGCAGCTGAGAGAACTTTTGTTGATAAGGCCTCATTAACACTCGGCCCGGGGGTCTTATCCCTTGCCATTGTTATGCAGTTGGCCTCAACTCAAATGCACAGCAGAAACCACTTTTCCTGGAGAAGAATCCATTAATGGCTATAGCCTATTTAGCACAAGGATGGTCCTTAGATGGAAGAGGAGAGATTCTACCAGGGCTCAGCGCCTTTTGGCCTTTGTGATTCTGGCTACTGCAGGTTATGAAGAGATAATGAATTATCTTCCACACCTTTCAGTCCTGGGAGATAAAAGAACAACAGGCTTATCAAAAGAAAAAGAGAAAATGGAAGGTCAGTTCCTGGCTTCTTATCAGTCAAACTGAGGAGATGAAGCCTAACCTAAGTCCTAAGCAAGTTTGTGAAGTAATATGTTCCACAGATTTCAGGAAATATTCCTCCATGTAAATATGTCCTGAAGGCCTCTGTTTTCAAAGCTCAGTTTTGTGGTTGTTTTGCATTCAAAGGTGAAACTTAACAATGTTTTCTAGACCTAACTTCATCATCACCACCACTTTTAATTTGTATATTGTCTTTCTATCTTACAATACTCAAGGCGGTTTACAAGCTGAAGAAACAAAGAGTGTACACCTTAAACAATCTAATGCAATACAAAAATGTAATAATAAAACATAGCTTTAAAATAAACAACCTACATGAAATCAAGTAACATTTAACAATCATTAGAATAATATAGAATAATAATATCAGCATATAAAAATTAAACAGAAATCCACTCTTAACAATTACAACAAACAATTTCTAAACTACAATCAACAAAACAACGGCAAGGCACAGTGCATAAAATCAAAATATCTATTAGCTATTTCTTTCTTTTTTTTAAGTAAGATGTGTTGGTGCATGAGAAAACTCTTACAACCATGTTAGGTTTTTCTTTCGGCCAACCAAAATGTCACAGAACAGCATTCAAGCTTTTGAGTCCTGTAGATTATTCATTAAAAAAAAAATCTATCCCTTTTCTCCTTCTCCCATCTTCTCTGTCCCATCTCTTTCCAACTTCTCCCCTACTCTGTTTTGCACAGCCTCTCATTGTTAAAACAGGGGAACAAACTTGTGGCCCTGTAGATAGATGTTGTGACTTCAAGTCCCATCAACTCCAGCTAGCATAGCCAATGGTCATGGGCATGATGGGATCTGCAGTCCACCAACATTGGGAGGGCTGCAGGTTCTCCGCCATTGTCTTAAAAACAACAGCCCCTAAAGAAAGACAGTGAAAAGGGTAATGGTGGTAACCAGTGGAGTGAGCCAGTTTATGTTGGGGTACCGGCAAGCTGTGGGTCCCACACTATCAAACTAATGGTGTAGGGAACATAGTTATTTTACGTATCACAATTAAGAAGCTAGTGGTGGTTTTGTCTTTTAAATAACCTTGTTGCTTGGCTCCAACATGACACAACGGCTGGAGTCAGTTTTCTCTCCATGCTATCAGCTTATCAGCTGTCCCAAGAGACACCTTTGGAGATGAGTTTAGCATGGTGTTTGGAAACCACAGGGGACCAGCTGCAATGGAAATCATGTGTGGCTGGAAGAACAGTATTTCTATACAAAGTGCATCTTTGGAAAGATGTTGCTAGTAGAAGAAAAAGAACTGAGGGCTTTTAGGCAGCGGGGGCGGGGGGACGACATGTTATTAAAACCAGTTTCCAAAAAAAAATTAGTTCCAGATTACAGCAACAGAGATAAAGCAACACCAGCAAACAAAATACTGTGTGCTCTAAAACCCACAGAACTCAAACGGACAAGAACAGATTAAAAAGTATTTACGCTCTGGGGTCACAGAGATAAGTAAAATCAAGGTATTTAGAGACTAGGTCCTCTATTACTGATTGATTGATTGATTGATTGATTGATTGTCCTGTTCAGCTTTACTGGAGAGTGTGGAGGATCAGCCAACCCCGAAACCAGGCTGCTGACCAATCTCATGAACACACAGCCACTAGCAGTGCCATTACATAATTTTGGACTCTGGATTTTTACAAACACACACACATCCTCTTTAGTCTTTCGATCAGGCGTGATGAACCTTAGGCCCTCCAGATGTTTCCCAATGCCAACTCCCATTGGCCCCAGCAAGCATGGCCAGTAGCAAGGAATGTTGGGAATTTGAGTTCAGCAACATCTGGAGGGCCAGAGGTTCCCCTCACCTGCTTCAGATGAGCATTACTGTACTTGCTTCGAAATGTGGCAAGCCAGGCTTCCTGCGCATTTTGCTGAATGGGTCCCAGGACCTCTGCCCAAGAGTTTTGGCCTCCTAGCAGTCACTCACTATTCTCCCCCTCCTCCACATCTCTTGGGAGTAGCTATGCCTGCACAGTTACCAAAGCTCAGTTGCTCAGTGCCAGCACTGCCATTCTGGGCCCCCAATCTCTACATAAGAGCCAGGCCTACCAGGTCAATTGACAAACTGGATACCGGGTCAACTGGCAATGAGACAGCTTCTGATTTGAGATTCAGTGGCTGGGGCCCAGTGGATCAGGGTGGAGCCCTAGGATAGACCCACTAGCACCTGGTAGATCAGGAGAAGAGCCAAACTGGCCTGGTGAAAACGGGAGCAGAGTGTAAAACAAAAGTTCTCATCTGAGCAGAGAATCACCACCACCCACAGTTCCGACTGCTCACTCTGAAATTGCACTTCTTTTCTTGGAGATGTTGAAAGGATGCTGGAACTCTTAAGGCCTGGTATAATGTTTGTTGGAAGCAAGCCTCCTTATTTCTTACCCGAAGTACTAGGTGCGCAGCTTGGGAGTCATTTTGGACTCACAGCTGTCCATGGAGGCACAGGTCAATTCTGTATCCAGGGCAGCTGTCCACCAACTCCACCTGGTACGCAGGCTGAAACCGTACCTGTCCATGGACTGTCTTGTCAGAGTGGTGCATGCTCTAGTTATCTCGCGCTTGGACTACTGCAATGCGCTCTACGTGGGGCTACCTTTGAAGGTGACCCGGAAACTACAACTAATCCAGAATGCGGCAGCTAGAGTGGTGACTGGGGGCGGCCACCGAGACCACATAACACTGGTCTTGAAAGACCTACATTGGCTCCCAGTACGTTTCTGAGCACAATTCAAAATGTTGGTGTTGACCTTTAAAGCCCTAAACGGCCTCGGTCCTGTATACCTGAAGGAGCGTCTCCACCCCCATTGTTCTGCCCGGACGCTGAGGTCCAGCGCTAAGGGCCTTCTGGCGGTTCCCTCATTGCGAGAAATGAGGTTACAGGGAAGCAGGCAGAGGGCCTTCTCAGTAGTGGCGCCTGCCCTGTGGAACGCCCTCCCATCAGATGTCAAAGCGATAAACAACTACCTGACATTCAGAAGATATCTTAAGGCAGCCCTGTTCAGGGAAGTTTTTGATGTGTGACATTTTAGTGTATTTTTGGTCTCTGTGGAAGCCGCCCAGAGTGGCTGGGGAAACCCAGCCAGATGGGCGGGGTACAAATAATAAATTATTATTATTATTATTATTATTATTATTATTATTATTATTACCTCTCTGGGTCCTGCACTGACAAAAAGTGAGCTTTAGTCCCCATGAAAGCACAATTAAGTACTTATTCCCAATAATGTATTCCCAATAATTCCATTACTAATGTCATATAATGTTCTTACGGAGCAATTCATGTGCCCCATTCTTTTCTACTCCTCCATGGCTGTGGCCCAGCTTCCTCCCACCCTTAGATAGGGCAACATTTTGGATTATAGTCTTAAATCTGCAGAACTCCCCCTCCTGCCCACTGTAAGGCAGTTAAAAATGACCCTAATTGCTTTTTCTTTCTCTTCACCCTCCCTTTTGCTTAGCGTGTAGTCAAGCTGGAGAGCTTGGAGAAACTTGTTCACCACTTTGAGATGTTTTGGTTGGTCCAAGAAAGTTATTACACTGCTGTGATTTAAAAGTCTGTACAAAATAATAATAATAATAACAAAATCAACTTTTACTTAGTGTTTAATAAAATAAAAAAATTGCTCCTGTCAAGTATACAGTGGTACCTCAGGTTACATATGCTTCAGGTTACATACGCTTCAGGTTACAGACTCCGCTAACCCAGAAATATTGCTTCAGGTTGAGAACTTTGCTTCAGGATGAGAACAGAAATCGTGCTCTGGCGGTGCGGCAGCAGCAGGAGGCCCCATTAGCTAAAGTGGTGCTTCAGGTTAAGAACAGTTTCAGGTTAAGAACAGATCTCTGGAAGGAATAAAGTACTTAACCTGAGGTACCACTGTACAAGCTTTTGAAGGTATTTCTACTCATTTCTTTCTCCCTTTCAGTACAGAAGTCAATGAAACATAATCACAACCCCACTCTCCCTTATGCTGCATTTGCCATGGTTATGCTATTCTAGTTTTCGTCCATCCTTTTTTAGATCTGTGCCTGCCTTTAACCAAAACCTGTAGTCTGGGACCCAATATCCCATATAACCATAATGTATAATCGTTTTCGATCTTTCCCCTCCCATCCTACTCTGAAGCCACTGAGCCAAACAATAAACAACAAAAATAAGTGATCGTTCCAATTAGTGTGACCTGCCTTAGGTCATCATGACCCAACAGTGAACAAGCAATGCATAAGCCAATTATTGCTCTGTGGGAGGACAGATGTAGTCACTTCGCATCTCTGAATCATCCAAACATCCCCTTTGATACCAGTTTCTTCGGGATGTTTTGATCTACTGCCAGAGCCCTCTCCAGGGGCACCATTTTAGGAGCTGAAACATGGCTGCTCTCCTCCCTGGTCCAAACTAGCTCTTCAGAACTTTCAACCTTTCTGGGGGTTAACAACTTTGGTGCTGGGTGTACAGTAGAAACTTTGAGGTCCTCCCTCCCTCCCACCCCCCCCCCCCGGGCAATGATGTTCAGACAGAGAAAACAAAGCTCCTTCCTTTTCTTCTTTGAAGATCAGAGAGAAAGTTTAGGAGCAGCCTGGAGATGGTTTATGGAGTTCAAAGTACAGTACCTAGTTATTAAAATGTGATTAAAGCTTTTCTGTCTCTTTAAATGCATAAATATGCAGATGAAAGGAGGCACGTGGTTTGGCAGGTAACAATCCTCTCTGTAGCCTCCCCCCCCCCAGCTTAATTATACCTTGTCAGAGCGGCTGCTTTCATAGCAATGAAAATGATTTAAGAGTTAGGGAAAAGCAGAGAAAGTGTGGTGTGGACTATGTCTTAGAAGGGGCTTTCTGCTGCCTTATAAACTGCCTGTCAGCCTGGCCTGGCCTGGCTGTGAATCTGCCCATAAAAGCTGGAGAGAAAGTGGATATGTTTTTCCAGCCATAGGCCTTGCATGCATCACGGGTAAAGTCTCTTTCTTCGGCCCCCACTCCCCAACCCCATCCGCTTACTAGAAATTATGCCACAAGGTATTTTGCCAAGGCAAGCTAACCTACTTCCTAGAACAAACTAATCATGGAATTGTAGAGTTGGAAGGGACTAAGAGGATCATGCTGGGAACACCACACTTTCCAAATGTACTGGATACGTGCAGGATTCATAAATTTAGGGGGGGGGGGCTACAGGCCATGCGGTCCAGCAATTTGGCTTGATGTAGGAAATCTAGATCTCAAGCATGCTCAACAAATATCTGTCCATACTCAGCGGTTCAGCTGTTGCTTAAAGACCCCCATTGTTCAACCACTCTTCCTAGAAAGATTTTCCTAATGTTCATAAGACTACAGCCTGCTGGATCAGAATACCAGTTGCTGCAAACACTAGAACTTGTGGACATCCAATGAATCTGAAAATATTGGAAGATTAAGGATAAAGGTAAAGGTAAAGGGACCATTAGGTCCAGTCGTGGCCGACTCTGGAGTTGCGACGCTCATCTCGCTTTATTGGCCGAGGGAGTCGGCCTACAGCTTCCGAGTCATGTGGCCAGCATGACTAAGCCGCTTCTGGCGAACCACAGCAGCACACGGAAACGTCGTTTACCTTCCTGCCGGAGCGGTACCTATTTATCTACTTGCACTTTAACGTGCTTTCAAACTGCTAGGTTGGCAGGAGCAGGGACCAAGTAACGGGAGCTCACCCCGTCGTGGGGATTTGAACCGCTGACCTTCTGATCGGCAAGTCCTAGGCTCTGTGGTTTAACCCACAGCGCCATCCGCATCCCTAAGATTAAGGATAGATGAAAGCAAATACTTCACACAGCGCACAGTTAAACTACAGAATTCACACTTGAGTTTCATCCATGCTGCACCAGAGAGATGGTTAATACCAGTAACCTCCCTCCCTGAAACCACGGCAGTTCGTGGATCAAAAGCTTTAGTTTGATTTTTCCCCCATCTATGATTGGTGTGGGACTCCTCCTTTTTGTGCGATAATACCAAGCTCGTTTCGTAACGTTGATTGATGTTACGCTAGGGAGTTGTCAAGGCATGCCTGAACTGACTTTTTTCAGAAATGGGGTTGAAAGAACAGAGGCAAATAATCAGGATAAGGGATGAAGATCTTAGCATTACCAAGCTTACTAAAAACCAACAAATTGCTGGGTCCAGATGGCATCCTTAAAAAAACCTCAGATCTGAAATTGCTGAAGTTCCTTGGACCCTTCAGTCTTCATCTAAGCTTCTTCACCAGATCCCTCTTCCAAGGAAATATTTGGAGGGTAGCAACAAGGGTCAGGATCAGCCCCAGTCAGCATGGTGATTAAGCCTGGATGAGGGGAGATAAGGTCCGGAAATACCTAGTGAACACCACGTTGGCTAACTTTGCCCTATGCTGTCCTATTTTTCTAGTTACAATGCAGCCTTGCATTGCTCCACAGTGACATCCAAGCAGGTGCAAGGCAAATATTGTGGCAATGAGAATGAAGGGTGGGACATGGTTGACAACATGCTCTGGTTATCTCCAGCTTGGATTACTATAACACACTCTATGTGAGGCTACCTTTGAAGGTGACTTGAAAACTACAACTAATCCAAAACGTGGCAGCTAGACTGGTGACTGGGAGTGACCACCGAGACCATATAACACCAGTCCTAAAGGATCTTCACTGGCTCCCAATGCATTTCCAAGCACAATTCAAAGTGTTGGTATGGATCTTTAAAGTCCTAAATGGCCTCAGCCCAGTGTATCTGAAGGGGTGTCTCCACCTCCATCATTCAGCCTGGACCCTGAGGTCCAGCTCCGAGGGTCTTCTGGTGGTTTCCTCCCTATGATAAGTAAAGTTACAGGGAACCAGGCAGAGGGCCTTCTCGGCAGTGGCACCGCCCCCTGTGGAATACCCTCCCATCAGATGTCAGGGAGATAATTACACAACTTTTAGAAAACATCTGAAGGCAGCCCTGTTCAGGGAAGTTTTTAATGTCTGACATTTTACTATTTTTTATATTTTGCTGTAAGCTGCCCAGAGTGGCTAGGGAAACCCAGCCAGATGGGTGGGGTATAAACAATAAAACAACAACAGCAACATTTTATTTTAGTTTCTTGGGATCATTGAACCATTCATCATTTATCATGAGGCTGGCAGCTTATTAGTTAATAAGGTGATGGGCTCTGTATAGATGTGTAAACTTAAACAAATGAAAAACTGCATCTGAGAAGGGATGGCCTCCTGTCTGCAAATGACATGTATCATTAACACTGCTTGAGGAGGGACTCTTTCTGACTGATTCGCTTTCCCCAAGATCAGTCTTTAGCTCTGCAGCTTGTGCACCAGTGATGTGATCAAACAGCATTATCTGGGACTAAATTAAAGTGCTGCACTGCCTTCATTAATCCAAATTAACTGGGTTTGATCAGCCTGTCACTGCTTAATTTGTGAGAGAGACTTGGGAATGTACAGCTGCCCGTAACATAGGCTACATTATTAAAAGAGGGCAAACACAAACCAATAATAATAATAATAATAATAATAATAATAATAACAATAATAATAATAATAATTTATTTATACCCTGCCCCTCTGGCCGGGTTTCCGCAGCCACTCTGGGCGTCTCCCAACGAAATATTAAAATACAATAGTTTGTTAAACATTAAAAGCTTCCCAAAACAGGGCTGCCTTCAGATGTCTTCTAAAAGTCAGATAGTTGCTGTTCTCTTTGACATCTGGTGGGAGGGCATTCCACAGGGTGGGTGCCACTACCGAGAAGGCCCTCTGCCTGGTTCCCTGTAACTTGGCTTCTCACAGTGAGGGATCCGCCAGAAGGCCCTCAGCGCTGGACTTCAGTGTCCGGGCAGAACGATGGGGGTGGAGATGCTCCTTCAGGTAACTAAAGGGTGAATGTCCTCCTCTGCATGTGGCGGGCTGGCGATGCTGGTTGTGGGACAGGCCAGGGGGAGTCATTGGTGTTCCTACCTGTTAAATAGTGGGTAGACATAGCAGACGACGCAGCGATTTCTCCTAAACAGCTCTTTATTTGTAAGCTGGAACAGAACTGAACAGCAAACAGCTCAGCCGGCCTGCTTTTATAGGCAGCCGGCTGTCAACACTGTAGCAACAACAACCCAGGGTTTCCCGCCTAAAGTAACTGACGTGGACCTGAGTGAAAACTATATACATGATACTCCTGGTGACCAGGGTGAGAACTTCAATACATAACACTACCTAAAGGGGTGATCCTACCTAAAGCCTGTGTGTGCATGTTACAGATAGGTAGCCGTGTTGGTCTGCCATAGTCAAAACAAAAAAATTCCTTCCAGTAGCACCTTAAAGACCAACTAAGTCAGTTCTTGGTATGAGCTTTCGTGTGCATGCACACTTCTTCAGATACACTGAAACAGAAGTTTCCAGACCCTTCTATATAGTGAGAAGGTGGGGAGGGGTATTACTCAGAAGGGTGGTGGGAATGGGTGATTGGCAGATAGCTGTGATGAGCCTGTTGACGACTCTTAACGACTGCAATAGGTCTTACAGGAAAAAGCAAGGGGTGAAAAGGTGAAAAATGGCTTTGTCATGTATAATGAGATAAGAATCCAAGGTCTTTGTTCAGACCAGGTCTCTCCATGGTTTTAAGTTTGGTGATAAGTTGCAATTCAGCAGCTTCTCTTTCCAGTCTATTTCTGAAATTCCTTTGTAGTAAAACAGCTACTTTGAGATCTTGTATAGAATGTCCTGGGAGATTGAAGTGTTCTCCTACTGGTTTCTCTGTCTTGTGATTCCTGATGTCCGATTTATGTCCGTTTATTCTTTGGCGTAAGGTCTGGCCTGTTTGTCCAATATAGAGAGCTGAAGGACACTGTTGGCATTTGATGGCATACACAATGTTAGACGATGAGCAATTAAAAAGCCATTTTTCACCTTTTCACCCCTTGCTTTTTCCTGTAAGACCTATTGCAGTCGTTAAGAGTCGTCAACAGGCTCATCACAGCTATCTGCCAATCACCCATTCCCACCACCCTTCTGAGTAATACCCCTCCCCACCTTCTCACTATATAGAAGGGTCTGGAAACTTCTGTTTCAGTGTATCTGAAGAAATGTGCATGCACACGAAAGCTCATACCAAGAACTGACTTAGTTGGTCTTTAAGGTGCTACTGGAAGGAATTTTTTTGTTTTGTGTGTGCATGGTTTGTGAACTGAATTTTCCTTGTAAACAAAGACCAGTTTATAATTGTGAAACCCAGCCAATGCTACGCTCCAAACAAACCATGCAAAACCTACCTACCTATTAATTTAATTCCATTTATACCCCACCTTTCTTCCAACATGGAACCCAAGGCTGCATACATTATTATTATACAGTCACCCATCCAGGGACTGACCTGATCCAGACCTGCTTAGCTTTGAAAAAGCAATGGTCTCGCATGCCTTCAGACCATACATTGCTACTTCTTTGACTATACAGGTTGCTGCTGTTTTTGCTCCAGTGTTCCAGTTTAAACTGATTTCAATGTGATCTGAAGCTTGCTTCCTTTCCCACTCACAAATGGGAGCTGTTTCCCCATGTTTTTATTTCACTTGGCAGAAATGCGTGCTAAGGAGTTACTGCTAATGAAATCGCTGATCCTTGAGCAGAGTAGAGATGATTTTGCTATCCACCACAAAAACAAGTGACAAAGCTTTACTGCAGAACAGTCTTTAAAAAGTTACAAATAAACGTTACAAAATACATATACACATTGCTCTTAAACAAACTAGCAATGCTGCCCAGTCTTCCTTTTAAGTACTTAATACAGTCCCAGAACCTTTCCTCTCTTTGGTCCCAGAGAGCAAAATCCTACTTGTTTATCATTGCAACTCAGGTTTCCAGGTTTCCATATATCTTATAAATGCAATGCAGCCTGCCTAGTTGCACCTAAGTTTCACCCAAAGTGTATGGGATGTGGATAAAATGAGTAATATGGGAAGTAGAATGCTTTTTTAAAAAAGCAACAAAATATAGACTCTCCCCCTCCATTACATGAGTTATTTTTATTTCAGATGCTGCAGCAAAGGAACATTGTTTCTGGCTCCCAGCTGCATGAGGACAGTTTTGGAGTGACACACTATGCTGAACAATAACAATAACAATAACAATAACAATAACAATAACAATAATAATAATAATAATAATAATAATAATAATAATAATTTTTTATTATCTATACCCTGCCCATCTGATTTCCCCAGCCACTGGGCAGTTTCCAACAAAATATAATAAACATACTGCTGAACATATGTAAAGTCTTGATTCATAGCCAATTGGTACATGATTTTGATTTATCCTTTTTCCATACTGTATCTTTTGTTATTCTGTAAAGAAAATAAAATTATATATATATTTTTATCTATATTAAGGGGAATGCTTATGCGAGAATAAATTTGTTAGTAATTCTAGAGGTGACAAGATTATTCACTGCTGCAAACAGACTAATCTGAGCATTCAAAGTGGTCCTGCATTTCTTCCAAGGAAGTTTCAAAACTGATTTTAGCTAATACAGTACGTAGTCTGGTTAGCCTTGCTGAGAAAAGAAGCTATTTCCTCTACTGCCACCTGGTGTATTTAGGGGGAACTTCCTCACCAGAAAATAAGAATGTACTGCACAGTGGTACCTCGGGTTACATACGCTTCAGATTACAGACTCCGCTAACCCAGAAATAGTACCTCGGGTTAAGAACTTTGCTTCAGGAGGAGAACAGAAATCGTGCAATGGTGGCACAGCGGCAGCAGGAGGCCCCATTAGCTAAAGTGGTGCTTCAGGTTAAGAACCATTTCAGGTTAAGAGCAGACCTCCAGAACGAATTAAGTACTTAACCCGAGGTACCACTGTAGTTTGTTTGTTTTGATGCAACACATTAAAGGGAGCAGTTTTGTTTTGTTTTCATTTTTTAAATGTGATTGAGCTTCTAAAGAAAACTTCAAGGATTTGGCAAAGGCTGCACAGTGTTCCATAATCTGCTGTGGTTTCAGTTCCAGGTTTTCATGTGAGGTAGCTTGTTCCCTATACAAACAGGGATGTAGCTCAATGATTAGGGTTGCTATACGTCCAGGATCTCAAAGGCAGAGTTGACATCAATTGAAAAATTGTGGCTTTTTGGCATTTTTAGGTTTTCCTTTAAAAAAAGTTCAACAACCTTTGGGGTGTCCTGGTTTTGAAATATGGGAACCCTATCAGTGATACAGAGACGCGGGTGGCGCTGTGGGTTAAACCACAGAGCCTGGGACTTGCTGATCAGAAGGTCGGCGGTTCAAATCCCTGCGACAGGGTGAGCTCCCGTTGTTCTGTCCCAGCTCCTGCCAACCTAGCAGTTTGAAAGCACGCCAAAAAAGTGCAAGTAGATAAATAGGTACTGCTCCGGCGGGAAGGTAAATGGTGTTTATGTGCGCTGCTCTGGTTCGCCAGAAGCGGCTTAGTCATGCTGGCCACATAAAGCGAGATGAGCGCCGCAACCCCAGAATCGGTCACAACTGGTCCTAATGGTCAGGGGTCCCTTTACCTTTACCTTTTTAGAAACGTCCTTGCTTAGATGAGTGTACCCAGATGCTTAGAAAGTTGAGGTAATTTTAATCTGCTTTAATATTTTAACTTTTGTACGTTTTAAAATTTGTTTTCAAATTTTTCTTGATTTTCATCTTTATGTAATCCGCTTTGAGGTGTTTGGTGTGTTTTTTTTTACAATCAAGCAATGTATAAATTTCATGAAATAAATGAATAAATAAATAAAAACTGGACCCTTTCATCCCCCCACTGTCACCTGTTATTTTGTTTTTTGTACTGCTTCAAATTTAAACGCTTTCCTGAGCCTAATGATAATTCCCTTTTGGACACAGGTGATCATTTTGACTGCTGGACAACTGGCACTTGCAGAAATGAATGTGCTATTAGGATGATGATGATTACAGTAACTTATCCCAATATTTTACAAACAGAAAAACCCCCGAATTAGATAGAAGGAATTCGGTGCCCTTTTTGGACCATCTTTGCGATATAAAATATTCATGTTTTTTTGCCACAGGATATGCAAATACTTGCCTTGAGGGAACAGGGTATTCCTACCAATAATTTAACACCACAAATTAACTGCTTCACTTTCCTGATGTATCTCCCCCCCCCCCCCCGTCTCCCCAGACTCAATTTGTTCCACAACCTCTGATACCCTACCAAGATCTATATTCCTGCGCATTTTGGGGAGACTCCTTGTGTATCCTGAAGCGTGATCTTTAATTATCCACATCACCATGCCATTCTGGAAATGTTATGCATGAGGGGAAAGGCAAGGCCTCTCTAGGAATAGGAATATTCATTTCATTGTAGGACAGTGTAATTATTCTTGCCATCAAAGGAGGGAGAGACTAATAAGAAGCTGGAGGGGTGATTCATCTCCCCTCCATTCCGTGGCTTCAAAGGCAACTTTTCAAAAGCATAATTAAACAGCTTGAGCGCTAAACCCGCCTTTTGGTTTTTAGTTTTTATTTTATATAAAAAAGCTAATTTCTTTCTAATAGGGAGACATAAAGTGGACGGTAATCTCCCAGCACAGCCATACATACTTTCCTGTAATGAGCTAATGGAACATAGCTTCAATCTCCTCTTAAAACTGCATCCACTTTCCTTTTGGCAAATCAGTGGTTGATTTGTTTGTGCGTTAATGATGTCTTCCTTTTAATTGCAGCAGTGGTTCAGACCACTGTCTTTGCACAGGACGGTTCATTACCGATGAAGAGGTTTGGCTTGAGAAGCGTGTAAATGAAAACTTACCCAGAACTGCAGCTGCAGTTTCATTTTGGGTCCTAACAGCTGTGCACTGATGCAACAAATGGCTGCTTCTAGCCAGCGATGCTTATTAGCACCCCTGTTGTAATAAAAGCCTTTCTAGGTGGTTTCTCGCAGGAGTGTGCAACAAAGGGCAGGAATTGTCAAAGGAGCACATAATCGCAACCCAAAAGCACTCAAACCAGTTTAAAACAGTTGAAATCATTCTCTATCTGCCTTGAAATGATTCAGTCATGAAGAGCTGTATTGAATGATCACATAAATCCATCACATGCGGTGCCAGATTTACATATAAGCTAAACAAGCTGTAGCTTTGGGCCCCACTTTCTTGGGGGCCCCCAAAAAAATTAAAGGGAAAAAAACCCTGGATGTACATTTCCAAAATATAAGATAAAAAACAAATAAAATAAAACCAACAGACAGCAACAGTGTTTTGTGTTGTGTAGGCTCCTATGATGTAAGTAATGGGCCCCGCCTGCTAGCCTGCTCCCTAAAATATCACTGGTTTGCTTATTTCTATATATAGGATGCCTACATTCTGCATGTGCAAATGGCTTTAGATACCCATTAGGTCCATAAATTACCATATAGCATATATTCAACACAAAACACATATATGCAACACAAGACAATTTGTTGTTGACAAAGGACAGCTGGACATATAAAGGGCCCCATTACCTTCAGTAGCTTAGGGCCTCATCAAACCTAAATCTGGCCCTAGTCAGATGGTGCCAGAAGTGCTGGATGAAGAATGTGACACTCCACTGGGCCAGCCCTACCATTAGGTCAAGTGCAGTAGCTGCCTTCAGCAGCAGATGCTGAGTGGCAGGAAGCGGAAGCAAAGTATCGGGAGGACAGAGCATGTGTTTCCCGTGGGTCCTGCCCTATACCCGCTATTGCCTACCAGCTGACACTGCCCTGTTGGCAGTGCTGAAGTAAGATCCAGCTGCTAGTTCTGTATGTGAAATGAAGGTGGCACCATCTTGTCCTTCACCTCAGGAGGCAACATACTGTATCTTGAGTGTCAACTCTGCAGGGAAACAACAGCTTGTAAAGTTCTCAGAATGGAAGAACCCCACTCCTCAATTGAATCAAAGTTATTCCAGAATAAGAACGGAGAGGAAATAGAGAGTCTGTGTTTGCCTTTATAAAGAAACAGCCTCTGGAAGAACACTGAGGGGATTTTGGGGGCTGAGACATTAAAGGGGTAGAGGCTTTGAAAAATATGAATGTTAACAGCTTTCTGGTTACTTTCAGGTGTGAAGTTCTTGGCTGCTTTTACTTGAAAATCTTTGGGGGTTTTTAAAAAAATGCTATGTTGTAGTTATATTTTGGGTCGGATTCAACTAAATACTGTAACTGTCCTAGCAGGAGCCAGGGCAAAATGGCTAGACCCATTTTGCTCCTGCTGCCACAGGAGGAGGGAGGAGGGGGAGGGAGATTGGGAGAATAGAAAGGGGGGTACTGTATCATCTTTGCTTCCCCACCGTAGCTCCTCAGGCTGCATCACAAACTGTTTTTGAGGGTTACCGATATTTTCAGACATAGTTTGTCATGTCGCAGAAGGGCAGATGGGCTGCTCTGCTACAAAAATAAAATAAAATCCACTGGGCATGCAGACTTATTCACGCAGTCCTCTGAACTGCGGCTTAGGCTTGCAAATGTAACAGTGCGCAGGGAGGGTAAATCAAATGAGTGCCTTTATGATGAAGCGCATGTCTTCTTCTCCTTACACGAGAGACTCATTATCCCAGTTAGACGTTTTCCTTCTGCAGTCAGAACTAGGCCAGCTAATTTTGATCGCGCTGCTATACCCTGCCTTTGGACAAAAAAGGCAGCTCTGGGGACCTGCGTGTTGAAGATGTGGAACACAAGCATACTTATATAGAATAAGAAGCAAAGGGATTCTTTAAAGCTCCGGCCTCAGTCAGTACTCTGCAGCAGAGGTCCTTGAAACATCACTCTAATATCAATTAGATTCTTCACCGTTGGGCCTTTGGGCACTCCAGAGAGAGAGAGAGAGAGAGAGAGAGAGAGAGAGAGAGAGAGATGAAGGAAGGGAAGGAGCTCTTCTTCCAATAGCCAGTAGAAGAAGAAGAAGAAGAGTTTGGATTTGATATCCTGCCTTTCACTCCCCTTCAGGAGTCTCCAAGCGGCTAACATTCTCCTTTCCCTTCCTCCCCCACAACAAACACTCTGTGAGGTGAGCAAGGCTGAGAGACTTCAGAGAAGTGTGACTGGCCCAAGGTCACCCAGCAGCTGCATGTGGAGGAGCGGAGATGCGAACCCGGTTCCCCAGATTACGAGACTACCGCTCTTAACCACTACACCACACTGGCTCTCCTAGTAGGCAACTAGGCAGCTCAGGACTAGCTCACTTCAGAGACCACCTTACCAGTCGTAGCTGGGTGCTGTGATCTTTGGGGAAGTTTCTCCTGCAAGTTCCAAAGAGTGCAGAAGCCCAGCTCCTCCAAATGTTCCTATTTTCCAGGGACAATCCTGGATATACAGAAGCTGTCCCAGTTTCTGATTTGATTCTGGAATGTCCCGCTTTTCCTCATCAGAGAAATGTTGGGGGGTACGGAGTTATGTCACCTATGACCCAAGGAGATGCAACCTTTAGAAGGCAGCCCTTCTAAAGGAAAGTTTTTCTTACATTTAATGTTTTATATACAGTATGTTGGAAACTGCCCAGAGTGGCTGAGGCAACCCAGTCAGATGAGCAACATATAATAAATTTTTAAAAATGTTGTTGTTGTTGTTGTTGTTGTTGTTGTTATGGAATAGGATGTCCCTGTTTTCATCAGAGAAATGCTGGAGGGTGTAGAAGCCTTATCTGCAGTAACTCAAAGCTCCAGCGCTCTCTGGCTTTTTTTTTATTTTTAAAGCACTGATTGCATGTGCCATCTAATTTAAACCCATATTGTGTATGAGTTCAGGGTTCGAATTCTGCATATTCCTAGATCAACTAGATGACCCTCAGGGTCTCTTCCATCTCTATGATTCTTTTACAGTGGTACCTTGGGTTACAGACACTTTAGGTTACAGACTCCGTTAACCCAGAAATAGTACCTCAGGTTAAGAACTTTGCTTCAGGATGAGAACAGAAATCGCATGACGGCGGTGCGGTGGCAGAGGGAGGCCCCATTAGCCTGGTACCTCAGGTTAAGAACAGTTTCAGGTTAAGAACGGACCTCCAGAACAAATTAAGTTCTTAACCTGAGGTACCACTGTACCATTTACTCAAGGGTGTTCAGTTTTGGAAAAAGAAAATAGAGGCAGTTACCTGCATAGTCCAACAGAGGGCAGTAACATATACTTGTGTGCACACAATAAATATACTAGACTTTTATAATAACCCTTAAGAAACAGAGAAGGGGGAAGATTGAGGATTTTTAAAACATATGGAAATCTGTAAGGATTGGCCTTACAGGTCTCAAGGCTATTTGTATAACTGCCTAGGGAGCTGGTGTCTGCTCCAGGGATGTACATGCTCCAAAAATAGAAATATAAAAAGCTCCCTTTTGCAGCACAAGAAAACTATTGGTCCATCTCTACCAGGCAGAGGCTCTCCAGGGTCTCAAATAGGATTATTTACTAGGCCTCTCTTGAGATGAGGCCTGTCCCTGCTAAAATACTGTGACTATTATTGTATGCTGTGGCAGTGGCTAGAACCCTGATTGCGAAAAATTGGGGGAAAAGAAATAATCCCAATATATAAGAATGGCAAGATAAATTATTTAGTTATGTTGAACTGGCAAGATTGACAGATGCGATCAGAGGTTATAGCAAACAAAAATTTCAAAAAGATTGGAAGAAATATAGTAATTACCAGAAAAAAAGCAATGCCCGCAAATTACTACTTGGACTTGTTTTAATTATCTTTTGCAAATGGATTTATGGTCAGAATAAAATATTTAAATAGAAATATAAAAAGAGTTAGTAAGAAGATAAAAGGAAGCTGATTATTATGGTTGATAACAGACCCGTGTAGAGGATGAAGGAAGTCATCAAAGAAAATGGATCTGAAATTTGGTTAAAATACAGTGGTACTTTGAGTTACATATGCTTCAGGTTACATGCGCTTCATGTTACAGACGCTTCAGGTTACAGACTCCGCTAACCCAGAAATAGTACCTTGGGTTAAGAACTTTGCTTCAGGATGAGAACAGAAATCGTGCAGCAGCAACGCAGCGGCAGCAGGAGGCCTCATTAGCTAAAGTGGTACCTCAGGTTAAGAACGGTTTCAGGTTAAGAACAGACCTCCAGAACGAATTAAGTAGTTAACCCGAGGTACCACTGTATACCGTCCATTAGAGAATTTGTTAGGTATGCTTTTATTTTTGTTATGGTTCTTTTTTGTTAATATTGTTATTTCTTTTCTGTTTTGCCTTTTTTCTATTTCTTTTTTCATTTTTATTTGATATAAAATGTATGTCTCTGTGTTATGTTTGTTTGTCTGCACATTAATTAAATAAATAAATAAATAAATAAATACCTTGACTATTTTGCTACTATTTTTTTCCCTGTTGGAGAGGTGCTGGGGCAAGCATTTTGGCTTGCTAGACAGAATTAATCTCCCCTCTCCTCCCCTTTCATGTGCTGTCCTGGGGGTTCTCCCATTACCCCCCTAAAGCCAGTTTCAAGGGCATGGGGCACATGGTGGGGGGAGACTATTGCACAAACAATAGTCCTTGCACAGGGTTTCTGCCAACAGAACCACGTAGTTGAATAGTCTCCTAAAGATTGTTTGGTCATACCTAGGGACGCAGGTGGCGCTGTGGGTTAAACCACAGAGCCTAGGACTTGCCAATCAGAAGGTCAGTGGTTCGAATCCCCGTGACAGGGTGAGTTCCCATCGCTCTGTCCCTGCTCGTGCCAACCTAGCAGTTCGAAAGCATGTCAAAGTGCAAGTAGATAAATAGGTACCGCTCTGGCAGGAAGGTAAACGGTGTTTCCGTGCACTGCTCTGGTTCACCAGAAGCGGCTTAGTCATGCTGGCCACATGACCCGGAAGCTGTACGCTGGCTCCCTCGGCCAATGAAGCGAGATGAGCGCCGCAACCCCAGAGTTGGTCACGACTGGACCTAATGGTCAGGGGTCCCCTTTACCCTTTTACCTAGGAGTGCCCCTGAGGAAGATGTCCAAAATGTGTTTTTCTCAATAAACAAAGTCCTGGAGAGCCAGTGTGGTGTAGTGGTTAAGAGTGGTAGTCTTGTAATCTGGTGAACCGGGTTCGATTCCCCGCTCCTCCACATGCAGCTGCTGGGTGACCTTGGGCCAGTCACACTTCTCTGAAGTCTCTCAGCCTCACTCACCTCACAGAGTGTTTGTTGTGGGGGAGGAAGAGAAAGGAGAATGTTAGCCACTTTGAGACTCCTTAGGGTGGTGAGAAAGCAGGATATCAAATCCAAACTCTCTCTCTCTCTCTGTGCCCCTAAAAACTTCACCACCACTCTTCTCCACATCCCGCAACCGCCCCTGCTGTGCTAATACTATTGTACTTATTTATTTACGTTTGTATACCGCTGACAAATTATCTCTGGCCGATGACACGTATAATGTAAAAGCCACAAAAGGTTTTTAAAGCAAGCAAAATGCCACAACCACAACTGCAACCATACATATATGCTAGCCGGGTTTACGGTTGAGCAACAATCTCTGGTGTTGGCTCCTGCCTGAGAGAGGATTTCTCCTTCTTGTGATCCGAGATGAGCATCTTCCCAGAGGTTTGAATTAGCCACAGTTGAGCATTACAAGGCAAAGCTAAGGGAGCCTTTGCTTGTGAGTCTCCATCAGACTCACAGTATAAATTTCTCTGGGTTGTATTAATGTAATTTTCATGTAACATCTCCCCTATCTGCTACACACACACACACACACACACACACACACACACACACACCTTTTTAGCAGCACTTAGGATAATGTGGAAGTTTTGTTATTGTACTGTAAGGTGAAAGTCAACACAAATATTAATCGCAGGCCCATTTAACAGATTTGCATTGAACCAAGCAGTCATCCAGCTTCATTCCTCCCTGACTCAAATGAAAAATGAATTAACACAACAAGAAAGGCCATTTAAAAGAAATGCTTTCAATCTTGACTCCCTATGGAATCAGCTGCTTGTTATCCTTTAATTGCGCTGTTGTTATTATTATTATTATTGCACCCACCTACCCACACAACTGATACAAGCGCATCATAGTGAGGCATCCATATAAGAAAACATGAGATCTGCCATGAAGACTTAGACAAATGGTCCATTCAGATCTGCATCTTGTCACTGAGGGATTAACTATGCTATTCTGTGCATGCTAATGGCCAATGGCATTCTTAAGGGAAAGCACTTACATTGTAGGAGAGAGGGTTTAAAAGTGAACTAGCAGTGGATGGTCCATGCGGTCACAAAGAGTTGGACACAACTAAACAACAACAAGCAGTGGATGGAGGGGATGCTGAATCCTTTCCCTGCCTTCTGTGTTTCCTCTCAAAATCTTCCTACTGGCTTTTCTCCTTCTTTTCCTGGAGAGCTTCAGACAGATGCTTTGCCCTCTAAATGTGGGTGCAGATTTATTT
This sequence comes from Podarcis gaigeae, assembly GCF_964106915.1. Taxonomy (NCBI): domain Eukaryota; kingdom Metazoa; phylum Chordata; class Lepidosauria; order Squamata; family Lacertidae; genus Podarcis; species Podarcis gaigeae. Next base: position 17,616,035 of record NC_139678.1, on the reverse strand, counting down.
ATTTATTTGCAGATTTATAAACTGCCCCACAACCAAAATCTACTGTACACAGAAAAGCAGCTTGCTTATGCTAGCTTTGTGGCAGGTGGATCACTGTTGCTTGCTGCCTTTAAATATAAAAGCTGAAAGTGAGATCTGTACTTGCTGGAGTCCAGAGGATGCACAGAAGAGCCTTGAAGGGGTATTGGAAGACACAAGATTTACCCACCCGGGAAGAATGGCAGATGAAGTTGATGGACTATATGGAACTGGCGGAAATGACTGGCAGAATCCGAGACCAGGGAGAAGAGTCGGTGGAAGAAGATTGGAAAAAGTTTAAAGACTATTTACAGAAATATTGTAAAATTAATGAATGTTAGAAAAATGTGGGAATGAAGTTATATGGCTTTCGTAGAAATGTTATAAGGAATTAAGTATAAATACATTATATTAGAGTATTAAAAGAAAAAATAAGGTTAGAATATGTTAAGATAATTATAGGATAGAAAACAGAGGAAGATGGAAAGGAATTGCTGAAACAATTAGCAGAAGTGGAATACGAAAAGGGAGGTGTGAGGAGGTCGTTGAAATAAGTGAATGAAGGATAGGATGCTGAAATTGTATGATGTGTTTTAAACTGTCTTTATTTTGTTGTGTTAGTCTAATGTGTTAGTGTTGTGTGGTGTTTTTGTATTGTATTGTATTGTCCATTTTGTTTTGTAGTGTTTAAATTGTTGGAAAATTAATAAATATTATTTTTTTAAAAAACAAAAAACAACAACAGAAGAGCCTTGAAGGGCTATGCGTGACTTCTAAGCTGCATCTTCCCAGGTTTGTTTACAGAGTGAAGCGCAGCAACAGCAGGAAGAATGGGAGGAAGGAAATTGCCTTAATATAAAGGAAACCCTGGCCTTCTAAAAAGATCAGCTCTTTGTATTCCTTTATTAGCAGGATGCCCCATTTCGAATCCCTCTTACCATTTGCTTTATTTCTGAGACAGACCATCTCAGAAAAGGTTTAATCTCAATATGGTGTGATGGTTAAAGTGTTGTCTTAAGACCCAGGAGACCAGGGTTCACATCTCTTCTCCCTCTTTAATCCCTGCTCAGTCTCGAAGATGCTCTTAAAAGAGGTAGACAGATTCATGGAGAGTAAGGCTGGCCTGGTCCAGAAGGCTCTCCTTATGCTCTCTGGATGATATTGGGCCAGTCATTTCTTTTAAATAATTTTTTATTAGTTTTTCGACATATCATTTTCAACAGTAATTAAACATACTTTAACACCAGTGTGTTAACACCAGTGTGTTTACTTTAACACCAGTGTGGTGTAGTGGTTAAGAGCGGTGGACTCGTAATCTGGTGAACCGGGTTCGCGTCTCCGCTCCTCCACATGCAGCTGCTGGGTGACCTTGGGCTAGTCACACTTCTTTGAAGTCTCTCAGCCCCACTCACCTCACAGAGTGTTTGTTGTGGGGGAGGAAGGGAAAGGAGAATGTTAGCCGCTTTGAGACTCCTTCAGGTAGTGATAAAGCAGGATATCAAATCCAAACTCTTCTTCTTCTACAACTTTCATATCTGTCAGGACTGCCTCTAGGTCCCAGCTCACAGAGGACCAACGCCCGGTTGATGTAATGTACAAAAGTCTTTATTGAAGTTTAGTTTCCATTTCAAACCCCAGAGCGCGCAGCCCTACGTCTTGACTCTAGATCGGCGAAGTCCCCTCTGAGTCACTATCCCTTCCGCACCAGTTCAAGATCCTAGCCCGGCTCCACCTCCTGCGCTGTTCCTTCCTCCTCTGGGTCCTTCTGCCCCCTGGGGTTTCCTCCTTCCTGGACTCTTCTGACGCTGACCCCCCTGAGTCTTGCCCTTCCTTCCGGCGGGCTTTAGGACCTGGCTCCCTATCCGGGCTCCCTGCTGTGCCGCTCGCCTGTACATTTGAACTTGGCGCGCGCGCCCAGCCGGTAACCTTCCTCCTGACCGTTTCCCCGCTCTCCGATGTGGGCGTGGTCAAACCTGACTCATCTCCTCTCGCTGGTGGTGAGAACACTGGTCCCGATTCCTGGGACTCCCCCTCCCTACTGCGCTCTGGTGGGGAAGCTGGTCCTGATTTCCAACTGCTGCTCAGGGAGTCCCCACTGGCCCCTTCCTCCTGGGGTTTTCCCCCTGGAGCCCCCCTTGCCCTGGCCATCGGCGCTCCCTTCTGTGAATCTTCCGATTCGCTGGAGAGGCTCGTGGAATGACTCTGGCCATTGTCACTGCCTCCACCCCACTCGGATTCCTGCTCCTCACTCTCCATTTGCTCCCCCTCCTGTGTCTCTGCTCCTGAACCCCTGACAATATCTTATACCATTTTTTTGACTTCCATCAATCACATCTGAAAATTTTCCAATCTATTCACTAAATATACATTTCTTACTTCCACAATTACATCTAACTCATAACTGATATCTCTATTCTTTCTCTACTTTGCCATGTTTCATCCATTTCTCCTTACAAAACTTCTTGTAGTCCTACTAGCGTAATTTGTTGATTACAGTTGCTCTTCAAATAATTCGTATATTTCTTCCAATCTTCTGTGAATCTCTGGTCCCGCAGGTTTTGAATCCTTCCTGTCATTTTATCTAATTCTGTGTAATCCATTAATTTTGTTTGCCATTCTTCTTTCGTCAGAATTTCTTCTTGCTCCTGGAGCTGGAAAGGGGTTCGTTTTACCTCCGGTTTGCTAGTAAAACTGAATTACTGTGTCGCGAAATGATGCAAAACTGAATTACTGTGCCGCGTAATGATGCATATCTAAAAAGTGTGCCACCAACATGACAAGTCTGGAAAGCTCTGCCCTAGAATGTTAGTACAGTGGTACCTCAGTTTTTGAGTGTCTCGGAAGCCGAATGTTTCGGTTTTTGAACACCGAAAACCCAGAAATAAATGCTTCCGTTTTTGAACAAGCTTCAGAAGTTGAATGGCTTCCGCTGTGTTTCCCCCCCCCCCCAATTTTCTCCACTGACTTTGCTGACTGCCCTTTGCATCTCGGTTGTTGAACATTTCAGAAGTAGAACGGTCTTCCGGAACAGATTGCATTCGACAACCAAGGTAAAGGTAAAGGGACCACTGACCATTAGGTCCAGTCGTGACTGACTCTGGAGTTGCGGCGCTCATCTCGCTTTACTGGCCGAGGGAGCCGGCGTACAGCTTCCGGGTCCTGTGGCCAGCATGACTAAGCCACTTCTGGCGAACCAGAGCAGTGCATGGAAATGCCTTTTACCTTCCCACTGGAGTGGTACCTATTTATCTACTTGCACTTTGACATGCTTTCGAACTGCTAGGTTGGCAGGAGCAGGGACCGAGCAACGGGAGCTCACCCCGTTGCGGGGATTTGAACCGCCAACCTTCTGATCAGCAAGTCCTAGGCTCTGTGGTTTAACCCACAGTGCCACTCGCGAGGTACCACTGTATAAAAACTCTGATGCAAGCCTGATATCTTGGGACTTGGAACTCTTGCAAGCAATGTTTCTTTCTTTCTTTCTTTCTTTCTTTCTTTCTTTCTTTCTTTCTTTCTTTCTTTCTTTCTTTCTTTCTTTTTTCTTTCTTTCTTTCTTTCTTTCTTTCTTTCTTCCTTCCTTCCTTCCTTCCTTCCTTCCTTCCTTCCTTCCTTCCTTCTTTCTCCAACTTTCAATCTAACTGGTAATATCTTCCAGGATGTGATCGTCAGCCCAATCCTCCCTGCCTCCTGTTGTCCCTCTAAAGGTTTAACAAAAGCAGGGACAGGAGACAGGCTCCGAGCAAAATAAGTAATAATAATAATGAGGACAGACTGTTTGGTGCCAATGGGGTAATGTGCAGGATAATTAAGAGGCATAGTGGCTTTCCAGGCTGTTAAGAGGCAGGTAGCCACTTCGCAACAGTGAGCTTGATTAATAATGCCCATTTGACCTTTTCCTCCATTGTGGGTTTTTACAGTTGCCATCAGTTAATTGTATTGAAAGCTCACTGCTGGGACCCCACATGAAATGGATTCTAAATTCATTCAGCTTTACTCAGGCTGTCACTTCATTAGAGACTGGGCAGTTTTAGGACTTTTTTTAAAGCAGAAATGTGGAGGGGGGATGGGTAAAGGCTTAGGTTAAATTAGCATTGGGTACCTTACAGGGTTTTATTATTCCTGTACATTAAAAAAACACAAAAAACCTTGTGATTATTGCAATTCAGTATCAACCCATTGAAGAATGTGGGGGGGGTGTTCTTTGTTATTTGGGAGCATAAAGCTAATTTGCTGAATAAATCTGCTTTTTTTTTTAAAAAAAAAAATGACAATAGCATGAAGTTCAGTGGGTTGTATATTGACTTGTTTGATTTGGTGCCCTAGATCATTGTTCTAATTCAGTGGACCACTGCTGCCTCCCCTGAGAGGAATTACTCCAAGGTGTGCTGTGTTCCTATTAGTAATACAAATTTTAATTTCTCAGCTTTGAGCCCATAATGCATGGGTGCTGCATCTTGCCTCCTTTCTATTACAGAATGGAAATCCTCACTCAATCATCAGCAATTAGCTCCTGAAACACTCATGGTCTATAGCCAACAGCTATGGCTTAAGACAGCTGAAAGCATAACACTGCCTTTCCTTAATTCCTCTAGGGAATCGCTTGCTCTTGAGCCCTTCATCAGTTAACCTTGCAGATCCAAGCCATCTTGGGAGGTTATTGATTCTTTTCCTGGCCTCAGCTCCCTGCCCACTCAGGCTGCTTTGCGGAACATTTGGGAAAGGTGAGCAAGACACCCTGCAGAGTTGCAGTGGGGGCTGGCATCTATAGGCAGGGCAGAAGGCAAGGGGCACCATCCTTGGTGGAGCCCAACGACATCCAGAGCCAGAGCCAATGATGTTGTTGTTGTTTAGTCATTTAGTCGTGTCCGACTCTTCGTGACCCCATGGACCAGAGCACGCCAGGCACTCCTGTCTTCCGCTGCCTCCCGCATTTTGGTCAAACTCATGTTTGTAGCTTTGAGAACACTGTCCAACCATCTTGTTCTCTGTCATCCCCTTCTCCTTGTGCCCTCCATCTTTCCCAACATTAGGGTCTTTTCCAGGGAGTCTTCTCTTCTCATGAGGTGGCCAAAGTATTGGAGTCTCAGCTTCAGGATCTGTCCTTCCAGTGAGCACTCAGGGATGATTTCCTTAAGAATGGATAGGTTTGATCTTCTTGCAGTCCATGGGACTCTCAAGAGTCTCCTCCAGCACCGTAATTCAAAAGCATCAATTCTTCGGCGATCAGCCTTCTTTATGGTCCAGCTCTCACTTCCATACATCACTACTGGGAAAACCATAGCTTTAACTATACGGACCTTTGTTGGCAAGGTGATGTCTCTGCTTTTTAAGATGCTGTCTAGGTTTGTCATTGGTTTTCTCCCAAGAAGCAGACGTCTTTTAATTTCGTGGCTGCTGTCACCAATGCTAGGATTAGTTGCCTTGAGCCAATGATAGGTTGAGGCAACTAATCCTAGCATTTCCCCCATGCTACTCGTTGCTGAGTTCTGCAAGAGCAACGCTGAGACCAAGGAGGAGGGTGCTGATGGGCAGTGCTGTACAAGTAAATGGGCAAGTGGGGGCTGACTGACCATAGATTGAGCTTGGTGGGGGCAGTGCCCCATTCGCCCCAATGGGCCAGTCTCAACTGCAGACCTTGTTCCCATTGGGAATTTGTGATCTTGCATGAAGCATCTGTTGGAGTGCCTGATGTTGTTGCTGTTTTGGGGTGAGGGACTGTAGCTGCCTCCGTGGAACCATCTCCTTGCTCAGCCAGGACTAAAAGATATTCACTGCTATATTCGCTGCTTACCATAACAGACATATTGCAGAATATGTCCATCCGGACAAGGAGGGCAGATAAATGGGACAATCTATCTGAAGGTGGTTAAATATTATACATCATAGCAGATGCACTAAAAACCCCTGGGCACTCATGACACTGATTAATTTTGAAGCCTTTGACTGCCTTGAATGGCCTCACCTGATGAGCCTGCTTGTGGACACGCTACTAAGTCCTATTTCTAAATTAAATAGCCCTATGAAGGCAGGGGTTTGGGTCAATTGTGTTCATTCTGACTCTTTTTTTCTCTGATGGGGCACAAAGCAGGGTTTTGCCATTGCCCCTATTTTATTTGTCGTCTCCCTTGAACCCATGTTATTTGCTATGTGCAACAGTCTGAAATATACTCGGAGTCGAGTGTGGATTTCATGCTCTTTATTCAGCTCATAGTAGTGAGGAATGAAATTCCCCCCCAAATATCTGCTTTATATACATTATTTACACAATGGGCTGCACGTGATTGGCTAATTTTGGGATTCTCCCATGGGCCAATCAGGTTGCGGATTCACTTCCACCTGGAGCTGGATTGGGTGGCTCCTGCGGACTATTCATACTGCTGCATTGTTCTAGGACCAATCAGACTGCTGCATTCTGAATCCTATTGTTCTAGGACCAATCAGACTGCTGCATTTTGCATCCTATTCAGCTCAGTACATAACACAGTCTGTTTTTACAATGTTATTTTTTATTTATTTTTTGGCAAGCAGCACACTAATAACAGAACAACATAATCTCAGTCTATCAAAAGCCTGGGGGGAAAGATACATCTTCCCCTGGTGCTGAAAGTGCCAGGCAGGCCTTGCTGGGGAGCACATTCCACAAATGGGGAGCCACTACTGAAACGTCCTGCTCCCTTGTTATTGCCAGCTAAGCCTCCTTCAGAGAGGGGACCAGGAGAAGGGTCTCAGGTGATGATCTAAGGGGACAGGTATGTTCATATAGGGAGAGGCGTTCCAGAAGATATTGGGGTCATGAGCTGTAAAGTACTGCATATGTCAAAACCAGCAGTGATCCAGCTGTGGTTATGGGGAACACACATGGTAGAAGCCTGGTGGACAAAGAAACAGAAAACAAAGAAAACACAATGGTTGTGTGAATTGTTCACTGATGGTTTTTAATTTGGGCCACCCACCACTGTGCCTTATGCTTAACGAAGTTCAAAAGAACAGGTCCTTGTCCCAATCCGTGGATCAGTTTTAATTGTATAAGGAAATCTGGCATACTAGTCCCTTGCTCAATGGATCTATTTTTGTTGTATGAAAGTCAAATAACATAGGTGAGCTTTCACTCAGCAGCAAACAATTAGCATCATTCAACTCATATGTGGGAGCAGCAGTTATAATCGCTAAAAAAAGCCTCGCTTCAATGGGAAAGTAAACTCCCCTTTTGAAGTCCAGCCTGCATTGATGCTTCTGTCTGTATGATGTAATTCCACATCAGACAGAACAATGAACCGTAGATAAATAAATAAATGCCCCCACACCTCTCAGCTGATTCACTTGTTCCTTTTCAAAAGAAAAACCCACTTCTAAGCCTTAGATCTTAGTTTATTTCGCAGCATATCAACCCACTTAGAAAAGCATGAAACATTTTATTTGTGATCCAGCCATATGACTGGTGAGATATAGCCATTCCTCGAGGTGGCTAGGATTTCTCCTGTTCCTTCCTTTGAACTGGCACAGTTAAACCCCGCACTACTGAATTGTTGTCATGGGGGCGGGGGTAGAGATGAAATATTATCTTCCCTTAAGCAGGAGACATCAGAGGAATGGATGCAAAATAGTCCCATGTCTTATTCTTAAGCTATGAGCTTGGTCCTGAAAAGCAAAACAGAGAATGTGCCCCCACCCCACCCTAGCCCCTCTAGCATATCTAATGCCCTGATTTTGCAGTAGCAAAACAACAGTCAGCTCCCTTTATGCTTCTGGTGGGATATTTGTTATGCTTTCAGATTCTTAAGACAACAGTTCAAAATTAAAGTGAGGGCACGATCCCCTAAGCACAGCCCCTACCCCAAGCAACCTTCCTTTTATGTTGGTGGATAGAAACAGTATTCAGCAAGTAAATGATATTTTTTCTCCATTTACAATCTTTCTAGTTCGTAGCAGGAAAGAGAATTTGCACCAGCTTGCCTTGTGTCTTTTTAGACTGGTAGCAAACTCAAGGGCATGGAAAGGAGGGATACAGGCGTTTAAACTGATGAATCAAATGTCACAGGAATGATCTATTGGATCAGACCAAATTTTGCACTTCTTGCAGGTCATTAAATACAGGCACCCCCCAAACCCCACTTACATGTGATCGACTCACGTGTGACTGTGATTCAAATCTGGAGGAGACCCTCCCTGGAGCCTGAAGAGGACATCATTGAGGGCAGAGCAAGCCCCAAAGAGACCAGAAGTGCAGCAGGGCTTTGTTTAGGTCGGGGCGAACGAAGGCGTCGTGACACCCGGGGCAGGGCGTCGCTACATAGGGCACATGTGCGGTGTTGCTACGTACGATGCATGCGCTGTACATAGCGCCACCACACATGTGCTGTACATAGCGGTTTGCCAGCAGTGCAGTGCTGTACGGACGGTGCCGGGATCCTTTGCTCGCAGCTGCAGCTGCGAACGGAGGATCCCCCACATGCGGCTGCTGCGGCACCTTCTTGTCACCCCCCCAGATGTGGAACCCGGGCGCACCCCCGCCCCCGTTCCCCCGTTGCGACGCCAATGGTTTAGGCTGCTCAGCTTCCCCACCCAGATTGCGGGGTAGTGCAGCAGCAGCTTTCCTGCATGTCCTTCAGCCTCCTGCCAGCCCCACAATTCTAGTTGTGGATATTTTTGGATACAGTATTATAGGTCTAGATTGGAGAGTGTGTTTAAAGGATGCATAGGCGCCGACTCCATGGGGCCTGAGGGGGCCCGAGCCCCCTCAAAAATTCGTTTGGGGGGGCTCCGCCCCCCAATAATTTAAGAGCGCAGGGGCAAAAATAGGCAAAAATCAGGCAAAAATAAGATCGGGCGGTCGGGCGGAGGGAAGGCGGAAGCTGCTGCTTTCCTGCATTCTGCCTCAGGGTCTTACTGCCCACCCGCTTCTGTTGCTGCGTTTGCTCAAACTCAACAAAGAGCAGGGAATCCCCTGCCCTCCTGGCAAGCAGAGGGTTAAGGAAAGGATCGAGTCCTTCCTTCTAATTCTTTCCTAGTCACACTGCGTGCAGGCTCCAGCCCACCACCTCCTCCTCTCCGTGCTCTAGGGATGCAGGTGGGAGAGAGAGAGAAAGGGCTGGCTTGGGGGGGGGACTTTTGCCTTCCTTTCCTCCCCCCACCCCGTTAAACTCCTCCCCTGCATTCTTAGCCAGCTGCTTCTCCGCACATCCCTCTTGTGCTTCTTGTCCCTTCTGTGTTTTTCCTTCCCTCCCCATTTAAAACGTGGTGACAAAGCATGGATCCACATGGATCCTCAGGATTTTTGCATTGGGTCACCCCAAATTCACCATCAGATCACATAGCATGTTCATGGCTACATCTTGCACCAAAAAAATCACGCACCCACTGTTGCCTAGGGTCACAGTGGTGCAAAAACGTGGTTACAAAGCACGGATCCACATGGATCCTCAGGATTTTTGCATTGGGTCACCCCAAATTCACCATCAGATCACATAGCATGTCCATGGCTACATCTTGCACCAAAAAAATCACGCACCCACTGTTGCCTAGGGTTACAGTGGTACAAAAACGTGGTTACAAAGCATGGATCCACATGGATCCTCAGGATTTTTGCATTGGGTCACCCCAAATTCACCATCAGATCACATAGCATGTCCATGGCTACATCTTGCACCAAAAAAATCACGCACCCACTGTTGCCTAGGGTCACAGTGGTGCAAAAACGTGGTTACAAAGCACGGATCCACATGGATCCTCAGGATTTTTGCATTGGGCTACTCCAAACTCACTGTCAGATATTAAAAATCTTTATAAAATAGAGAATTAAATACATACAGAATGTTAAATTTTCAGTTTCGAAATATTACTACTAGTTTAGTACTGTATTTCTATATTACTATAGTACTATATTAGTTATTTTCAAATACTTAAATATTTTTAGGGTGTAAGACCCAATTAAAGCCCGTTATTTACATACAGTATTACAGTATTTACATACAGTATTAGGCATACTGTATTAACTTTATTAACTGTATTAAAGCATTAACTTTAAGATATTATATTTATTTAATGAACCCTCAGCCTTATTCAAAGTAAGCTTAAATTAGCTATTTCACTTCTTAATCAAAGTGCTATTACTGTGCGACAGCAATATTTTATGTTTTATTCTTTTAATGATAATTTAGGATTTATTTAAATATCTTTTCAGTCTTTTCAGAGCTATATATTCACTGCTCTGTAATAGTCTATAAGCATAATTGTTACTGTAAATTAAATTAGCTTTTTACGAAAATACCGTGCGTGTTTTTGTTTTGTTTCTTTTTTCAAAGCCAAAAAGTGTTTCAGGCTTGTCGAGTTTCCCGGAGTGTGGAGTTATAGAGAGTCGAGTTTTCGGGGTTCTAATGTTGATCATATGACTCTAAAATACTTTTAAAAAACTTTAAAACTCACTAATTTTCATCTAAAATTTAGAAAACTTCCTGGGGCAGGACCCCGGTATGGGCCCCCCCAATATTTTTTATACGTCGGCGCCCCTGAAAGGATGATTAGAAGGTGTTCCCCACTTAAGCGATTTTCACGTATGCATGTGGGGCACCGCAACGTAACCACCATGTAAGTGGGGTGATGTAAGAATGAAAGGACTTTAAGAGGTAAGGGAAATGGGTGCTTTGCTTAGAGCAGAGCTTTCCAAACTTTGGTGACACACTTTTTAGACATGCATCATTAGTAAACCGGAGGTTAAACTAACCCCTTTCCAGCCCCAGGAGGAGCGTGGGGAGCGTCCATGCAACACACGGACACACTGCAGCCAACACACTGGAAAGTTCTGCTTAGAGAGCAAGCTATTTGGTGCACATGCTTTTACATATACAGTGGTACCTCGGGTTAAGAACTTAATTTGTTCCAGAGGTCCGTTCTTAACCTGAAATGGTTCTTAACATGAGGTGTGCTTTCGCTAATGGGGCTTCCTGCTGCCGCTGTGCCACTGGCATGCAATTTCCGTTCTTATCCTGGGGCAAAGTTCTTAACCTGAAGCAACCACTACCTGGTTAGCAGAGTTTGTAACCCGAAGCGTCTGTAACCTGAAGCTTCTGTAACCCGAGGTACCACTGTATTAACAACCGCCTAGGAATGGTATACTCTTGTTCTTTATATCTCTGAGCGCTCTTTATAGTAAAGTAAAGGTAAAGGGACCCCTGACCATTAGGTCCAGTCGTGACCAACTCTGGGGTTGCGGTGCTCATCTCACTTTATTGGCCGAGGGAGCCGGCGTACAGCTCCCGGGTCATGTGGCCAGCATGACTAAGCCGCTTCTGGCGGACCAGAGCAGCACACGGAAACGCTGTTTACCTTCCTGCCAGAGTGGTACCTATTTATCTACTTGCACTTTGACGTGCTTTTGAACTGCTAGGTTGGCAGGAGCTGGGACCGAGCAATGGGAGCTCACCCCATCGCGGGGATTCGAACCGCCGACCTTCTGATCAGCAAGCCCTAGGCTCAGTGGTTTAACTCACAGCGCCACCCAAGTCCCTTATAAGCTCATATAAATAGAAAAAGACCCAAGCACATGCCATCTTTTATTTCCCTCTCCACTTTCTTTTGATTTGCTATCTGGTCTAGCGACTCCCAGCAGAGCTAACATCTTCTTCTCCCTTGACCTGGGAAAGAAGTAGCAGTGGGGGGGGGCAGGGGAAGTGGGGGAGCAACTGAACTTGCATAAATCAGAAAGGATATATATATATATAAATATCATTTTAAGCATGTGGTGTTTCTGATTGGGCCAGATAGTGGCTCCTACAGAGCTGCACATTTGAGCGCATACTTCAATCAAACAGAAAATTACACACACCATAATCAGGCAAGACTTCATTAACAAAAGCAATCACTCTGGGTGCCCTCTGTTGGGAAAGATAAATGCAGGCTGAGCGAGAACAATTCATCCCTCGTTCTAGGTCAGTGAAGTACGATTACTCCCAGGCACAATATTACTCCAGCTTTCAAATGAGAGCCAAGGATGTGGTGAAGTCCATCAGTGGAAATCTTGCATCGAACTTGCATTAGTATAATTGCTTTATGCAGCTCTGTTACCTTAGGCAGAGCGGAAAGAAAGGACCACGTTATGGTATGTAATGATGATACTGCCGCTATACCCCTGGCTCCTTTTCTTTAAACCAGGAACCCCCCAGACTTTTACAAGAAAGGAAATTCCGACTATAAACATCAGGAAGAACTTGTTTCCTGTTTGGCAGTGGAACGGACTCCCTTGGGAAGTTGTGGACTCTCCTTCCTTGGAGGTTTTTAAGCAGAGGTTGGATAGCCACCCGTCATGGATGCTTTCGCTGAGATTCCTTCATTGCAGGGGGTTGGATGAGATTATAATAATAATAATTTATTATTTATACCCCGCCCATCTGGCTGGGTTTCCCCAGCCACTCTGGGCGGCTTCCAACAGAATATTAAAATAACAACAATCTATTAAACATTAAAAGCTTCCCTAAACAGGGCTGCCTTCAGATGTCTTCTAAAAGTCTGGTAGTTGTTTTTCTCTTTGACATCTGATGGGAGGGCATTCCACAGGGTGGGTGCCACCACCAAGAAGGCCTGGTTCCATGTAACCTCACTTCTCACAGTGAGGGAACCGCCAGAAGGCCCTCAGCACTGGACCTCAGTGTCCGGGCTGAATGATGGGGGTTGAGACGCTCCTTCAGTGGTACCTTCAGGTTACATATGCTTCAGGTTACAGACTCCGCTAACCCAGAAATAGTGCTTCAGGTTAAGAACTTTGCTTCAGGATGAGAACAAAAATTGTGCTCTGGCAGCGCGGCGGCAGCAGGAGGCCCCATTAGCTAAAGTGGTGCTTCAGGTTAAGAACAGTTTCAGGTTAAATACGGACCTCCGGAACGAATTAAGTACTTAACCCGAGGTACCACTGTACTGGACCGAGGCCGTTTAGGGCTTTAAAGGTCAGCACCAACACTTGGACACTTGGGGTCCCTTACAACACTATGACTCTATGATTCTTTGAAAGTTATGTCCACACATATTGAGACCTGTTTACCCCGTGCAGTGAAGGGTTTTGGAACGATATCCTATGTCTGGTGGGTCTTCTGCCATAAAGATGCCGCAATGACAATTTACTCATGAGTAGCCCGCTGACCTGGATGGCTTATCTGGACTGTTTGACAGTGTGTCTTCCACAGTCCCTGCCGCTTTGGAAGGTTCCATGTGAATCTCATTTTCAGCTGCAAGGTGGAGCTGGTAGCCTGAAGGTGGCTCTTCTCCATCACTTCATGTCACCAGTGTAGCCAATTTAGCAACAGACGGCATGCTTCTCTACACCACATTTAACTAGCTTAAGGGATCTGATGCCGCAAAATTCAGTGGTGATCACTGGCTTAGATAACTTTAAAGGGAAATCAAACTAATTCATGGAGCACTTGTTGCTGTATTTTTTTTAGCCAGGATAGCTAAATGGAACCTACATATTCAGAGGCAGAGTATTTCTGAATACTAGTTACTGGGGTTGGAGTTTGGCAATTGCCTCCATGTTCTGCTTGTATGCTTCCCAAAAATAATCTGCCTGGCCCTTAGCTGACAAGGTTTTCCCACACCTATGAACACTGAAGTGGGGGAGGGGGAGGAGAGAGACCTGCTTTCAGTTTCTCTCAAGTACATGAATATTAGTCACATGTTATGCAACAAGGAATGCCCTGGAAACAAGACCCAGTTACAAGCTTCTCCACATCATAATTATTTCAGTGGGCATTTGAGCCTGGATTCCCAGTGTAGTTCTTAAAAGCCTTTTTCATAAATATTCCATGGCCTTTTCGAGCCTGTAATGTGCCACAGTGACATTAAAGAGGAAGCTGTTCGAAGGGGAGGGATGTCAACAAATTTATCCACCAATAGCGTGCTCTTTTGGCACAAAAGCACATTCTTATCTTCACATCCCATAATGAGAAGGCAGAGCCAGAACTGGTTGCTGTGTAAACTCCTTGGGTACAGTTGAGAAGAAGAGAGAGAGAGAAAGAACTATTTCTCTTTGGCTAACATTTCTTCTACTTGCCCTGACGGAGGAACGAGTTCTGCATTGGTGCTATTACCGTATTTTTCCCTGCGGTTTTTTTCCCTGAGAAGCATTAAAGGAAACTTCTTTTCACATGATGTCAGACTGCGAAGGGATAGCTGTGGGTAAGTGCCAGAATTATATTTACCACACTGTCCTGAAGTCTAGTTCACAGCCTCGGCTTTCAAAGGAGGCGGAGGAGAAAAGCAGAACAATTCTAAGCCAAATGTTCAGTCCTGTCAGTTCAGGCACAGCAAGGCTGCAAACAGTCAGAGTGTTTTAGTCTGATTTCCCCCTCCAAAACCAGCCAGGTTCTTGCATAGTTGTTGTTGGACATTTGCTGCAGAGGTTATGTGGGGTTTTAAAAATGTTTTTCTTTGCTTGAAGCTTTGAATAATAGATCTATTAAGGTTCTTATCTGACGTATTTTTAAAAATCTAACTTTGTGCTTCTGGGGGAGGAATGCTATTAATAATTATATATGTATGAAAGGATATTGGGTGACAAACTGGTGAGAGCATGCAAAGTGACTAATTCTGTCAAAATGGCAGTGTCCAAATCTGTCCTTTAGAGCACTTGGAGAGGAATGTCTGGGAATGGGACCAGAAATAAGCATCCTCTTGTAACTTACTTGTGTCACTTCCTAACTGCAAAAGGGCGACAGAAACAGAGGTGGGAAGCAATAAATATTAATCCAATGTTGGGGCAGGAGACATAACTTCTCTTCAATTTCAAAACAAGCATAGCAAAGCTAAGCCCATTCCCTTGCCGCACTCCAGATCCAACAGTACAAGTTTTTATCCTTTTCCACGTAGCATAGTTTAAAGCCATCACGGAACCGTTTTGTTTTGTGGACATGTCATGGAGCAATGCCCACTTTTGGAATACCAATTTGGGAGGCTAAGGAAGAGCGACTTTTCCCAGGCCACCCTGGCAATTTCCTCCATGGCTTAGCAGAGATTTGAACCAAGACCTGCCAAACACTTTGGTCCCCTGCACCATGAATATCCTCCAACATTTCTCTGATGAAATTAGGGATGTCTCATTCCATAATGATCATTTTACTTTTTATACCCCACACATCTTACTGGGTTGCCCTGGCTACTCTGGGCAGCTTCCAACATATGTAAAAACATAATAAAACATTTAAAAAACCTTCCCTATACAGGATTGCCTTCAGAAGGCTTGGGGGTCAGATAAC
The DNA here is from genome assembly GCF_964106915.1 of Podarcis gaigeae. NCBI lineage: Eukaryota > Metazoa > Chordata > Lepidosauria > Squamata > Lacertidae > Podarcis > Podarcis gaigeae. Next base: position 17,600,778 of record NC_139678.1, on the reverse strand, counting down.
CCCATACCCTCCAACATGTCCCCAATGAAAATAGGGATGTCATAAGTAAAAGCAAAACATCTATGTCCCCTTCACAATCCTCAGCCATGGCTGAAGAGGGCTAGTTCTGAATGAACTGAAAGCAGAGTTCTCACAGCTAGTAACTACAGAGGTTTCAAAAACTACAACTTGTGCTTAAGGCAAGTGGTGTTGGGGCTTGGTTTTTTTGCCACCAGTTTTTTTATTTTGTAGGTAAATTGACCAAACAGTTTGATTTGCTTGTTTTTATGACTGTGTGCCTTAATATGGTATCTTGTCCACTGCTCTGCAAATGTAAACAAGATGATCAAGAGCTCTCTTTGCAAATAAATGTGTGGCTGCAGAAACTGACTTAATGTGAGAACAAGTTATTCTGTGCTCTGAACGTGTATTTCTGTATTGTAGAATCCACCTGGTTTCGTCTTATATGTATGGTGTCAGCAATCCTTTGCATTAGGAAGGAAGGGCGGAGAGGGGTATTTTTGCTTGCCTTATCAAAAAGCATGCTGTGCTGCTAGTAACCAGAGCAGGTTGCTTGGCCAGCAGAACAGGCCTCAGTTTTAGAATCTGGAAACGTGTTTGCTTGCTAAGCATAGTGAGTCATATCAAGGAAGTGGGAGAGGACAGGGACACGCGATTCAGATGACAGAGACAATATTTAAAGGTAAAGGTAAAGGTACCCCTGCCCGTACGGGCCAGTCTTGACAGACTCTGGGGTTGTGCGCCCATCTCACTTAAGAGGCCAGGGGCCAGCGCTGTCCGGAGACACTTCCGGGTCACGTGGCCAGCGTGACAAAGCTGCATCTGGCGAGCCAGAGCCGCACACGGAAACGCCGTTTACCTTCCCGCTGGTAAGCGGTCCCTATTTATCTACTTGCACCCGGAGGTGCTTTCGAACTGCTAGGTTGGCAGGCGCTGGGACCAAGCAGCGGGAGCGCACCCCGCCGCAGGGATTCGAACCGCCGACCTTTCGATCGGCAAGTCCTAGGTGCTGAGGCTTTAACCCACAGCGCCACCTGCGTCCCGAGACAATATTTAATGCACACCTAATATGAATGAATCTACAGTGATGGCTGTTCATTAAGTTATATTCCCCCGTTACAAAAGAAAATGGCTTTGAATGTAATTTCTTGCAGACAGAATGTGATATGACTGTTTTACTGCAGCATCACAATCTGGTTTAACCACTGACTATTCAGTTGATGCCAATCACATCTTGCTTCCTGGGGCCAATATCTTTGAGTGGGCCAATTTTCATCATGGTCATGACTGGACGAAAGGGTAAAATATTCTCTCCCTGTGTGCCACAGGTGCGAATCCCACCCACCATCCCCACACAGTGGCTATTTAAAATTTCAAAGTAAGTGTGCCAACTGTTTTCATGTGTTTACCGTTAATATCAAGTTTGACTGTCAGTATGGTGCTTCCCCTTCCTCTTCCTCTTTCCTTTGCACATGGAGGGAGGAAATCAGTAGCTTCCATTTGCAATCTGAAACAAACCACAGTTTGCTGTTCTATCTGAAAATGGTAAACTGCGGCTTGTGCAAACCATTGCTCACAAACCAGGATATTAATCCAAAACAAACACAGTAAAATCTGGAGGAGCTGAGTGCCGATATTTAAAGCATAGTCATTATTACATTCATATGTCACTGTGTGAGATGTACCAGTTCCTTGGAGCAAATGGGAATTCGGGTTTTCTGTAGATTGGTGTTTGCTCCGATTCAGCAGTAAAGAGCAGGTTTCTGCAGGGAAAGCAATGAGTGTGTGGCTGCTGTGAGTGCTGGAAGGAAGACTGCTCCTTGCTGCAAGACCCATTTCCACGTGGCCTAGGGAGCAGGGCCCACACTCGCATTGAACAACCAAAAGAGGCTCTGGGAGGCCAGAGGGACTTGCTGGAACAACTCCTGTGTTGGGGCAACTTGCTAAAATGTTTCAAAATGTTTTAAACAGTTTTAATTTTGGTTTCTCCGTTTTGCTTTTGTTGAGTTGGAGTTGGTTAAATGTTTAGCTTGGGTTGGCATTTCTTTTAATTTGGGTATAATTGTAAATTGTGTTTGTTGTTGGTGTTGTTAGTTTCTATTGACTTATTAGTTTACAGTGGTGCCTCGCTAGACGAAAAGAATTCGTTCCGCGATTCTCTTCGTCTAGCGTTTTTTTCGTCTTGCGAAGCAAGCCCATGGACAGCTTAGCGGATTAGCGCTACAGATGTCAAGCGGCTTCCAGCGATCAGCTGTTAAGCGGCTTATCAGCGGAACAGCTGATAAGCGGCTTAGCGGCTTAAGAAAAGGGCGGAAAAAAGCGGAAAAAACCCGCGGGGGGATGCAAGATTTTTTTCGTCTTGCGAAGCAAGCCCATAGGGAAATTCGTTTTGCGAAGCGCCTCCAAAACGGAAAACCCTTTCGTCTAGCGGGTTTTTCGTCTTGCGAGGCGTTCGTCTTGCGGGGCACCACTGTAGTCTGTATAAGATATTTTATTTTTTAATGTTTGATGTGTTATTATTAATTTTTTATAAGCTGTAAGCCACCCAGAGTGCCATGGGAAACCCAGTCAGATGGGTTGGATATAAATGATAAAATTATGATTATGATTATTTGTTTTTCTTGGGACAGACCTGTGCCTAGAAAGCGAGGGCAAAAGGTATGGATAAGCCTGTAGAATAAGCAGACACCATCATTTCTGTGCTGTGTGCTGCCTACACAAGTATGCAGTCTGGGAACAGCTGCATAATTGTTCTTGCTAGATTGGGTAGGAGGGAAATGAAGGCAGGATAGGGGGAGTTCTTCTGCCTATGACCTCCTCTTGAGTTACAGTAGCTAGATGTAAATTGGCCACAAGAAGCCTTAATTATACACAGCTCTTCAGATCTTAGCAGGCAACCTCACCAGTTTGAAAATGCTGGGCTTGTCCTCCTTCCTTTCAATGGAAAATTAAATGTGTTGGGGGATGAGATGACAAGAGCAGAAAATAAAGGGGGCAGAGAAGTGCATGCTGGGACTTAAAAAAACAAGCACCAGGGGGAGGCATATAATTATCATTAAATGCAATGCAAAAATTGTACCTAAATAATTTTAAAAACACATAAACAAAGTCACCAAATGCAAATCAGGAAACCAGTCGCGTTAAATATAGGGAATCCATGTGCTCAAAATGAATACTCTTAGCCAGTGCTTTTTTCCCCTAAAAAATGTTTAGGGGTACTGATTGATTGATTGTATTTCTATGCCCCTTTTCATTCAAATGAATCTCAAAGCGGCTTACAACCAATAAATAACCATAACATAATAAAACATAATAGCACATCGTGAATGCAGCATACATTGTATACAATAATTAACAGATTATCAATAAAACAGTTGCAGTAAAAAAATTATTTAGAAAAACTTAAGAAAACAGCAACTAAAAATAAGCTAAACCTCAGTTACAGCAAGTCACATGATTAACAAATCAATGAGGCATATAGAATCTATATAATATTAAAAACATTAACAAAATAGCAGCTAAAAATATAAGCCAAGCACTAAGTTCATTCACACAATCTCTGCACCCCCCATGACTCATACTCTCTCCCCTTTAAAACAAAATAAAACTATACAGCAAATCAACAAGACAATAAATTGAAATAATAAGAATTACATTTATACAAAAACTAAAGTAATCCCCAGCCCTAACAAATGTCCATCCCGCCCACAACAACGCACAAAACAAGAAAAACATTTAAAACACCATAGATCACGGGTCAGCAAACGTTTTCAGCAGGGGGCCGGTCCACTGTCCCTCAGACCTTGTGGGGGGCGGGAGTATTTTTTTTTGGGGGGGGAATGATGCAAGAGCCCTACAAGCCCCACTGGCTGCTTACCTGTGTCTTGCTAGCGGCAGGGGCTGGCGGCGGTGGAGGGACGATGAGCGGCACATGAAGGGGCTCCGGAGAGGGGCTGCTTAAAATGGCGGTCACTTGAGTGCTGCTGCTGCTGCTGCTGGCACCAACAAAGCCCAGCCCCCTTCCTCCTCTAGGCAGGGCGGGGAGAAGCCAGGAGGAGGGAGGGAGGAGGCGCTGCCAGCACCGCCGTGTGAGGGAGAGGGAAAGAATGTGCGTGCTTGCGATCCACGCGGCAAGTCCCAGACCGCCTACGGGCAGGATCCAGAAGGCAATTGGGCATGATTCGGCCCATGGGTCTTAGTTTGCCAACCCATGCCATAGATTAACAAGTATTTTAAACATTTAAAAACATTTTTGATGTGCTCAGAGTAAGTGTGGGCCCCACCCCCTAGGCCAGGTGGCAATAGGCCTTGAAGCAGGGAACAGCTTTCCCTCCACCTTGACCAGCTGTCCGTCTTCATTCAGCTGCTGCTTATGAATGTCAGGTTGCTGGAACATCATCAATCTGCCATTTAATTCAGAAAGAATCTGTGGCTGCCAACCTGGCTATTATTTCTGAGACCCGGCTGGATGAAGCTGAGAATCCTGAATCCACCCAGCTGGCTCCAGTCAGGTGTTTAGCTTTGAACCAGCCTATGGAGGAAATCAGGCCTGTGCACAAAAGATGTAGCATTTATTTTTATTTTTTTAATATTTTTATTAAGGATTTTCTTGTTTTACAGAAGTGTAGTGCCTCGTATTTTTTTCTTCTTCTTCTTCCATGTAACGTTTTTACAAATCCGTTTCATTTGTTGAGGCATTAGGGGGAGAAGAAAACAGAAAGAAAAAAGAAAGGGGGGGTGGGGAGAGGGAGGATGGATGGGGGTGGGGTCGGGTGGCGGTGTTTCTATTATGTTTAATGTATGTAGAGTTTGGTGTCAGCGTTGCTTGTGTTGTTCACTTGTGTTCCTTTGGTGGTGAGAGAGGTTGGGGTTGGCTTAGGGTGTGATTGTTTGCTTGCGATTGGCTGTGGTGATCTTTGTTTTCGTGTGTGAGTGAGGTGGGTGGGTGTTTTGAATCAGGTTAGCCATATTGATTTGTATGCTGTTGGTGGATTATTGTCATTGTCCTGTTGGGCTGTGTATGTGATAAAGGGGAGCCATACCGGGGTGAAGGCGTCTTCTTCTATTTGTCCCCGTGTCAGTTTCAGTTTATTAGTTAATTTTTCTAGTAGGGCTGTTTCCCATACTATTTGGTACCATTGGTCCATGCTTACTCCTGACAGGTCTCTCCAGTGTCTGGTTATGATGTTTCTGGTTGCTGAGAGCAGGTGGGTTATAAGTTCTTTGTGGTGTAAATGGGCATTGTTGTCTTGGAAGATGTTTAGTAGGGCCAATTCTGGGGTGATGTCTATTACTTGCTTAGTTATTTTACATATTTCTTGTATGGCTGTTGTCCAGAATAGTTGAATTTTGGGACACTCCCACCACATGTGGAGGTATGTGCCTGAGGAGGTGCACCCTCTCCAGCATTTTGGTGAGGTTCCTGGGTGTATTAGCGCTAGTTTCCTTGGTGTTAGGTACCACCTGTAGGTGAGGTTCAGTGTGAGTTCTTTTCTTTTTGTTGATATGGATTTAAAGGGGGGTTTAGACCACATTCTGGTCCATTGAGTGGGGTTAATCTCATAGCCTATGTCATTCTCCCATTGTTTTTTGATTGCGTCTAGGGGATTTGCGGGATTTTGGAGTAGTATTTTGTATATTGCGGATACCGTCCCTTTACCATTTCCCTTTGTTGTTAGGAGGAGGTTTTCGAAGGTTGTCAGGGGCCTAGTTGCTGCTGATTTTACTGTTGGGTTGTTTAAGAAGGCATGTAGTTGGTGTTGTGTTAACCAGGTCATTTGGGTGTCTTCTAGTTTGTCTTGTATTTCTTGTGTTGACAAGGGTTTGTTATTTTTATAAAAGTCTATTAGGCGATATAAGCCTTTGGTTCGCCAGGTTTTTGTCTGGAGGTTTTGTGCTGCATGGTAGAATAATGGGTGGTACGCCAGGGGGATTAGTGGGGATGGGGTTGGGGATAGTTTGCCTATTTGTGTTTTCCATGCTTTGAGCATGGTCTGTGTGTACCTGTTAAGTGTTGTGGGAATTTTCTTTAGTTTGTTTGGGAGGAGTGGGTATGTTGTGGTGCAGGTGTTTTCAATTGTGTCCCTCTCTAGGTGTACCCATTGTTTTGTCTCATCTTCTAGTATATATGGGATTATATGGCGTATTTGGTTGGCATTGTAATATGCTTCTATGTTGGGGATTCCCCATCCTCCTTCAGAGGTGGGGAGGTGCAGGTATTTGGGGCTTATTCTTGGTTTTTTATGTGAGAAGATGAAAGAGTGTAGTTTTCTCTGCCAACTGCGAAGTTGGGTTGAGGGGATCCAGATTGGGAGGGTTTGGAATAGGTAGGTTAGTTTTGGGAGTGTGATCATTTTGATCATGGCTATTTTGTCTGAGAGAGTGAAATTCGTGTTATTCCATCTCTTTAGGTCTTTGTTAATTTGTCGCCACAGGGGCTTGTAGTTGTGGAGGTACAGTTTATTGAGGTTTCTGGTTATTTGTACCCCTAGGTATCTGAACTTGGTGTGGCAAAGTTTTATTTTGGTGACCTTCGTGAGTTCTTTTTGGGTGTGAGGAGGGGTGTTGAAGCACATTGCTTCTGACTTTGTAAAATTTACCTGTAGGCCCGACACCATTGCAAATGTGTTGAGTTCTCTGATTAGGGAGGTTGCTGTGCTTATGGGGTCTGGTGTTGTGACCATTAGGTCATCTGCAAAGAGCCCTAATTTATAGGTTCTGCCTTTCCACTCCCTTGATGTCTGTGGCTGCTCGGATGCGGATTGCTAAGGGTTCCAGAGCCAGGATAAATAAGAAGGGAGACAGTGGGCATCCTTGTTTCGTGCCTCTTTGGATAGCTATAGTATTAGAATCCATATTGTTAGTTCTGCATTTTGCTGAGGCTTGGGAGTATATTTGTTTGAGGATTTGTAGGAAGTTGGGGCCAAATTTCATGTTAGTTAGTACTGCTAATATGTATTTCCACTCCAAGCAATCAAAGGCTTTGAGGATGTCTAGGGACATAATTGTCAACGGGAGTTTGGTTCCCTTGCTGTGTTCGATCAGGTTCAGTAGTTTCCTGATGGGGTCTGTTATATTGCGGCCAGGGACAAAACCAGTCTGGTCTGGGGCTATTAACTTGTGTAGGAAGATTTTTAGGCGGTTGGCCAAGATTGATGTGAATATCTTGTAGTCTTGGTTTATTAATGAGATTGGGCGGTGTGATTCTACTTTGAGGCTGTCTTTTAGTGGTTTTGGGATGGAGACTATTTTGGAGTGGGTCCAGGTTTTGGGGATGGGGGCCCCTTTTATGATGTCGTTGAATAGGCGGGTCATGTAGGGCATCAAGGGTTCTTTGAATTTCCTATAGAATTCTGCTGTGAAGCCATCTGGGCCTGGGGCTTTGTGTGGTTTCAGGTTTTTGAGGACCGCATCTATTTCCTCTGGGGTGATAGGGCTGTCCATGAATTCCTGTTCCTCATCAGTTAGGGTAGGCATGGTCAGTCCTGCTAGAAATGTTCTGATTTCCTTCTCTGGTGGGTTATGGGAGGTGTATAGGTTGGAGTAGAATTCTGCAAATTCTGAGGTTATTTCTTCGGGGGAGAATGTTATGTTGCCGTCTTTTTTGGTGATGCAGTGTATTCTTGTTTTGAGTGCTTTTTTCCTACATCTATTTGCTAGTAATCTGGAGTTTTTCCCTCCATATTCGTAGAAACTTTGTTTAGAGTATAGAATGTTGATCATTGTTTTGCTAATTTCTAGGGAGTCTAGTTCTCTCCTTTTTTGTTCTATAAGTTTGAGGAGTTTTTTAGATCCTGTTTGTAGCGTGATGAGAGGGCTGTGATGTCTTGTTCTATTTTGCTAATTTTTGAGGAGGTTTGTTTTTTAAGGAATGTTTTCTCTTTTATGCAAGCTCCTCTGGTGACCGCTTTCATTGCGTCCCATAGGAGGGGGGTTGTTATATTGTTTACATTGTTTTCCTTGAAGTAGTTTTGGAGGGTTTTTGTGAGGCTCTCTCTAATTTGTTTGTTTGTAGTTAGGATGGGACTGAAGGACCATGATGGGGTGGTTTGTGTTCCTTCTCCTATTTTAACGATGACTTCTACTGGGGCGTGATCTGTGATTTTAATGTTACCTATGTTTGTTGATTCCACTGAGGGGATCAGACCCTGTGTGAGTAGAATGCTGTCCAGTCTGGACACTGTATCATGGCGTCCTGATTGGAATGTATGGCTGATGTCTCCCGGGTTTTGCTCACCCCAAATGTCGTAGAGACCCCTGTTTTTTAGCATTTTTAGTAACTTGTAAGAGTTCCTAGTTGTTGGGGGTTTCCTTCGGAGGAAGGTTGCCCATGGGGTTGTGGGGTGGATATCTTTCAGGGATAAACCTTTCATATTTAGATTGAGGTCCCCTCCTAGGATTGCTTCCCCTTCAGAGAAGGAGAGGAATTTGTTTAGTGTCTTCTGGAAGAATTCTAATTGTTTCGTGTTTGGGGCATATATGGAGCCGATTGTCAGTTTGATTTTGCCATCTAGTGTCCCTTTAGCGAAAATGAATCTGCCTTTTTTGTCCTTGAGGACTGTTGTGGCAGTGAAGTTCAGGTCTCTACTGAGTATTATGGCTACACCACGAGCTTTCCCTGAGCCTTGTGCGACCCACTGTTGACCGAAGCGGGGGTCGCTCAGGAGTTTGCTGCCTTTGGGTGGGTTGTGTATTTCTTGTAGGAAGGTGATGTGTGGTTTCATGGTGTTTATGTATGAGGTGATGCGTTTTCTTTTGATGGGGTTTCCCAGCCCCCTCACATTTAATGTAATTGCTTTTAGGTTAGCCATCTTGCTTATCTATTATGTGGGGCGATTCCCTGCCAACCCGTTCGGGTTGTCTTGTGTCTCTCTCTTCGTGTTGTTTAAAGAACCAGTGGGGTTGCGCTGACCTAGGGTGTGGTGGGTGGGGGGCTAGTGGGAGTAGAGTGAGATTTGGGTTAAAGAGTAGGGGGTAAGTTGTAGGGAGTTTCCTATATGTAGTCATATAGGTGTTTGTTTGGGGTATTTTGGGCCATCTGGCATTTAGCCGGTTGGTCCTAGGTCTCAGCTGGTGTGGAAGGCCATGTTCAAGGACAGGCCATCCCCCCTGTTGTCTGCGATAGGGGGTGATCAGCGAGACAGTGTGAAGTGACTTTGTAATGTCGCTGTCAGGTATAAGGTTCGTAAGCAATGTTGCCAATGTTATAAGCAACATTGTTGGTGTGTTGGGGTGGGGATGTGGGTGCTGGTACGCTCTGGTGCCACCATATTGCTGGTTGGGTATCAGATTTTAGCCTGATTGTGGGTTGTGTTATTAAGGTTGGAGTTGTTTTTCCTTAGTATGGAGTATGAGGATGTTGAAGGTGTGGGTGATGGGGAATGTGGTTGAGGTCGTCTGGACTGGTGTTGGGGTGGGGGTTTCTGTGGGGGTGCGGGGCTGGGGGGGATGTTGATGGTGTTAACTAAATCTATGTTTTGGGGGGGGGGAGAGGGGGAAAGGGGGGGAGAAATCACCAGTCCTTCGGTTTGTGGGTTTTTTTTCCTGGTTGCTTCATTCAGCTGCAGTTGTTGTTGTTGTTGTTGTTGTTGTTGTTGTAGGGTTGTCCATCTGCGATGAATTGGTTTGGTTAATCTTGGTCTGGTTTCTTGTGTCGTATGGCCGGCGGGACGGTTCTGAGCGTTGTGCTTGCCTGTATTGGTTTGCGTTGTTCTGCCGCTTCTGTTGTTTCTTTTTGCTCTGTACCGTCGTCCAGTTGCTTGCTGTTGTTTCCTCGTGGTTGGGGCTGTCACTTGGTGGGTTTGTCGGTTGCCATTCCGGTGGGAGGTCGAGTTCAAGGTTCTTTAGTAGTTGCAGGGCCTCAGGTATGTTGGTAACCATGTGTTGTGTTGTATTGGTTGTTACAATGAGACGGAAGGGGAAGCCCCATCGGTATTTGATCCCTGCTTGTTGGAGACGCTGGGTGCATGGGCGCAGGCTTTTCCTCCGGTTTAGAGTATCCTGAGATAGGTCCTGTAGGGCCAGAATGGGGGTTTCTCCATATCGAAGGTTGGTTGAGTTTCTGAGGTTGTTCCATACCTCTTCCTTCTTTTTGTAGCGCGTGAAGCATACAATGATGTCTCTTGGGGGGGGCGCTGAGTTTTGGCATAGGTTTTAGGGCTCTGTGAGCCCTCTCCAAGTCATCTGCCTCAAGTTTCAGGCCTGGGATTGTGTTTTTCAGCCAGCGTATAATTAGGTCTGTTGGGCTTTTCTCCTCTGCTTTTTCAGGAAAGTTGCGGAAGCGGATGTTACAGCGTCTATTGCGATCTTCAAGGTCGGCTTGCTTAATTTTCATCTCTCTGTGTTCTGCTTCCATTTGGTTTACCAGTTCGTCCAGTTTCTTGTTCACACGTGCGTTCTCCTCCCGGTATTGCTCTATTATTTTTTCTTGCATTTGGTTTTTGTTCTCTAGAGCTTCCACTTTGGAGGTTAGATTGTTGATTAGTACCTGCATGGGAGCCATTGTGGCCTTCAGTGTTTCTTCTAATCTTGCTTCCATTTCCCTCAGATCTCGTTTCGTTATTGGGTGGTCATCATCTTGAAGGGGAGTGGCCATCTTAGCATTGTTTGCCATCTCCCTGGTTGGTGTCATCTCAGTCTCCCTGATAGTTTTGGTTTGAGGTTGGCTTGGCGTCCACTTGGGGTAGGGCGTGTGGTGGTTAGGAGTTGTGCCAGTGGTGATTCCTGGGTATTGTTGGGTTGTTGAGCTGATCAGGCTTTGTTGGCTGGTGGCTTTTACAGAGCGTTTGGATTAGGCGGTCATTTGTGTCACTTCTAGCCTGTGTTTTAAGAACTTCTCTTGGGTTTTCTGTAGTTGCCTCAGCGGTGCCACCAAGGCTGGGGGGGAGGGCAGGTAAGCAGAGGTGGGTAGACTAACGGACAGACAGTTCATATAAAGGGAGGGGGGTTAGCAGGTAGAGATGCAAGAGATTAGAGGGGTGGGGCCAGGGGGAATATGTGTTTAGGAGGGGGTTGTATATACCCAAAAGGGGTACTGGGGTCCAGTTAAGGTAGAAATTGGGGTTGGGAGTGCGCTTAGAAACAGAGACAGACAAATAGGCTATATGTAAAGGGTGGAGGGAGAAAAGGGAAGAAGAAGAAGAAGAAGAAAGAGAGAAGAAGGGGGGAGGCGGGGGGAGGGGAGATTGGAGTAAGAGAGAAGAGAGAGAGATAGACAAAAAGAGTTGAAAGAGAAGAGAGATGGTACAGTAATATCAGAGGTATTAGATTGCAGCAGTAGTTTTAGCTATAGTATGAGGGGGCAAATTATGATAGGGTGATATGAATGTGTGTATGTGTTTCCTTTAGGGGAAGGGGGGGATAGAGAGAGGGTGGAGGGAGAGAGAATGAGAGGAGGAGGGGGAAGGGTGGGGGAGGGAAGGAGAAGAAAAGAGAGGGGGAGAGGGGAGGAGGGAGGGAGGGTGAGCTGCTGCAATGGTATGGGGGAAAGTCTTATTTTAAAAGAGGGGGTGGGGGGAAAGGGCTCCCCTCTCAAAAACAAACTGACGGACAGGCTAAAAAAGGGGGGGGTTGATTTTAAAAAATAAAAGGGATAGAGAAAAAAAAATTGGGGATGGAAAATGAAAGGTGGGATAAGGGGAAAAAATGAGGAGGGGTGAAGAGAGAGGGGGGAGAGCAAAAAGGGAGAGAAAAATAAAAGGGGGGAGTTGAGGGGGAGAGTATCAGTAACAATAGCAGTGATCTAGAGGAAATTTTTGTTTTAAAAGAGAGTGGTGGTCGTAGCTGGGGGCGAAAGATTCCCCCCTCAAGAACAAGCCAACAAATAGACAAGAACGGGCTTTAAAAAGAGAGAGGGGAAAAATGTGTGGGTTTTTTTTAAAAAAATAAAATAAAAATAAAATAGATAATAATATTTCCTCCTAATTATTGTTATTATTTTTTATTTGTAAAAAAGTAATTAAAAATGTACAGGTAAAAGATAAAAATGAGAATTAAAGGTAAAAAAAAGGGGGGGTTGTCTTTAGATAGATAGATAGAGCTTTTTATTTAAAAAAGAAAATAAAAATGAGTAAAGTATAGGTAAAAGAGGATAGGTAAAAGAGAGTGGAAAGTCTGGGGCGAAGTGGCAGTCCCAGGAAATGGCCTGTGATGGTTCAGGGCTGTTTTCTGGGTACTGCCATTTTAATTCTTAAGAGGGGAGTTTGAGGTGAAAATAAAATGAGGTTTAAATTGAGGGTGTGTGTGTGTGGAAAAGTGTGTCTTTAAATAGTGTGTAGAAAAGATAGAAATAAAAATAAAGATTCAAATAAAGGGTGGCTGCAGCAGCAGTGGCCCCTCTTTTAAAAAGAAAAATGATAAAAGTAGGTATATGGGGGAGGGGAATAAAAAAGAATTTCTTTTTAAAAAAGGGGGAGAGGGGTAGGAAGGGGTTAAAAAAGGGTTTTGTTTGTTGGTTGTTGTTTTTTATAGAAAAAAGGAGAAAAGAAGGGGGTAGTTTCTTCCTTTCTGTGATCTCCTTTGTCATGCGGCTTTGCATGGAGGGGTAGGCTCCGGTCGGCTCAGCCACGTGTTTTTTCGCAGCGTCCTTTGCCTTCCCGTGTTCACCTACCTCCCCTCTTCCTTGTCGGCAAAGCTAGGGCTCCTCTTTCTTTCTTTCTTTCCTTCTTTCTTTCTTTCTTTCTTTCTTTCTTTCTTTCTTTTTTTCCCTTCTTCCTTCCCCCTTCTCTTTTTCTCCCTCTCTGCGTTAGCTCCACTGTCTTCCTGGATTTGGAGCTCCTCTCGGCTGTTGGGGGGGGGGGTCGGGTGCCTTTCCGGCTCAATCAAGGTCGTGGGGGGGTGTTTTGGCTCCCTTGAAAGACGCCCCGGGCACCCCCGATTCCTCTCCGTTGGCAGTGTTGGCAGCAGCAGACCTGGGAGCCCGGGAATCGGCCAGACAGAGCCTTTCACTCTGGCTGGCTTCAGGAGCTCTTTTCTGCTGCTGCAGCCGCCATGCTGCCTCGCTGCCTTTTTCAAAGATGTAGCATTTAGTATTTTCTCCCCTGGTCTCATGGAGCCATGATTCTCTCTGATAGGTGGTGTTTTGGAAGAAGTGTTTCCTCTGGTTTCTGAAGGAGGATCTTCACGGTCCAAGCTGTCCTTCAAATCTACTTGTTCATCGCCGAGAAGCTCTTCCAAATCACAACTCTGCTGCTTGAGGGTCAATATTCACTACTGGCTGTTCTTTCTTTTTTTTGGCCCTATCAGAATAGCGAAGGGTATTCAAAGTATCTTTGAAGTTCGAAGCTGCTGGGCTCACACATGCAAACATCAAGGTGTGGTTATTGCCTCCCAAGGAGTCTTGCAAAAGGCATGTTAACTTGCAGCCCCTATCATTGCCCTTATTGATTTCCTCCTCAAGAGCGCTGATGACATTCCCCAGGCATAGGAATGCTTCCTTGATGCTAATCCCTTCCCGCAGTCCGACTGCTTTGGTCTTGCTTTGCCTTTCTGAACCAGCAAGGTCTACGAAGTGCAGCTTGGAATGCAAAATGGCGTTTACTACTCCTCATTTTCTGCTCAATGGTCACGGTGAAGATGGTGCGGGAGCGTGATGACAGGGTGTTCATGGCCGTGGGGCAGCCACCGTAACCCCTGCTCCGGGCGCTGGGTGATTTCTTTAGCAGGATTCACCACGTACTCAGCCCCACAACCTTAATAAATAAAATAATAATAATAATAATAATAATAATAATAATGGGACGCAGGTGGCGCTGTGGGTTAAAGCCTCAGCGCCTAGGACTTGCCGATCGAAAGGTCGGCGGTTCGAATCCCTGCGGCGGGGTGCGCTCCCGCTGCTCGGTCCCAGCGCCTGCCAACCTAGCAGTTCGAAAGCACCTCCGGGTGCAAGTAGATAAATAGGGACCGCTTACCAGCGGGAAGGTAAACGGCGTTTCCGTGTGCGGCTCTGGCTCGCCAGATGCAGCTTGTCACGCTGGCCACGTGACCCGGAATTGTCTCCGGACAGCGCTGGCCCCTGGCCTCTTGAGTGAGATGGGCGCACAACCCCAGAGTCTGTCAAGACTGGCCCGTACGGGCAGGGGTACCTTTACCTTTACCTTTAATAATAATAATAATAATAATAATAATAAAATATATTATATATACCCCACCCATCTAGCTGGATTTCCCCAGCTACTCTCATCATCATCATCATCATCATCATCATCATCATTTTATTTGTATTCCGCCTTTCCACAGTTAAAACAATGCTCAAGGCAGTTTACAATATGAAAAGATTTACATAATTACAAACATAGCAAAGTAGTCATAAAAATAAATAAAACACATCAAAAACAACATAACCAAACCGAACAATTTCCACATAAAAATAAAGATACAAAATCAGCAACAGCAGATTAAAATCAGATTAAAAAATTAAAATAAAGATTAAAATCAGCAACAGCAGCAACTCCCAGTAAAACTTTTCCCCAAATACCCCAGTCCTCCTAGGCAGCAGCAGCTGTTAAGATCCTGTCAGGCCTCGCCCTAGGCCAGGCTTCCTCAACCTTGGCCCTCCAGATGTTTTGAGACTACAATTCCCATCATCCATGACCGCTGGTCCTGCTAGCTAGGGATCATGGGGGTTATAAGCCAAAAACATCTGGAGGGCCGAGGTTGAGGAAGCCTGCCCTAGGCCAGGTGGAGAGAGGCAGGAGCGGGGCTCTCAGGCACTCAAGCAGGCGAGTCTTCCTGGGTGGCAGCAGCAGTCCTTATGAGGCCCATCAGGCCCTGCCCTTGGCCAGGAGGAGGGAGGCAGGATGTCTCCCCTGGGATCTTCATAGATGCTGACTGAAGTTGTCTTTTGTGTTGGTGCCAAGAGGTCTAAGATGAGATGACCCTGGCTTCTTCCTTTGACATTTTATAATGTTATATTCAATTACTCCTCCAGGTACTCTCATTTTCCTACTCATATTGAAATACTGCCCCTCAACGAGGCCAAACTTAGTTTCACAAAATGTTTAGGTGTATGCGTCCCCCCAGAAAAAAACGCACTGCTCTTATCCATACAGCAGGCTTCACCAGCCTGGTATCTTCCAGGTGTTTGGGAACCATAACTCCCACCAACCCCAGCCAGCATGCCAAGGCTGCCAGAGAGAGAGAAAATACAGTCGTACTTGGGTTTTCGAACAGCTTTGTTCTCGAATGTTTTGGCTCCTGAACGCTGCAAACCCGGAAGCGACTGTTCCGGTTTGCTAACTATTTTTGGGAGCCAAACGTCCGATGGGGCTTCCGCGGCTTCTGATTGGCTGCAGGAGCAATTGGGGAGGTGCCTGTATTATTAACTCTTGTCGCTTTGCTCATGGAAGTGACCCAAACTGACTTACAACAGAAACACTAAAACCAAACACAACAAACATATCCTCTACCAATAGGTGCTCTATCAACGATCTGCAACAAGCCTTGAATATTACAAGGGACTGAAACTATCCAGGGTCTGTGATCTTCCCGAGTTTCCAAAACGGCACACAACTGCACACTCTGGCACTTTCGCAGGCAGGCAACTTAAAGAAAGCAGAGCAAGCGTAATGTGATCGTAGCTGCGTAAAGCGACCGGACAAAAACATGCTGCAGTGCTCTGAATCAGCTGTGAGCGAGAGGGAAATGCTGTGCTACTGGGCATATCTCAGATGTCCTCATTACCTCGATGAGGCACTGTGACAAGGTCAACCCACAGCAGACATGGATGCAGCTTGGTCTTTTAGCCCCAAGTCACTGACTCCAGTAATGAAAGTAGATTATATGGCTTTTTGAACTGCCCTAGAGTTGTACCAGTACTCTGAGCTGAGCGAGGCATGCGGATGAGAAGTTTGGCCGGCGATGCATTATGTTTCCCCTGCATTCTGTATGTATCCTGATTTTGGGATCATTTTCCCCAGCTGGTTTCCAATTGGTGATCCCACCCAGGGGTTCTGTGGCACATACCCATCAACTGTCCAGGAAATCCCCATTCCGGGGGCCATGTGCTCAAAAACACATGAGATCATGGCAGGATGCGTGTGTTGCATGAGATCGCAGCACCCAAAAATGTGTGGTTTGGGGCACCATGGTTTTGTACAGGTCACCTGACTCTCGCAGGTTCATATTTGGGCAAGCCATTTCCCTTCATATAATGCATTGTTGTATGTTGTTTCCCCTAATATGTTTATTTATTTATTTCATAACATTCATACACCGCTTGATTTATATTTTTAAAAAACAACACCACCTCAAAGCGGTTTACAAAAAAAGATAAAACAACAAAATCAAGAAAAAAATACAGCCCTACTTTAAAACAGAGAAAACTTAGAACACTAAAACAGATTGAAATTGCCTCAGCTTTTATATGCACATGTTAACATGTGTGGGTTTTTTGTACACATTCTTTGACTGGAGTTCACTGCACTGCAAAATGCAGCAAAACACGCCTTTTGCAGGACGGCTGCGTTTCGATTCGCTTATTGTTTCAGAAAATGTGAATTATGTAGCTTCTCCTTTAAATGCAAACTGAACTGAGCATCTTCCCCATCCGTATCTGTGGGTAAAGAGAACTCTAAAGTCCATTTCCCAAGAGACACCTGTACCAACAGATTTTAAGTGCAAAAGACATTTCCGTCTCTTTGAGAGGACTGGGGTTTGCTTTGGCTTCTTTCCACAGTAGCAATTATATCGACATACAGTACTTGCGCTATCCATTAGCAGAAAGTACATGGATGTTCCGCCATCCCTACATGTAGATAAAAGCAAAACACTTCAATTATCTAAGTCAGGGGTCTGCAACCTTTAAGACAAAAAGAGCCACTTGGACCCGTTTCCGAAGAAAAAACAACAACTGGGAGCCGCAAAACCATTGCGACATTTAAAACAAATATAACACTGCATACATTGTTTCTTAGCCCAATGTTATCCTCGTCATTATAAAAATAACTTTTTTGACACTTTTTAATTATTTTTTGTTTGACCCCTCAGAATTACTCCTCCTCATAGAAATAAACGTTATATTAACAAGTTACCTTTTTTTGAGTGTGTGTTCTTCACTCCCCTTCAAAACAGTAGCTGCAAATTGCAAAGCAATAGCAGCAAATCAGCCAGCAACAAAGACATGCTATATACCGTATTTTTCGCTCCATAGGACACACTTTTCCCCTCCAAAAATGAAGGGGAAATCTGTGTGCGTCCTATGGTGCGAATGCAGGCTTTCGCTGAAGCCTGGAGAGCAAGAGGCATAGGTGCGCACCGACCCCTCTCGCTCTCCAGGCTTCAGGAAGCTATCCGCAAGCCTTGCAAGCCCGGCGGGAGTTCCCACAGGCTCACAAGGCTTGCGGGCAGCAGCCTGCAGCCCCAGCGAGTGTCCGCAAGCCTTGCGCGCCTGGCGGGAGCTCCCGCCAGGCGCGCGAGGCTTGGGGCGGCAGCCTGTTGCCCGAAGCACAGGGAGCCCTCCGGAGGGCTCCCCGTGCTTCGGGCGAGTGTCTGCAAGCCTTGCGCGCCCGGCAGGAGCTCCCGTCGGGCGCGCGAGGCTTGGGGCGGCAGCCTGTTGCCCGAAGCACAGGGAGCCCTCCGGAGGGCTCCCCGTGCTTCGGGCGAGTGTCTGCAAGCCTTGCGCACCCTGCAGGAGCTCCCGTCGGGCGCGCGAGGCTTGGGGCGGCAGCCTGCCGCCCGAAGCACGCGGAGCCCTCCGGAGGGCTCCCCGTGCTTCGGGCGAGTGTCTGCAAGCCTTGCGCGCCTGGCAGGAGCTCCCGTCGGGCGCGCGAGGCTTGGGGCGGCAGCCTGCCGCCCGAAGCACAGGGAGCCCTCCGGAGGGCTCCCCGTGCTTCGGGCGAGTGTCTGCAAGCCTTGCGCGCCCGGCAGGAGCTCCTGTCGGGCGCGCGAGGCTTGGGGCGGCAGCCTGCCGCCCGAAGCACAGGGAGCCCTCCGGAGGGCTCCCCGTGCTTCGGGCGAGTGTCTGCAAGCCTTGCGCGCCCGGCAGGAGCTCCCGTCGGGCGCGCGAGGCTTGGGGCGGCAGCCTGTTGCCCGAAGCACAGGGAGCCCTCCGGAGGGCTCCCCGTGCTTCGGGCGAGTGTCTGCAAGCCTTGCGCACCCTGCAGGAGCTCCCGCCGGGAGCTGCTGCTGCTGGGAGCCCCCACAACCCCCGAAAGAGGACTCGCTCCAGAGATCCTGGCGGCTCCCAACCCGGGGTCGCTTCACCGCGCGGGGCAACAATGAGTGAAAGGAGGCGCACTAAAAACAATGGCTCACGGGGAAGGCGGGCGCGTGCCGCTCGGCCCTTGGGGAGCCTTCCTGCTGCCGCTGCCCTGCGCCCAACTCACGAGGAGAGTGGCGCTGCCTTCTGCTCTCCGCCGCCGCCTCACAGATGACAGCGACTGCACGGGAACAAAGGAAAATGCGCCTCCTCCCCTCGCCTCCACCCCGGAGCCGCGGCAAAGGCGTTAAAGAGCCGCATGCGGCTCCGGAGCCGCAGGTTGCCGACCCCTGATCTAAGTGCTTTCCCTAGTGTGTATTATTTCCCTTTTGTAAAGCAGTGGCACTCAGTCCCTATAGGGGCTTAGCTGATTTTGACGCATTCAGCATTTTGATTAGAAAACGTGCTCCCAGTGTAATCACCCTGATTCTTACTTACAGCCCCTTTGACTCCGGAATAAATCTGTGAAGTTGAGCAAAGGATCTTCCTTCCTGTCCTTCTCAAACCACCTGGTGCCCTAAAAATGCTGGAGACTACAGTTCCCATCAACTACTGGGACTGATGGGAGTTGTGGTCTGGAGGGCACCTTGTTGGCACTAGGCATGCTTACGGAATTCAGTCTTTGGGAACGTTGTTGTGAACTGAGCCAAGCTGCAGCCACACACAAACTATAGCTCCCAGGATTCTTTGGTGGAAGCCATGACTGTTTAAAGCAGAATCATAGTGCTTTAAATGTAGGATGTGAATGTGGCCTGCATTTCTCAGACTAAAGTGGGGATCAAAACTCAATGTGCAGATTTGAATTTTTTTATTTTTATTTTTATTTTTTTATTAAAGATTTTCTTGATTTACACAAGTGTGTGCAATGTCTCTCTCTTGTATTTTTACCCCCGCGTAACATTTTTACAAATCAGTTTAATTTGTTGAGACATTAGGAAGAAAAGGGGGAAAGGGGGGGAGATGGGTGGGGGTGGGGGTGGGGTCTTGTGGCGATGTTTCTGTTTTACTTACTGTATGTAGGGTTTGGTGTCAGCGTTGTTTGTGTAGTTTCTTTGCCGTTTACTTGTGTTCCTTTGCTGGTAAGAGAGGTTGGGGTTGGCCTAGGGTGTGGTTGTTCATTTGTGATTGGCTGTGGTGGTCATTGTTTTCATGTGTGAGTGGGGTGGGTGGGTTTTTTTGGATCAGGTTAGCTGGAACTTTTTATTTAGAGATAAAATTGTATTTAAAAACACATAATTGTGGATATTTTTTTTAAAAAAAGAATGCAGATCATTGCAGAAATGAGATTGAATGACATATGGGAAAGTGGCACGTACTGAAGTAAATCATTGTTCATCTGTACACGACACACATAAAGAGCCAAGAAAATGAATGATGAAGAGAACCTTTGCGTGGCATGTTGCTGAATGCTTGTTTGTGAATGGTGCCTTTTTCTTTCTTTCTTTTTTGCTGTGGTATTGATGAATTCAGATGTGACGAGATTAATATTGCTGGAGAGGGCCCTGCAGTTGAGCTACGGGAATGTCTCTACATTCATTTAATGGCCTTTTGCTGAGAAACGGAATTGCCTTTTCTAGCTCTGATGCAAGTAGAGCATAGATCTTAGGGCGGTTTACAACATAAAAACATAATAGAAAAAAAACACAAAATACATAATAAGGGCACCTGATGTTTAGCCCTATATTAAGCAAGATTTAAATGATTTGCAAATTTAATAAACCAGAGCCACCACCTATTGTTAGAAGAAAAGGTTGTACAGTGGTACCTCTGGTTAAGTACTTAATTCGTTCTGGAGGTCTGTTCTTAACCTGAAACTGTTCTTAACCTGAAGCACCACTTTAGCTAACGGGGCCTCCTGCTGCCGCCGCGCCACCAAAGCACGATTTCTGTTCGAATCCTGAAGCAAAGTTCTTAACCTGAAGCACTATTTCTGGGTTAGAGAAGTCTGTAACCTGAAGAGTCTGTAACCTGAAGTATATGTAACCTGAGGTACCACTGTATATAATGTTGACTTTTCATTTCTATTTTAGTAACACCACAGAGCCAAAATTATCTTAAAGAACTAGAAGGAGGTCTTTAATCTCACCTCTTACTGATTAAAATTTGCCATCATCAATAAGCAGTAGGTCCAGCTGAGCAGTTTAAGTTGATTAGTTGATTCCAAAGCTGTAGTTGATTTAATCTGCTCATCGAAGTGATTAACCCTTGCACCCCACAATAGCTTCATGAACATTATTCCAAGTCATACAAAGATCTTTTATTACAAGTCAAGGGACATGATAAACCTCATTCTCATTTTCAAAAAAGGACTGTCGGAAATTCTTAGCTCTCACCATGTTCCAGAGATGTTATCCATTTATTCACAGCAACATTTCAAATATGCTCAGTCTGGTCTATAGAGGTGACCCCCGTCCTCATAGGTCAATTCCTCTATGTGCTGCATATTAAACCATCATTTAGCACAACAGGGGAGGAAGTGTGAAGAAGCTGTTTGTATCAGCCTCCTAGGTTTAAAACAAAACTACAGGTTCTATATCTTGCATCAACCTCACCACTAGTAAGTACCTGTGTTACAGATGATTCATTGGATCCCAGTTTGACTATCATAAGCGAGGTGGCAGGATAGCAACTGAATACTATTAAAAGCATAGATCAGGCTTTCCCAAACCTCTGAGCTCATTGACCCTCTAATGAGCTTATCAAGCTATCATCAACCCCACCCAACCCAATTCTTGGGAATGTGAGTCAACAATCATCAATGTATAATCAACATTTCTCAAGCAACAATCCTTGGAGGTTTTCCAAAAGGCAGCTTGTTTTGATATCTTTGCATCTTTGGAAGAGAGAAAGAGGAGTGTTAGCATTATTCTTTGGCATAGTAGGAAGTAATTGTTCTAAAAAGCAAGATGCGCCCTTTATTTCCGAGGCACATAGTTCTCAGTTGAATTTTTTGTGTGATGCCTTATAAGCTTCTTTCCCTTCACCTGGCCCTTTTCAAAAACTCTCTTTTGACCCCTAGGTCTTTATTCATCTCCTGCACAGTCCCATCTACCCCACAGGGGAGGGGCACTACCAACCGCTTTGGCAAACAGATGTTTAATATATACTAAATCACTTCCTTCCCTTGCCACACCTCAGCAAATCCTGCGAATCAAAGGCAGTCCAAAGTGGTGCGTTAAATTAGCAGGAATTTGATGTGACAACAACCCCCTAGGCAGCAGGCCTGAAGATGATGAAAAGCAGGTAAGAGTCCCTGGCAAAAGAATGTGGATGTGTAGGAATAATATTATCCAAATGGGCTCACAAGCGATGCAAGAGAGTGCTCCTGCTGAGACACATGAATGAGAGCATGTCAGAAGTGTCCCCTTGCTGCACACAAAACATTTTCAAGAGCACCCCCGCGATCCATGGACGTTGCAAGCAACAATAGATCACAAAGCGCCTGGATTCGTGGAATGCACCCTACATCTGCGGCAGGAGGCCATTAGAGTAAAGTAAAGAAAAGAAAAAGATAGACGCCTCCTCCCCATAAGTAAAACATTTCCATGTTTCAGCCTGATTGAAGATTTTCAAGCCCTGGGTGCTCAAAGAGATAACGCTGCGGGAACTCTCTCTCTCTCTCTTAAAGGGGGGGAATCTTCACTCTGTCTGAGATCTTACGTTAGAACAAGGGAGCTTTTTGTCAGACCGAGATCTGAGCCGAGCTACTTGATAAATTAAATTACCCTGTCCTGAGAATGGAGAGGGAATATGGGGCTAGAATCTGCTGGAGCATTTTGCCATAGAAGACTGAGATGGTACGCTTTGTACCGGCTCTGCTGCTACTGTGGTTAAGTCAGATCCAGGCGAATGTGTTGGTCCTCTGAAATCACACCCAGAGGGGCGGTAAAAACAGTATTTATTAGGATGATAGGAACAGTAAAGCAGCACTCATTGGGATCATACTGTGTATAATGTTTGTAGTAAAGGTAAAGGGACGCCTGACCATTGGGTCCAGTCGTGGATGACTCTGGGGTTGCGGCGCTCATCTCGCTTTATTGGCCGAGGGAGCCGGCGTACAGCTTCCGGGTCATGTGGCCAGCATGAGTAAGCCGCTTCTGGCAAACCAGAGCAGCGCACAGAAACGCCGTTTACCTTCCAACCAGAGTGGTGCCTATTTATCTACTTGCACTTTGACGTGCTTTCGAACTTCTAGGTTGGCAGGAGCAGGGACCGAGCAACGGGAGCTCACCCTGTCGCAGGGATTCGAACCGCCGACCTTCTGATCACTAGATATAAGATGGGACAGAAAATAAATAAATAACAGGCTCTGAGCCAAGATTGGTCTGAATAGAGATATTGTTTTACTCTTCTTGTGAATTCTGCCTCATCTCCGTGGGTGTTTCTGCTGACTCTTTGGCTGTTAAATAGGTTGGGCGTTTGCTCTGGGCAAGTGGAGTAGGAGAGGATGGTAGGAGGAATGATCACATGAGACCTTTTGGCTGCATTGCCGCTGAGTTTAGGAGACACAACTGCAGTTGCATTTGATGGTCTTATGTAAACGTACAGTCAAACCTCGGTTCCCAAACACCTGCGTTTTGGAACGCTTTGGCTCCCGAATGCCGAAAACCCAGAAGTAAGTGTTCTGATTTTTGAACGTTTTTCGGAAGCCGAACGTCAGACACAGCTTCCACTTGAGTGCAGGAAGCTCCTGCAACCAATCAGAAGCCGCACCTCGGTTGTCGGAACATTCCGGAACGGGCTTTCAGAACAATACATTTTGACTATTAATGTAAAAATGTGGCTATGGACCCTTCGGCAGTGAAGGAGGGTGCCCGTGTAAAGAGAGCTTTAGCAAGAATAATCTTAAAATAAAACTGGTTAGCAAATAGGAAGGACAGGGTAGGAATCTGTTTAATGAATGTGGCAATTTATTTAATGAATGAATTTATTTAATGAATTACTTGTGATCATGGGTGAAATCCAACGATGTCCCTCCACCTGTGAAATAGACTCTGTTGGCAGTAACAGATTCCCTCAGCATCCCCAAGTTTGGCCCAGGAGAACAACCAGAGTCTATGCGCCTGAACCCCTCAAGGAACTGAAGCTACCACTCCCCATTGCAAGTACAATACAGGCAACCACAATGCCTTCAGGACCACTTCTCCCCATATAAACTGTCCTGGACTCTGTGTTCATCTTCTGAGGCCCTTCTTTGTGTGCCTCCTCCTTGAGAGGTCCAGAGGGTGGCAACATAAGAACAGGGCCTTTTCTGCAGTGGCTCCCTGTTTGTGAAATGCTCTCCCCAGGGAGGTTCGCCAGGCCAGGCACCTTCTTAATATACCTTTAGACACCAGGAGAAAATGTCCCTCTTTAACTAGGCCTTTGGCTGATTAATATTCTACAGCCTTTGTATTTTATTCTGTGAACTCTTTTCTTCTTTCTCCTCTTACAGTCATACCTCGGGTTGAATACGCTACGTGTTGAGCACGTTTGAGTTGCGCTCCGCAGCAACCCGGAAGTAACACAGCATGTTACTTCCGGGTTTCGCCGCTTGCGCATGCGCAGACGCTCAGAATGAAAAACAACAAAGATACATTTAAAAATGAAAATATACCCAAAAAAGCAATATATGACATTCCCATACATTCTTTTATAAATTGGTATAGTGTTATTGTCCTAGCGCTTATATAAATGCTAATGGCCTACTACATTTTGTATAAACTCATTCCAAATGTTATCGTATTTTCCCAACAGAATTTGCGCCTGTAAGCAGTGATCTCATATTGTCAGTCCATTGATTGAAGGCTTATCGTATCTTTAATTTTCCAATTCCTCAACATCAAATCTCTTGGCCACCATTAGCACATGGAAAATCCATTTCCGTTGTCCCGTTGATAACTTCCATACTGCAGATATATACAGTTCAATAAAATATTTTCCGCTGAAAGATTTAACCTTTTCTGCACAGTCATAGTTACACAGTCCAGCACTTTCTCCCCAAACCTGTTAAGTAAAGAACTCTGTACAGACATGTGTTTCAGAGAGACATTGTCCTTGCCACATCTCCAACACTGAGCTATCTTAGGTAACCCTTAGCTAATCCTGCCTCCACTCCATGGCTGTTTCTGCTGACTCATTTGCTATTAAATAGGTTGGACACATGCTTCCTGAATTTACGGCGGTTTGTCCATGCTCTAAACACATCATTATACATATCCATCCACTCCTATTTCATTTCAGCTTATCTCCAGAGAAGCCTGCCTCAAATTCACATAGACTTGAGTCTAAACAGGACTCTGTCTGAGTACTAATGTTTGCTTCTTCTTCTTTTTAAAAGGGAATCTTTTTGAGTTGCCAACATCAGAACTAATCCATCATGGGCAGTGGCCCATAATAATGAATAGAGGCAAGATCAGTACATCTGTCAATTCCAAGGGTTCCCCAAGTAAGCTCTTTTTGCTATTAATAG
Source organism: Podarcis gaigeae (assembly GCF_964106915.1). Taxonomy (NCBI): domain Eukaryota; kingdom Metazoa; phylum Chordata; class Lepidosauria; order Squamata; family Lacertidae; genus Podarcis; species Podarcis gaigeae. Next base: position 17,576,134 of record NC_139678.1, on the reverse strand, counting down.
CAGACCAGCAAATACATTTGTGCACATATAGCTTTAACAATCAGGTTTGGAATATGATCTTCGGAAATATACAACTGTCAGGGGTTCAGAAGGAGAGACACAGGAGGGGGAGCAAATGGAGAGTGAGGAGGAGGAGTACGAGGGGGGCGCAGGCAGTGACAGTGGCCAGAGTTATTCCACAAGTCTCTCTAACGAATCGGAGGACTCACAGAAGGGAGCGCCGGTGGCCAGAGCGAGGGGGGCTCCAGGGGGGAAGCCCCAGGAGGAAGGGGCTAGCGGGGAGTCCCTGAGCAGCAGTTGGAAATCAGGACCAGCTTCTCCACCAGAGCGCAGTGGGGAGGAGGAGTCCCAGGAGTCGGGACCAGTGTCCTCACCACCAGAGGGAGGAGAGGAGTCAGGTTTGGCAACGCCCACATCAGGAAGCGGGGAAACGGTCAGAAGGAAAGTCACCGGCTGGGCGCGCGCGCCAAGTTCAAATGTACAGGAGCGGGGAGCCCGGGAAGGGAGCCAGGTCCTAAAGCCCGCCGGAGGGAGGGGCAAGGCTCAGGAGGTTCAGCGTCAGAGGAGTCCAGGAAGGAGGAAACCCCAGAGGGCAGAAGGACCCAGCGAAGGAAAGAACAGCGTAAGAGGTGGAGCCGGGCTAGAATCTTAAACTGGTGTGGGTGGAGCAGTGAGTCAGAGGGGACTTAGCCGGTCTAGTGTCAAGACGTGGGTCTGCGCGCCCAGAGCTTGGAAATGGAAACTAAACTTTAATAAAGACTTTTGTATATAACATCCACTGGGCGTTGGTCCTGTGTGAGCTGGGACCTAGCGGCAGTCCTGACAACAACAGTATATACTGGCACTATTTAATAACCCCACAGGGTATTTATTTATTTATTTATTTATTTATTTCATTCACTTATCAGAAAGCGCCCCAAAGTGAGCTCACAATGAAAAACATCAACAATAGATACATATATAAAAACAATTTAAAGTCCAATACAGATGAAGGGTTGCATAAAAAAAATCTCCAATTTAATTGGCGTATTGGAAAAGGAAGAACTTAAGATAGGCACCAAAACGATAATAGAGATGGTGCCAGTTTGATTTGTAATGGAAGGGAGTTCCAGTGGGTTTGTGCCACCATACTAAAGGCCCAATTCCTAAATTGAACAGAATGGACTTCCTGGTATGACGCTGTTTTCAGGAAGCCCTCTTCTGCAGTATGCAGTGATTGGCTACAAACCCGACAACTGTCCCAGAAAAAAACAGGACATCCCATTTTTTCCTGTGAGAGCATGGCAGCCATTTTGGACAGCTTGCTCTCACACAATTTTGGATTGAGATCTCACCCCAGAAAAACATTTCCCCTCCAGATCCATGATCTTCACACTGTGCCCTAAAATGTGCATTTTTGGCGTGCTGTTCCTGAAAAAGCACTTTTTCTAGGTCTGCGATCTTGCGTGTGTCATGTGACTCGCACGGGATTGTAGACCTGGAAGATGACATCCTGGATTTGGGCCGTGAAATATACTCAGAGTCAAGTGTGAATTTCATGCTCTTTATTCAGCTCATAGTAGCAATGAATGAAACTTTCCCCAAAATGTCTAGGAATATATACATGATTTACACAATGGGCCCTGTGTGATTGGCTAATTCCAGGCTGCTCCTGTAGGCTAATCAGGTTGTAGATTCACCTCCTCCAGAAGCCTGAATGGCTGCTCCTTTAGGCCAATCAGGTTGCTGATTCACTTCATCCAGGAGCCTGATTGGCTGCTCCTGCAGGCCAATCAGGTCGCTGATTCACTTCCACCTGGAGCTGGATTGGGTGGCTCCTGCAGACTAATCAGACTTCTGCATTCTGGATCCTATTGTTCTAGGATTCAGCTCAGTACATAACAGGTCGCCATTGTGTTGGACGGTATGTGGTTCAGGAGCAAGATGATATTTAGAGGGCCCATTGGTCAGATACATCATGGTGGCTCATGGCTCTTTATATCTCTCCATAGCTGGTACTTGTGTGCTTTATTCGGCCACTAGATGTCTCTGCATGTTACATGGAGCCTCAAATCGGGGTTAGGTGAGATCTCTGATGAACGATGGAGATCTAGATATGTGGCAAACAGCTGAATGCTTGTTCTTCATACTGTTGTTGCGTTTCAGCAAGCAATGTTTCGTTTCTCAGTTGCACGGGCATTCCGCATAGCAGTCTGTCAATTTATACCGAAGATGAGCCATTATTCATGGTTCATCCTCGTCTCTTTATGGTTTTTTAGCTCATCAAGCCATAACGTTCTGTAATGCAATACAAGTTATGAATGGATAAAACGTACAGTGGTATGTCTTTGTACACGGAAGCTTAATAGTAATGCTGCTGATTGTGGAAGCCAGACTGAGCTGTCTGAACATTCATGTGGAGTGAGCAGGAAAAAAATAGCTTTGAGCTGTGAGTGAATACGATAGGAAATATTTCTACTCATTATAGTCCTTCTCGACTATTAACTCAGCTACTAAAAGAGCTCATGTTTCGCTAACTGTATATTCTAAACCTATAATCCCACCAAGGGATCTGGTGACAACTGAGAAAAAACAACACCAACACCAAACCACAATTGTGAAATGAAAGTGGGTTCTTTATTTCACTAGTATATCCCAAGAGGGAAATAGAGTCCTCTAATTATGCTCATTTATTGTATTTAATTTTATGGGGAGGAGAACTCTCATTCGGTCTAATTTCCAAGCTCTGTCAGAGATGGGTTCAAAGGTCCACCAGGAACTTTATATCAGAACAGGCTTCGTACAAAAATGACAAGGGAAACACTATAATAAGGGCACATTTGGAGCAACTTGCCTAAATAGAGAGGCAGAGAAGTAATGAAGCAGATTTCTGTCATGTTTGAACTCAGTTCCTTCTCTGTGGAAGGTTGTGTGCCCACTGCTCCTTTAAAGCACATTTGAAACACATTCTTTTCCACAAAGAATTGTGGCCCTGCATTTTAGCCCTCACAGAATTATAATTCCCAGCAATGCTTAACAAACTAGTGCTCAGAATTCTCCAAGCCGTCCTTTTAAGTGGTTTCTGTGAAATGAGAGTGGTGTGGTTATCTTGTATATTTTTCACATTATTGTGCAATATCTGTTATCAGGTACCAACAGCATCAGTGTGTCTATGTGCGTAATCTCCATAATCAGGACCAGCAAGATATGGCAAGCATCAGGTCATCAGAGATGGCTGTGTCTCCAGTTTTGTGTTATGCCATGATGCCCCACAGCAGCCATTTTGTGTAATACCACGCCCCCCCCTCCCCGGGGCCACCATTTTATGACTGGCAGTGAAGTGTAGGTGGGTTCAGGCATGACCCACGACCGAGATTCAGGACTATTGGAACACCAGGAACAAGAATGACAAACAGGGGCAATTGGCTCAGTATATATAGCTTAAGCCAGCCCAGGCAAATCACACGCCGCCTGTGATAGGTCACCTTAATATTGCAATTAGCGAATCACAACACTGGCCCTAGCTCAGCAGGGATTGGCTGCCTGCCAGCAACTAACAATGTCATTGGAGGGTTTAAGAATTCTCTCAGTCTTTTGTGATGCAGGTGAAGTTCCTGAGCTCCAGGAGGCCTGAAGGCCTGGGACTGCACTGCATGTATGCAGCCATGCTTTGGCCTACAATGCCTGCATACATAACAGGAGGACCCAGCACTCTCCCAAAATTCAAAATGTGCCCACTAGTGCGAAATTTTTGGTGACTCCAGTGCGGTGTGTACACTACCAAAGTAATTGCAAATGGTCTTGCTATTCCATAAGTTTCCATTTTACGGAGATATAGCCCAATACACAAAGTATCTGTGGTTTTCAAACCTGGCTCTCATTGGTACACTTTGGAGCCTTTGCTAAAAACAAAGATCTGACAAGCTGGAAGCCAGTCCACCACTGATGTAGATGTCCAAAATAAAAACCCCATTCATATGTTACTAATGGTGGTGGTCTTCACATAATGAAAGAAATAGATGGCTGTCCTTTCTCTCTTCTCCACATGCACTTCAACAACATGTGAACTGGACTCTCAAATGTACAGAGAGCCCATTCATGTAATGTATCTCTCCCACCCCCCACCTTTTTGAGAATAAGACATCTCTTTAACAAATTGGGTATTTGCGCTGCACAAGCATCAAAGGGAAGATGTTCTTTGAAGTGAAAGGCATGTTGCCTTAAGTCTCAGTGAACTGACTGTGCACTGTCCCATTAAACAGTAAACCACTTCAAGCGGTATTAGGGTTGCCATACATCCACAATTTCCCAGACATAGCCAGGATTCGGCCATCGGAAACCGTGTCCGGGCGGGAATCACTGAGATGTCCAGGTTCAGGAGAATCTATACGTATGGCAAGCCACGTCGGAAGTGTAGATTTTGCCAAAAGCTCAACAACTTTTGTGTCGGATTTCCACCTTTCGAAATATGGCAACCCGAATATACATTTTGTTAAATTAATCCCAGTCTCCAGAACCCCACCACCACCATGTATTCCCATGAGCTATGAGAAATCCTGCTTCAGGCCTGTATTAGGGGCCGTGCCAGAAATCTGTCTAAAGGTAAAGGTAAAGGTACCCCTGCCCGTACGGGCCAGTCTTGACAGACTCTGGGGTTGTGCGCCCATCTCACTTAAGAGGCCAGGGGCCAGCGCTGTGCGGAGACACTTCCGGGTCACGTGGCCAGTGTGACATCGCTGCTCTGGCGAGCCAGAGCCGCACACGGAAACGCCGTTTACCTTCCCGCTGGTAAGCGGTCCCTATTTATCTACTTGCACCCGGAGGTGCTTTCGAACTGCTAGGTTGGCAGGCGCTGGGACCGAGCAGCGGGAGTGCACCCCGCCGCAGGGATTCGAACCGCCGTCCTTTCGATCGGCAAGTCCTAGGCGCTGAGGCTTTAACCCACAGCGCCACCTGCGTCCCCTGAAATCTGTCTAGAAGGCTGTTAATAAGCCTGTCATTTTACTACCAGCATCTGAGTAGTTTCTCAGCCAGTAGCCAAGGTTTGGCAGAGAACAAAGAGAGGAGCGATGTGTGTGTGTCTCATTCTCCCCCATGTGGGACTCACTGCCTTGCCAAAGGCCACAAAACGATGGCTGATTTAGAGGAAATGATGGTTGGGTTCAGTGCCTCCAAATAGCCATTTTCCTTGTAGAAATGCCAATCAACCACATCACATGGGAGGACCACTGCTCTGTTTCTCAACAGGACTGCATCACTTGTTCCTAACCTGGTCTCCAATTCATATGTATGCAACATTTGCACATGCAAAGGAAGTGCTCTGCCTCTGTTCTATGGCCTTTCCCTTTGCTTTAACATCTTGGCACCTACCAATGGGGTTCCGATATGGATCTTAACCCCCAACTTGCTGACTGCTCTTTTTAAAAATAATAATAATAATTGTATTTGTTTTTGCTTGTTCAATGTATTTTATTTTATTAGGCTTTCAAATTGTATTCAGCATCCACGGTTAATGCAGTTAATACTTTTTTTTATCTTAAACAAATCTGCTTCTAAAGCGTTTTGACAAGCAGAACTTTCAGAGAATTGTGAGGATGCCAAACATTTCAGATAGAATGTCTGGGAATGGCAACCTTCAATTAAAAGTCTGTGTTGGAGAGACATGCCCTAAGATGGATATAACAGAGGGATGCAGATTCCTGGTCACTTTGAAATAGCTACTGACCTAAATTGAGTTAGGAATCTGTTGTTGTTTTTTTAAAGAAATCTCACCAGAATGAGTCATGAAAATTCATATTGGTTTTCGTAAGGATTTCAGTTGTATTGTGATATTATTCAGGACATGTCCCTTTGTATCCTGACAGCGTCCTTTTAATCCCCTCTTTATAAGCCTGTTACAAGCTTCTGAGTATTACCAGACTGATTACAATTAGGAACATAGGATACTGCCCTATACTAATAGCTCAGTATTGTCCACACTGACTGGGAGCAGCTGGCCAGGGTTTTAGACTGAGGTCTCTCCCAATCCTGTCTAGAGGTTCCAAAGATTGAACCTTCTGCATGTGTGTGTGCACCTTCCTTTGCCCACTCCCAATTAACTTCCGTCTCCAGGACATTCCAGATAAACATCAGGAAGAACTTTCTGATGGTAAGAGCTGTTCAACAGTGGAACCGACTCCCTCGGAGGTTGTGGACTCTCCTTCACTGGAGGTTGTTACGCAGAGATTGGATGGCTATCTGTCATGGATGATAGATAGATAGATGATAGATGATTTATTACGGTCAAAGACCAGCTTGCACAACACAATAAAAACAGCATTCATAAAGATAAAATATACAATCAGAGCAGACTGCAGCAATAGTTCATGTGTCAAAATTGAGATATATACATACACCCGTACAACTGAGATTTGGGCTACCATAAAAATTTACCCTGTGGCGCCCCAAAGGGTGACTTCAGCATTTCCCTAGTAAGCTGTTGTATTCTAGAGGATGATCTGTGCCTACAAATCTGGGCACAGAATCTGGCTACCAGCTAGGTCTTCTTGTGATCTTTGCCTAAGAGGAGAGAATTAAGTTTAAAATTAAGTCTGAAAGATCAGCGAGCCTCTTCAGCAAAGGATCAATGGTGTCTCTACGAATCTCAACATGAAAAGGACATTTAAAAAATATATGTTTGGGGCTTCCTATTTCCCCTAATGGCAGGTGCAAAGTCTCTGTGCGTATGGGACTCTTCTATAGGAGCCTTCCAGAACCGGTGAGGGCAAGGCGGACCTTCTAGCAAGAGTGAAAGCCCTTCTTGCATTTCTGGATGCGAGGAAATAGAGATATGTTGCTGGAGCGATGGATGCTTTAGTTGGGATTCCTGCATTGCAGGGGGTTGGACTAGATGATCTAGGACTTGTGGAGTTCCCATTGTAACTGAAGCTCCACTTGCAGTATCAAATGTCACTTCAGGAGGAACCTTCCGACACACTCATTCTGAACCAGCTTTTCAGGGAACAGTTCAATGGGCTTTTATATGTGGGAAGCTAAGGTGAAAACCAGGGGCTTGGAAGCCCCAGAGCAAATGCCATAAGCTTCTTTGCACCTATCCCATGGATTTCTCTATATTTAAAAGCAAGAAGAAAAGGAATTTCTTTACAGAAGGACAAAATAATTCTTTGTGTGAACCTTCCCTTGACAAAACCCCTCTCCACATAGATAACGAAAGGTGTTGACCAGGATTTAATTTGCAGCTCTGCAAATTACTGTAAAGTAGGATAAAATGAAATTGGTCCCATTTCTGACATCCTTGTCATGCCAGACACTGTATATAAATTAGCAGTGTTCATTTCTTGATGCACATTACAGGTGTCTCTCAAGGAAGATGGATTCTATTTCATTTTCCTTTCATTAGCCCTCACAATAGCCGTGGCACCATTTTTCATCACTAGGACATTTCTGCAGTCTGGATGGCAGAAAAGGACATGAAAATATTGTTTTCCTGCTGCAGTGGGCACACAGCGCATGAGAATAACCCAGGTTTTCCTTTTAATGGCTGGTTACTATACATTAAAGATAGGGATATGCAAATAGTTCAGTAATGAAGGCCAGCTACATGGGCATCCTTTAAACCAGGAGTGGCAAACCTGTAGCCCTCCAGATAACAACAACAAGAACAACTTTATTTTTTATACCCTGCCCATCTGGCTGGGTTTACCCAGCCACTCTGGGCGGCTTCGAACTCATCTAAAAACATAATATAACAACAAACATTAAAAACTTCGTGATACAGGACTGCCTTCAGATGTCCTTCAAAAGTTGTGTAGCGCTTTTATCTCCTTTCCATCTGACAGGTGAGCGTTCCACAGGGCAGGTGCCACTACCGAGAAGTCCTTCTGCCTGGTTCCCTGTAACTTCACTTCTTGCAGTGAGGGAACCACCAGAAGGCCCTTGGAGCTGGACCTCAGTGTCTGGGCTGGACGATGGGGGTGATGCTCCTTCAGGTATACAGGGCTGAAGTCGTTTAGGGCTTTAACGGTCAGCACCAGCACTTTGAATTGTGCTCGGTAACGTACTGGAAGCCAAGGTAGATCCTTTAGGACTATACTTCCCATCATCCCTGGCAGCTGGCCACCCTGACTAAGGCTGATGGGAGTGGGAGTCCACAACAGCCAGCGATTTAGGCTGGTTTTCACAAGGCCACACACACCAGGAGGGCTGACATTTTGCAGTAAGTGAAGTCATACACTTTACCATCCAAACAAGCCCCACTGCACAAAGTTAATCCCAGAGTCTAAAGTCACCTAACCGTACAATTAGCTATAACATTTGTCCTTTAGGATTGCCAACTTTTCAACTGGCCACTGTGACTATGCCTTTAGAAGAGTAAGTCAGTGCAGTATTATTATTATTATTATTATTATTATTATTATTACTACTACTACTACTACTATTATTATTACTATTACTATAATATATTTGTATACTGCCCTATACCCATAGATATAAGTGGACAACCATACTTTTATTGATCAGTGGGCATACTTTTAATCTAGCCCTTCAAAAAAGTCGTAACTAAGCATAGCTACCCACTTTGAATGCAGCAATTCCCCCATCCTTGTACTGACCTTTCGCTTGTATGTAGTGAGAACAAGAGCAATACATAGAGGGATTCCAAAGGTGAAAACCCTGGCACTGGCGTTCATTGTTGGTGCCACTGGCTTTTACATCAAGGTGCCAGGATACACCATCACTGTGAACAGGTATGTAGTGTAAAATAAAAGACCCCATTGTGAAACTTCCCTCTGCACTGGTGAACATGATACCACTCTTTCAAAGTACCTCTCCTCAAATTACCAGCCCCACTATTATAGATTGTAGAGGCTTAATCACCCACCGTTATAGAGGGACAAAGCTTCCTTTCTTAAAGCTTTTTATCCACATGAAATGTTCTGACTCACATCACCTCATGAGGTTCTGATTGCTCAGGGGGAAAACCAGCCCACCGTCTTTCTCTCCTCCCTCACCCTGTTCTCATCTCTACTTTCAGCCAAAGGATATGCAAGGCATTACTCATTCCAGCTGACTCCATTTAGGCTGAAGTCACATCAGCTTAAGATTTACTCGGTGCTAATTTTGCTAAATGTGCCTTTACTGAAAGATCATAGAGATAATGCTCACATGGTCAGAATTAACCACAGAAACCCCCCACACTTAAAGCAGACATTTGCAGTTCATACTGGCAAACCTGAACATCTGCAACAGTTGTTGCTTGAGTTCCCTGCCCCACCTTGTGTTTTAGCTAAATTCACAGTTAGATTATGATTCACACACCCCCAAACTTCCCTTAGGGCATCAGGCTCATCCCCTACTGGATAACATGCAGTTGCACCAGGGCTGGCCCAAGGCATTTTGGCACCTGAGGCAAACCGCAACATGGCACCCACTGTCCCCACCAGGGAAGAAGGAGTGAGTGAAGATCTACATCAGGAACAAGGGGGCAATAAATATCTACATCCAGATCTGCTGCCCTTGTGGATCCTGCCACCCAAGGCAATCACCTCACCTTACCTCATGGGTGGGCCGGCCCAGAGTTGCACCTTGGTAAATGCCTCCCCTCTCCAGGAAGATTCAGAGCTCTTCTGAATGGGTTTATTGAAAGAGATCAATTGCCTGTACCTGAGGACACTTCAAAAATGTCACTGTTATAGTAGAATCTTCGAGTTGGAAGGGACCCCAAGAGTCATCTAGTCCAACCTCCTGCAAGACAGGAATCTCAACTAAAGCATCCATAACAGGTGACTATCCAACCTCTGCTTAAAAACCTCCAAGGAAGGAGAGTCCACAAACTCCTGAAGGAGACTGTTCCATTGTCAAAGAGCTCTTACTGTCAGAAAGTTCTTTCTGATGTTTATCTGGAATGTCCTGGAGACGGAAGTTATTTGGGAGTGGGCAAAGGAAGGTGCACACACACACATGCAGAAGGTTCAGTCTCTGGTCCAGGTCCTACCCTCCAGAGCAGGAGAAATCAGACTTGCTCCATCTTCCATTTGACAGCCCTTTAGATAATTGAAAGTGGCTATCATATCTCCTCTCAGTCTCACCTTATCCAGGCTAAGCATACCCAACTCCCACTACTGATTATCATCTTGGGCTTCCTCCACTACACACATTCCAGCATGTCAATATCCTTCTTAAATTGTGGGGACGCAAACTGGACACAGCACTCCAAGTGTGGGTCTGTGTCTGGCTCTGGGTGCCACAGGATATTGACAGGTAGGGTTCAGGTGGGATTCAGCCACATACTGTCAAATTCAGGTTGTGCAGTTAATGCTGAACTGGTGCTCTTGGACAACAAACCATTTCACTGCAAATCATACTTTTCACGATAAGAAAGTGATAGGGAAAATGCACTTGAAAGTGTGAGATGACGCCCGATGCACAATTGTGTAAGCTCCCCGCAAACAAATAGGAATGAATACTCCATAAATAGCCAACGTCATCTAAGGTCCCTGCAAACTTTGCGCGAACAAATCAGGATGAATGCTCACCAAACAGGTCATCCGGAAGCGACTTGCATCACCATTGCTGAAGAACTGCTGAAGAAGAAAAAGAAAAAGAAAATAAGGTGTAGGAGGAAGAAGGAATTTTAATTTAAATGCATTCAAAGATTTTACCGTTGTGGGTTTTTCCCCCTGGGTAAATAGAAAAATGAATGCAGCATTTCTGTGTTCCTGAAATATTAGGGGCCACATTATGGGTTTTGATCAGACTTGGTTATGCACGCAACTTTCTAAAAGATAAGCCTGATAATTAGATCTGGGAATCCAGCCTTTGCTCCTGTGATCACAGTTGAGCAACTTCCAACAAAATGCACATGAAACCTTCCAAAAAGCTCTTTCCGATAGCACACTGAGCACAGTCATTCCATTGCAACTGGCTGGCCCTCAAAAAATGATATAATTCCTCTTGCATTGTAAACATTACTTACACCCCCTCATGCTGGACGGAACACAGTTCCCTCTTGTAAAAAAAAATGGCAATGACTAAGATCTTACTCATCTGTTATAATAACTGGCCATTTTTGTGTGTAACCAGTTCGCTTTAATGGCCTAGTGATATAAACAATGTCAATGTAAGAGGAGGTAACGTGGAAGAATAACGTAGAAGCAACTTCTGTGGACGCAGAATATCCCTCCTGCTCGCAGTTGTTACTTCTGTGCTGTTCTATAGGTTCTCTCCCACAAAGACATGCTACTCACACAGACCACTTGCATGATTTACCTTGTTATAATGCACAGTAATGCTACTGCAATGTGCTTTATGTGGGGCTGCCCTTGAAGATAGTCTGGAGAACCGTAGGCTAGCACAAAGTGCCTTTGCTAGGTTCGTGAGTGAGGCAGCCCAATGGAATGTGCTGAAAAGTGTTGCACTGTCTGCTAGTGAGCTCCCAGGCAATTCAAGTTATTAGCACTTGTCCACAAAGCCCTAAGCAGCTTGACACCCAAGTACCTAAAAGAGCACCTCTCCTAGTATCTCTTTCCCCCATAAGGTTTTATTAAAGCTGCTTCTTAATACAATAAGATAAAAGAAGCTAATCTAAACAAAAAGCAGGGAATGCAAGAGAAGAGAAAACGCAGTCTCCTCTCTCCAAGGTTCACCATTGTTTCACAGAGAAAGTGGTAGACCTTCCCAGCTCTTCTCACTTGGGAGCTTTCCTTTCTACTCCCAGTCTTTCACCCTGGGAAGTCTTCTCTTCCCTGCTTCTCACTCAGGGTCCTTCCATCCCGGTGGGTGGTGCTGTGGGCTAAACCACCAAGCCTCTTGAGCTTGCCAATCAGAAGGTTGGTGGTTTGAAGCCCCACGACGGTGGTGAGCTCCCGTTGCTTTGTCCAGCTGCTGCCAACCTAGCAGTTCGAAAGCACACCAGTGCAAGTAGATGAATGTGGCGGGAAGCTAAACGGTGTTTCCATGTGCTCTGGTTTCCGTCACAGTGTTCTGTTGCTCCATATGCCGTTTAGTCATGCTGGCCACATGACCTGGAAAGCTGTCTGGACAAACACTGGCTCCCTCAGCCTGAAAGCGAGATGAGCGCCGCACCCCATAGTCACCTTTGACTAGACATAACCATCCAGGGGTCCTTTACCTTTACAATGTAATCCTTGGACCCCAATAATGGCCCAGAGGAAAGGAAAGGGAAAAAGGGAAAGGGAAATAAAACAAAAAGGACTTCAAATTTCTGTCTGTCAAGGACTTTACCCAGTATCAAACATCATGGGCCTTATGATCATCAGAGGATGCATTGTTGGTGTTGCTGCCACTGGTTTTGTGAAAGGGAAGATTTAACTCTTCCATGTGCACTGGTTCTTAATCCTGATCCACCCCCTAAAGCTACTGTTTACTCCTCCGAGGGAAAACATACAGTGAAATACTTAAAGGCCTGTCTACACAAAAAAGGTCTTCAAGAGATGTCTGAAAGTTAGAAGCAAGGATGCCTCTTGAATCTCTGCTGGAAGAGCACGCCTGACATCTGGGTTGGAGCCAGCTGGGTTTCTGATGCATGATGGAAAACTGACAGCACTCCTTTGGATGATCCCAGAGATCAATCTTGGATGTCAGGTATCCGGGACTCACATTTTTCAGGGCACCCTGAACCTGGGCTGGTAGGATATGGGCAGCCAGTGCTTGCCGTTTGATAATAAAGTCCTGGGATGACACAGGAAAAGTGGCATTGCAAAACTGTTCCCCCAAAAGCATTTATAAATTGACCCTCATCTGAGTAAGCAAGCAACAGCGTAACTTAATCCATTTGGAGTGTTAGGCACCTGCTACCTGCTGCTTTCGCTCTCTCTTTTTTTTAGTCACCTGGATGGTCTAAAGTGGCAGCTTTGGAAGGGTGGGAATGGAAAAACCTGACCTTGCTCATTTGTTTTCATACATCAAACTATATGCAAAGTCAAAACCACTGTTGCCTAAAAATAAAATTAAAACCCAAGGTGTGGCAGGTAACCCAGCCTGTGTTAACATGAGCTGGAATTCAGTTTTATGCTAGGCGTTGTAGAACACAAACATATTGGCTCAACGTTTTAGATGTCTGTGACAACCGAGGGTCTTCCCACATTGCAAATCTGTGTTGTGCTGTGTCCTGCTGGCGTTGGGGTGGTGGAAATGCTCTGCGGCAGGGGGGAATGGGGGTGGTTGAGGAGGGTCAGTTGGGGGTGTGGAGTGAGAATGTCTCTATTTTGTCTGAGGAATGTTGTAGAGTATGGTATAGATATGCCCAGGAATCAGTCCTTGGTGAGTGCTGGTGAGATCTGCGAAATCTAATGTACGCTGCATTGTACTCTGCTAAATGAGTATCTTTGAACGCCTGGAAAGGTTATGCCGTTTGAAGCTTTTAAGTTCAGGGAAAAGACAAGTAAGGTGGACACATGACAGAGGTGTATAAAATTGCACACAGGCTGTAGAAAAGAGAGTAGACAGAAAAACTCCTGCACAAGGCTAGATCTTGGAGTCATCAGGTGAAGATCAGGACAGACGAAAGGAAGCTAAGGTCACATCTATACCATTCATTTCAAGCACATTTAATGCACAGGACTCCCCCCGTCCCCGTCATGGAAATGTAGTTTAACCCTCACTGAGCTACAATTCCCAGCACACTGAGCAAACTACAGTTCCCAGGATTTTTTGGTGGGAAGCCATGTGCTTTAAATGTGCTTCAAATGCATGGTGTTGTTGTGTCCTAGCGCTTCACACTGTGCATTGCAAAACTATGTAATTCTCTACCCTAAGACATGGCCCCAGCCACCTAGTTAGGCAGCTTTGAAAGAGGATTAGGCAAACCATACCTATTTGCACTGATAGGCAAAGCTGTGCATCTTTCCAGTCAGTACCACAGCAGTTTCCAAAGTTTTCACGTAGGCGGGAGGCAGCCAACGAAACGTCCTTCAGCCTGCAAATTGGTTTACTGCAGGCCTGGAATGCGTAGGGGAACTCTCCCTTTCCAATGACCTTGGCATGGTAAGCCGCTTCTTACGACATCACCTTAATGCCATGGCTTAAAGGAGGCTCAGTTAATTTAGAGAAAGAGTGTGTGTGTGTTTTCAGCCCCACTATCATTGCAACCTTTACATAAGTATAAAGCAGGAAAACGAGCCGGTCATCTCTCATGCAAAGTTCTTTGAATACTGGGCACCCGCTGCCCCCAGCCTCTGAAGCGTTGGGGACGAACATGAAATCTATTCCAGAAGAGCCATTGCAGATGGATCACATTGGACCTTCTGACAGCTTGGCAGGTCTCTTCTTCTTTCTCTTAGTTATTCTGTATTGCATCTCTTCGTGGATTTGTTGCTAAGTCTGTTCATTTTGGGCTGGATGTTGGTTAAGGGGACTTTGGTCACTGGGCTAGGGATATTACATTGCAAGTTCATTTCCATTTCCTTGTTTCCACTGTTGGAATACAAAGTGGGAAAGAGAGAGAGGAAGGATCCATTCCAAGTTAATATTATGTACTGCAGGAATGCATTTCGGACCCCCTGCCCACCGCAATGCATGAAAATATTTTGTCAGAATGGGTCACCCGTGCAAATTAACCCAAGGATGATTTCATGAACTGGGACTATTTTGGACTTCCAATGTGGCACATAGGGTTATCCCCAAGATAGCTATGTGAACAAAAACTTTATTTGAAATCACTTGATATGCAAGCATCCAAAATAACCCTCCCCTTGGCAGCAAAATCATTACATCAGAAGAGCAGGCAGGGTGGGAAAGGGAATCAGAAAGAGGAGAGGCAGATATTTAGTAAAGTTGGTTTAATCTTTGCCATTGTGTTGAGGCGACAAAGCCGTTTCTCTTAAGTATTATCGTTTCAGAAGAAGGAACCCTTTTTTAGCTTGTACTGAAGGCAAGAAGAAGCTTTTCTGCTCCTTCAGGATAATTAGAAAAGCTGGACAGGTGGCTGTAGGGAAAAAAAGGCTGTAAATCCGAGCCAAGCTGTAATGGCATTAATGGCTTAATTCTGCCTAATAAGAAGGGTTTGCTTCAGCCACTGGCAGGGCTGTAAACAGCTGTACTTTCGAGTGGTAATGAGAAAAACAAAGCATTGGTTGTAGCTTTTTATTTTATTTTTAATGTGTCTCATTTCTGTTTATTGTATTAAGAGTGCAAAGCAAGAAACGCACGCGTGTGTGTGGTTTCAGCAGCTAGTGAAGGAAATCTAATCTAGAGTCTTAGCCTCATTGAAAGGCCATAAAGGCTGGGTTTCGTGCTGTGACTAATCCATGCAAATTAAATAGCTCCATTGTCTTTCCCCATAAACTTATACTTGGAAAGGTAAAGCCTGACGATGAATTCTATATATAGAAGCAGATTTAGGAGGAGATGTGCACATGTTATCTGGCTGCCTTGCTGTTGATATGTATGAAATGCTAGCCGGGCTGTCCTTTCAAATACTGAGGGGAGCTGACTCTGACATTATTATCTAGTGCTATTAATTTAGATTAATTCCCCCAAAGGTTTAGAGTGGGTGATATTTCTGTATCTCATTTATCCCACCGGGGCATCCGCTACTGAATGGCTATAGCCACGGCGGCTCTGCTCTCCATCCAAGTGGAATGTCTCTGAATACCAGCTGCTGAGAATCAGAAGCATAAAAGGTAAAGGCAAAAGGACCCTTTACCTTTTTACATTAATTGCTGTGACAATAGGATGTGCCTGAGTGAAAACTTCTTGGCAGGTTCAGGCCCAACCACCGTCTCTCAAACCAAGGAGATGCAAGGCATCCAGAGAGATCATAGAAATATGACTTCTATTGAGGGCTCAGCCGGACTTCCTTTTGCACTACACTTTCCAGGTTCCGTGTTCAAGCAGCGTTCTCTTTTTTTGATCTGGAAACTGTGCCTGGAATGTCTGGTGCAAAAGGAAGTCTGGACAAAGCCAGAGTCAGAGCCCAGAATCCCAGCCCTACCTGGAGATGCCAGGCATTGAATTTGGGACCTTCTGCATGCCAAGCAGGTGTTCTACCACTGACCTATGACCCTTCAGGGGATTCCGCACCAAGTCCTGAAAATTGCACGAATGCTTTTTGTGTGTGTATGTTGTGTGTCTCAAGGCCATGATGTATTTTGCTGCTGTGGAATTACATCTCCCTTACATGTCCCCAATAAAGGTAAAGGGATCCCTGACCATTAGGTCCAGTCGTGACCGACTCTGGGGTTGCGGCACTCATCTTGCTTTATTGGCCGAGGGAGTCGGCGTACAGCTTCCGGGTCATGTGACCAGCATGACTAAGCCGCTTCTGGCGAACCAGAGCAGCGCACAGAAACGCCGTTTACCTTCCCGCCGGAGCGGTACCTATTTATCTACTTGCACTTTGACTGCTTTCGAACTGCTAGGTTGGCAGGAGCAGGGACCGAGCAACAGGAACTCACCGCATCGCGGGGATTCGAACCGCCAACCTTCTGATCGGCAAGTCCTAGGCTCTGTGGTTTAACTCACAGCGCTACCCGTGTCCCACATGTCCCCAATACTGCCTGGTAAAAGAAATGCATGGCATGTTATACCCAACATTTCTCCAAACCTTGCAAGTGATGGCCAATGAACTGGAGTGGGAATGGTGGAAATGATGAGCAGAATGATTTCACAGGGCATGTTTCTTTTACAAGACATTACCAGGGAGGCGCGAAGGGGACATGTTGGTTGGCAGTAGCTGTTCGGTTGGGCCCTTGCACAGCCTGAAATTAGTGCTTGACTCTGAGATACACATAAAAATAAACATAGTCACTGATTTCCACTTTGCATTTGTTCTGCATTTGTTAAATATAAGGAGAAAAACTGAAATGATCGAAGAACAATGTTTCCAGGTCTGGGCTGTAATGGGATTTTCCAGAAAATCACGATTCCCAGAAGGTTTCCATTTGTTCTGTTTTTCAACATATGGCCAGGGCTAATTTTTAATAACAGTCACAGCTGTAAGCAGATCCTTAGCAGGCAGCGGGTTGGATATTACTGTGTGCGCATGTGTATATTGAATGCTATCAAATTCCTCTCAATGCTATCATCATCTAGCACATCAATATTTTCACCACCCATACTTCTAAACATTAGCCCTCAACAGTGCTATCTCTCAACATCCTTGCCAAGCAGTGATTATTATGAATATGCATAAATCTCTTTCCTCATGCATTATTCACAAGGCATTCAAATATTTTAAGAAGTAGGCCAACCCACTGTGAATGCGAAATACAGAGGGAGGGTGGCAAGTGCGGAAAACCAGCTTTTCAGAGGGGAGTTTATCTAAATCTACACCCCCTCTCTTCAGTGCAATAATTGCTCACATGAAAAGCATTGCCTGTTTCTTCCTCCTCTTCTTCTGCAAATGGACCTCTCTGATCCCTAGGATGCAGATCTTCCCAGTACAGGACTAATTTTTCACACACCGCGCTTTGGCTCTTTGAATATCAGTTGCTATGTTGTTTCTACAACAAGCAGTAATTGCAAAGGGTGAGATAAGCTACCTGAGTACAACCACTACCCTTGGTTATAACAGAGATGTGAGCTTGAATTGTCTTCCATTAATTGGCACCTTTGTGCCTAGAGTATTGTGCTCCAGGCATTCTACCAGTGCTAGAAAGTGTATGCATGTACATGGCTGCCAGTAGCTACCTGATTTCCCAATTCAACACAAATAATAAAGCAAAGCCATTTTCATTTGCCAGGGAAAAAAAGTTCAGCGACAACACAGCACAGTCCTAACCATGCCTACTCAGAAGTAAGTCCTAATTAAATCAATGGGGCTTACTTCGAGGTAAGTGGGGTTGTTGTTGTTTAGTCGTGTCTGACTCTTCGTGACCCCATGGACCAGAGCATGCAAGGCACTCCTGTCTTCCACTGCCTCCCGTAGTTTGGTCAAACTCATGCTGGTAGCTTCAAGAACACTGTCCAACCATCTCGTCCTCTGCCGTCCCCTTCTCCTTGTGCCCTCAATCTTTCCCAACATCAGGGTCTTTTCCAGGGAGTCGTCTCTTCTCATGAGGTGGCCAAAGTATTGGAGCCTCAGCTTCAGGATCTGCCCTTACAGTGAGCACTGTAGAGGTTTGATCTTCTTGCAGTCCATGGGACTCTCAAGAGTCTCCTCCAGCACCATAATTTAAAAGCATCAGTTCTTCTGCAATCAGCCTTCTGGGGTTAGGTTTGCAGCTTTAAAAACAATGGGACAGCCCTGGATTCCACCAGAACTTTATTTACCGTGAATATGGTAATTCAGATGAATGAAAATGAGCTTTCTTGTGACAATTACATTCTCCAGCTAATTGACTCCAAGAGATTGCCTGGGAATATATAGAGGGGGGGCGGGGGGAAGGAAAAGTCTGCTATTTCGCATTCTGCATTGTGAGATTATCTGGATCCTAAAATACGTTGGGGGCATTTGTGGAAACTTGATTCACAGGGTGCAGTGATCCAACGGAGGCATCTCAGTTTAAATGAAAGAATGCTGTCTTTGAAAATTAAACTTATCATAAATATCAGCATTAATTTGAGAGAAGGAATAGGGAGAGAATCCTGTTGACCTGGACACTTTTTCTGTGGTGTACTTATTTCTCTGAATGATTTATACCGTGGCATGGATTCTTTGGGTTAATCCACAGAGGCTGGCAGGAGGAAAGCCTGGCCTTAGGCAGGGAGTGGCATTTGGTTATATTTGACCCATTCCCAACATAGGGGAACTCCTACCAATTTATTATGAAATGTTTGAAATAAAAATAAAGCACAACTGCCCTTCATCGGACTGAAAACAGTTCACACATGATATGAATACATGTTTAATATTCTCCCTCAAACCAATACCACCCTTAAGAACAAAAGAAAAGGCAAGCCAAAAACATAAAATTGAGGAAGAGTGGAAGCCGTTCCCACTAAAATTCCATCTATTATTTTGTTTACTTATAATTAATTGTATGAACATGAAGAGAGATGTCTAACCCCCCTAAAAAAAAGAAAGACAGAATTATAGGCAAAAACAACAGCAAAGCCACTGATGGTTTTTTTATATTCAGAATATTGTAAATCCATAATCTATATTTGGGACTTATTTCCTGATCCTGTTACGCTGAACAAAGTTTTATCCATTTCCTCATAAATATGTTCTCTCTCTCTCTCCTTGTCTACTTCTCATATAATAAGCTGTTTTTGCCATTGTAGCAAAT
Source organism: Podarcis gaigeae (assembly GCF_964106915.1). Classification (NCBI taxonomy): domain Eukaryota; kingdom Metazoa; phylum Chordata; class Lepidosauria; order Squamata; family Lacertidae; genus Podarcis; species Podarcis gaigeae. The sequence goes on along the minus strand of NC_139678.1, from coordinate 17,556,965 downwards.
TCCCAGACCTTCTCCTACCATTCTCTGATAGGAGGCAAATACCCGCTTGCCTCCACGTTTTTCTTTTTTGCATATATTATCCCAGCAGCTGTTACCCATACAGGATGCTAACTCTCTATGCTCTCTCCTAAATTCCATCTAAAATTGTCATGCTGTTTTTTTTAATGGGCTTACTTTATCACACATTTTTCATTGCGCATGTTTATTTTTATAGCATTTGAAGGAACAGTTTCATTGTCTGCTTTAATCATGGGTGTTTGTATGTATTTTTGTCATTGGATTTTACACTTGTAAACTGCTTAGAATCCACTTTGGCAACTGAGTTGTATACTAGATAGATAGACAGATAGATAAATAGATAGATAGATGATAGATAGATAGATTAGATAGAGATAGATAGATAGATAGATGATAGATAGATATAGATAGATATAGATAGATAGATAGATAGATAGATAGATAGATAGATAGATATAGATAGATGATGATAGATAGATAGATAGATAGATAGATAGATAGATAGATAGATGATAGATATAGATAGATAGATGATAGATGATAGATAGATGATAGATAGATAGATAGATAGATAGATAGATGATAGATGATAGATAGATAGATAGATAGATAGATAGATAGATAGATATAGACAGATGATGATAGATAGATAGATAGATAGATAGATAGATGATAGATAGATAGATGATAGATAGATATAGATAGATAGATAGATGATAGATAGATAGATAGATAGATAGATGATAGATAGATAGATAGATAGATAGATAGATAGATGATAGATAGATAGATAGATAGATAGATAGATAGATAGATATAGATAGATAGATAGATAGATAGATAGATAGATAGATAGATAGATAGAGATAGATGATAGATAGATAGATGATAGATAGAGATAGATAGATAGATAGATAGATAGATAGATAGATAGATAGATATAGATAGATATAGATAGATAGATAGATAGATAGATGATAGATAGATAGATAGATAGATAGATAGATAGATGATAGATAGATAGATAGATAGATAGATAGATAGATAGATGATAGATAGATAGATATAGATGATAGATAGATAGATAGATAGATAGATAGATGATAGATAGATAGATAGATAGATGATAGATGATAGATATAGATAGATAGATAGATAGATAGATAGATAGATAGATGATAGATAGATAGATAGATGATAGATAGATATAGATAGATAGATGGCATGTGCAAAAATAGCATAGAATGCTGAATTGAATGTTTCTCCTTGGGGAGAAATTCTTCAGCTAGGATCTTAAACTAGGAAAGGATTGATCCTGGTTTGAGATCCTAGTTAGTAAACCACAATTAAATCACACTTTCCCATTTTGGATATAAAAAGGAGCCATGGCTTATTATAACGGAAATTGCTGCACTGAAATGAAGCACATAACCATCCTGGCTTGCTAAACAATGGTTTAGGAAGGTGTGAATGAGCTTTGGGTCACGTCCAACAGTGGGCGTTGCGTTCAATTAAACATTGTTATTGGTGGGGATGTATTCTTATAGACACTGCTACATCTAAATTAATTATTTTAATTTTAAGTGGGACTCTTAAGTACTGTTCTGATAGAACCCTAAGGTTCAATAGAAACAGTGCTGTGAACACGAGCCTAATGAACCATTAGCTAAATAGCCTCCAAGGTAGACCCCGGGAAACTGTGGTTACAGGACAATATGAGAGTGTGTCTCTATCCCTTTCCCCTTTTCCTATCACCCTATTGCCGTGAATGTAAATTATTGTAAGAAATCGAATAAATCTTAATTGTAAACTTGAAACTATTTTAATCCTCTGCCCCTGCACAACTGAGAACATGGTAGCTATTTCTGTTTCGGCATGAAAGTGGAAGCACTGGTTACATTCTTATCAGGAGAGAAATTGTAACCTGTGCAGCAAGCAGAACAAATCCACTGTTTATTTTGTGATGGGTGGTACAATTTAAAATAGCCCCCCCAACAATAGGTAACTTGACTGCATGATTTAGTGAAGGAAGAGCGGTTATCTTCACGATGTAACCTCAAAACACCCCCTCTGTGGTTTGAACACGCAACCACAATCCATGTATTGAACAGAATACGGTTCAAAGCAAAAATCAAGTAAAAATCAGGGTTGGTTTTTGGTTTCGGGTGGGCTATAATGACTTGCTTCCTGTTGAGATGCCAATGGGCACATTGCAAGGATGCCCCCAAATCAGCATCCATTATTTATGAGTCGGCAAGGCAAAATACAGTATTTTAAAAGATTAATGAAGCTCCCAGTTTGCACTAGAGTTTCGTGTTGCCGGGCAACAGTCCTGACGGCTGGTCATTTTGAGTTGGAGGAATACTTGTATAATCATATTGATGCCAAAGGGGCTCCGTTGTACCTTCTGCCACCAAACCCCATGGGAGGTGGGATCAGACAGCTTCCCTTGGCGACAGGCTCATGAAAAGGCCACACCAGGGAGTGCAGAACTTAAGCTGGAAAAGCAGGGGGGGGGGAGTACGACTCAGCCTCACCCATGGGATATGAACCAAAAAAAGAGAAGAGACAGTTGCGCCATTCCAGTGCAGGAAGTGTTTCTTGGGTGAGAGAGGAGGCCAAACACAAAGATAAAGCATGGTTTTGATTGTAGGTTTTGATTGTACTTTGTTGTTGTTGTTGTTTAGTCGTTTTAGTCATGTCCGACTCTTTGTGACCCCATGGACCAGAGCACGCCAGGCACTCCTGTCTTCCACTGCCTCCCGCAGTTTGGTCAAACTCATGTTAGTAGCTTTGAGAACACTGTCCAACCATCTCGTCCTCTGTCATCCCTTTCTCCTTGTGCCCTCCATCTTTCCCAACATCAGGGTCTTTTCCAGGGAGTCTTCTCTTCTCATGAGGTGGCCAAAGTATTGGAGCCTCAGCTTCAGGATCTGTCCTTCCAGTGAGCACTCAGGGCTGATTTCCTTCAGAATGGATAGGTTTGACCTTCTTGCAGTCCATGGGACTCTCAAGAGTCTTCTCCAGCACCATAATTCAAAAGCATCAATTCTTCGGCGATCAGCCTTCTTTATGGTCCTTCTTTATTGTACTTAAAGAAGTACAAAAACGATGCAGAGATCGATTAAAGGTGAACCTAGACAGTGCTCATATGAGCAACCTTTTCATTGCAGTTTGCATATCCTCTGTCATGGAAACCAGAAAGTGGTACTTAATTAAATGGATACACCAAAGTTGAGAAACCTTCTCGATGTCGTTCTCGTCATTCCTGGCCATTGGCCATTCTAGTTGCATTGGAGACCAGCAACATTTGGAGGTTCCCCACTTCTGACATGCCCCTTTATCTAAAGTGCCAGACCTACAGCACACAGACTTGTGTGTAAGATCCATAGGGCTGGCTCCAGAAAAACACGTGACCAAAACTGTTGCTTGGGGAGCATGGGTGTGGAATGAATGGAGTAATGGGCAATATATTGGGGGACGGGTTAATTCTGGGAGTCCCATTGAACACTTTTGATTATAGGTGCACAGAACTGGGAAGCACGTTTTCAGGGTTCAACTGAAGTTGCTAGAGAATGAGAAGAACGGGCCTGCGCTCGAATCTCTCTACCTTCCTTCTGTCTGTGCCCTTTGTAACACACACATGACACCACAGAAAGAATAACGGGTTATTTGGTTTATTAGCCGTTTCCTGCAAAGAAGTTTCTGTGTCATGGGGAAAGGCTAAGAGCCAAAAGGGCATTGCAGGATGTCAAAGTGCTTGTTCAGCGATGGAGACTCGTCCGCCAAGTCCACAAGCCCAACCAATCTGCTATTCCCCACCTGCCTGCCTTCTGTCTTACAAGCAGTGAGTGTGTGGCTATTCCTGCCATTAGCAGTGATGAGATTCTTTCAACCCTCTGGATAGTTTTCAGCTGGGTTATATGCCTGCTTTTCCTGCTCTTGTTATATTTGTGTATGTTCTAATTGTTGGTTTTAGCTGTTTGGGTGTGGGGTTCCTCCCCCCCTCCTTTGCTTCCTAAGTTGCCTTGAGTGCCTTGGGACTGGGTGATTGTTATTTTCTAAGCAGATCACTTTCTACTATCGGGTCTCCCCGAGTTTAGCTTCCAGCACCCCCAGTTAAAAGGATCTCAGGGGGGTCTCAGGACTGGGAAACACCTCTTCCTGAGACCTTGCAGAATCACTGCCAGTCAGAGAGGAGACAGTCCTAAACCAGAACAGCTATTGGACTGATTTAATATAAGACAGTGTGGTAAGGGTGCCAAGAGTGTTGGACTAGGACCAGGTGAGTTGTTGTTGTTTAGTCGTTTAGTTATGTCCGACTCTTCGTGACCCCATGGACCAGAGCACGCCAGGCATTCCTGTCTTCCACTGCCTCCCGCAGTTTGGTCAAACTCATGTTAGTAGCTTTGAGAACACTGTCCAACCATCTCGTCCTCTGTCGTCCTTCTCCTTCTGCCCTCAATCTTTCCCAACACCAGGGTCTTTTCCAGGGAGTCTTCTCTTCTCATGAGGTGGCCAAAGTATTGGAGCCTCAGCTTCAGGATCTGTCCTTCCAGTGAGCACTCAGGGCTGATTTCCTTCAGAATGGATACGTTTGATCTTCTTGCAGTCCATGGGACTCTCAAGAGTCTCCTCCAGCACCATAATTCAAAAGCATCAATTCTTTGGCGATCAGCCTTCTTTATGGTCCAGCTCTCACTTCCATACATCACTAAGAAAACCATAGCTTTAACTATATGGATTTTTGTCGGCAAAGTGATGTCTCTGCTTTTTAAGATGCTGTCTAGGTTTGTCATCGCTTTTCTCCCAAGAAGCAGGTGTCTTTTAATTTCGTGACTGCAGTGATCATGGAGCCCAAGAAGGTAAAATCTCTACCTGCCTCCATTTCTTTCCCTTCTATTTGCCAGGATGCGATGGGACCAGTGGCCATGATCTTAGTTTTATTGATGTTGAGCTTCAGACCATATTTTGAGCCCTCCTCTTTCACCCTCATTAAGAGGTCCTTTAATTCCTCCTCACTTTCTGCCATCAAAGTTTTGTCATCTAGGACCAGGGAGATCAGGGTTCAAATCCTTGTTCAGCCATTAAACTCATTGGGTGACCTTGGGCCAGTCACTCAATCTCAGCTTAATCTACTTTACAGGGTTGTTGTCGTTGGGAGGAGGAGACTATGCATGCCACCTTGAGCTCCTTAGAACAGTGTTTCCCAACCTTGGGCCTCCAGCTGTTTTTGGACTACAACTCCCATCATCCCTAGCTAGCAAGACCAGTGGTCAGGGATGATGGGAATTGTAGTTCAAAAACAGCTGGAGGCCCAAGGTTGGGAAACACTGCCTTAGAAGAAAGGCGGTATAAAAATGGAATAGAATAAATAAATGAAATAAAAGGCAGCTGGACTAGGATATCGAACGTCTCTGAATTTGTGCATTGCTGTTGAAACATGCTGGTGTACAATTTGCCCAATGAGACTTTGAATGCTCTTTCTGTTCTTTCTGAATCATAGCCTCTTAATTCCTATACATCACAATATTTCCCCATTGCCATAGTGACTGCTTGGTAGAAAGGCAAAAAACTTTGAGTTGTGGCAGGGTTTCAGCGCACCCAAGACCACCCCCCTCCCAAAGGCTGAAGCTTGGCTCCCATTATTTGTTTACATCATCAAGCTATTTATTGCTCCCATCACCTTCCTCAATGAGATCATTTAGTTAAGATGATGTTCTTTATTGGAGTAGCCTCAGCAAATTACAGAAGCATCTGTTTCTTTGGGGGAGGGGGGATTTCTCTTAGTTGCTGGAACAAAACTAGACAAAGAAAATTTTGTCACCCGAGGAAATAACCTTGCTTCAATAAACTGCATTTAATAATTATTATTATTTTGCATTATGGTTTTCCCTCTTCTCCCTTGTCCTTTTCTTAAAAACAACAACTCCACAGACAAATAATGAAGGTGATGTATGCAGCTAAATATACAGAAATGAGAAAACAATATTAACAGATAGCAGGAATGAAGCAATATGATGGTGCACGATCACACTGTTTTTCTTGTATTTATGAGTTTTGGCTGGCTTGATCACTGTGAATGTGTGGTCAGGGAGAAAACTAAAATGTTAATTTTCACCTGCAGGTGGTAGGATCTGAAACAAATTATCTGCAAGGGAGGGGGGGCATGTGAAACACAGCAGTTTGGGGTTTGAATGGACAAATAGAACAGGAGAACTGAGAGTTATAGCTGGACTAGGCAGAAACCGAAGGTGCAGACTTGCATATGTCTCTGGAAATCTATCTGCTGCCTTTTTCCCTTTCTTTTTAAAAAGCAAACTGGTTTATTGCAATAGGCTCTCCTCGTTTATATTTGCAAATGTAGCAAATACTTCAAAGGCACCGTAAGTCCCCAGTGTTTTCATCCTGAAGAAACTAAAGAACAATTAATTAATATATTATATAATAATAATTATTATTCATTATCATCATCACTGAGTCGTTAATCATCTCAGGGGAGCACGTGAAAAACAGCAGTTTGGGCTTTGAATGGACAGAGAAAGATAGAACAGAACTGAACTTGCATCTAGATTTAGTGGAAACTGAAGGTGCAGATTTCTGGGCTGTTTGTCTGCTTTCCTTATTTGAAAGGAAACTGGTTTATTCCAATAGGCTCTGCTCGTTTATATTGGTAAACCTAGCAAATGCTTTAAAGCAACTTTAAGTCTCCAGTGTTTTCATCCTAAAGAAATTATTATTATTATTGCACACAACACTTAAATAAATAATAATAATAATAATAATAATAATAATAATAATAATAATTCATTGTTGTCATCATTTATTTATTAGTAACTTTGTATACAAGAGGGACATGGGTGGCACTGTGGGTTAAACCACAGAGACTAGGACTTGCCGATCAGAAGGTCGGCGGTTCGAATCCCTGCAACGGGGTGAGCTCCCGTTGCTCGGTCCCAGCTCCTGCCAACCTAGCAGTTCGAAAGCAGTCAAAGTGCAAGTAGATAAATAGGTACCGCTCCAGCGGGAAGGTAAACGGCGGTTCTGTGTGCTGCTCTGGTTCGCCAGAAGCGGCTTAGTCATGCTGGCCACATGACCCGGAAGCTATACGCCGGTTCCCTCGGCCAATAAAGCGAGATGAGCGCCGCAACCCCAGAGTCGGTCACGACTGGACCTAATGGTCAGGGGCCCCTTTACCTTTAACTTTCTATACAACTGCCTTAAGGGTGATGTAGGTAAAGGTAGGGAGGAAAGACTGGGTGAAATCTGAATTGTTTCCCAAAGGGGTTCAGTTTTTGCAAGTGTTCCAAGTATTCACCACCCCCTCCCCCAAGGCCCAAAACAATTCAAGATGGCAACAGTGGCTGATCCCAGAATCAAGCCCAAGAATCCCTGGCAGGAAACTGATGTAATGCACATCATTTTCACAGAGGGGAAAGTGTCCTGGGGCAGGGGAAAGTACAGATGGAGCCAGAGCCCTACACAATCGAGACAAGCACAATGTTGCTAGCAGTCTACCTTGATCCTGCTCACAAGCATTCGGGCAGGCGTGCTCATACCTGCCAACGTCCCTCTTTGAATGCTTACAATGATGTCATTATACATAATTGCTCGGAAATAGCTGCTTGTATCCTCATCTTTGACTTTACCTGTTCCAAGGCTTCCTTTGAAGCGATAATCATTTTCATGCCTGACGGCTTCATATTATCTTCAGGCTTTTTTTTTTTTTGCTTCAGCGGCTGCTTGTTTTACGTGCCCTCCCACCTCCTCAACCTGGGTTCTTGGCATTTCTGCCACTGCCGTCTAGGAATTTAATGCACAGTCTCTGCTCTCTCACTCTCTCCCTCCCTCCCTCTGGTTTGCTTGCCGATTTGTATTTATAATGCTTGCATTCATACTTCTCTGGAATCAATTCCAAGGGATCACACCTTCCCGACACCTGTTTGCAGATGATTATCCGCACTTGTGAAACATAGATGAGCAGGATATTTTCGGTAAGCTTCCTAATTTGGCTGCAGCCAAAGAGACAAGCGAAAGGTAGATGAGCTTGTTCTGTCGCCCAACTCCACCTAATTGTATCTTTTCCCCACAACGTCACACACTGTGACAATTGCAAATTGCGACTCACATTGGCCCTTTGTAATCATATTTATTCCTCAGTCTTGGATGGCAGCCAAGGGAAATGTAAAGCAGCAGAACTGTGAAACATGCCATTCACTGGAGTCTTCTGATGGGTGACCTCTTTGATACCCAGTGGTTGGCGAGCTGGGATGAGTGTCAAATTGGCACCATCCCCTCGTCTGAAAAAAAGGGGGGGGGCTCTGCTTATTAAGCTGCTGATTTATGCTTCTGTTCATTGATGCACTGTTTGTTTGGTGCTAATTGTGTCGAGGCTAAGAAAACAATGGCCATTCTTCTGTGTTTGAAAATAGCATATGAAGGAACAAGAGACACTAGGAATGGGTCTGGGGCAGAAGTAAAATTCAGGTCATTGGGAGCCCTTACTGCTTGTTCCAGGCTCACACCAGTTTTGTGTGTGAGAAAGATGGAACGCCAGGAGAACACAGGAATAAACGACCCGCGTATTAGGGGTCAAATGAAAAGGAAATATGTCATACAGGGGTTTTGTGCAGTGTTTTTTAAAAAACCTGACTGAAGTTTAGTTCATTATTTAAAATGCCTCCTTACTAAGAATAACGCCCGCTGTGACAGAAGCGTTTGCAAATTCCCCACTGTCTCGCTACGTTAATTCTGCTACCACCACCCCAGTTTACAAAGCAAATCCCTGATTATGCAGCAAGCAATATCCCAAATAATGCAAATGTTTATTGTTAGCAAACACAAAAAGACAACTGTTCTTCTTTCTGCTTCAGTGGTTGTCAGGCAGATATCAGAAAGTCGGACACTTGCAGTATTCAGAATTGTCGTCATCATAGCAGAATTGTCGTCATAGACCTGAGAAGTTGTATACAGGCATACCTTGTTTTATTATGCTTGGCTTTATTGCACTTCACAGGTATTGCTCCTTACGAGGATGCGGGTGCAACTGCAGGCAGGCAGCCACTTCCAAGGGAAGGAAGCGCCCCACAAGTGACGCCCCTCTTCTGGCCATGGGAGAGCAGCTGGCTAGGGCTGGAGCTGGGTTTTCCCCCTCCTGCCCCTGCAGGCAGGGGGACCTGGCTTAATCGATGCAGGGTTTCCCAAACTGGGGTCTCCAGCTGTTTTGGGGCTGCAATTCCCATCATCCCTGACCACTGGTCCTGCTAGCTAGGGATGGAGACCCTGGACTACAGTGCAGTGTACACATAACTTTTATATGCACTAGGAAACAACAACAACAACATGTGATTTACTTTATTGCAATATTTGTTTTATTGTGGTGGTGTGGAACCGAACCCAAATATCTCCAAGGTCTGCCTGTATACCCTTCTCTGCCTTCTGCTCTGCCTACCTCCCAGTTTAACTAGGAAATTTTCCAGAACTAATTTCAGAATGGGAGCATATGCTGTTCACTGTAGTTTTCAGTTTGCGTCCTTTCCTCCACCCTCAGAGGTTCTCACCGGAAGGAGCATGTATAATGCAATCTGAACTGTGTCTACTCACAAGTAAGTCCTGTTGAATTCAGTGGGGTTAGGACAGCAGCCTTAGGTGCATCGCTAATAAACATCCAGACAAAAATGAATCCTGATAGGATTTCAGGAGCTGATTCTTTGTGTGTGTGTTGTTTTAATTAATGCACCTGTGTTTCCACGTGTAAGAAATCTGTATGGAAGATCATTGCATATATTTCTGGCAGCTCAACTATTACAGCCCATAATCGCCCCCTCATCTTACTTAATCAGAGATTTCCAGCTTGGAGGAGGGAGGATGGCCACCTCCTTGCAACCCATCACCATAGCTGGAACCAGATGAAAGGAAGAAAGTGAGGAATCCATGGAGTGTTTCAGGGCTCAAGCTGGGGGAATAGATTTGGCTTTGAGCCAAGTCATTTCTCTCTTATTCTTATTTCGGAAGCCACTCAGCTTATTTCCAAGCCAACCTGTCAGAAACCAGGGTTCAGACTCACTGGACCAAATCCGATGATTTTTTAAAAAGTGGACAAACGAAAACTTATATTAAGAAGCCTGAAACCGGGAGGGATGGAAGTCAATAGGTGTACAAAGGAACGATTTAAGTATTTAAAGATATAAAGAGATAAATGAGAAGACAAAGAATTGTAATGGGAAATGGTCGCTATTTTTCTGTTATGCTCAGAAATTTACTTAATTTCCTTTTTGTGTTTTTGTGTTATATGTAATGGTTGTAACTGTTTTTTCGTTTTTCGTTTTTCTTTTTGGTTATTTAAGCGAAAATCAATAAAAAGAATTTTTTTTTAAAAAGGGAAGGCAAATTAGGATGGGAGAAACTTTCTTAGTCATGTTTGAAATTTTTGTTAATTCTCTAGTAGAAGATGGAACGGCTTCATTTCATACTTTGAATCCAGGTTCCTTGATTGGAATTCGGTATCCGTAGGTGGAAAAGCTCATCATACCATTAAAATAAAAGAGCAAAAAGCAGTGTGGTGGTATATGCATGGATCACAAGAGCACATGCGGCTGAAGCTTTCTTTGTTGATGGTGACACAGCAGTCCCCACCGCTGAAACAAACTGCTGCTCAATTCCCGAACGCCTCTTTGGCAGCAAAACCAGCTGTGGGACCAACATGAAATGAAGCTTTGGCTTGTGTGCGCATATTGCTTGGATTTTGGCCAAATTTGAGAAGACAGAGCACCCCTTTGCCACATGTTAACCAACCTGGCTGCGCAAACAAAAGGCGGACAGAAATACATGAGAGGGTTAACTAATCCACATTAATTCACCCTGTGAATGCATCCTGATGTGCGGAAGACTAATCGTAAGCCATGCTTATAATTGCAAAGGTATAAAAGAAGATGGTGGGCTTTGTGGCACTGTTAATTGCAAATAAGTGAATCCTTAAGGTGGGGCGCTTCAGCGGCTGTACCAGCACAACCCTAGAAAAGATGGCATGATGCAAGGAGGACAGGTAGGTTTCCCCAGCTTCCCAGGCGGGTACAAAGTGGCACAAATATCTAGGGTTCAAATGCTAGTGAGGAGAGGGAACTCGGTAAAAAATTTCAGGTGAAAATGATTAAAATCAAGGAAGGCAAAAAGCTGCTTCACACTGAGCTATACCATTGATTCACTCAGCTCAGTACTGTATTGTTTACACCAAGGTGAGGAACTTTTTGTCAGTTTGCATTACTTAGTACAGTGGTACCTTGGGTTACGTTCTTAATTCGTTCTGGAGGTCCGTTCTGAACCTGAAACTGTTCTTAACCTGAAGCACCACTTTAGCTAATGGGGTCTCCCACTGCTGCACAATTTCTGTTCTCATCCTGAAGCAAAGTTCTTAACCCGAGGTACTATTTCTGGGTTAGCAGAGTCTGTAACCTGAAACGTATGTAACCCAAGGTACCACTGTACAGAAAGTATTGATCTGATGTGTAGAGATCTTTTCTATTCCAATTAATTCAAGAGGGTTCTGGAAGCTTCTCTGTGAAGGAAACAAGCAGAAGGTTCATGATGTTTGGGTTATTCCTTCAGAGAAGCTGATTACAGCTGGTTTAAGCTGGTTCTGTTATCTCTTCAGTCAAGGTCATGGTGACTATAAAAGTAGGGCCAGAAGGAGCCTGGGTTTCACTCACTTCCCTCCTTCCTTTCTTCCTTCCTTCCTTCCTTCCTTCCTTCCTTCCTTCCTTCCTTCCGGTGTGGTGTTCTGCAAACAGTATGCTTAGTGTTAAGGTTTTGTTTTATTTTATTATAAGTACCGTAATTGTAAGTTTAAGTTAAGTCTGCTGCAACTGCATTTCCTATGGACAGTGCCAATCCTGAACATATTGGATTTGTGACCATTATGCTCATTTGCCTTCAGTAGCAGTAAAGCTCTGCTGGATGAAATACAATTGCCTCAGGTCTATTTTTGGGGAATCCTGCAACGTGTTTAAGTTTTTACTCTGCTAACTATATGTCGGAGTTCTGCTCTGGATCATATTGAGTAGAATTCCATGACACTTTTTGCAACCCAAGGACTTCATTCCCTCATGGGCAAGCATCCAAGGCCCACATGCAATGAGTGGGCGGAGCCAGAGTCACATCTGTTCCCTTAAAAGCAAGCAGCATGGCCTTGGACACTGTCTCCATTCCATACCCAAAGTGTCATACATTGTGTCAGAACACTGGTCTCAAGTCTCCATTCTGAGTGTAGGTATGACCTGTATTCCATCAACATCAACTGCTCCATAAATTTCAACTTACCACAAATGCCCGACAGGAGGGAACCAGCAGTAAATCACCCTGAGCAAGTTGGAGTTAACTCTTTCCTAGCAAAAACAGGATCAGCACAGGACTGTTAGGCCTAAGGAGCACAGCAACTCATCTCCAGTAGGTCTTGCCCCCATGAAGCAGTTGCTGAGACCGAAGGCCCCTGTCTCCTGACAGTTGCTTAATTCACTCCACCCTAGGGCTTTCCCGAAGCAATCTGAGACTGTGTCTTCATGAAGTTAACTTCTCCTCCACCTGCCCTCTTCATCCCTCTCCTGATTCTGGGAGAGCAGCAGGGAGGGGAGCTTGTTGCAGCAGCAGGAGGAGACACTTGTGACTCTTCACCAGCCAGACCCATATCTGCCTCTTGGCCTCTCTCCTCTCCAGCCTCCGCTTCTGCCTATGATTCTGGATGTCTCTCTGCCACAGATTTCCTCAGCTTACTAAACCCTGTTACCTCTTCAGCTTCCGACACCTCCTCTTCCCAATCTTCTCCCTCTGACTACTCATCGTTCTCCCACCACCAGTCCCCTGGTGGCTCTGAGCCTTTTTCCCTTGGGAGTTCCCCATCTGGTTCCTCCCACCATTCCTCTGCATCCAACCAGTCCAAAGAGATGGCCCTTTCTTCACTTATACAACAGAATGTGCATTGCTTTGAGGGTGAGCCATGATGAAGGCAGCTAGCTCTACCCTTGTTGTAGGCAAAAGGTAAAGGACCTCTGGATGGTTAAGTTCAGTCAAAGGTGACTATGGGGTTGCGGTGCTCATCTTACTTTCAGGCCAAGGGAACCGGCGTTGGTCCACAGACAGCTTTCTGGGTCATGTGGCCAGCATGACCAAACAGCTTCTGGCACAACGGAACACCGTGCTGGAAACAAGAGTGCATGGAAATGCCATTTACCTTCCCGCTGCAGCGGTACCTATTTATCTACTTGCACTTTTGTGCTTTCGAACTGATAGGCTGGCAGGAGCTGGGACAGAGCAAGGGGAGCTCACCCCATCGTGGGGATTCAAACCGCCAACCTTCTGATCAGCAAGCCCAAGAGGCTCAGTGGTTTAGACCACAGCGCCACCCGTGTCTCTCACCCCTGTTGTGTACTATTCTAAGCTCTCTAGAGGGAAAATATATATATATAAATAATATTTAAATTGTGAATATGATGAAATGATGCTCAAATTATTTTTTAAAAAGTGCTCACACTGTTGCATTTCCTCACAGCTAAAAATATTGGTTTCTTTCCTTCTTGCTTTGACAGTGCCTCTGCTTCATTCGGTTCAGCTTGCTTTTTCTTTGCTTTAACCACAAGCCACGGAAATGTCGAACCAAAGTTGCCACATTAAATAATGCATAAATCCAAGCAATTATGGAGAAGAATCGTAAGCAGCAACTTTTAAATGCACATAGCAACGGATTTAAAAGGAAGAACATTCTTTTAGAGGCTGTACCTCAATTATAATCCACTACCGTACATGCAAGTCATAATGGATTTACTGTTGTTTCACAATTGCCTCGGCAAAAATTGCCTCAGCTGTGTCCATGGGAAGTTTTACCTGCAGGCAAAGAGAAGCGGAACAGCTAATAGCAGAAAGGAAGGCATCTCGTTGACACCAAGGGAATAGAAAGATAAGGCCTCAAGGTCCATTTACCTTGTCGTGTTTTCTGTGTGGCACAACAGCCGTGATTCATTTTGTGGTACAAGGCTGACATCATCCATTTCCCTGTGGTTGCTCTTGAGACATTCCTTAATCCTGTGACAATGTTGTGGGTTGCCTTGATGGATGTTTCTGCCCACAGAAAGAGTCTCAAATATTCTGATTTCTCCAGTGTAGCTGGGAGCAGTTTAGAAGTTCTCCAACATGCTTTGATGAAGTATCTGTACAATTCTTGTTAAGTGCTTGTACATTTCCAAGCACAATTCAAAGTCTTGGTGCTGACCTTTATAGCCCTAAATGGCCTCAGCCCAGTATACCTGAATGAGCATCTCCACCCCCATCATTCTGCCTGGACACTGAGGTCCAGTGCTGAGGGCCTTCTGGCGGTTCCCTCACAGTGAGAAGTGAGATTACAGGGAACCAAGCAGAGGGCCTTCTTGGTAGTGGCGCCCGCCCTGTGGAATGCCCTCCCACCAGATATCAAGGAAATAAACAACTATCTGACTTTTAGAAGACATCTGAAGGCAGCCCTGTTTAGGGAAGTTTTTAATGTTTGATGCTTTATCACTTTATTATTATTATTATTATTAACAATAATATTCTGTTGGGAGCCCCCCAGAGTGGCTGGGGAAACCCAGCCAGATGGGCAGGGTATAAATAATAAATTATTATTATATTATTATTATTACTAAGCAAAAACAGACATGCAAAAATCCGGATCTCTTTCTCAGGGGTGGGGAACCAATGGCTCTCCAGATGTTGTTGCACTCCCCAATGCCGATTGGCCCCAGCTAGCCAGACCAGTGGTCAGAGAAGATGGGAGATGCAATCCAAGAACATCAGGAGTGTTATAGGGTCCCCGTCCTTAGCCGATGTTCATTGACTATGGTTAGCCCTGGTGCATTGCAAGTAAACACAATTCTGAATTCTAAGTTTCCGTGAGAAAATAACCCTCATACTACAATACCAACGGTCCCTCATTCTTCAACACAAATGATAGCTTGCTCTTACCGGGTGGATAATTTACAGCATATAAATGTATCCACGCGGTATTATTTATTGGCACTGATTGCTAATTTAACCAAACGTGCAGCTGTTCCCCGGAGATGGCCCTATTTACCTTAATTGCATTGTGCCCTAATGAGAAAATTATTTTACAATAACCTCAGGAAGCTGCAAAGTGGCACACGCTGGCTAGTCATAACCCTTTATATTGAGCTTGCGGGGCCTGCTTGCCAGGTGGGCAGAGAAATCCTGTGCTCATATTAGTCATAGGGGTAGAGATATTGGGAACGCCAAAGTGTGATCAGCCCTAGAAGGGGATGGGGGGGGAAACACCCCACCAGCAGCAGAAGATATTAGCAAAGTGCTATAAAAACAACACGCACACCGTAAGAATCTCTGGAAACGCAGTCAGGGACTGTAATGGCACCCACTTGCTGCCCTCACACAGAGGGAAGCCTCTCTATTAAAAATGCCCAAAGTGGAGAACAACATTTAAAAAATGGATGCAATGAAAGAGAAACTGCAGAACCAGACAAAAAGAGCCAGATCTCCCCAAATATGGTGTTAACTGATGACTCCCCCCAAAGAATACTGGGAAGTGTAGTTTGTTAAGGGTGCTGGGGAAAGTAGTTCTATTAAGGTAAACTACATTTCCCAGGATTATTGGGGGGATAATGTGGTTTAAATGTATGGCATGTATACAGCCTAACTAAAATGAATACATATTCACACTGCTACATCTGGTTCCCTCACCTTCCTGTGTTGTCTCCGTGCTTGGTTTTAGACCAGGCATAGGCAAACTCAGCCCTCCAGATGTTTTGGGACTACAGTTCCCATCGTCCCTGACCATTGTTAGCTAGGGATGATGGGAGTTGTAGTCCCAAAACATCTGGAGGGCTGAGTTTGCCTATGCCTGTTTTAGACTATAAATTTCACAGGGTGGGGACCTGTTCTTTCATACTTTGGCGTCACGCCTGTTGATGGTGCCAGCTTCCGTATGCTTACTTGTCGCTGGTGAGACTCTTCCATAATTGTGGCACTGCCGCCATCAAATCCTTACTGTGCATTTTGAATGGGTGGCACTCAGAACAGCACCTCCTTGGCTGATCTCCGAGTCCAGCTACATGACTATTTACAAACCAAAGCAGGAGCAGCTTTGAGTTAACTTGCTGTCAAGAGTTCATAAAGAAGCCTGGCTTGAATACATTAAAATATATATTTTGCAGTTCCCACAGGTCCTCCCTTATTTACAGGAATGGTTGCATTTTATCAGATAGGCAGTGGAGCACCAGGTATGTGTAGATATATTGCCATATGCCTTTGTATCTAATTTGTTTCGGAGTAGCTATGGTAATAATGAAAGATATGAATCTAACTCGGAATGAATTACTTTGAAAACGCTGAATAACAGTACAGCTCATCTGAGGCACTTGATCTAGACAGATTGTTTTTAAGTTGAATGCTCAAGGAAATGCTTGCTGAACCTAGTTGTTTTTACTCTGAAGTAAGTCCAGTGTTCAAGTAAGTGTGGACAGGAGCGCAGCAATTTGACGTCCCCTTACTCAACTCTCTTTGAACTCAGTGGAACTAATTTCTGTGTAAACATGTGTAGGGCTGGGTGGGTTCGGTCTGTTTCTCATGCTGCTAAAGGCTAGCGATGAAATTTACGGCTAGGGATGGATGTGAAATTTCATTTAAAAGGAAACCTACCTAATTCAAAAGGCTGATTTTGATTCATTGAAAAGATAACACTATGGCATAGAACATATGATAACCCTTGCAACATACGAACGGATTGCTTTTAGATGCAGATCGTGTATGGATAAATAGAACAATATTTGGTATGCATTTATAAAAAATATAATGACTTGTTAATTATTTCATACTTCTCAAAATAATAATATTGCTCATATACCCATATTTCGTATTGTAGCACAGTTTTAGGCACTTTTTTGTATTTGTTTTTAATTTTGCATTTCCTTCACTTTATTTCTATACTGAAAAATTTCAAATATATATATATATATATATATATATATATATATATATATATATATATGAATATTTTAAAAACCCCATCCAATTCACACTGTCCAAAACACAATGCAAACTTAAACATGTGCATCCTTTGGCGTCTGAAGCTCTCCAAATTCTGGATTGCAGTTCTGCAATCAAGTAAGGTGTACAAAAATGCACGTACAAAAATGTGTGCATATAATGTATCTATAAATAAAAATAACATCCTTTGCAAAAATGCAGTACAGTGGTACCTCTGGTTACAGACTTAATTCGTTCCAGAGGTCCATTCTTAAGCTGAAACCATTCTTATCCTGAGGCGCACTTTCGCTAATGGGACCTCCCGCTGTGCGCGCACCTATGGCGCATGATTTCCATTCGTATCCTGGGGCAAAGTTTGCAACCAGGAGCAGCTACTTCTGGGTTAGCAGAGCTCATAATCTGAAGCGCTTGTAACCAGAAGCGTTCGTAACCAGAGGTACGACTGTATATTAAGGGAAACCAGCACTAAAATGCTGATAAATTTCCATGAGGACTTGAAAAAGAAAACTTGTTTGATTGTGGAGAACTAAAAGATCGAAAGGAGGAGAAATTGTGAGAAACTGAGATTGACAGATTAATCCATCTCCATTTGAGATTAGCCCAGCTCAAAAGGTAGTGATTCGTAATCAATTCTGGATTTGAGCTGCAAACTTCATAAAGTTTACTACTGTGTAGATAGGTCCATGTGGGACGCGGGTGGCGCTGTGGGTAAAAGCCTCAGTGCCTAGGACTTGCCGATTGAAAGGTCGGCGGTTCGAATCCCTGCGGCGGGGTGTGCTCCTGTTGCTCGGTCCCAGCGCCTGCCAACCTAGCAGTTCGAAAGCACCCCCGGGTGCAAGTAGATAAATAGGGACCGCTTACCAGCGGGAAGGTAAACGGCGTTTCCGTGTGCTGCGCTGGCTCGCCAGATGCAGCTTTGTCACACTGGCCACGTGACCCGGAAGTGTCTCCGGACAGTGCTGGCCCCCGGCCTCTTAAGTGAGATGGGCGCACAACCCTAGAGTCGGACACGACTGGCCCGTACGGGCAGGGGTACCTTTACCTTTACCCTTTAGATAGGTCCATAAGGCCTCCACTTCCTGCATGTCTTCCTCCCCACCCCTTACAAATGGACCTTGAGCTGCTTTGGAGGCCCTAGCAGGAAAGCATAGCTATCATAAACTGTAGTTTCTTTCTACCTTTCTACCTGGGACGCTCAAGCTCTTCAGGACGGAGTGAAGTGGGAAAGACTTGCCATGCCAACCAGTTCAACTGAATCGAACCTGGAAATCCATGTGATAACAGGTACCGTAGCCAAACAGTAGTTCTTGGATACAGTATATCTTCTCCCATTGAGCTAAGAGTAGCTTTTAGGGGGTGATTTATATTGGGGAAATAGCACACCGGGGAAGATTCATCCTGCACTGCAGTCCTGAGCCAATCCTCCCCAGCTCCTACTGCTTTTATCTTTTGGAATCCAGCCTGCCTTGAGGGACTTCTTTCCTTCTTGTGTCTCAGCCTGGCTTCCAACCTGGGTATGCATATAAATTTTCACAAACCGCATTTTCATCTAAAATATTGCAAGGCAGCACACAACTTTAAAAAAACCCAGTCAAAAACATACTTTAAAAACCAAGAATGTCAGATACATCCGTAAAAGCCAATGGGCAAGGAATCTCAGGTTTGAAAGGCCTGTCTGAATAATAGTTCCCAGAAGATGTCAAATGCGAGCGGGAGCAGCTCCTGCTGAACCTCTATTGGCAAGGAGTTCCACAGGACAGGACCTGCTACGCTGGTGAAGGCCAGATGAACTTCGGGGGCATGTGGGATCGCCACAAGTGCCCCCCATCACTGAGAATGCTTCAGTGCAGGGTTGGGGAGCCTGAAAACGTTCTTGGATTACTGCTGCCATCGTCCTTGACCACTGGTCATGCTGGCTGGGGCTGATGGGAGTTGGAGTCCAACAACATCTGGAGGGCCACAGATTCCACACACCTGCTTTAGTGGTCAGGTTGGGTGTTCTTTATAAGTCAGCAGGACCACCCCCCTCCTCCCCGTTGATTCTTTTAGTCTTCTCGATGGCTACGTCATGCGCCCTGCCCAGTGATATAATTGATTTGTTGTTGTTGTTTAGTCGTTTAGTCGTGTCCGAGTCTTTGTGACCCTATGGACCAGAGCACGCCAGGCACTTCTGTCTTCCACTGCCTCCTGCAGTTTGGCCAAACTCATGCTGGTAGCTTCGTGAACACTATCCAACCATCTCGTCCTCTGTCGTCCCCTTCTCCATCTTTCCCAGCATCAGGGTCTTTTCCAGGGAGTCTTCTCTTCTCATGAGGTGGCCAAAGTATTGGAGCCTCAGCTTCAGGATCTGTCCTTCCAGTGAGCACTCAGGGCTGATTTCCTTAAGAATGGATAGGTTTGATCTTCTTGCAGTCCATGGGACTCTCAAGAGTCTCCTCCAGCACCATAATTCAAAAGCATCAATTCTTCGGCGATCAGCCTTCTTTATGGTCCAGCTTTCACACTGATAATTTTAGCAGCTGCCAAAATTGGTGGGAGAATTGAATTTTAAAACAAAACACAAAACAACACCATACCTAAATGCAGGCATATGAGCCACCCAGACTTGTTTGATTTTTGGTTTCAAATGGATTTTGTTGCGGGAAACTTGTTATGAATGACATGATGAAGATGTTTGTTGCATTGACTTCCAGGTATTTAAGCATTTTAAAAGATGTAATTTGCACTTGCAGCTTCGTAACGGCGCACAATGGAACTCCTTGCTCTTGAACTAAAATTACATATTTGTCGCAATTTCGTGTTACAATGCCTGTGGGGGATCCCAGAGATATGAATTACCATGCTTTTGATGTGGAAATGCTAAAGTGTATCTTTTGATACGCAGTACATAGTAGTTTTGTTAATCAGTCATCTTGCAACAAGGTTAGGGATAATGAGGGAATATGGGGAACAGCACACTCTATATCCAAATGCTCTTAACACCGAATTATGAAGGGGGTGGGGTGGGAGAAAAAACCCCTTTGCCTTAAAATCAGAATCTATTATGCGCTCGCACTAAGCTATGGAGACAATTCTTAATCATATTGTACCAGACTTTGCAGAAGATCTTTGAATGGAGAGAGAGGGCCTGGGCATTGTTTGCATTCTGATCCTTCGCGCTGAAAAGGTTTTAAGCTATGACATTTAACCACTTATGTGTATACCTCAGAGGTTTCGACAAGACATGTTCATATTGCTCTATTCATAAGGCTTTCAACATACCATAGTTACAAAGCAGAGTTTCTCAGAATGGTTTTCCTCAGAGATACAGTGGTACCTCGGGTTAAGAACTTAATTCATTCTGGAGGTCCGTTCTGAACCTGAAACTGTTCTTAACCTGAGGTACCACTTTAGCTAATGGGGCCTCCCACTGCCGCTGCGCCACCCCCGTGCGATTTCTGTTCTCATCCTGAAGCAAAGTTCTTAACCTGAGGTACTATTTCTGGGTTAGCAGAGTCCGTAACCTGAAGCGCCTGTAACCTGAAGCGCCTGTAACCCAAGGTACCACTGTAATGTCACATTTTCTATAATTCCAAGGCATATGTTTACAGTCAGGTGGCTTCCAATTCTCTCTACCTCCTCACCCCCACTTAACTAATTTGGGCTTGTACAAATCTATCAGCTATGTCATTTACTGAACAATGGGTTACCCAAGGCTGTTTCAGTGATCTTTCCCTAGTTCTGAAAGATCCATTAAAGATGCTTTCAAATCTATCATACTGCTGTGCGCACTTGTGAGCAAATCATTTCTTCTTCTTCTTCTTCTTCTTCTTCTTCTTCTTCTTCTTCTTCTTCTTCTTCTTCTTTTCATTTTGTGCTTCACTAGCCTAACAAGATTGTAATGCATCAAGAAATTCATGCAATGCAATTATCCGACTGTTTCCCCTTTCTCTAGCCTTTGGTCCCTGAATATAATAGTATCATGGAACTGCATTCAGAGACTTAAACCTAAATCATCCTGGCCCAAACCATGGCACTGATTTGCACAATGCACAGAAGTTCTCCTCTATGGAAGATTTCTGAAATAATTGGCTAAATCCCCACCACTACACACACATTGGCCAATGGTATAAGCCTTTAAGTAAACACTGTTATTCCGTAGTTGTTGTTTTTAAGGTGGCCAGCTGAAAGTCCACAGGCCAAATTTGACCCCGGAGACAATTCTATCTGGTCTCTGGTGACCTTATCAAATTTGAATCAAGGTACAGTGAAAGAAAAAAGACTCGTGGAAAACAGAAAAAAAAGGTTTCAAAAGTTCTAAGCAATAGAGGTTCTCCCCATTTACAGTGCAATTCTTTACATTTCTACTTTGCCTCTCATTGAGTTCAATGTGATTTACTCCCCGGTAAGTGTGTAAAGGATTGCAACCTTAATGTCACCATTTCATTTTGCATGCAACTTCTCCTATATGAGTCTTTTTTTAACCTTTGGCTCTCAGATGTTCCAGGACTACAACTCCCATAATCTGGAGTCAGTTTAGCCAATGATCAGGGAAGATGGGCAGAGTAGCCCAGCAACATCTGAGGACCTGAAGAACAAATAAGTGTGCACACTTATTTGCACATAATACTATGTTGTGGTACATTTAATCCTATTAAATGCATTTATATCCCCACTTCCCCTGAGCTCAAAGTTGCCTATCCATTAATATACTTATCAGACGTGAATTTGTTAGCTTCTGCAAGGAAGTTGCATCATGTGCCTTCAAACCGCTCACTGGGCCCACATGAAAGCCAAACATTTGTGAGATACCACCCAGTTCTAGTTCCAAACCTGTTCTGGTGTACAGATTATTAGCCCTTGAGAATACAGGTCAGCTACATCTTCTCCTCCAGTCTGAGCTGATCCTGTGTTGCACCATTCTGCCTCTCCTACTTTTCAGAATATGATGGGAAAAGCCTGTTTATTAGCAAAACTGCTGTAAACCTGGAATTCTCCTGTGTTTGATCTCGGCAAGAGGGCATCTTTTACTAAAATGGTAATGTTTCTCGATGCAATGATTCATTAACCTCTCGCTGCAGTAGGATCTCCACTGGTACACACAGAAATTGTTTTGTCATCAAAATCAGACATGATAATGAGATTTTCATGGATTTATACAAAAAGTGTTTGACATCTTAATGAAGTATAGATTACACGTGCATTGACATCTCACCAAGAGTGCTGTAATTATATTAAATCTTACTCTACTTAGTGGGAAATTATCCTACTTAACCATTTTGCAAGCGATAGAAAAATATCACCCCAATTCAGCTCTAGCAGTTTTAAAAAGATTTGTGTACATCGTACCAGGATGTGAACAGGGATGTGTGTTCAGATGTGCATTCCATTGAAATAAATTAAGTGAAGGCATCCACGTTCAGAAGCACATTCAATTTGCACCTGTGGTTTCAGAGCCAGCCAGGAAGGCAGCTTTTGCACAGATACCTCCTTAGCTGCACTGGGGAGATATTTAAAACCAGAAGGCCAAAATGAGCAGCTTTGTTTTCCATTAAGAGATTGATGTAAAGGTAAAGGTAAAGGTACCCCTGCCCGTACGGGCCAGTCTTGACAGACTCTGGGGTTGTGCGCCCATCTCACTTAAGAGGCCAGGGGCCAGCGCTGTCCGGAGACACTTCCGGGTCACGTGGCCAGCGTGACATCGCTGCTCTGGCGAGCCAGAGCCGCACACGGAAACGCCGTTTACCTTCCCGCTGGTAAGCGGTCCCTATTTATCTACTTGCACCCGGAGGTGCTTTCGAACTGCTAGGTTGGCAGGCGCTGGGACCGAGCAGCGGGAGCGCACCCCGCCGCAGGGATTCGAACCGCCGACCTTTCGATCGGCAAGTCCTAGGCGCTGGACTTTAACCCACAGCGCCACCTGCGTCCCTTCAAGAGATTGATGACTGTATATTAAAAGCAACCGAAGAAATTACAGCCCCTAACATCCTTGCAGTATGTATCATTTTATAACTACCCTGTCATACTTTAGCTTTTGTCATCTATGGCCAGCATCCAAACCATGCCACTGAGCAAATCTGCAGAACTGTGAATTATGCGTTTTTGTTAAGATGACATTGCTTTGACAAAAAGTTGTATGAACGACTTTTATTGGATTGTCAAATGAACGCTGGGGAAATTGGGGAGCACTTGTTTGTTCTTGCAAGTACTGCAGTCTGCAAAGCTCAGAAAGCTGGACTGAATAAGCAGAGATTTAAAATACAGTAAATATCACATTCACTTGTACACTTTCTGTCCTAATCCTGAATATTTGTGCCAGCAAATCTTCCAGCATCTCTGGCATAATGTTTTAGCAGTGCCAAGGCAACATCTCATTTTGCAAAAACATCCTGGCACTGTTTCGTTGTAGCAGTTCACTCTAAAAACATATTTGCTGAAGTTAGGGTTGCAAGCTCTGGTGTGCGGGGTCAAGGAGCAGAGTCACTGCAAAGCTGAGAAGGGAAGCTGGGGGTCCAGGGGGTGGAGCTGGACCTAATAGGATGGGCTGTTGCTGGAGCACAACCTGGAGGGTCAGGGAAAAGCCAGTATGAGTGTGAGAGTTTATTGCAGGCGCAGGAGGAACTTTGACCCTCTCTTCTGCTATTAAAGCCACATATGACTATTGTTAATGCAGGCTGGAATGCACAAATAAATCTAATGCACATTGTCACCTATGTTTGTTTTGCATTCATGTTACAGATAAAGTGAAAGGCTCAAAACAGCTTATGGGTGAAAATGCTCAGAGTCTTGAGACGAAGGGTTTCACTTCCAGGGTAATCGCCACTGCCTCTCTGTTGTTGTCATGCTTGCGCAAGATGGAATTTCTTCTATAAATCAGCCAGCTGGTTTGTTTCCCAAATGACCTACCTTCCTCCTCTGAGAAACTAGGGTATTGCTTGCTTCCCTGCTTCACCAGGTGTCTTTCAGGACAAATAGTTCACAAACTGCCATAATAATAAAGTGATGATACATTTTTGAGCGCTTTGGACTTTTAGGAGTTGGAAGGCAAAGCTGTGAGCTCCTGAGAGGCATCACACTTCACTGTATTCATAGATTATTTCTGAGTAGCTATGGTTAAGATTGCATGTGCATTGCCCCTACATGTGCAACTGCTTTGGTTTTTGCCTAGTCGTAGTCTGTTTGTAACATAGGGAGGAACTTTTTATTATTATAAAGAAACCCAGACCTTATGCCAGTGCTTTTACATGAGATCTCAGTAGTCTCTGTAGTTGTATTTAGACATTTCCAAGAACAAATCTAGCCTGCTCCCGGTCTTGCATGTTTCCCCCTTCCCTCTCCAATGTAGCAGTGAGACAGGAAGTTTCCAGTTTAGACTAACAGTAGTTTAGCATGCCATCAAAGCCCTAAACTGTGGCTAATTTTAACTACAGCTAGTAAGAACAAGCTACCGTCATAACCTAAGGTTTGATGTTGGCATCTCTACTAACTGTAGTTAAGATTAATCACAGTTAGTCTGAGTTCAGATAAAATGGTTATAAAAAATAGAAGTGACTTCTTGCAAGTTTTCTGCACCCAAATTCTGTGTATGTCAGTAACAGCCCAAAAGCTATTTGAACAGAAACTAGTTTCCTACTAGCACAAATTATCCAGGGCATAATAGACTACAGATATATTATGTTTGTTAATCAGCTTCCTGTGCTACTACTGTATAGTCTTGTTTGGGAGTTCATATAACATGATGCCTATTGCATTAGGGAATCCCTGCACGGAGATTCCCTGCATAATTTAGAACTCTGCACAGTCAGGAGGATCCAGAGGAGGAGATTGACGGGGCCAAATGACCCTGCTCTTCCTTTTATGCAATAGGAATTGTGTGAGCTACAAGCACCTGAACAGGGCATGTTTTCATGGGAAATGTGAAGGAAGAAAAGCTGTTTCTGCATTTCACATATAAAGGCACAAGGGTTTTCTCACCCACAGTTATGTTTGATATTTTGGAGATCCTAATGAGGCTCTTGCTTTAAAGAAGAAATGCCGTACTTTGCTTACAGTTACAGATAGGTAGCCGTGTTGGTCTGCCATAGTCAAAACAAAAAAAAATTCCTTCCAGTAGCACCTTAAAGACCAACTAAGTCAGTTCTTGGTATGAGCTTTCGTGTGCATGCACACTTCTTCAGATACACTGAAACAGAAGTTTCCAGACCCTTCTATATAGTGAGAAGGTGGGGAGGGGTATTACTCAGAAGGGTGGTGGGAATGGGTGGTTGGCAGATAGCTGTGATGAGCCTGTTGACGACTCTTAACGACTGCAATAGGTCTTACAGGGAGAAGCAAGGGGTGAAAAGGTGAAAAATGGCTTTGTCATGTATAATGAGATAAGAATCCAAGGTCTTTGTTCAGGCCAGGTTTCTCCATGGTTTTAAGTTTGGTGATAAGTTGTAATTTGCTTGTACAGCTCCAAGTCTCTCATCTAAATTGAAGCAAGCATTCTTGGCTGCATCGTCTGTTTCATTAAAAACATTGCCTGAAGGCTGTAATCCAACCCTGGGACTAAGCTCAGTTTTAGGTCACTTATGCTGGCCTAAGTGCGTTGTTGATTCAGCACCACAGTGCCTTCCAAGTATGGTGACTGCACGGTATCTTCTGATGAGATAAAACTAAGACAAAGTCAGTAGTTCATTTTGTCATATACTAGAGACATGAGGACTCAAGCTGTACCCTCTGATGCAGAACCTTGACCTTGAACCTTAGGGACGTTGGCGCCCATTAAGTTACGCTAAAGGGACCCCTGACCATTAGGTCCAGTTGTGACCGACTCTGGGGTTGCGGCGCTCATCTTGCTTTATTGGCCGAGGGAGCCGGCGTACAGCTTCCGGGTCATGTGGCCAGCATGACTAAGCCGCTTCTAGCGAACCAGAGCAGCGCATGGAAACCCCTATTTATCTACTTGCACTTTGATGTGCTTTAAAACTGCTAGGTTGGCAGGAGCAGGGACCGAGCAACGGGAGCTCACCCCATCGCGGGGATTCGAACCACCAACCTGCTGATAAGCAAATCCTAGGCTCTGTGGTTTAACCCACAGCGCCACCTGTGTCCCGCCCATTAGTAAAAGGAAAAGGTTTAGCACGTGCTCAAAAGCTATCTTTCTTACGCCGTATGTTCCAGGACTGATATGTATCATTCAAAACAGGGCATGGCGTTTGCTGTGCCTAAGCTATATAGCTCATCTGAACTTCATAACAGAACCACACCTTTCTGCTTTACATTACTGTGGAATTAAACTTCCATCCTTTCGTTTCTCTGTCCACATTCTTTTGGACTAGAACCCGCACTCCACAGACCTGTTGTACATTGAAAGAGTAAAATAGCTTCACCGGTTTAACTACCACTCTTGCATCAAAAGGTGTGGTTCAAGTGTGTGTCCTGATATCGAATAAAGCTTAAGGCTGAGATGCAATACTGCACACACTTACCTGGGAGGAAGCCCCACTGAATTACATGGGTTTATTGCTGGATAAATGTACCACACATGTGCTTAAACTGTGTACACGTTGCTGGCTTAAAACGCTGTTATGTCATTCTTTTCCTTACTTCGGATAGCAGCTGGTAATAGGGGAAAGCACATTAAAAAGCAGTATTTTCTAAGAAATGACATGTTAGATACAGGACAGGTATGTATTATGGCTGATATGTACACCTCTTCGCAAACCACAAATGGGATCTCACTGGATGCAGAATAAACAGGCTTTTGCACACTGACCGAAGCTATGCAGCCCAATCTTATGCATACTGCTTAATTACCGGTAGGCTTATTGCAATTTTTTAGAGATCCTCTTTCCCCCTTTCCCCTTGTAATAGGCAGAATCAAACTTTGGAAGGGGAAAAAAACTCATCAGCAGTACTTTCATCTTTATCCATGGTACAATAAATAAATTGCAGCATTCTTTTCTAAGTGAATAGGCAGTTTTATATTGTCTTGCAAATAAATAACCGACTCCGTTTTTGCTCCCTTTTCTTCAGCCTCACGCCCCTCAGACCACTCCCCTCAGTAGCTGCAGATGTCATTCCCAATATCAACTAAGGCTGTTTGTTAGTCCTAGGCACGCCTACTCGGGAGTAAGGCCCATTGAACTCAGCAGGGCTAACTTGCAAATAAGCACACTTGAGGTTGGATTGTATATCTGCAACCCTAGACGCGTTTACTTTGGAGGAAGACTCACTGTCTCAGCTGAGGTTTACTTAAGAGTAAATACGCAAGTAATTGATCTCCACCGGCTGAATAGCGTTTTTAAAATCCATGCCAGCCAAGCACCCCTCAACTCCACCCATTCCTCAGATCTATTTGTTCGGCTCTTCCTTCGGCAAATCTCTTTCCTCCTTTCACTTTCCTTCCTAATGTACTTCGCTCGGCCCTTCGGCGCCTCCCCATCCTCTCGCCCCCTTCTTCGCTCCAGAGCCTCCCTCAAATGCCTGTATCTTGAAAGCGGGGTTGCAAATCACTCGCCCCGCGCGGCTGGCGGGGTCGAAGGGAGGAGCCGCTCGGCTGAGGCTGAGCTCGATCGGGCCAAGGAGGGCGCGGCCAAAAAATGGGCTGTTCCTATTTCCTATAAGGAGGCCAGGATTTCTTTGCCAGGGAAGTCCGTGTTGGAACCTACGTTTGCCGTTCTGGAAGTGCTACTCCTCGACGACATAAGAAGTGCGCGTGTGATGATGGTGCGAAAAGGCACTCTGCGCATGCTTGGGAGCGCGGTTTTCATTTTTCAGCGCGATTTCACGCCCAGCCGCCTCAGAGCAATTAGCGCAGGCTGCAAAGCTGAGTCTAATCCACACGCAGTCAGTACTCGTGGGATAATCGCGCGTCGTCCCTTGCTCTTGGCAGCCCAGGCTGGATCGTGACCCGTCTGCACAGCTGCGTAGGCTTCCCGGGTAATTCGTGGAAGCCGGGCCCGTTCACGCGAGCCCAAGACACGACACGTGTCTTGGGCTCGTGTGAACGGGCCTGGCTTCCCCCGCCCTTAATCCCTGAGATAGAAAGCTGCCAACCTATTACGACTCCCATCGTCGGTTTCATCCCCGGCGACTTTTACGGGGCAGAGGAAAAGAAAAACGGAGAAAACCTCCTTGCCCAGCCACGCATGCATTTCTCCCCACCAGCCTCCAAAAAACACCGCCTTTTGGCCATTACCGGCCTTACCAATGCCCCCCCCCCCCATAACCATTGTTTGGAGGGAAGCCCTCCTCCTCCTCCACGCGCGCTCGGGGCTCCCTTTCCTTCGGCGTCATTCCAGAGTGATGAATGGGTCGCACGAGCGAGGCAGCGTCTTCCTCTCCCCAGCGGCCCCATGGCATGCTCACCCCAAACACCACCTCCCCAAAGGATGCGACCCCAAACCACAACAGGGGCGCACCCCCCCAATCAATAAAAATACATAGCAAACAGGTTTTGCGCCTCCCCCCCCCCCCCAAAAAAAATCCTGGCTACGCCCTTGCCTCCAAAAAAAAAAAAAAAAAGAATTCCCCCGTCCACCTTTTATTTTAGGTGGTCCCAAATTTCGGAAAGCAGCGAGGAGGCTAAAAGCTCACTAGACTGGAGAGAGAAAAAGCGCGTTCTTAAATATATACATATTAAAATTTCAGAGGAAAGCCGGCCGCCTGCCCCATCCTCTCTCCCCTCGCAGTGGAGGAGGAGGAGGAGAAGCGGCGGCGGCCCAAGCCACGGTGGAGTGACTGCGTTGCCGTGGCAACCGGCGGAGGCAGGCGGGCAGGCCCCAGCCGCCTCGGCTTCTCCTCGGCGCGGGGTGTGTGTGTTGTGTATGTGTGGGCGAGCGAGCGAGCTAGAGGCAGGGAGCGGGAGAGGCGGCAGCGAGAGGCAGGGAGAGCGAGAGAGGAGCCGGGAGAAAAGGAGAAGGGAGGCCGGGGGCTGGGGGGCGACGACCCCTAAGTGGGGGGAAGACAAGGAGGGAGGAGGCGGCGGCTGAGCTGGCTTCAGGATGATGGAGGACGGCTTCTCCAGTTACAGCAGCCTCTATGACACCTCCTCGCTCCTGCAGTTCTGCAACGGTAAGAAGAACGGTGGAAAGGGGGGGGGGAGAGAAGTGGGGTTTCTCTCTCAGATGCACACACGCCCAAGGATTTTTTTTGGGGGGGGGGGTATGTGTGGCAAAGAAGCCCCCGCCGTCCTGGCTCCGGTATGTTGCCTTGCATGTAAAGTCCTGCTGCTGCTGCCTCCGCCGCCTACTTCTGGCCAAGTAAGGTGGATTGTGTGGGGCGAGAGGAAGACGCTGCCCAGGGGAGGAACCCACAAGCTACCCCACCAGCTTCCCAGTTATCCCAACCCGGGTGAAGCGCGGCGGGGCCTTTGCTCGGCTCGCCTATTTCCCCCCCCCCCTCCACGAAACGGGGGGACACGGGAAAAGAGGAAGGGAAGGAAGGACTTGGCTCCTCCAGAGCCACAACCCTGTTTTTGCTTGACAGCACAGCAGAGAAATAGTTTTCTGTTCTTGTGTGTGTGTGTGTGTGTGTGTGTATGCATGCATATATATATATATATATATATATATATCTTTGCATGCTTGGGAGAAAGCTCATGTCTGCTGTGCAGAACTCCCCCCCCCCCTTTCTGCTTTGCAGGAATGTGTAGACGTGTGTAGTGGAAGATGCAATACAGAGTTGGAAAAGAAAGTGAAAACTCCCCATGTTGTGTGTTTGGAAAGGGATTCGTTTCCGCTTCTTCTGGGGTTGACTTGTAGGGACCACCGCTTTGTGAACCGAAAGGCTTGTCTGGGGCGACCTCTTTTTTGGTTTTTTGCAGACCTTTTGGTTTTGAATGAGTGAGGGAAAAGCCTTCCAAAACCTCTGAGGAATGTGTATTTGCCAAACCATATTTTTCATATGAATCGTTGACGTTTTGTGTAATTCTGGTGATGGGTTCAGTTTGTTTCGAAGGCAGCACAGTGTGGAAGAGGTGTCATTCCTAGTGAGGCTTTTTCAAAGTACTGTAAACAGAAGTCAGCTTTGAGATGGAAGAATGCCTGTTTCTAAGTTCTGTAGATTTTGGCATGTTTCTTTGGGATTATGTTAAGTCAGCTAAATTTACAGTAAACTTTTGCAGTAAAAATTTACAAGGCAGGGAGAGTCACTTCCATTGGAGGAATTAATGTTCAGTAACTGGCTCTATATTATTTATGTGGATTGCCACTTAGACAACATCAGTGGGGTCATTATTTTTTAAAAAGTACTCATCCTAATAAAATATTCTTACATTGAAGGAAAGCCTCTCTGAACTCAGTGGCACTTGCTGCTGAATAGTCCTGGCACTGTTAATTGCAGAGAGCTCTGGACTTGTGACTTTAGAGTTTGTTTCTCTCCCCCCACCCTAAACCATGATCACTAAACAGCAGCAGGTATCTTATAACTCTTAGTAAAATGTAGGCAATTTTTTATTGCTATATATAATTGTGTGCCTGCTGTCTGGAAAGAAGATATGTGAAATACTGCATTTGTATAGTACATTATTAGATTCTGTATTTTTCTCAGTATTAGAAAACAGGAGAAGCAGATCTTCTAAGTCAGAGACAAAGGATGAGATTCCATAAATCAAGGTACAGGCAAGACAGCTCCCTGTATCAATAGCATGGAAGCCCTGTTGCAGAATAAAAATTCTGGAATACATCTCTGTAGATGTGCTTCATGAAGTCTGCTGTTTTCTAAAAACACATTAGCTAATTAGCATTTTTTGATGGATCATTCTCCATGCCTATGGTTTTCCTCTCTCGCAGAGAGCACAAATAGTCTGATTCATCCATGCCTTCCTCATGTGCGTTTGGTTACAACAGGATTAGCTTGTATGATAAGATGTTGCAGAACTGGACCCACAGGCCCTACCCTGAAGAGATTGGATGATAGTGGTACACAAGAGTCTGGTCCCTGACAAAACAAATCAGAGGTAATTTGTTACAGGGCTAGTTTAGAAGGAAAGTGGTTGACAGTCAGGTGGGAACTTTGGGAAGGTGTTCTAAGTATAGAGAATTGTGTGAAGGACAGTAGAAAGTTGTGAATGCAGAGTTAGGGATTATCCACAAAGCCTCTTGTCCCATTCCATCCCCGCCCTGGAAAATCACACTTTTGAGCAAACAGCAATTTGGGTTTTCTCCAGATTGATGTTTGTTCCGATATAGAGCAAAAGAGCAGGTTTTCCCTGGGAAAAATGTGGGGCAAAGGGGAAACTGCTCAGTGGGAGTGTGGACAAGCCCTTAGCTTCAGAGAGTTTTGTTATTTAGTATGAGGAAACAAGGGATGCTGGTGGCGCTGTGGGTTAAACCACAGAGCCTAGGACTTGCCGATCAGAAGGTCGATGGTTTGAATCCCCGCGACGGGGTGAGCTCCTGTTGATCGGTCCCTGCTTCTGCCAACCTAGCAGTTCGAAAGCACGTCAAAGTGCAAGTAGATAAATAGGTACCACTCCAGCGGGAAGGTAAACAGCGTTTCCGTGCGCTGCTCTGGTTCGCCAGAAGCAGTTTAGTCATGCTGGCCACATGACCTGGAAGCTGTATGCCGGCTCCCTCGGCCAATAAAGCAAGATGAGCGCTGCAACCCCAGAGTCGGTCACATCTGGACCTAATGGTCAGGGGACCCTTTACCTTTATGAGGAAACAAATCTGAGTGAAGCTTTTGCAGAGAATGATAACGTTTTTAGAAGCTGATGGAAAACAGCTGAAGGAGAATTCAGAAGGAAGTGAAGCTGAAGGCTTAGTTCAGACATCTCAGTTCAATAAACCATGGTTTATTGGACTAAGAACTATGGTAGCTTTGTGTCCAGGTCCCAGGCTTGTGATTTGTTTAAGCACAGCTTCCTGTAGTATCTGAACTAGGAAACTATGCATTAAGCACTACTTGTAAACCAGTATATGTGGGGTTATGTGGCAGGAAGAGGAAGGTCAATGAGTGGGTGCACAGGCTATAGTTTATCAGACAAAGTTCCTTATATCTGAACTGGTTGTCTGTGGATCAACAGTAGGACACAGAGAGATGTCAGCAAGTTTTTGTGTTGTGAACAAAAAAGGGAATATGCTTGAACAATTCAGACTGAGGGAAAGAAAGCCGTTAATACGTTTTGATTGAGGATATTTTAATAGCGAGAATTATGAGAAAATGGAGAGAAATTGGCTTTAAATCTTTAATGTTCAACAATAAATTTTCTTCCGTGTAGTGGGGTAATGTAATTGCATTCTTAGTATCATATGTGGCCTATCTTCATGAGGTGTTTCCCCTAACATCTCAGTCCTGTCTGGCAGGTTTACAAAATACTGTACTTCATTCTACAAACCGTCCAGGATGGCAAAGCAAGCCTTTGTTTGTTTGCATTGAGTTCTAAAACGAAGACTCTTGGGAGTGTGTGTATGTGTCAGGAGGCACAGTTTCCTACCCCCTCTGGGTTTTCTGTTGCTTTACAATTTTTCATTTGTCACTTAAGTAATCATTGTTCACTGTAGCTTTATAAGTAAGTTTATATGACACTACTGTGACTACTCAGCTCTCATATTTTGGGAGGGAGGGGGATAGGAAGACTTATTTTAAACCACACCAGCTTAATATTATGAATATTAGGGTGAATGTGGGTGATTCCTAATTGAATGTGCAGGTGAAAAATTACAAAGAGATTTATTGCAAAACAAAAATCCAAGTGGAAAATCAGATATATACTTTAGTCGCCAAATGGCTCCTTAAACAAGGGTTACAGTTGCCAAAGTGGAAGGCCTAGTTGCCATTTTTGGGCCAAATGGCTCAAAAGCCGTATTTTTCAATACAGTACTACTTTTTGGTTCCTCAGATCATTCTGATTGTGCAGATAAAATATATCGGATAGAATTTCTGCTCTCCCACCTTAAACTAGTAAATCTTGCGTTGTAAATAGACCATCCCTGTTCTTTTGAGAGAGGCACAGGAATGCTGCTGCACATGTATGTTTGCTTGCCTGCCTTCGCCTGAGAATGCAACAGGTCCTCTGTGTGTCAGCTTTACTTTATAGTACCAGTACTGTGCAGGTGCTTTGCTGATAGTGACAGAGTGTAGCACTGAATGTCAAGAATGCTGGCCAGAATTTCCACTGGTCATCAGTAATATGCTGTTCCGCTCATTGTGGAAGGAACAACTGGTTGGGTCTCCTTCAGTAAGAGGGCCCTCTCTTCTTTTGGTTGTGAGTCGAGGCCCCGTCCCCCGCTTTATGATGAAATAAGACACATGGACACAATCATTTTAGGTTAATGGGCTAAAAAAGGCCACAACTTTATTGGTTACAGAATTTGAGTGGTATTGGCTTAGGCATTGGATCTGAACCGACTATACTTGACTCCTGCCCACTCTGCAGGAAGTCACACAAGGGTTAACAACCTATAGGGGGAGCTTGTTGATGCAAATGGCCCTAGCCACCACCTGGGCTTCAGACAGGAACCACGACTACCAGATTCCTGTAAGATACCCTTCAAGGGGAGGAGTAGGTGATGGCCACAACCTCTCCTCCAACACACAACACATTTTCCAATGCCTAACTGCCAAACCTTACAAAGTTGTGACGATTTGCTACGAGGTAGGCGAAAAACCAAGTGGCTGGTGCCAATCTGCCAAGTGGAAGAACTTTCTACCAGGCCCTTTCAACATGCGACCAACTGAGGTCCATAGCAAGGTCAGGTGTTGAATGCACAAGAATAGAGGGAGGGAGGGAGATCTGTGTGTGCAGGAAACAAACAGGCTGAGCCACAGTGCCGCGCTTGCTTAAGAGCGGCAAACCATGCCCCCCCCCCAGCCAGCCATGTAGGCTGGCTGTGGGCATGATGCAGGCCAGGGACTCTCAGTGATGCAGGGGGCTTGTGTGCCAGCCATGCCCCCCTGCGAAGCGCGGGAAGCAAGACTCGCTCACAACCCCTCCCCTTGGGGAAGAGGAGAGACTTTGTCTTTTCAACCTGTGCACAATGGCATGGCTGTGGCAATGAGTGGAAAGCTGCTGGGTAATTTTTTTAAAGTATCAACATTTTGGATCTTGAGGAACTGTCTTCCTCTCTGTACAAGGCAAGAAGATCCAAGGTTCGGCATTCATTAAGGGATCATCCACACTTCCGCTTGCCCCAATGTTTCTGTCCAGGAAAACCTGCTGTTTACCGCTGAATCAGAGCAAAAGTCAATTTGTTTGGTGTTTACTCTGATTTACAGTGGTACCTCGGGTTACAAACACCTCATGTTACAATCACTTCGAGATACAGACTCCGCTAACCCGGAAGTAGTACCACGGGCAAAGAACTTTACCTCAGGATGAGAACAAAAATCGTGCGCCGGTGGTAGCGGGAGGCCCCATTCGCTAAAGTGGTACCTCAGGTTAAGAACGGTCTTAGGTTAAGAACGGATCTCCGGAACGAATTAAGTTCGTAACCAGTACAGTGGTACCTCGTGTTATGGACAGGATCCGTTCCGTAGGCCCGTCCGTAACGTGAAATGCCCGCAACTCGAAGCATTGTGTCTGCGCAGGCGTGTGACGCGATTTGGCACTTCTGCACATGCGCGATTTAGTGCTTCTGCGCATACACGAGCGGCGAAATGTGGAAGTAACCCTTTCCGGTACTTCCGGGTTACAGCGGGATGTAACGCAAAAAGACGCAACATGAAGCAGACGGAGCACGAGTTATGACTGTAGTTCTAAAGAGTAGGTTTTCTGGGGGAAAGCAATGGGACAAGTGTAAGTGTGGACGAGTCCCTAGTTACCTCAGTGTTTGCTTCTGATGGCTGTATTGAAATAGCAGTGTTAAGCGTGCTTCCAGATGGGAATTTAATTTGCAACTAGGCCGTTGAGATACTGCAACAGAATCAGCAAGGCTTTTTCCCCTTTTTACTTATCGGATTTTTCTTGCAAAAGGTCAGCTGAAGTTGGGGAATAATGGGCAGGCATTTTGATGCCAACAACATTGTATGAACACTGTGAAAAACTAGCGTGAGGAGCACTGATCCCACAGTAAACACCCATCTGGAAGCACTCTTGTGTGTTGGCGTGCATAAACAATGCAGAGCTGTACATGGGAAAGAGGAAAACTGGAGAGAGAAGTGAAGATAAGTTGGTTGTTGCTGTAGTCAAGCCGTGAAAATGAAGAACGTGAGCACAGAGGAGCATTACACCATTTTTTGTAATGACCTATATTTAGTTACTTATTAAAACATTTATGTGCTAGATTTTCTACCCTTCACCTGGAGTCAATCCATGTATTCTTTACATAGCAAATGGTAAAGAAATATGTTCTTAACCAGAGGAGATGAATACAATCACTGACCAGCAATGCCACATGCAACAAATTCAGAAGTTACCAGAGTCAAATGTATAACTGCAGTACATGTGACAGTGGAACATTGATTAAATACTAAAAAGTGTCCAGGAAACCCAAGTTTTCCAAACGCTCCAAAATAAATGCAACTCTGGAAAACGGATACGGTAGCAAGCAACGGTAGCAAGTACTTGAAGGCTTTTTTCTGGAATGACTCTTGTCAGGACTAGGCTGGAGATACTTGAATCTAGACCTGGAGCCTGTGGAGAAGCTGGAAGCAGCAGAAAACTGGAAACATCTGGAGTCTGAAGGTCAGCTAGCATTCCTCTGATGAACAAGTAAGGGCAGAAATCCACACTCCTAATATAGGAGATCTTCTCAATCCAGAGCTCTTGGTCTGCTTGCCAGGCACAGGGGCTGATGTTGCGCATTTTCTGTAGACTCTTTCTGTACTGGAAGAGATCTCAGGTTTGAGTGCACAGCCTCACTTAATTAGAACAGCCTCTAACCAAGAGGTATCTTGTTTAAGCTCCATAGTCCTTGACAGTCCTTGACACAATGAATGGCTGAACACATCGTTTATTTGATAAGGCAAAACCCTCATATGAAGATGCCCCATATGGAAGCAAGAAGTGTGGCCTGGGAACATGCCAGGTATATGCAGAATGGGGTCATGAAAGACAAGACCTGACTCTTGTTTCAAAATAGAAACCACGCAGAGGCAGAGGCACATTTAAACTATTGGAAAGGTTTTGGACACTTCCGGTACCAGGCCTGTGGGAGACATTCTGATATCACACCAGGCAAATACATTGGTAAAATTTTGCATTTTTCTGTTGACATTCCTATCCCTTTTCCAAAACATGAATGTTATATAGCCTAAGGGTTGTATTCAGCATAGCACTAAGAAGATGGTGCTGTCAGCGCAACCATTTCTGCTTGACCCAACAGAACAATCGTCCCTCTTCTGCCCCTGCCCGCTGTTTTGGGGGTTCTCCCTATCCTCCAGAGGAGATTTGGGGAGAAGGGGAAGTCCCCTTGTGCTACTGGGAATTGTCGTGATGGCTTCTCCTAGCATAACAGTTTAACTGAATGTAGCCCTAACAGCTTTTTCTTTAAAGTAACCATCCATCATCGACTATCAGGTTCCACATAGGCAAGTGTGTATGTGTTTAAAAAAGTCAGTTTGTCTTGTGAAAGATTAGATATTTAGATCATTTTGGACTTTGGCTTGGAGACATTTCCTAAAGCTAGTATAACTTAAAATTATTATATACTGCATAGTATATATTCAGTTAACTGCCAGCGTTGCTGAATTATTTAGCGCAGTGGGGATCCAGAAGCTTCTCTCAGCATATAAAGTGGAGTGGAAGACGTGTCTTTATTGTTGGCTGCCAAAAAACTTGTAATTCAGCTTTTTCAGCAAATGTTGGTTTTGATATGGGAGGGGAGGTCTACCGCCCAAGTTGACCAAACACAAGAAATATCTATTATCGTTGCCTGCTAGATTGTTGTCAGGCATTGCCAGGTTTCTTTTGTTTTTATATGGAAAGATTTCCTTAGTAGGAATCACAAACAGCATATTCTCTCTAAATGTTTACATTTTAGGGCCAAACTAGAGGCAATGCTAAATGCATCACTTGAATTTGCATATTTGGTTGTTTGCGAATTATTATTTTTTTACAGTTAGTAGCAGTTACAGGATATGGGATCATAGTGAAAATATTGACCTCTTTCTCCCCCATTGAAGTCTGAGGAATTCTTCAGTGTTGTGGTGGAAGAGGACAGGGATAACCAAACCAACCCTGTACACCACAACCCTGATAAAAATCATGTCCTCCCAAGGCTGCTATTAAGTATGAAAAACAAAAGCAAAAAACAAAGATGGAACTTCCAAGTGATGCATTTAGCGTTTGTCTGGTTTGGTCTTAAGAACAGAATTCCACATACACGATTAAACCAAAGTAAAGTACTTTAATAGACTTGTTGCTTATATGGGGTGTGTGTGCTAAAAGCAGGTGCTTAACTCTTCTCTTGAAACTCATAGAAAGATGCTTAAGTCTGGCTACATCACATGTGAGAATAATGCTGCATGGTGCCCTAATCTCTAAACTGTACAAGATTCCAGGCACTTACCCAGACTTACCCAGGCTCCGTGTTTCCTTTTGGAAATGACGCACAGCGGAGACCGTGGTATCCTTAATATACATGGTTTATTTACACATATATGCAATATACCGTATATATTTACAGAGAGAGAGAGACTTTGATAATATGTCGCCCTGAGCAAGGACAAAATCTAGCCCTCCTTTCTTATTTTCAAGTTCTCCTCCTCCTTCTTGCCTTATGTTTTGGACTCCATGGGCTTGTCGCCCTGTGCAGGGAAACCGCCTGCATTGCCCTAATTCTGGCATTGGCTGCAGCCTTGGATTCAATCAGAAATCAAACAGAAATCAGACTCTCTGGCTTTCCAGCTTGCTGCTTTTTGCATCTAGCTTCTTACACCCTTAACTCCCAGCTCTTCGTTTATCTTCCAATTAACTCTGAATTGAAGGAGCCCCAAACATTTGTAATCTCTCACAGAGCCCCCTTTCCTTAATGGCCCATCAGTTAGGTGATCCTCTGAACACAGGAAAGTAGCCTGGCTTAAATTGCCTTTAACATGCACTGGAATCAGAGATTTAGAGGGATTTGGCACCCTCAAACTCTTAACAACATTTTGTGTATTTATATACATGTGTGAGTGTGTTTTCACTTGTGAGTATATTTTGTATAGTTAACTAAAACCCTTATACAGAAAACCCCAATATTTGATGACATACAAATAATTAAATGTTGGGGAGTAGAGGAAACAAGCCCCCCACAGCTAGTGAAATTCATTCATGTCTGTTAAATACTGCAGAAGAAATGTATGTAATGAAGGAATGCTACTACTAC
Organism: Podarcis gaigeae; assembly: GCF_964106915.1. NCBI lineage: Eukaryota > Metazoa > Chordata > Lepidosauria > Squamata > Lacertidae > Podarcis > Podarcis gaigeae. Next base: position 17,518,692 of record NC_139678.1, on the reverse strand, counting down.
TCTAACTCATTCCTACATATTGATTACATTGCATTTAGAGTTCACTGCAGGTTTTTAAGAACAAACATGCTTTTGAGTGCTGTAGGCTAATATCATGCATCAACATGTGTGGGAATTTAATACTTAAGCTATCCTTCCCTCAGAAAACTAGTAGGAAAAAGATAAGCATTTTAGTTATGAATAAAGCAACATTCAGAATTCTAAATTAAACCATTGGATCTTCACTAGGAAATCATACTTTTGGCTGCTATTCAAGGGGCTCTTTAAATATTAATTGTACTTCATTATGACGGTGGCGCTGTGGGTTAAAGCCTCAGCGCCTAGGACTTGCCGATCGAAAGGTCGGCGGTTCGAATCCCTGCGGCGGGGTGCGCTCCCGCTGCTCGGTCCCAGCGCCTGCCAACCTAGCAGTTCGAAAGCACCTCCGGGTGCAAGTAGATAAATAGGGACCGCTTACCAGCGGGAAGGTAAACGGCGTTTCCGTGTGCGGCTCTGGCTCGCCAGATGCAGCTTGTCACGCTGGCCACATGACCCGGAAGTGTCTCCGGACAGCGCTGGCCCCTGGCCTCTTAAGTGAGATGGGCGCACAACCCCAGAGTCTGTCAAGACTGGCCCGTACGGGCAGGGGTACCTTTACCTTTTTACCTTTATGACGGTAAGATATTTGTTACTTTCTAATTAAGTATGCCATGCTTCTGCCCCCTTCTCTTTTAAATAGTTTACAAAAAATCATATAAGCTCCACAGTTCACCATTTCTATAGATTTAAATTTAATAGGGTTTTGTAGTTCTATTTTGATGTAGTCGGTATTTCTTAAGAGTGTGGCATGGGTTACTCTCAGGAAAGGTATAAACTACCTTGCATGTCTTATTGGGAGAAGGCCTTTCAAGAGCCAGGGCTTAAGGTTCCCCAAAATGCAAGTTGTGCCACCTTGGGAGTAGGAGTAGGTGACAAATTATGCAGCAGCAGGATGTGTAGAAGCTGGTTGGAGGGGGAGAATTAGCATAGTGGTTTTAGATGCGGCATTCAGTTTCTGAGTTGAGAGTTGGGGCATCTGATTTTGAAATGTTTGGGAAACAGTGGGCCAGGTGATATATCTTAAGTTTGATGTTGGCTTATGCACAAAGGTGTGCATGTGTATGTATTGCTTTGCTTTTTGGAGGAATAAACAGCAGTGTCTATTCAGAACTACATTTTTGCAAGCGGAAGTAACTAAAATCGTAACTAAAATTGTGTGTGTGTGTGTGTGTGTGTGTGTGTGTGTGTGTGTGTTTGTACTCCTAACTGCTCTGTAGTCCTCCGAACACTGAAATACTTTCCTAAACAGTGGAATTCTTTGGCTCCCAAGGTGGCTTACAGCATTAGATGCGTATCTCAATATGACAAAAACCAAGCCCAGCAATTAAAAATAATACATTAAGCCTGCATTTCAATGAGGTCTTTTAACAAACAATTTAAAAGCTGTTAAAGGTTTGGTGGCATAAAAAGACATTTGCTGCCCATCTAAAACCATCAAAGACAGTGTTAGTTGATCTTTCCTTGAAAGAAACCTCTCTAGCTTGGGTGCTGCCATAAAAAAACCCCCACATATGTTTCTTGCCTAGTGGGCCTCTCTTGGCAGCAGAACACACAGCAGGGCTTCTTCTGATTTCCACAACTATTGGGCTGGTTCATATAAGAGGAGGTGGTCCTTCAAGTACCCAGGTCCTAAGCCATTTAGGGTTTCATAGCACCTTGAATTGGGCCTGGACCTAAACATGAAGCCCATGCAGATGGAAGAGGGTGGATGTAATGTGGTCTGAATAGTGAGCATCCAAAGACATTCTTCCCTTTTAAAGGCCTTCTTAATGTGTAAATGAGTAAAACCAGCCAAATAGCTGCTCTGTGTGGTGAAAAGCAGCTTCAAGAGAGGCTTAGAGCAGAGCCACAGTAGGGGTGTATGTGTGAACAGAACAAAATGTTTGGATCCAACCCTTTGTATCTATACTATTTATCACTTTCAGCAGTGTGAACTTTGGGTGAAACTAAGCATTATGAGATACACTGCACTACAGCTGAAAATGTCAGCCCTAAAGTAAACTCCCTTCTCTCTAGCATCAGGATAGTAACACTGGATTTCCCTTCCCCCGTGAGTAGAAGTCACTGATGTGAAATGGGCGGTTAAAACATATCTGCCTACTAACTGATTCCAGAAAGCTGCAGCAGCAACACTAAAGACCCGGAGGAGTGCATTTCATGAGCGCTTAAAAACAGGGGCTGCAGACAATATTAGGAGAGACCTCCCCTGCAGAAAAACACCAGGCACCCTTGTTTAGAGAACCATTTTGTCCACACAGTCCATTGTGCCTACTTTCAGTGGTAACTGTTGGCTTCAGTGAGTCGTGGTAGCAGCAGTGGGGAACCTATTGCCTTCTAGATGTTGATAGACTCCAGCTCTCATCAAATGCCAACTGTTCCGTAACCCTTGAGTCGTAGGATGATACTGAGTTTCCTACAAAAAGCCAGAGTTTCCACAGATGCCATAGTTCAGTCTCCTCTGTCTGCCTGTTATTGGGCCCGTGTAGCCATGAGACCCGTTTTTGAAATGAGGCATCTTGGAATACTGTAAATATTCCACAGGTTTAGCTACTGCAGATATTAGTTTCCCGATGGCTGCTCAAAAAGTTTTCTCACACTTGTGTTCTTTCTGCCTGCGCTGAACAGCACCGTATGCAGTTAAAATTTATCTTCCTGCTCAAGTAACAGTGGAAGATATTTCTTCTAAACTACCTTTCTTGGAAAGCCTTGATTTTATCTCCATTATATATAAGCTGGGCGTGCTTGTTGAGAGCACAGCCTTTGTTAGTATCACATTTCTGATACATCTTCATGCCCTGCTCAAGCGACAAGATGGCTTAAAATTGGAAGGTACTGTGGGGATGGAATAATCACCCTGTATTGTCCTGAAGAGAGTCATGCGGAATCTTTCCAGTGAGATCATGGATTAATTAGCAGGGAAAGAAAAGGAGCAGCATGATGAGCATTCCCATTTATACAGAACACTCTTTTGGGAACATATGGTCTTCAGCGATGAGCTAAATGTTAAGAGCGTGTGCTTTATGTCTGTGAAACAAAAGCCAGGAAATACTATTTTTTTAAAAATTGTCTAGGCAGTATTTAAATTGAAAAACTTTTTTTTTTTAATGAAGACATTCTACAGCTATTGACAGCTTATATGGTGTATCCAGAGATATCTGGCACACCTCTCTAGTGGGTTTTTAAATAAACATGTGTCATTCTCAAACATTATTTGAAGAATATTTCTTGCTATATTATTTATTGTTTACTAACTTATGAATTGCCTGCCACTTAGATCTCCCAAGGCAATTTACAGACATACATCATATGACTCTTATCGTTCAGGCTTCAGTCCCAGACATATGTGCCGTTGAACACAGTTGGAATTCATTCCAAGGAAATACATTGAATTCCTCCCAACTTTGCTTGGAAATTGTCTTCTGGGGCTCTTAAAAACCTTTCTCCGAAGGAGAGCTTGACTCTTTGTTGTTGTTTAGTCATTTAGTCGTGTCCGACTCTTCGTGACCCCATGGACCAGAGAACGCCAGGCACCTCTGTCCTCCACTGCCTCCCGCAGTTTGGTCAAACTCATGCTGGTAACCTCGAAAACACTATCCAACCATTTCGTCCTCTGTCGCCCCCTTCTCCTTGTGCCCTCCATCTTTCCCAACATCAGGGTCTTTTCCAGGGAGTCTTCTCTTCCCATGAGGTGGCGAAAGTATTAGAGTCTCAGCTTCAGGATCTGTCCTTCCAGTGAGCACTCAGGGCTGATTTCCTTCAGAATGGATCGGTTTGATCTTCTTGTAGTCCATGGGACTCTCAAGAGTCTTCTCCAGCACCATAATTCAAAAGCATCAATTCTTCGGCGATCAGCCTTCTTTATGGTCCAGCTCTCACTTCCATACATCACTACAGCTTGACTCTAGGACCCATTAATTTTTTAATTTTTTTTTAATTTTTAATTTAAAAAAATTAATTTAATTAATTTTTTTCCCATTTTGGATTATGATCAGAGGATGCTTCCCTACCCATCTGCCATATCTGATCCCCAAAACAACCCTCCTCTTTTCCTGGAGTGGTGTGTGCAAAAAGTGGGGAGGATGTTCTTTCCCCCTGAACATCCTAGTGACTCACTTGTAGCAGTGCAACAGTGTGTCTGGACTTGGTGGCTCATTGGAAACATAGTTCCCTCAAAGGTTCCTGCAGTAGAATAATAATAATAATAATAATAATAATAATAATAATAATAATAATAATAAAATTTATACCCCGCCCATATTTGGCTTCCAACCGAATATGAAAAACAGCATTAAACATTCAAAACTTCCATAAACAGGGCTGCCTTCAGATGTCTCTTAAAAGTAAGATAGTTTTTTATTTCCTTGACATCTGATGGGAGGGCGTTCCACAGGGCGGGTGGCACTACCGAGAAGGCCCTCTGCCTGGTTCCCTGTAACCTCACTTCTCACAGCAAGGGAACCGCCAGAAGACCATCAGCGCTGGACCTCAGTGTCCGGGCTGAACGATGGGGGTGGAGACGCTCCCAAAGTATAGTTCTTCGGGGGAGGATTCCTAATGCATGCAAATCTAGGAGGAACGATGCACAAAGGTGAAACTTATGAAGATAAGTACAAGAACAGAAGGGAGGAGAAGGGATAGCGTTAAAATGTATTGGACAGGACTCAGACATAACCTGTATTGCTGTCTCATTGTTTTCAGTAGCTGCTGTCTGGCTTCAGTTCTTATAATAAATTTATTTCTCATTGTAGACCTGCATTTGCGCTGAACCGCCCTTAAAAACGTTATATGTCTGCTGAGCCACCACCATAGCTTAACTTCACACTGGCACAACTTCTGTTCTGGGAATGAAAAATGTTGGATGTATGTGAGCTTCAGGCCCACCCAAATATTTAGTATAAAGGGTTGACCTAGCACAAAGTACCGCCCCCCCCCCCCCCGTGTTGTATTTTACCCCAGCCATTTTTGCAGAGGCTGTTGGTGTCAAGGAATTAGGGAAGGGGGCTAAATTGACAATACTGATGTATTTCATTTTGAAGTAAATTTTGAATCTAACCCATGCTTGTGTCTGTATTTTTGCTGTGTACAAGGAGAAGGCTGTGAAAGATGCATTAGGAAGAGTCAAGTGCATAGGGACCACTGTTGATGGAATTGCTGAAGTGGGGGGGGGGGCAAATTCCAGTCAAACTCATTGACTGGAACTATGTAAAGTCATATTGAATTTAGAAGGATGCTTGCTAAGTTGAGTTTGTTTTATGATGTTTTACATCCAGTCTGTGATGGGGTTGTCTGTCCAATATGCTAATTCTTGTTACTTCCAGCTGAGTTAAAGTACAAGCTTATTAGATCAGTGTAGACCTTATGTCTCTTCAAGGCATGCTTCATGTCTGTGGAATCTTATATGAATGCCAAAGTGCCTGTTAAATCTTAATTTTGGGATTAATACCTCATACAGCTATATTGCAAAATGATCTGCTGCTGAGCCCCATGGCGGTTTCTAAATGCAATTAGCTTTGGCTGAGGAATTTTCTTTTACTTCACATTTCAATCATTGGGGCCTGTTTTAGTATCAAACCCTGATGACTAACTGGTGGTCAGTAAGGTTGCTCCATAATCTTACTATAACTGTTCCTATATAAAAATAGCCATGTTTTAATGTTTTGTTTGCATTTGTATTGAGCTCTTGAACATGTACTGTGTTGACTTTTGACCAAGGTGAAAAATACCTTGCTGTAAAGTTTTTCATTTCATTTTGTCATTTCATGTCATGCCGTAGATTTCCTGCTTTTATACCTTAAAAGAAAGAGAAGTGATGCTGGATTGACTTCTTTGTTACAATCTAGTTCTCCTTTGAAAATAAAAGTTCTGCATAGCAAAGTACGATACAATGAACAAAACTCTGAAGGCTTCTAACAACTTGCTGCAATTGAATCCTAACATTGATAATAATGGGGAAATAGTTTGTATGGTTAGTAAAAGTTCTCAGATGACGATGTTTCCTTATACCTCATGACAAATTTCCAAAATAAAACCCCATCTTTCTTAAATATTCTTTTTAGATGACAGTGCCTCTGCCGCTAGCAGCATGGAGGTGACAGACCGCATTGCTTCACTGGAGCAACGTGTTCAGATGCAGGAAGATGACATCCAGCTGCTCAAGTCTGCTCTGGCAGATGTTGTTAGGCGCTTGAACATTACTGAGGAGCAACAGGCCATGCAGAACAAGAAAGGACCTACCAAAGGTATTGATTTCAAACACTCCCTCTCAAATCCATTTCTTACACCTGAGCAAATGTTGCAATAATTTTGATATTTTTCGGGCCAGTCAAGTATATTGAATCCTTGGAATTAACTGACAGCAGTTTGTGGTCTGAACTTTTCGTGGTATACAGTTGATCAAACTTGCAGTTTGATTTTGAAGTGTTTAGTCTATCTGAAGCATGCTCTGGCTAGGAAAGTGTTCCTTTTCCTAAGGTGCCCGACAGTGTCCTGCATGGTATATGAAGAAAGCTTGTTCAGCATTCCATATATGGAAAGACCTATGTATTTGAGGCTGCAACACTCTTGTAGGTTGACCACATCATTTTTCTTCTTTTCTGATGTCTCAGAAGGTGAGGCATGAAATACTGATAATCTAGTATATATCCTTGTACATGCTTTGAAAAATGAATTATTTTCTGGATGAGTCAGATCTATGAATGACAGTTCATTTAACAACATTTTATTAGGTAAACTGTTCATTATTACTTTCTGAGGAACATCTTTGGGAGAAGAAACAACTAAGGAGTAAACCTTACACAAATCTTGTACACCTCCTTCTGGCAACTTTTGCCGCTAAGCAGATGTATTGCTCTGCTTTCCTTTGGACCACAACAGCGAGGCCGAAAGGGGTATGTTGTTGTCTCCATACATACTGCCCAGGCTTGTGCCCCAGAGATTTTCAGTAGGAAAAGTCAGGCAGTTGCTTGAGAAATGAGCTGATGTCATGTACGAGGCTGGGACTGAAGGGGGCATGGCTGCTGCGTCCTTCTCATGCCATCCTGCCAGCCCTGAACCACTTTATGAGGCTGGGATGATCCAAGGACCGCATTGACAAGCCCAGGCTTCACCCTGCTAGGGCGGGTAGATGGCACAGTACAGCCCTGCTTGGTTCCAATCAGGGTGGTGCTCTGGCAGCAGTGAGGGTTGGGTTGGTGTGGTAGGCTTTGTTCACCCTCTGCTCCCCACCCGCCCTGGCGTGCATGTGCACCTGCCTGCCCCGGAATCTGGCAAACCATGCTATTCCACCTTCTAGAGCTAAGGTCTCCTGTGCAGCCCCCAGTGAAGACCCACTCCACCTCCTGCTTTCTGTGCACAGAGCATGTAGGATTACAGTTTAAAATTTAGGAAGCAATTTCTAAGGCTGCTGACTTGCACCCTGATTGTAGACTGAAATAATCCTTATTTCTCATAATGCGGGAGAAGTGTCATAGCCCAGTGGTAAAGGTTCTGCTTTGCATGCATAGGGTCCAAGGTTCAGTTGGCAGGTAGGGCTGGGAGAAACCTCTTGGCTGAAACCCTTGAGAGCTGCTGTCAGTTTCTGTAGACAGTACTGGGCTCGATAAACCAGTGTTCTGACTCAGTGTGGGCAGCTTCAACTATGAAGACACACAGAAACATTTGCAAACTCTTTATTTTTTTCATCAGACAGACTGTATACTTGTAATCCTCTATTTGATCATCTCTTTTTCTTTTTTTAACAGCAAGACCCCTTGTACAAACACTGCCTTTAAAGACTACTGTTAATAATGGAACTGTTCTACCAAAGAAACCCAGTGGCTCTCTACCTTCTCCATCAGGAACCAGAAAAGAAATTGTGTCACCAGCAGCAAAAAGGTATTCAATATCTATCTATCTGGTGTATGTATACTACTGCCTGCCTTCAGCATCTCAAACTGCTCCTCTGAGTATTTTTTGCTCTCTGGGTGAAACTTTCGAGATAAATTTCTAGATAATTAAGCCAAATTACAATTGGAAACCTTGTAGAAATATCTTCAACTTTATTCATGCTAGATTAATTAATCAGGATTAATGTTGTTGCAAGAATTCTAAAGGAGCGCATAATTAGGCTGTTATTTTCTTTCCTCTGTAATTTGAGGTTAAGAGCAGGAAATGTCTACTTAGGGATTTTGTAATTTATTCTGAAAATGAGTGCCTTTGTTTCTTTACCGAACCAACAAGAGTAGCAAATACGCTTGATAGGTAGCTCCTCCAGTAGTTTTCTTTCCACTGCCAAATTGTATAAAATTACGGTTCCTGTTCTTCCATTACTTTTATTTTCTGAAGTTTGCTTATTTTTATCCATGACAAGCAGTCAGCGAAGTCCCTCGAAAGCATAGTGAGATCAAAATCCCAATCCTTTCTTCCCACTGTTCACATGTGTAAGGGTACTTTTTCAAGACCCTTTTGCAATTTCCAAAAGCACATATACTAAATTGGCACGTTGCTTGACTAGCCTCTGCCCAATATTTTAATCTGGAAATGTATATATATTTTTAAATAATGAATGATTTCTTTGAGTGGCAAGTGACTGTAATGTTCTTTGGTTCTTGTGCCAAGCCACTTGGCAATGTGGTCGTGTTTTGAGCAGGGCTTCTTTTGGAATGACAGTAAGATATTCATAGATGAAGGATTCTCTGTGGTGGGGGGTGAGGTTAGGGTCTGGTATATTAACCAGAAAGTGAGCCTGCAATGTGCTGTAACAATTGCCCTGATGTAAAACGGGTGTGTGTGATTCACAGGATTCAAGTTTCTTGCCAGCAAAAAGGAACATGCATATGCATGTTGGTGCTTCCTTCTCTAATATGGCAGGAAATGGGAGGCAGATTCATAAGGCATGTTGTGTCTGTAAAAGCAGGTGTAGTGTTAACATACTGGACCCTCCCATCCAGTCTAACTTACCATGGGCAACGAAGTCAGATCGAAAACTCATCAGCGTAGTCATCGTGCACCTGCCATACTATGATAGATCATGTTGCAAAGTCCACGTGAGCATTGATACTCCACAAATGATGAAATAATTTTGGTAACTAATGCAGGCGCAGGCAATGCTTACACTTTCAAATCCACCTGAATCCATTAGGAGTGAGTCTCTCTGTAACCTTACCATCATCACTTGTTTGGTACATTTTTTTTCTGAGGCTCAGAACACTTTGTTAAAGAGGCAGATATAAGTGTATGCTAAGAACTTTAGAGATGCGGGTGGCACTGTGGGTTAAACCACAGAGCCTAGGACTTGCCGATCAGAAGGTCGGTGGTTCGAATCCCCGCGACGGAGTGAGCTCCCATTGCTCGGACCCTGCTCCTGCCAACCTAGCAGTTTGAAAGCACGTCAAAGTGCAAGTAGATAAATAGGTACCACTCTAGCGGGAAGCTAAACGGCGTTTCCATGCGCTTCACTGGTTCGCCAGAAGCGGCTTAGTCATGCTGGCCACATGACCCAGAAGCTGTACGCCGGCTCCCTTGGCCAATAAAGCGAGATGAGTGCCGCAACCCCAGAGTCGGTCACGACTGGACCTAATGGTCAGGGGTCCCTTTACTTTTACCTTAAGAACTTTAGTTTACAGTAGACTGTAAAATGGTGCCTTCCCATCAGCCCCAGCCAGGAAGAACACCAGTTAAGAAAGGTTGGTTTAGAGCAGGGGTCAGCAAACTTTTTCAGCAGGGGGCCGGTCCACTGTCCCTCAGACCATGGGGAGGCAGACTATATTTCTTTGGGGGGTATGAATGAATTCCTATGCCCCACAAATAACCCAGAGATACATTTTAAATAAAAGGGCACATTCTACTCATGTAAAAACATGCTGATTCCTGGACCGCCCGCGGGCCGGATTTAGAAAGCAGTTGAGCTGGATCTGGCCCCCGGGCCTTAGTTTGCCTACCCATGGTTTAGAGGAATGATAGTAGAATATACAAATGCAAAACATGCATTTCAGAAAACAACAACTTATTTTTAACTTCAGTTTTATTTATGAAGTTGTGTGTTAGCCAATACACTATTCATAATATTTTGTGTGCGCGCAGTGGGATAGGAAATAACTTCAAATGGTAATAGTAAAACAGAATTATTGACACTAACCTGGACAAATTCCTATCAATATCTATATCCATAAATAGCCTTTTTATATCTTAAATACAAAGATTGGAAGGAAGAGTATGTTCACCTTGCTCTGACTCTCTGAGCAACAGCAAATGTCGTTTCCTCCTAAAATCTCTTTAAGAGTCAGGGAAGCTTCAGAGACTGCAGATTCAGCCATGGGGTGCAGAGCCAAAGCTAACAGCAACTCCCTGCAGCTTGTACAGATGGTGAAATAAACAAATGCATCCACTTTGCACATTATAGGGCACACCAAGGGTAAATGCTCTGTGCCTGTTAATTTGTAATATATTACATGGTCCTCCAGAATTAAGACAGCCAAACGCCTTGTGAAAATGTCCTCCACAGTTGACGCTTTGCTATAGATTGTAACATTGAGAATACTTCCATGTTTTCAATCTTGTCTATCACAAGATTTGGAGATGAGCTCAGTGGTAGAGTACCTTGCTTTGAATACAAAAGGTTCCAGGTTCAGTTTTCCCCTGGGAAATACTTCTGGCTAAGGTGATGTTCACACAGAAATTTAAAGCGTATTTGTGCATATGTGCTTATTTTTTTGCATTGCTCACACAATGTTGTCCTCATCCAAGTGGCAACCTGTTCTTCTCCCCCCCCCCCCCAATTTAATGTGATAAAGGGGAGGGGAGTACATCATAAACTTGCATGCTACTCAATCGAAGCACATTGGGTGGCAAGCTTCTTCTTTTTTCATATGTGGTGACATTTTGCTGAGTGCCATCTGTCACCGCACCCCCTCCTTCCGCTGGCAAGGTGCTCCTTGGTTGGCTACTGTTGGTCCTGGCACACACTACTTATGCTTTTTAATCAGCTGTTTTGTACAAGTCTGGCACATATATGTGTCTCTGTGTGTAGGGACGCAGGTGGCGCTGTGGGTTAAAGCCTCAGTGCCTAGGACTTGCCGATCGAAAGGTCGGCGGTTCGAATCCCTGCGGCGGGGTGCGCTCCCGCTGCTCGGTCCCAGCGCCTGCCAACCTAGCAGTTCGAAAGCACCTCCGGGTGCAAGTAGATAAATAGGGACCGCTTTCTAGCGGGAAGGTAAACGGCGTTTCCGTGTGCGGCTCTGGCTCGCCAGAGCAGCGATGTCACGCTGGCCACGTGACCCGGAAGTGTCTCCGGACAGCGCTGGCCCCTGGCCTCTTGAGTGAGGTGGGCGCACAACCCCAGAGTCTGTCAAGACTGGCCCGTACGGGCAGGGGTACCTTTACCTTTACCTTACCTTTGTACAAGTCTGGCACATATATGTGTCTCTGTGTGTAGTAAAATATATATATAAACCTTGCATTAAAAACAGCACTGTACACAGGTCCGTGTGCTTGCCTACAATGGACCTCCGGTTTCTGGAATTCAGGGAGGGCGGAAGAGCAATACAGTGGTACCTCTGGTTGCGAATGGGATCCGTTCCAGAGCCCTGTTCGCAACATGAGCAGAACGCAGCCTGCGCGTGCGTGGGCCGCAATTCGCCGCTTCTGCTCATGTGTGTGACGTCTGCGCATCTGCGCATGCGCGAGCGGCAAAACGCAGAAGTAACCCTTTCTGGTACTTCCGGGTCACCGCGGGACGCAACCTGAAAAGATTTAACCTGAAGCAAACGTAACAAGAGGTATGACTGTAATTGAGAAGCAGGGACAACAGCACACCTTGCAAATGTATCCCATCAAGCGCACATTAAGGCAGAGTTCAGCTGAAAGCACTTGTGTGGTCAGGCACGCACAAAAGAGCACACAGAAAAATCAGATAGGTGCAACCCAAATGTGCGCTAACAGTCTGGGAGTGTTAATGTTCCAAAACCCTGGAGTGTGGCTGATAGTACTTGTGTATACTGCTGCTGATATAGTAGTAAATAATAGTGAGGTAAACGGATCAACGGTCTGACTGAGTACAAGGTCGCTTCTTATCACAGCTGATATCATATACTGTGTTTTCACTTCTGAATAATTTATCTGAATAGAGGAATGGGGAGTTGAGAAGTGCCCCATGGGTAATAATGAAACTTCCTGTCGTTCTTAAATTGTTGGCTCTAGGCAAGTGTTATTAACCTCGGCTTGAATCGGTGCGGTGCTTTCATTTAGTCACCTTAGGCAGCGCAAAGGTGACTTGGCTAGAAAACATCATTAAATCATCAGGGGGTGGGGGGAACCCTACAATATTTGGCATGCTCATGCATTCTATGTGCACGACAGTTTTTAAGTTTTGAGTTCTTATTCAAAGCTATCCTTACAGGATATAAATGTTTGCAATCACAACCGTGCTTAATTACTCTGGGAGCAAGTATGTAATGAGACAATGCTAAGCCTGTTTCCTTCTCTCTCTCTTGTGTGCTGTTTGCAGGAAATGTTTATTCTGTGCTCTTAAGCACTTGGGCGTCCCTTCCCTTGTTCCATAGTCTATTGTAGGGATAGCCAACATGGTGCTTCCCGGACATTCTTGGACTACAACTCCCACCTTCCCCAGCCAACATGGCCAGTATTCAGGGCTGATGGAAATTGTAGCCAACGACAACTGAGGGTCACTTGGCTGACCCACCTGTGGTCTATAACGGGAAATGAAATGATGCTAAACTGCAGAGTTAATTGCAAAGAGATTACATCTGTGGGCACGTTGGAAATATGAAAAACAGCTGTGGGTACCATTTCACAGAAGAAAAAGTGGGGATGCTCAGAACCACTAGCACCGCCACCCCAAAACAGACAAGGAAAAAACCCCTGCACCCACCCCAAGACAAATAAAGTGGAGCGGGGGGGATTAGGAGGGGCGGGAAGACTAAGATGTCTCTATTTAATACTTTAGCCTTCATTTTGTATTTCAGCCTCCTTTCAGGTTACTCAGAGTGGCATTTTAGTCTCTTAGCAATCTTGTGGGATAAGGTAACCTGAGAGATAGGGAGCTGATTAGGGTGAGCTTTGTTTGCTGCGTTAGGTTTGAATGTTTTGGGCTTGCACACAGGACATAGATTAGTAGAAGGAGAAAAAGCAGAATTTATGCATGTCACACAATCCAGCTTTAGTGTGGAAGTTGGGGTTGCAGGGCAGGTAACATAAAGTACATGCAGCCCCCTTTGCCAGCACCCTACACACCCCATGAGTTTGTTAACCCAGTTGCAGCAAAACATAAGACTGATCTTATTCTGGTTGCCCAAGTGTGAGGAAGAAAATTGAGGCTCCAACCTGGTGTCTTTATAGTATTCAAAATTATGAGTTTTGTGCTCTGTATCAGGAGTACGCGATTGCATGGGGCAGTCAGGCAGTCAGGTTGTGCAGTCTTGGGATGCCTGCTACTTTGATTGCATGTAGTTCAGGTTTCCTGAAGCATATGCATGCACGCTCTCTCTCTCTCTCTCTCTCTCTCTCTCTCTCACACACACACACACACACACACACCCTAACTAGTATAGCAGCCACTTCCACATGGTGCAGTCCCAAACGTACCCACCACATTCACACACACACATGCATGCACACTCTTCCATGGTTTGGGATCAAACTTTGGGGAAGCATCTGCCAGCTGCTGTGACAGGGAGGAATTTGGATGATTATACCCCTCTTCACTTATTTAGCGTGCAAAATGGGAGGGTGGGAGATGGAACATCATCCATGCCAACTTTTACAGATCCAGCAGGTAGGATACGTAGTTTGAGCCTTCAGCACCCCAAGAAATCACTAGGTGGGTCAAATCTGCCCCCATCAATACCCTCAAGAGTGTGGCATGTGGTTCTTAGAGGAAACTAACAGGCGTATTGCCTAAACTGGGCCAGGAAAGAAAAAGGGACAGCACTGATAACTAGAGTGATCTTAAGGAAATAATATAACTAAAGTATTCAACATAAATATGAAAGAAATTATTGTCTTCAAAGGAAACCCAAAATGTAAATAATTTCTTATGTGTTTATACGAGGGAAAAAATGTGTTGGTCCACAGAGGGTCAAACATAAAACCCCCAAAGTCATACAAATACAGCATTTGCCTCCCTCTTACTTGAATAATGCTAAATTCGAGGAGAGATGATGGTTTGTGTTCCTAGAAAACAGCACTGTCAACTGTTCCTTGATATGAACTATACTGATCATACAGAAATTTACTCAAGGTACGGCAGATTTTCTCTTGGTTACGAAATGTTCCTCTTTTTTTATAAAACAAACCATGTCCCTGTGTGCTGTTGATTCTTTAAAAACTTACTCCTGTGTATGGTTGTCCTCCTTTTCATCTCATTCCCCCTCCAGTGACCTGAATTCTATCTTTAGCTGGAATGATTGGAGAGTATTTGCTTCCTTTCTTCCCTGATGTACTGTGAAGATATTTTGAATGTCTGGCATTTCAAATAATTATACACCACCATTCATTATTTCTATGTCTGTCTGTGTGTATAACTTATCCTGTCCTCCTTGTCTCTCCCCCAACCCTTTACTGCTCTAGTATTGAGTTTCCTGTCTGTCCTCCATTGATTACTGCTGGCTGTATTCACCAGTTTTGTTGTTGTTGTTGTTTTTAACTTTTTAAACCAAAAGATCCTGAGATGTCTACATACAGAAAGCATTGCTTAATGTATTAAAGTGCTTTGCAAACTCTTTGTGGGGCTCTCAGAATCTTTTGCTCAAGGTGCTATGTTTATCGGTTAGCTTGAACAATCAAGATAGCTGAACAAGGAACTTGTTAAATGATTCAGTTCCTTAATTCTGCTTCACACAATATGCAGGATTGTATATTGATTGCATGAAAAATGTATACGTCTTGTATTTTAACTTTTTTTCATATGAATGTTCTCTGTCTGTACATTCTTATTTTTACTGCATTCACTTTTATTCTGCTTTGTTTATGCACTTCTCATTCATGGATTAAGCAGGTCTGTGAGTCTTCTCAATGCATGCAAACTGAAAAAAACTGCTCTAAGGTGAGGGAATTCTTACTAGTATTGTAATATGTCATTTTCGTTCGTCCATCTGTCTCCCATCATTCATAATGAAATTAGCAGTTTGCATTACCAGTAGTATGTATTTGTAGTAATAAGTAAAAGCTTGAGTAGTTAAAAGAAAGAAAAAGGAAGTTCCCATAACCAGCACTTTTCATATTACATTTTAAGGAGTATTAACTTTGTTTCCTCTGTTTCTGTACTAACATTTCTATACTAACGTTTCTTGCTTCTTGGTGAGGATTTCTTTCTGATCCGAATGCCTTTACATGCAAACATTTTATGTGCAATGAAACTGTGCTTGTTAACATAAGAATATAAGAATAACCTGCAGGATCAGCCAATGGCCCACCTAATCCACCATCCTGTTCTCACAATGGCCAACTCGATGCTTGGTGGGAAATCAGTGAGCAGAACATGATCCCAAGAGCACTCTTCCTTCCTGTGGTTTCCAGCAGCTGCTGTTTAGAAACATTGCTGTCTCCATTTGTGGAGGTAGAACAGCAGCCATCATGGCTGGTAGCCATTGATAGCCCTCTCCTACAGGAATTTGTGCTGCTGTTGGCTTTGAAGCCGCTTTGAATCTGTTTGCAGTTTTTCATCCAAGTCCTAGATGCAAATGTATGGGAGGTGTGCGGCCTAATCGGAAAACCCAAAGGTGCCATTGATGAGCTATCCGACAAGGGCAAAACCCAGGGAAGCTCTCTGACCAATTCTGTAAAGGTTTATCTAGTTTATATAATCTTTATTTATACCATACGTAAGGCCTTCTCAGGGACGCGGGTGGCACTGTGGGTTAAACCACAGAGCCTAGGACTTGCCTGTCAGAAGGTCGGCGGTTCGAATCCCCGCAACGGGGTGAGCTCCCGTTGCTCAGTCCCTGCTCCTGCCAACCTAGAAGTTCGAAAGCACCTCAAAGTGCAAGTAGATAAATAGGTACCGCTCTGGCGGGAAGGTAAATGGCGTTTCCATGCGCTGCTGTGGTTCGTCAGAAGCGGCTTAGTCATGCTGGCCACATGACCCGGAAGCTGTACGCCGGCTCCCTCGGCCAATAAAGCGAGATGAGCGCCGCAACCCCAGAGACAGCCACGACTGGACTTAACAGTCAGGGGTCCCTTTACTTTTACCTTTACCTTTAAGGCCTTCTCAGTTCATTTGTCTGGAAACTTTTGGGTACCCGAAGAGGAATTTGACTACTACCAATCAGTATTGTGAATCATTTTTGGAACTTCTCCCCATTTTCCAAACCAGTTTGCTAGAGGAAATAACCACTGTTCTCAAAACAGAAATCCAAAGTCCTACTGAGCTGTGATGAGTTTGTTGCATGGGTCACTGCATCGTGGTCTCAGTTGCCCTAATGAGAGCAATCGAAAGTGTTGATATATTTCAGCCAATTCACAATATGACTATGTTTCAGCGAAAAATATTGAACCATGACTGAAATATTTATGACCTTGAACTAAACCCAGTTAAATGACTTATGGCACAAAACATTTAACTTGAGTTTAGTTTCAGGTAAAAATACTTAGAAGCATAGAACCATATGTTATATGTTCTTACATAACATGCCTGTTGATGTTGTATCAGCATGACTAGGGATGTCACCAAAAATGGCAGAAGTGAGTGCCCCTGTTCCATTGATTGCAAGTAGGTTCCAGGTGAGCTTGATTCAGTCTTCCTGTCAAGTCAGTTCTGTTATTTTTACAGACTACCTGTTAATGAAAAAGGCAAATGACCTGTTAAGACATGAAACAAACTATGAAGGAAACCACTTCCCCCACCTCTATAACTTCCTTTCCTCAAAGAGCCAAGCAACATGTCTCTGGTGATGGGAAAGGTGATGATCAGTCCTCCAGATCGTTTGTGAAGCATACTTTCTGAAGGTCTGGAACTGTGATAACAGATCCCAGCACCCCCAGTGGGGAAATGATGCCATGTGTATCAGTTTCTGCTGGGGAGAAGACCCTCTACACACTCACACGGATTCTACATTTACCCCATGGAATTTTGGGATGCTTGTGCATCCCTGAAAAGGACTGAGACCAGGATGTGGTCCTATATTTGCATTTATGTTTATAAATTATTTTTACTCTTGTTAAAAGTTATGCATCCTGAAACAGTGAAATATAAACATCTGCATGTTTGCCCATGTTTCTTTCTTTTCTTCTTTTTTTTTTAAAGGATTAATAATTTCAGCTCACCATAGATTACTGTTGGGGGATTGTACTTCTGAAGAGCTTGACGTGTAGACTCAGACTAATGTATTATTTTTTATAATTGGGTATGCTTCCTTTTCTATTAGCACTGTCAAAAGAACCAACTCAGCTGAGCGTGTATCTCCTGGAGGCCGAAGGGAAAGCTATGGAGATTCCAAAATCAGCCGCAATCGAGCTGGATCCACAAGCAGTTCATCTAGTGGTAAAAAGAACAGTGAAAGGTAGGGAAGGAACTCTTGCTATATCCACTTGGCTCTTAAGGCTAGTCACAATGTTTGGTGGTGCTGCGGTTATTAAAATACTATTAAATCCCATGTGCATGGCACTTTACAGACTTGGCAAAAGCAAAAAGGCTGATCCCTTGTCACAAGAAAGTTGCAAACTACATGTTGAAAGTAGGAGGAGACAAAAATGTGGCATGGAATAAGTAGGGACAAATAGGGATGGGGGGAAATCTACTTTGGTTAGGATTTGCATTTCTCATATTTTTGTGATGTAGTTCTCCAGCTTAAAAGAAATGTATTTAAGGAACAAGTGTGCATAATAATATATTAGGGAAATAGCATGTAAAGTGCATTATATCAGGGGAGATTGCTTGCAAAAATGTCTGTGTCAGGGAAAATGGCAGAGAAAAATGGAGTACATTAGGAGAAATGTGCAATAAATGCTGATGAATTTTCATGAGGACTTTTTTTAAAAATTGCAAATGTGGAGATCTGGACTGGAAAAAAGCAGAAACTGAGAGAAAGAGAAACTGATAGATTTGTCCATTCCTAGTGAGAAATGAGGGGGTGGGGAAGGAATGGGAAGGGCAAGGATAACCAGCAGTGAACATAAACAAACGCAGAAGGATGCAGTGCGGTGGAGGAGCCTGAATGAGCAGCAGCATTTTGCAGCATGCATAGCCCTGCGCAAACAAGCTGGCACCCCACTCCTGCCATCCTTGCTAGTCTTCCCTCCATCTGCAGGGAGGGGAGAAAGCCTTGCCTTGAGGAAGGGGGAAAGGGTAGGAGCTGATAGAGGGTTCCAGTGAACCCAGGAAAGGCTTGGCAGGCTCCTTTGCTGGTGGCAGATGATGATCTCATAGCATCTTTTTTGTTGTTGATGCTTGTAGCCAAGCAACTATTCTTGTCAAATGCTTGCAAAACCAATTGAATTGTTTTCCCTGAAAGGACTCGATTGTTTTTCAGGGCAAGCACTTCGGTGCTTTCCCAACCCTAGTTACAGGCACCCAATCAGCAATCTTACGTGGTCTTTCATATTTAGTAGTGAACTTACTCCAGAGAAAATGTTTAGGCCACTGTTCTACAGCAAGAGGTGAAGTCAGATGCATCAGAGATAGTTTCTGAGGAGGGAGCTGGAGAAAGATAGAAGTGGTACCATGCAGCTGTGTAGAGCTGAGTTCTAGGCATTTGGAGGTGCAGGGGTTGAAATTTAATAATGTAAGAGAGCAGGATACGTCTTAGCAGTTGCAGGGTGGTCCAATTGGAGAAAGGAAAGTCCCAGCCATGGATATAAAAGCGAAACGGGCAGAATTGCAGGCTGGGAAGAGTCCATGAAGAACTTCAGTAATAACAACAAAGTGCTTGCGTTAGATGCAGAAGAGGATGGGAAGCCTTTGTTTGGGGTTGAGGAGAAGCGTCCCGTGGTCTCTGTGATGAGAAATGTGAATGATTTTGGCAGCAGAGTTTTGAATGGAAGAGAAATCACTAGGAAGTGACAAGGGAAGTCGAGAGAGAACTTCAGTTGTCAAGGCAAGGGAGCGCAAGATCATGAACCAGAGTTTTAGCTGAAATGATGGCGAGGAAGAAAAATATTTTTACAGTTTTGTGCACAGATGAGTAACATGACTTGGTATGATTTATAAGTTGTATTTGGGCATTCAGGGCCATGAGACTATAATCACACGAGGGAGGAGAGGAGGGCTGTGTAATTTGCCCTGCATGTGCCCGTCGCTCTTTTCTGTGAGCTGCAGACATGCTCCCCAGGGCTGAATTAGTGTTAGGGAGCGGAAAGGATGGAGGTTAAATTTGATTCAGTTCACATTTAAAGGTGAATGTACCTAATATGCACTTTCCAAATGAATATGTGAACCAAAACAGCCATTCATAAAAAAAATCTCTGAATTTTGCAGTGCTTTTCTCCAGCCAAGAAAGATGTCAAAAATACATGTAAGCTGTACATAGAAAAGCATATGTTCAGTAAAATAGCATGTATTGTATTTGTGAAAATTGCTATGAAAAGAAGTTTAGATTTGACAAAATTGCATACAAAAACGTGCATATTAGAAGAAATTCACACTAAAATGCTAGTGACATTTCATGATTTGTTTCTTTTCAATTGCACTGCAGTGGAAATGTTGAGGAGCAACGTTAACGACTGGGAAAATGAGAAACTGAGAGAAACTGAAATTGCCAGATTTTTCCATCCCTAGGGAGGGGCCAGTGTGGGACACTGGGGATGGACGGACATAGGACAAACATGTACAGCTCCATTCTCTTGCCTCATGCAGTTATAGTTGCATGATTCTGAATGGTGCAGGGGGGCGGCTGGGTACACTTTGCATGGAGGGCAAAGCTGGCCAGGGGCCCCTTCCGAGTCCTGCCTTAGTCATGCCAAGAATGCCCCATGCCTCCCAGCCATCCAGGGATTCCCACCCTGGGCCTCAGACAAGCTGTGCACGGGCCTGCCAGAATCAAAAACAAAGCCAGTATTTTGTCCCTGCTGAACTGAATGGATGGCAATTTTGTTTTAGTTGAGATGGATGGTCATGAAGGAGAGTGGGGCTTGGGAGGAAAGATGGGCATGCAAGTCTTGTTAAAAGGATGTTTCTTGATTATTTTCACAGCAAGCCTAAGGAACCAATGTTCAGTGCAGGTAATTGTTTTGCTTTCTTTATTCTTATGTAAATGGTGTTTTCACGATGATATAACCTTTTTCTAAACATGGTTTGAGCATTTGTAGCTAGCTAGGCTTTCTACTGAGTTAACTGGTCAACAGAACTGTCAACAGAAGTGATTAACAAATGGTAATTAGTAGTTTCACATTTTCTGGAAATGAACTTGATATACTGGTTTCATCAGGTAATACTTTACTTTAAATTTTATCTTTTTCAAGAAGCATGTGAAGTGTCCTTGATTCAGTAATTAATGATGAATTTTGGGGGTTAATTTGGGATTCAGAGTAGCATCAAACATTTACTTGTTGTGCCTCAGTTTTATTGATCCTCACTTGAGCATCTATTGGAGGGAAGGTGAAATACAAATGTAACACGTATATAAATCAAAAAGGTCTGCAGGTGTCGTTGTTTTTTGTAGGCAGGTTAATCCTCCCTTCCAATCCAGGCACACGGGAAAAAGCCTCATTTCCAGTTACACACCTACCACACTTGACGAGAAGCAGCACACAGCAATATTTCTGATTTGTGACCTCTCACCAACAAAACCAAAGCTCATAGGAGAAAATGGGGTTGGGGTGGAAAGGAAAGTGTTAGAGCATGTGAATACTTTCCTTGAATCAAGCAGAATCATTCCCTAAATCAATGACAATGCCTTTTTGTCTACTTCTTAGGAGCCAATATTCAGGAGGGCATACTTGTTAACATACTTCCCTGTGTTTTCTATCTATTCTGCTTTTAAAAAGAGGAGTACATGCTACTATTGTTGTATAGAAAGATTGGGCATTAAATGCATTCAACCTGTTGAGAGCAGCTACTAAGCCCCACACTAATGATCATTTTACTACATCCAACATGTGGTAAAATCTTCCTTACCTCTTGGCACAGTGAAGTAGATGTCTTTATATGAAGTCCTGATTATCTCAACTGTGAGCATCACATCTGCCATTGCAAACAGAATAAGCAATAATACCCACAGTCCTCCACTTTCAGCCTCTCTTGCAAGAATGGTTGCATGATGATGTGGTTCAGGCAAAGCATGATTTATTGTGATTCCTGAACCAGTACCATCCAAGAAACCATGTTTTGCAAGTGGCCTCCAGGCAAGAAGCATGGTTTGAAGCTGGTCGGCAAACTACAATTTGGGGAAAATATTCTGGGTTAAAAGAAAAATAGTTTGGGATATTCCTTCGTGTCCCCGTCCCCCCCAGCAACTATTTGGAATACCATCCTGATATTGTTCTGGATGGTGGGAGATGATGGAAACCGAGTAAACCCATGGCTGGTCTGTACATCTCAAACACAACTTGTCATTTGCAGTCTAAATTGCAGTTAGTGCAAACAGCAACATGTGAATCAATCTAGGGCCATCCTGTTCACTGGTTGTCTGTGGAAGATTCAGACCGCTTGCATGAACCAAAAATGGTATTCCCTGAACAGGACATCAAAGAGGACGGTTGGGGAGTCCATAGAGCAGGGATTTAGGTGAGCCTGACTGTTCTTGAATGCATCTTTATCTAGCCCTTCTATCTCTGTCTCTGTAACCACAAGGGAAGCGCCGTGTGACACATTGTAAAGGTAGGTAGGCCTCACTTCTGAAACCTCATAGCTCTCTAAGCAATCTTATTAACAGAGCCAAAGGAGTTTGTCTCCATTGAGGCAACATGTTTCTTCTACTGCTACATCGCTAAACAAGTTCGGTTTCTTCTGACCAAAGTTCTTGCAGGGCGCCTACTGGGTTGTAAGCCTTGTAGAATTTAATCCAAATGGATTTTCGCTTTGATTTTTAGTTGATCTGGTCAAATAAATGGCCAAGGAAAGAGACAAATGTTAGAGAGCTATATGGCAACACATGAATGTACCATTGTGTGATAATAGTTGCTTGGCACTTCAGCTGAGAAGCCATGTGATAGAGCCTGCACTATATAGTTTGTTTGGTTAGTCTCCTAATGTGTGCCTAAATAAGCATTTAGAGTGGCATTGCAGTGCTTGCTCACTTCCTTAATTGTCCCTGGTAAATCATAGACTTAACCTGAATTGCCAGCGAGCATACAGCAGTGGCTAACAGATATTTCAGTGCTGTTAACGTATTAGGTTGTCTCCAGTTATGTCCCTCTGCTTATGCAAAGACTGTTAGGTCCATTAGAGTCTTCTATGAATGGAAACAGGTGACAAGAAGCAATTTTTACTGATTTCCCCCCTTCTCTCTGCAGCTCCTTGCAAATCTGCACCATAGGGTTTGGGGTACTCCCCCAAACAGAGTGGGAGGTGGGCCACAGGCCAAAGGGGAAATTGGTGAAAATCACCTCCCTCCTCCTCCCATTCATGGAAGCTTCCATTGGAGCAAAGAGCCTTCTATGAGCAGAGGGATACGGTTGGATATATATGAATGCCAAATTAGGGTTATTGAATGTATGATATTGGAAGTGCTTGCTGATAATTAACATTTAAGCAAGTTTTAATCGATGCACAATTGTTTTCATTGTAGCTTGTGTAAACAGATTTGTGTTGCATTTGTACAAATGGTTTATTCCTAACTAACTCCTCATTAATCTGCATCTCCTAAATATTATGTGAGGCTAAGTTCTTAATCATGGTTGCTTCTATTCTCGTGGTTCATATTGTTCAACAAGCCGCATGTAACTAATTTTGCAGTCTCTCATGAAAGCAACTTGAGGCGTTGCTAGTTTCAACCTTTCTGCTCAGTTCTGTTTCCCAGCTGTTCCTGCAGTAGTATAAGAATACTGCAGGTGCTTTATCCAGCCTTGCTTTTAACAATTTAACAGTCTTTCACCTTTTTATATAGTGGCTTCACTTCCATTAGCCAGTATCTGCTCTTGCAGTCTGTTATTCTAAGACACTTGCCGTCTGTTGTTCTTTCTGTGACTTCGAATACTAAAGCAAAAAAGGCTACATAAATATTTTAAGTGATGGTGGGCATGCCACTGTCTGAATTAGCCTATCAGTATCTATGTCTGCTGCCACACACCTGTTATGAACGGGTGGTCTGGACAATAAGTTTGGGTAGATGTTTGCCTGGAAAGGATTATTAATCATTCCTGGCGTGTGACTGATAGCAAGGTTGTTTTGAGTTAACTGTGTGTTCTGTGGACAAGAGCTTAGTACCGTACCTTGGTATTCGACCAGCTTATTTCTCGAACGTTTTGGCTTCTGAATGACGCAAATCTGGAAGTGACTGTTCTGGTTTGCAAACTATTTTTGGAAGCCAAACGTCCAATGGGGCTTCCGATTGGCTGCAGGAGCTTCCTGCAGCCAATCAGAAGCCGCACTTTGGTTTCCAAACGTTTTGGAAGTTGAATGGACTTCCAGAACGGATTCCGTTCAACTTCCAAGGTATGACTGTACCCTGATTCTAAATGCTTGATACCCATAATGTGTAATGTAGTGATCTAGTGCTACAGTGATTGCTGCTTACCCATCTAAGCATTTACTTGCTTACATGGTAAATGTTAGGTTAGCACAGGTTCCCCAAAGGCAGCTGTCTCACAATGCCTGGATGCAATTAGTAGTTGTGTGCTTACGCTAATTGGATGCCTAACACATTTCAGAAGAACAATACGCTAGTAAGCATTAATTTAAAACCCACTCCTCACATTAGGTGGGTGCCATGCAAATGTAGCGCTGCCAGTGCCTGAGAACTTGGAAGCAGGGCATATACTACTCCTCCTTCCCAGTGCCAAGTCCCCCCCCCCCCAAATCTCCTGTTGGCACTAGGGAAGGAGTAGTCAAAGTGATGCCCTCCAGATCTTTTGGACAGCAATTCCCATTAGCCCCAGGAAGCACAGCCAGTAATAGTGTGTCATGGGAGTTGTAGTCCAAAACATATTGTGTTTAAAACCTGATGAAGATAACCGTGGTTCTTCTCACCTGGCTTCCTGATTAAGAGTGGAAGCCCAGGTGAGCAGAATCAGGGTTATCATGGTTTAGATGGGGGTTGAGGACCTCCTTGAATTCACAGCCTCCTGATTTGCTTTGGAGATTGGCAGCATTCCATCAGCATTGGACTTTAACATTGGCTACCCGCATTATTTTCTGATAAGTGATCTTTTGATGTGTGCTACATAGTCCATGTTTAAGGACAGGTGTGCTTTGTTTTGTTGTTGTAGGCCTAGAAATGTAGCTACCTGTAACTTTCCTGTAAGCTTGGGAACTGTCAAGTGTCCAGCTATTCACTGTGTACTTTGTTTTTCTATGTGCAGCTGTAAAGTACTGTAGCAACTTTTCATGCTTTGAAAGAATCTCTAGCAATATGCGCAAAGTACAGCTTTGTTAAGCTTGCAGTTATGTGTTCGCTTCAACGCGTTTTGTTGTTCTTCCTTAAAAAAAAGAGAAAAGAATTAGAAGGTGTCTAGTTAAGCTTCGGTTACATTCCATATGTGCATTGCGGGTTTTAAAAAAACACTAACCACTGCAACAACTGTTAAATTGTTATTGGCAAATAAGCTTACAACATGATATTGTTGTTCTGTGAATTCTGATTAAAACTACAATGACAACACATAAATTACCGGTATGTTTGTCTACTAAAACAAAGCCCTCCTCCTTTAAACACTGGCTCTTTTTTTTTTTTTTTAATGGTGTTTGAAAATCCTTAGCAATGCTTTTAGTAGACCTAAAATTCTCTCACTGATTTACATAATGTTATTGCTTCTGCCCTTCCATTTTCTCTATGCCCACGATTATTCCGTCTAGTAACTCTGCTGATGTCATTGACTCCAAAACTGCCCGATTTGGATGAGAACAAGGCTGGATCCCTTGATCTGCCGATGGAGCAGCAGGAGGCAGCAAGTTCTGAACCTCGAAAAGCTTCACCAGCTGTTCGCAAGAAACCTCCTTTGGCTTTGCCATTTCCTAAAAGTCCTAGTCAGACTATCATGACATTTCCTAGATCACCTAGCTTTTTAAGCCCCATGAAGTCCCCAAGTCAGTACTTCCAGATCTGTTATTAAAGTTCCTCTGGCTTCATACTTCACTTAAAGCACCGTCGACTAGAGCATTTCTGGTGTTCAGGGTGTTTACTTAATGTCAGCAGAGTTCAGATCTGTCATTCTTTTATGTTTCTCTTTCCTTTTTCTGTGCTGTCATTGTTGCTGCTTCTGTTTTAAAGCTTAGCCTTCTTCTTTCTTACATGTACTTCAGCGCAGATCTTTTACTAATTGCCTGTCCTCGTTGTGCTTCCTGTGTATCTCTAACAATATAAACCGAGTGCAAAGTTTGTCTTTACACTAAGATGCCGTGAATGTTAAAAATTGTAGATGCTGACACCCAGATGTGTAAATATCCAATAAAAATAAATAAAAGAATTTCATGTGGCATATTTTTTTTTTTGGTGTTAATTGTAATCTTTGGAGTATCTTCTTCAGTATTGTAAAGAGATTTAAAGCAGAAGGGGACTTGGTGTGTATAACTGATTATTTCAAATTTTGCTTGCCAGGGTGGGGTGGGGAACAGCATCCCCCCCCCCCAAATGTAACTTCAACGTGTCATTAGGCAACATATTAGTGGGCTGGGATAGAAGAATGTTGAAGTACATGACTAATGACTAATGGTGTATGTGTGTAATTCTTTCTGTCTTTTGACCTTTTTGTAGAGGAAGGATACGTTAAAATGTTTCTGCGTGGACGCCCTGTTACCATGTTCATGCCCAAAGATCAAGTGGAATCTTACAGTCTGGAAGCAAAAGCAGAACTACCAGCCAAGAGGCTAAAACTGGAATGGGTGTATCCTTTGCTTACGGCTGCATGTTAAACGTAGAAACTGCTCGTTTCTTGGGTTCGCTTGTGTGTTGTTGTTTTTTTGTAATGTATCTTGGAAGGTTATTAGACATAGCGGGCATCTGGGGGGTTTTTTGGGAAGCAATTACCATTTCACTTGTAAAACAATCAAATGAGTATTAATAATATGAAACTTCTGCTGCACATCTTTATCCCATTAAGCAGCTCCAGGAAGGCTTCAGCTGAATGTAGCCTGAAGGTTTATGTTTAAAACCAGTTAATTATCACACGGTTAAATTAGGCACATTGCAGAAAAGTAGGGCGCTATGGTTACTAATTATAATGTACTTAAACAGCTTTTCTCTTTTACTGGCATATCAAAGGGTATTTATATGTCTCTGCAGTTTTTAAGGAACAGAATTCTTAGAAAATACATCATGATTTTGAGCACATCCATTTAGGTTGTATAAATACCGTCATTGCTTGGTCATATGCTACACAGAAAGACAGTTTATGCTGGCTCTCTTTTTATTTACTCCTAGAATTATTTTTCAGATTCTTTCTTAAGCACACAAGTCACTGTTGGCCAGTCTTTTGAAGACAAATCAGAAGTACTGTATAGGGCCTCTGTCTGTCTATCAATTTATCCATCCAAAGTTCATCTTGGCCTTCAATAAGCAAGAAACCATGTGTGACAAAGCATGCTGCTGCATGATTTTAAATGTTAAATAGCATCATGTGCCAAATAGTACCATTTAACATATAGATTAATTCCCACGATTAGTTTAGATCTGCCCATGATTGGCACTGGTGGTTGGAGAATGAGATTCACTGCTTCTGTATTGTTGTAGCCTCCTTCAGTTGCATCATTTAAATAATTTCAAGGCAAATCTGTACAACAGACCGAATACAGGGGAAGGCAGGTGAACTGTACATTGCAGAAGTCCTAAAGGGGAGGTATACTCATCTTTGTTGTGGTTTGGGTGATAAGTCTATAGGTACACTGTGCTAGCATTTCCCGAGGGGGTGGGCTTATACCTTCTTGCTTTGTGGCTGTGGAGTTGTCCCCAATGAAGAACAGCAGCAGGATATTCCAGGTCTGAACTGCTTAAAGGTGAGGAGATCTGTTCACTGGGAAGGTCCCAGTCTCTTGTTTGAAATGGAGGTTGTCCCACCTGCAGGCTTGATGGGGGAGGGGGAATCCTGTTTCAAATGGCGAGCTCTCCTTCTGCCACTTGAAACCAAACCCACCTCAACCAACAGGGAAGGCTCCCAGACAGCATACCTGATGTTGTACATCATGTCTGCTGAGATAAAGCACAGAACATCTGAAAGGAAAGCCCATTGCTCCCCAAAAAAGAAATCTGTCTCCACCAGATTCACCAGGAAATGGAACAACGGTTAGTGAACTGCGTTCAGCATCTGGTACAAATAAACTAGCGCAGTCATAGAGCCTTACAGTATGGACCCAAATTACCACATCAAATGGCGCTTGCAATTTTTGAACGGCCGCTTGCAAACTATTATGATCTTAACTAAGATGTCAGCTATGGCTACAGGGGTCGGGACTGCCGTAGTAACCTGTACCTCCTTCCGACGGGCGAAACCGTGTATTTCATTGCGTCTGTTGTTGTGTTGTACAATGTTGAAGAGCAGCTGCAGCGGCATTACACCGCTCACAATGACGATGTCAAGTGGTAAGCTGTATAGGGCATTGATACCTTGGCAATAAAACAAGGTGGAAGAATTGAAACTATAGCGTGTCCCATTTCTCATAAAGCAGGGGTGGGCAGAAAGTAGATTGGGATCTACTGGCAGATCTCTAGGTGGTTTGCAGAAATCCGCAACAGTTTCTAACCCCTTAATAGTCTTAATAATGGCAGCAACTTAAAAGCCCTGCCCATCCAGTTAGATTGCTTGTGATAGGACTTGAGAGCTTGGTTCTGGTACGGATCACAAATTGCTGGGCTGGGCATTTGTTCAAAGGTCCCATATTCCTTAATTATTTGCGTATGGCCATCTCGCTGAAGCACCATTTTGCACCTGGCTCTGGCTGGTAGATTTTGGTGTTCCAGTAAAAACAGAGTAGCCTGAAGTTTGCCCACATCTTGTAAATACAGTCGTACCTTGGTTGACGAACGCCTTGGCACTCGTTTGGGCTTCTGAACGCCGCAAACCTGGAAGTGAGTGTTCTGGTTTGTGAACGTTCTTTGCAAGCCGAACGTCCGACGCAGCTTCTGCGGCTTCCGGTTGAGTGCAGGAAGCTCCTGCAGCCAATCAGAAGCCGCGCCTTGGTTGTCAAACGTTTTCAGAAGTCGAACAGGCTTCCAGAACAGATTCCCAAGGTACGACTATAATGTACAGCAACAGAGCCAAATTTTAGGGGGGGGGGGCAGACACAGCACCCTCATGGGCCTCCACCTGGTGATGCTGGTGATACTGGCACCTGCCTTGTCTTAATTTTCCAACAATGCAGTGCCTAGGTAGGAATGAGAGCACAAAAGTTAAGCCATTCATACTTCTTCCATTACTCATGGAACTGATGTTGTAATGAATGGGAGATTCCTGGCTAACAGCCCACAGTTGTAACTACTACCACCCTGGAGCTGGAGAGCAGGAAAGAATTACATTCTGGCTCCATGAGAAAGAAGACCTAGGATCACTATGAGGCTGCACTACTGCCTTCTATACAAATGATGGTGATGATGATGTTACAGATGTTGCAGAAGCATGGGGAGCCCCCCTTATCTTTTTAGTTTATAAGTCTGGTGCATGGCTTTTCCCCTTTCTTTTTCTTTGGGCCACTTTGGGAAACAGGCATCTGAAAAGCAGGACAACAATATAGGGTTGCAGCCAATTATTATTATTATTATTATTATTATTATTATTATTATTATTATTATTATTATTATTATTAATTTTATTTATTTTACCCCACCCATCTGATTGGATTGCCCCAGCCACTCTGGGCAGCTTCCAACAGATATAAAAACAACTAACTTTTACTCAGAACTAGACCCATTCAAATTAATGGCCACAACTCACTTAGGTCAATAATTTCAAAAGGGAGTTGAAAGCGACCCATAGTAAATAATACCCCACATCAGTTCTCATCACCAGCTTTGCATGATTACAAGAAATGGAACAAAGAGCACTGATGCAGGCATAAATCTAGTCCTCAATAGGTCGTGCATTTAGTGTTAATATTGATTTGGTTATTGCATGAGATTGCAGGTTGGGGACAGTGCAACTTTGAGCATTTGTCATGGGAATTAAATTATCAAATTTAAATAGTTTATGAAAAGCATGTGCAAAATACTGTAATTGTTTGCATCCTTCAGTGTCTTGCGATACTTGTCTTCACACATTAGACATGGCAAGGGCTGAAATGAGAATGTTTCCATATGCATTGCAATAAATGTTTGGGAAACCATCCAGTCCAGGGTGTTCAAAATTCTTTTAGCTTGCATTGTAAAACAGTGTTTGTAATATGAGATTTGACAAAGGTTTTTTCCCTCCCTCCTTCAGCCTAGCTGTCCATCCTGACAGGATCACCATAGCAACTGGTCAGGTTGCAGGAACATCTAAGGATGGGAAAGTAAGTCGGCCTATTGATCATGTTCAGAATTTTGCTTGTTAGAAATCTGTTGTTTTTATACCAACATACTAATGTGCTAATATATTAATACTAATAAGGAGCAGGTGTGTTAAAAGTAAACCTCCAGGATTATATGTTGAAAGGAACTAGAGCTCCAATGTAGTGGAAATGATAGAAGAAATGATGTTAGTAGGGATATATAAATGAGGATGAGTTTGGTTCCTAGTTCAGTTTCCTTTCCAATCTAAAGCCACTTCATTCTTGGGTGCTTTGTGCTTGAGTATGCATTGATTGTGAAGTTTTGATTTGGATTCTTCATACAACACGGTCTGCTGGATGCATGTATGTAAATCTGGGGCAGCTGGATGTTTATTTTGTGTCTGAAACCCAATTCCTGTTGCATATAGCAGTTTCTGGTGTCAATCAATATCATTCCTGAGAACTTGCCGCTTGAGAGCATGATGTGTCAAAATGAAGCCTTGAGTCAGATGTGGTGCTGTTTCACTTTGTTGGGCAATGTCTACCAGTTCTGTTGGTAAATGATTCACGGTAGTGACCTGGTCTTATTTTGAAGTGTTGTCTCAGTTTGAATGCCCTCCTTAAGGAAACACACTTTGCATTTTTTTCTTTAGCGCTCTGTTAAAACTTTCTCATTTGTCCCAGCATTTCAGATAATAATATTTTCGAGAACTGCTTTTGTTCCTCAATTTTATGCTATTCATACATTCATTCTGTTGCATTTTAAAAAATATTGCACCTGTGTTGTACAAATTGTTCTTTCACTTTAGTACAAACACTCTTCTGATGAAGGGTGGTTATTTATTCAGGCTGCCTCTGCACTTTTTAAACCAATAGGAAACTAGAAACTGCAAATAAGGCACCAGGAACTACTTCAGGATCATAAAATGTAAGGGCAGAATGAATGACATAAAAAAGCTGAATGCTTTGGAGAAAAGCATGAGCTTGATAGAGGAAATGAAATAAGAATACAAGGCCTTTCTAGCAATCCAGCTTCCTGTCTGTGTAGTGGGAAGCTTGCAAGGCTGTGGGAAACTTGCAAGCAGAACCCGAGTACAGTGGTACCTCGGGTTAAGTACTTAATTCGTTCCAGAGGTCCGTTCTTAACCTGAAACTGTTCTTAACCTGAAGCACCACTTTCGCTAATGGGGCCTCCTGCCACCGGAGCACGATTTCTCTGTTCTCATCCTGAAGCAAAGTTCTTAACCCGAGGTAATATTTCTGGGTTAGCGGCGTCTGTAACCTGAAGCGTATGTAACCCAAGGTACCACTGTACTTATAACTGTCAGGCATAAATGTCACCATTTGATGGTACTAAAATATAGAATCTCCTTTTCCATTAGCTTTCTAGTTATGATGGAAATTT
Source organism: Podarcis gaigeae (assembly GCF_964106915.1). Taxonomy (NCBI): domain Eukaryota; kingdom Metazoa; phylum Chordata; class Lepidosauria; order Squamata; family Lacertidae; genus Podarcis; species Podarcis gaigeae. Next base: position 17,487,730 of record NC_139678.1, on the reverse strand, counting down.
GAGGCAGCATAGCCCCTGAATGCCAGTCACTGTGGGTGCAGCACCCAGAGAGAATCTTGCTGCCTGTCATTTCCCCATAGGCATCTGGTTGGCCACAGTAGGAAACAGAATGTTGCACTAGATATGCCTTTGTTCTAATCTAGCAGGGCTCTTCTTATGCCCTTGCTAAAAACACTAAAGCAAATATTACAGTTACCGTGGTTGTAATGGAAAGTGGGAAAGGATCTGTATGAAAGACTATCGACCTTAGCCATTTTCAATAAGAATATTTATTATTACTATTAAATACTTGAACTAGTAAGGTTCACTGGTTGCAGCTCTTTCTTTTTTTTATTGCTCATTAAAGACTGCAGATAATGGAAATGCAATTCTTATTTTCTTGTTTATTTCAACGTGTTAAACCTCAAGTATAAAGTGATTTCTTTAAATCTTCCAAAGGATTCTCCCTGCAGAGATCTTTATTGACAAAAAGACCAAGAACAATTCTGGCTAATCCTTTTAGTATTTATTCAGACTTTGCGTGAATAGATTTTCTTGCTTATAGACAGAACTGCCTCTCTGCAACTTGGGACTGCAATCATCAATAGGCAAATACTGTCTGTCAGTTGGCCATGGCTTTTGCTATTTTAAAGATTTGCAAAGATTGCTCTCTAGCGTTCTAACTCTGCATTGCAGACATTATATAATCCTGTCAAACTCCATTAGCTGTCATTGAAGGGAGCACCAAATGCAAGTTGGATAGGCTGTGCATTAGTTATAAATTGGAAGCGTTATAAGACCTGTCTGTTTCATCTGACTTTTAGAGGGCAGAGTGAAGCTGTCAGAAGGTTAAATCTTTTTGTAATGTATTGGACCATTTTGGAAGTTTTGTATGGTATTGTAGTTGAATCATACTCCTCACTTTCTGGGAACAGCAAGCATGCCCCTTGCCCCCAATAATTCCAGGATGGGATCTCAAAAATGCTTCACGTGTACATAGGGAATTGATCTTTCCAGATTTTTCCCGGTATGACCTGACATTTCCTAGACTAGTGTGCAGGTTGAACCACAGCTTTCTATTGGGTTTTGTGCCTCTCTGTATGCTGTGACACAGTTCTTGGCTAAAAAATGATCAAAACACATTCGAAAATTATATATTTTAAGAGAAAATTAGAAAGGAGTAGAAACAGAATGGAAGGAACTTACACTTGCAAAAGTGACATGGACTAGAAATAGATTAAAATGCCCATCTGCATATCAGTGTCTCAGTAACCCCGACAACCACACTATACGTTAGACCACTATTACTCCTATATTGCAGATGAGATGCAGTGGTTGAAAGAGAATTGGACCTTTTCTCCTGTATGTATGTGTTTCCATGAACGGAAGATGTTAAATATGGCTAAGAAGCATTTGCAGGTATTTTTACATACTCTGATTATACAGTGGTACCTCAGGTTAAGTACTTAATTCGTTCCGGAGGTCTGTACTTAACCTGAAACTGTTCTTAACCTGAAGCACCACTTTAGCTAATGGGGCCTCCTGCTGCCTCCGCGCCGCCAGAGCACGATTTCTGTTCTCATCCTGAAGCAAAGTTCTTAACCCGAGGTACTATTTCTGGGTTAGCGGTGTCTGTAACCTGAAGCGTATGTAACCTGAAGCGTATGTAACCCAAGGTACCACTGGATTCAGATTCCTGCCCCACCCCACCCCCAGATCTAACTGCAGCTGTTGCTTATTGTTTGTTCCATTTCTGCAGCAACTCCTGCCCCATGTCCGCATTTGGGACTCTGTTACTCTGAACACGCTGCATGTCATTGGGATGGGGTTCTTTGACCGGGCTGTCACTTGCATTGCATTTTCCAAATCGGTAAGTGATATCTCTTTATGTATTGTTGATGCGCTTTTTGCCGTATTTACAGTTCTCAAATCTGTTGTCATAACTCAATGGGACAGCTTCCTCTGTAAGCAAATGCTATTCACTTCTGTGTTAGGTTGTCCCCAGTGGAATGCACCAAATATTATTTTACTGGATTCTAGTTTTGCTGAGATAGTTTTGCTTCAGTGAAATCTTTTTCTTAGGCAAGAAGGGTTTAAACAAACAAACAAACAAAAAAGGAATTCCCAAACATTTTTACTTCTTCTACAAGTGGAATTTTGATTTGTTTGCTGCAGATCTGTCTGTCTGAATTTGTGACCAAGAAGTCTGCTCATTCCTCCCCTTTCTCCCCTTAAAGTTTAGAGCCAAATTAGTTGTAATAAAACAGCAGAGGGCCTTCTTGTGATGCCCTCCCATCAGATGTCAAAGAGATAACCAATTGCATGACTTTCTGAAGACATCTGAAGGCAGCCCTGTATTAATAAGTTTTTAATGCTTGATGTTTTGTTGTGTTTTTATGTTGGAAGCCACCCAGAGTAGCTGGGGCAACCCAGTCCGATGGGTTGGTTATAAATTTATTATTATTATTGTTGTTGTTGTTGTTGTTGTTGTTGTTGTTGTTGTATTTTTGCTAAACAATTTTTTGTATATTTTCCTCAAACCTGCCAATAACACATCTTCTGTGTGGATGATGCTGTTTTGGTTTCATAAGGACTGGCTCGTAGAGAACTGCCTTTCCAATTAGAATCTGTGGTGATATTAAATCACTTTTTGGTGCATTCCTCCAGTGAGATATTTCATGTTCTATTTCAGAATGGAGGGAGTAACCTTTGTTCAGTGGATGACTCCAACGACCATGTGCTTTCAGTGTGGGACTGGCAGAGAGAAGAAAAGCTAGCAGATGTCAAGGTATTTTGCAGTGAGATTGCTTTTATGCTACTTGAGACCCACCAGGTTTGTTCCCTCGCGCCTACCCCATTGGTGCCATATTCAGTGTAACATCTTGTAAGCATTGCTGCTAGCCTCCAGTGTGGTCCAGCAGCCTCCCCTTATGTTCTTATTTGGCCTATATCTATACAGATTAATGTATTGCAAGGCACTTAACATCCCTCAGCAGCATATGAACTGACTATTGATGCTCTTAATGTTGTCTGTGGGCATTTTGACATGTCTGGGTTTTTTTGCAAATGTTGAAATAATTTTTCCCTCCTTCTAGTGCTCTAACGAAGCCGTATTTGCCGCTGATTTTCACCCTACAGACACTAATATAATAGTTACTTGTGGGAAATCGCATCTTTATTTTTGGACGCTTGAAGGCAGTTCTCTCATTAAAAAGCAAGGCTTATTTGAGGTAACAAGTGCTTATGTTCATGGGGGTTACATATGGAAGTTACATAAAAGAAGCCTATAGCCAAAGAATGGGCTGGCTGGTTCAAATCAATGTATGAACTTCACCCGTCTTTCTCCCAGTGTTGTATCTCTGGTCTTGTTGTCCTCCTGGTGTCACCAGGTCACAGTGCTGAAGGAGAAGCTGCCCGTGGCAGGATTCATCCAACAGGGTGTAGACCAGGGTTTCCCAAACTTGGGTCTCCAGCTGTTTTTGGACTACAGTTCCCATCATCCCTGACCACTGGTCCTGCTAGCTCAGGATGATGGGAGTTGTAGTCCAAAAACAGCTGGAGACTCAAATATGAGTTGTTGCTCTCCGTTCTTGGGTAAAAGCATCACGTTACCTACTATTGCAAATATGACTCTGATTCATCACCCTTGCTCTTCCTTCTTCTAGTCAAAACTTGTATATCTTTCCAGCATCTTAGAATATTGGCTGTGATGTTATCTTTATGGTGCACAACCCAATATATACCCAAGATCTCCATAGAGCCAGTTACACAGGTCCAGTGATACTTTGTGGCTTGTGTTTCTCAAACAGCTGCAGACTGCTACCATTGCTGTATTGCAAACTCCCATATTTTTCCATCTGTAAGACGCCCCCTATTTTGGGGGACTCAGATTTAAGAAAATGGGGAGAAATGTATCCATGTATAAGACGCCCCCTAATTTTTGGCATTATTTTTTAGGGGGGAAACCTAGTCTTACACATGGAAAAATATGGTATTTGTCAAACTGAGAGTTCAAAAGCCACATGATTTTTAAAAGCGTTCAAAGAGAAATGCTGAAGATCCACTGGTCATTTGCATGACTTTGGGTCTACCTATAGTTGACTGTTGAGTCCAGGCCAAGCATGTGGAATGTGATTTCTTTCCCCCATATTTTTAGGGTCACAATCTGGAATGTCACTACAACAAAACCTTACATTCCACAACCAGGTATTTTAAATGCAGTTTTGATTTAAAGGGATTTCTTCAGAAAGGAAGATAGCTTTGAATCCATTATTGAACAGGTATATTATGGCATGGATAAGGCATATGTGCAATATATTCTATTTAATATACCTCAAGAATTTGTAAACATATGTTGATGTAATCTGTAAAACTTGCAATCTCTTGAGTGTTACTTATTTCTCTTGATTTTTATCTTGTGGTAAGCATGCAGTTTTGAAATTATCTAAATTGAATAAATAAAAATATATCATAAATATGTTATTCCCCTGTGATTATTATAAATATACCAAATCTCTTACCATACAGAAACAAGAAAAGCCAAAATTTGTTTTGTGTGTGACGTTTTCTGAAAACGGTGATGCGATTACTGGCGACTCAAGCGGAAATATCTTAGTATGGGGGAAAGGTAAGAAGAGTAAGCTTATAAAACAGTAAATGACTACGTATGACAGAGATTTAACAGTTATTTCTTCTGGATTTATGCAAGTGCTTATTTAATTTTCCCTGGAAATAAAGTGAAATAGAATTTATTCAGAATCAATTGGGGGAGGGGTATATTCTGTGAGCGCTATTGCCCCTGCAAAAAGTATGCTACTTCTTAGTAATGGAAGGTTTGAGTGGAGCGAAAAATGTTTCCCTTTCTGAGGGAGGGGAGGAAGCATTGCCCTGACTCGGAAGCCATCTTGTGAAGTGGTTCTGGCTACGTGGCCTAATAATTACATCATGCTGGCTATGGGTTTCCTGATTAGCTGGGATTATGTTGTCAGCCTTTTGATGGTGATTGGCAAAAATGGCATTAAAATACCTGCCAAGAGGGGGTAGTGAACAGGCATGAAAAAAACAAGATGTGCAAGGAGCATTTCAGTCCCCCAGAAGCAGAAAATAATCACCTGCAAAACATTTGACATGGTCCTAGATTGATAGCAGACACCTTGCATGTTTCAATCTTTACTACAAACATGGTTTAACAAATTAAACAGCTGATTAAGTTCTGTGGCTACATTTAAGAAATAAGCTCTAAGACTCACTGCAGCCACAAATATCTACTGGCCAACTTAAACCTGTTGGTTTAGACGAAAGGTATCTTTCAGTGCCCACAATATTACTTATTTACTTACGTTTCTGTGGTTTATATACGGCCGTTTGCACAAGCCCCTAGGTTGGTTTACAACCAAATAAGAAAATCTGTATTAAAATACATAAAGGATATAAAACATTACAGTTCTTAAAATGCATAGCATAACAACTTTAAATAGCAGCTAATCCAATTATCTAATCAGGTCTTTCCTCCTCCAGACACCCTCTGAAAAAGGTGTGTCTTAAGCAGCTGCCTTAAACTACATGGTGAGACCAGATGAACTTCAGTACGGAGGGAGTTTCATATGTGACAAAACAGGCTTGCCATAATAAATAAATAACTGAATCACCAAATAAGATATACTGCCTGGTTAATAATTTGTTTTCTTCCCATATCTAGGTACCAACAGAATAAGCTCTGCAGTTCAAGGAGCCCACGAAGGTGGCATTTTTGCACTTTGTATGTTGCGAGACGGAACGCTTGTGTCTGGAGGTGGAAAAGACAGAAAGCTAATATCTTGGAATGGGAATTACCAAAAACTTCACAAAACAGAGGTGATGTCATCAATCCTTCAAAAGCAACATCTTAGCATTTCCTGTTTGAGAAGAGAATTGTTTTGCAGCTCGAATCCTGAAAAAGCTTTTCCCCACCCTGTCCACTTTTAAAAGACATCACTGTTTCTCATGGCTAATGCCTATGTCCTCAGACTAAGAATGTGAATATCAGAAGGGTCATACAATGCATAGATTTTGAATACATAGATACAGATCCCAGACATTTGCCCAGCATAGTTCTCTACCTTGAAATACATTACATTGCTTGAATCATGAGAGGGTAAGGAAACAAGAAAACCCTTCAATGCAACCTCTCCTCCTTGTTAACCTCACCAAGTTGATACCTTTATTTTTCTCTGCCTGCCTTCACTAAACAGCCCTGGACTGTAACTAGTCTCACATACTTCCAATACTTGGTAGAGTGGTATGGTACTTGAGTAGAAAGAATAATAGAGCCCCAAACTATCCCCCCCAAAAAAATACCCAATTACGCTTTTACTGAATAGTTTCGTAGAATAAGAAATTAAGCAGGTTTTGAGCAAATGTTTTTAATCATAATCATAATCATAAGAGCAAATTGAAAAACCAGTTAGAGGAAAAAACTCACCCAACCTTGCGTATTCTGGACTGTTCTCTTAAATCAGCCGATATTTATCAGTTTGCACCCTTCCTGGTCATCTCCTGGTTTCTTTTTTCCATAGTTCCCAACTGTGCTTTCTTTTTAGTATTCCAGCTCTCTTACAGCATTTAAGCCCCTTTTCTCTCTTTTGCAGCTCTTCAGGTGTCTGACTCCACAACCTTCTGTCTACCCCATTTCCTAGCTTATCTTAATACAAGCTAGGCTGTGTACACACTCACCATTTTCATCAAAGATTCATAGGAACATGTATTATACTGAGCCCAGGCTATTGGGCTTACTTACCGACAGCAGATCTGCAGGGTTCCAGCCTGTCTGGAGATTCTGGGGATTGAACCCTAGGACCTCCTGTATGCAACGCTGATGCTCTACCGTGGAGCTACAGCCTTTCCCTGATTGCATCCAGCATGCACCAAACACTGGTTAGGGGAAGCAGTGTACACGCAACTTCCGCCGCCACCCATGCCTGTCCTGTTGTTTCTTACAGAATGCTGTGGTTTCCCCAACCTCAAACCAGCTTCGATCCAAATTGAGAAAAGGGGCAACCTGTCGTGTTTCAAGCTCATAATGTGTGTGTAGCTTTAGCCAGTCTGTATTATTTCAACCATGGGTCTCGCAACAGAGAACAAGGTGTAAAATAAAATAGTAATGACAGCAAAGCAGCAAAGCAGAATATTGGCCTGGGTGGGCAGCTCAGTGGGTAGAGCATGAGACTTAATCTCAGGGTCATAAACTCAAGCCCTGTCTTAGCAAAAGAATCAAGCCTTGCAGGGGGTTGGACTAGATGACCCTCATGCACCCTTCCAACTCTATGATTCTGTGAAGAGGAACAAGGAGCAGGAAGTGATGGCAAGCCCGCTGCTGTGCGACTCAAGTGTTCAGATGGATTACTGAATAAAAATGAAAACCACTACTTTTTTGCAACACTAGCACAAGACACTTCCCTTAATTGTCTCATTGGAGGAGGGAAATGGCCCTTACACAACAACAAATCGTGCAAAGAAAACAATATATATCTTTCGTAGAATTGTAGAACTGGAAGGTACCCCGAGGGTTATCCCTTGTGATGCAGGAATCTCAGCTAATGTATCCATGGCAGATAGCCATCCAACCTCTGCTTAAAAACCTCCAATGAGAGTCCCCCACCTTCTGAGGAAAGCACTGTAGAAAATGTACACTTGAGGGGGGAAACTGCATGCCAGCTTGATTAACCAATATGCTTTTGAATTTTGAAAATAGATTCCAGAGCAATTTGGGCCAATAAGAACAATAGCAGAAGGGAAAGGTGATGTTGTGTTAATCGGCACCACTCGAAATTTTGTTCTACAAGGTTCCCTCTCAGGAGACTTTTCTCCCATTACCCAGGTAAGTACTTTTTTGAGCCCATTCCTTCTTAAGACCAAAGTTTTTAAAAGACAAAATCATAGCATTCATTTTTTAAAAATCTGAATTATAAGAGGTTCCTTCATCTCTACTCTGGAGGACCTGAGAGCTTGCTGAATGCGTAATTGCTGCTGTCACATGACGTACGAAAGGGGAGGTGGACAGGACGCTGTCCCTCAAAGCTTACGAACTCCGTTTGGGTAGTAGAGAAGGAAAGGGGAGAGGAGAAGGGCAGTGGGGCAAATATCAATAAGCGAAGTTACATCCGCATAGGTTTCATTTCAGTTGCGGGTGAAAATCTAAGAGTTAAGCAAAGCTATTAATGAAAAAGAGGAACCAGAAGGGGGATTTGAAAAGAGGGAGAAGCATTCTATGTGCCCCCCCCCCATTATTACCAATAAAATGTTAGAGAAACTCACTGTGTTCTGTTGTTCATGTTCTGATGAAACATTGCTGTATTTATTAAGGGTCATACTGATGAGCTTTGGGGACTAACAGCCCATCCTTCCAAACCTCAGTTCTTCACTTGTGGGCAAGACAAACACATTACACTCTGGGATGCCATCAGTCACCGTCCGATCTGGAACAAAATCATAGAGGTATGATATCCTTTTTTCATAACCCCACCACCACCACCTTTAACAACCACAGTGGCAGTGTTCAGACATCAAGGTAAACTGTCGTTAACGGTTTACTCTGCACAAGCTGATCGTGCGCTTCACTTCTTCTATTTTGCTAGTACTGGAGAGCAACGTCTCAATTCCTGGTTTAGTTTAACCTCTGAAGCAGGGGTAGTGGATGCTTTAGCTTGGATGTAACAGGAAGTCAGAGCTTGGAGGAGAAGCAAACCATTAACAATGTCTTAGCATGGCAAGGATACAGTTTTGCCTACAAAACCTACAAATGGGGATTTATACTAGTCCTTGAATGAATAGGTAAAGGTAAAGGTACCCCTGCCCGTACGGGCCAGTCTTGACAGACTTTGGGGTTGTGCGCCCATCTCACTCAAGAGGCCAGGGGCCAGCGCTGTCTGGAGACACTTCCGGGTCACGTAGCCAGCATGACATCGCTGCTCTGGCGAGCCAGAGCCGCACACGGAAACGCCGTTTACCTTCCCGCTGGTAAGCGGTCCCTATTTACCTACTTGCACCCGGAGGTGCTTTCGAACTGCTAGGTTGGCAGGCGCTGGGACCGAGCAGCGGGAGCGCACCCCGCCGCAGGGATTCGAACCGCCGACCTTTCGATCGGCAAGTCCTAGGCGCTGAGGCTTTAACCCACAGCGCCACCTGCGTCCCCTTGAATGAATACTGATTGACAAAAACTAAATAAGACTCTGATCTAAACTTGTAGAAAAGGTACTCTGATATTAAGTGGAAATGGAATTAATGTTGTGGTATTGCTTAGGCTTGTCAGTTCCCATTTAAGAACTTACATCTTGCTTTTTGAACTTACTCTTCAGAATGCAGAATTATATTGGTTTTATACCAAGTTAATAGTCCTGACTTCCCCCAAAGAATCTTGAGAATGGTAGCTTGCTGATAATTCTCACAGTTGGCTTAGCAAAGGGAATCTGTAGCTGAGCTGCCCCCTCAGCGATGTCGCTCGGTGTCAGAAAGACTGGAACGAGGTGGCTCATTTGTTTCCCCCAGCAATAATGGCTTCTGCCCCTGTCTGCTTGCGTAGTCTACTTGACCGCTTGGAGCAACAGCCAAACGCAGTTCAAGCAAATATCACGTTACTGGCAGTGAGTCTGATGACACGGATGAGTTTTTATTTCAAGAATGGTATGCTTCAACTTGAGAGACTCTTAACATTTGAAATCCCATCTAGTGCAGCACTGTACAGGCATTCCACCAAGCTGGATATACCTGCTGAGCCTTGGTCGTTTCTGAAGTTACATTTCAGCCCGCTAGTGGTAAATTTCAGTTTGGCAAATCTCAGTTTATGCTGGTGAGGGTGACCTTCCATAGTCTGTGAGGAATCAACTGCTTTTGCAGATGAGAAATTATCTGGTCAATTATGGTTTGGTGCCTGGATGATAATAAATAGGTCTGCTCCAAAACTGATCTGTGTTGCATTGGGACAAAGGTGGGAATAATATTTCTGTTGTGAAATAATGGTGGTCATTAGGTATGGTGTTGTATCTCGTGCTCACTGAACAAGCTCATTCCTCACTGGGCTGTTTTGAGGGTGGGGGGTGCTCCTGAAGTTTGTTTGTTTTCCTCCTGAACATATTTTGCACTTCTGTAAACCTTGGGGTTCCTGCGCATCTGCTGATCATATATACTGTAAATATTAAGTGGGCGTGTTTTGGAGATAACCCAGCACATAAACACTGTCAGTACACTGATGGAACAGCAATATAACAGAATAAAAGCTCTCAACTCTCAAAGTGTTGGGGGGCAGAGCTGTGGACATAGCAAGGATTTTTGTTTGGGGACGCAGGACTTTGTTGGGGGGGCAGGACTTTTGTTTGGGGGGCAGGACCGACGTGTTTGGTCAGCTAGTTAAGTATTTCTATTGTTTGACTTGATCTTGGGGGGCACCTGGCCCCCCCTTGGCTACGCCCATGAGCAGAGCTGGTGAGCGTGTTCCTAGTCCCCGCCATGTAAGTCTGACAAGAGGGCAGTTGAAGTAACTGGGTTTAAACAGGCTTACAGATGGTGGCCGTACATTTTCAGAGTGGAAAAAAGCACACTGTAGTGAATGGACATAAAAACAAGCAGGAAGAGATTAATATTTATTAACTCTTATTTCCCATTCCTCTTGATTATCACTTGTATCTCTCAGGTTGAGTTCACCTCTTACTTTATAAGAATAAATGTGCATTGGCTGCTTTGTGAGCATGGTGCTGATGAAGGCAAATACAGTGGTACCTCGGGTTACATACGCTTCAGGTTACAGATTCCGCTAACCCAGAAATAGTGCTTCATGTTAAGAACTTTGCTTCATGATGAGAACAGAAATTGTGCTCTGGCGGCGCGGCAGCAGCGGGAGGCCCCATTAGCTAAAGTGGTACTTCAGGTTAAGAACAGTTTCAGGTTAAGGACGGACCTCCAGAACGAATTAAGTACTTAACCCGAGGTACCACTGTACTTAATTTGCTCTGAGCAGCAGAAGCCAATTTTGTGTGGCGGTTGGCCTGTTCTTTGTCAGGCATCACTTCACCTAAACATGAAAACTAGCACCTTCAGGAGCTACTGAGGTAGATTCCCATGTTCTCTCCCAAGCACCACTAGGGGTTCCCAAGGCCTGCAGAGGTGGCTTTGTCTTAGATCCCTCTTAAGTATATTTCTGAAACCCAGGCACCTCCACTGCGGTCTGCTTCCCAAGTCAGTCACTTTTTAAAAGAAGGAAGTGTTTCTTTTCTTAAATGGCAGATTTCCTGAAAGATGTTCTCATTTTTGAAAACAGTTCTACTACTATTATTATTACTATCACCAGTAATGACCATAATATTCTGGTCGCTTTATGCAAAAGTCTCTTAAGCGAATTAACAAAAGCAAAGCAATGAAATCAATTAAAATACACTACACTTTGTTGTTATTGCTAACAATTAGATCTCCCTCCTGCCCCTAACCTTCACCCAGGTTACAACAACGAAAACAGTGCAATTTAAAACAAACTAAAGCCATCCAACTATTAGCCAAGGGCTCTTCATCCCAATGTATTACATATATTGTGTATATTTCATATACACAGGCAGAGAGCCTTCTCGGTAGTGGCGCCCTCCCTGTGGAACACCCTCCCTTCAGTTATCAAGGAGATAAAGAATTACACAACTTTTAGAAGACATCATCATCATTATTATTGTTATTTATTTATTTATTTTTGTGTTTTTATTCATTTAGGTGATTTCTGTAGCGCTTAATATCTAAAAATATCTGTGTGGTGTACAGAAAACTAAAACAGTAACAGCAAAATAGTACAAAAATGCAAGTTGGTAATAAATAAATACGGCTAAATTCCTTCTTCTGACACACTTCCCCACTCAACATCTCTCAGTCTCCTGGCTCTCACCCTCAGGCTTCCCACCAGCTGCATTGCACACACCCAGTTTCAGGCTACAGCAGGTTGGAAATTTTGTGAATTTACCAGGGGCTCCCAAATTGGACTCTCCTCCACTCTCAGTTCTTTCTCTGGCCTCTGCACAGGTCTCCTCTTCCAGCTGCATATATATATATGAATGATGCCACATCTGTGTATTTCTTTATACATCTAAAATATCTTACATTATTCATTTCTCAGTGTGTATTAAACATCTACATTGTACAATAATAATATTTCTTTACACCACCATATTTCGGTTTTAAAAAATAGGTTAGGTTTTTGTTCAGACTCCCCATCCCAGAGGCAAAACAGCCTTTGGCATTTGACTTGGTAACGCTGAGTCTCAGCTTCTGAATATAGCAAGGGTACAGACCATGCCTGCTGTTGCATAAGCCCCACTCCTTTCAAAGAGGACTCACAGGTGAAGTGCCTAGTACAGTGAGCTCTTGGATACTTAACCATTCCAATATGCATTATTGTTACAGATTGCTATAAGTGTTGCTGTAAATATGCAATTTCTTTGAAACTTCGTAGGATCCAGCACAGTCTTCTGGTTTCCATCCTTCAGGGTCCGTGGTTGCAGTAGGAACCCTAACTGGAAGGTAAGAATAAGAAGAGCGGGGGCATTTGCATTGGGGGTAGTGGGCATTCGTAAACCCTGGATACGTATTCATATAACCCCTCATGCAGGCATGTGGTGAAACTTTTCAAAGGGGAACAGTGAGAGCCAGATGCGCCAGCTTGCGAGCCGGATGGGACAGTGTCGCATGTGTGAACACCACGCCTCTCTTGCTAAACCAGGCAAAAGCTTCCTGGGCTTTGGGAAGGAGCTGCCAGGCTTTAATATTGTAATACTCTAATTTACTGGGAACATTTAGGGGACTAGCTTAGTCCCCCTAATCCACTGACTGCACGCCAATGCCCTCATGGGGACAGCCTTCATAATTTTTCATCCAAAAAGTTCTCCTCTTCCTAATGTCCATCCACTACTTGAAGTGTTTTATTTCCTGGTGAAATATGCAAAGGATGGAGCAGAATGATTCAGAAACTGAGTTCCCATCGTCAAAGTCCACTTCCTGTCTGCCCCATCTCCCTGGCGTCTTTCTTTCCAAAGGATCACATAAAACCAGTGATGTGGGTTTTCTGGGAAAATTTCCCATACAAATTACCATAATTTGAAGAGGGTACTTTGCATGAGACGTTTGCGATGCTTTGAAGAATAATCTAGTATAGCATGCTTATGCTACATGTTTTTAGCAAGTAAGGCTAAAAATGTCAAGCTTCCCTAATATTGCATTTGGAAATTGACATACGTTCATTATATGAAGCACTGGAGACTTTTCAACCCCATAGGGTCTTAGTACAAGGTGCATTTGTAAAAGGCAAATATTCCACACCAGCAAAATATTTCCCATGTGTCAGATGATGTTAATCCTGACTGTCTCAAAGCAGTAATGAGCTACGGTTTAGTAACATTTGATAATATATTTTGATGCTATATATTTTGATGCTTAATATTTGTCACAAACAAAGCCTTCTCGCCTTTCATTGTTCAGTTTCTGGTCCCCACACAAAGCTACTGTTCGGAAATGGAGAATGGTTTGGTGGGGGCAGTGGGCTAAGGGGTGGCATGATCAAGGTTTATAAAAGATACACATGGTTTGCAGAAAGACAAGTTTTTCTTGCTTCTCATAATACTTGGAACTTGAGTTCGTTCAGTAAAATGTATCCACAATGGATTCAGGACAGGTAGGGTGCTTGCTTATCCCATCATCCCTATCTCTGCCCACTCTAGCCTTCCTGCATAATAATAATAATAATAATAATAATAATAATTATTATTATTATTATTATTATTATTATTATTATTATTATTATTATTATTTATACCCTGCCCATCTGGTTGGCTTCCCCAGCCACTCTGGGTGGCTTCCAACCAAATATTAAACTACAGTAATACATCAAACATTAAAAGCTTCCCTAAACAGGGCTGCCTTCAGATGTCTTCTAAAAGTTTGGTAGTTGTTCTCTTTGACATCTGGTGGGAGGGCATTCCACAGGGCAGGTGCCACTACCAAGAAGGCCTTTTGCCTGGTTCCCTGTAACTTGGCTTTTCGCAGTGAGAAAACCACCAGAAGGCCCTTGGCGCTGGACCTCAGTGTCCGGGTAGAATGATGGGGGTGGAGACGCTCCTTCAGATATACTGGACCGAGACCATTTAGGACTTTAAAGGTCAGCACCAACACTTTGAATTGTGCTCGGAAATGTACTGGGAGCCAATGTAGGTCTTTCAATGTATGGTCTCGGCGGCCGCTCCCAGTCACCAGTCTAGCTGCTGCATTCTGGATTAGTTGTAGTTTCTGGGTCACCTTCAAAGGTAGCCCCACGTAGAGTGCATTGCAGTAGTCCAAGCGAGAGATAACCAGAGCATGCACCACTCTGGTGAGGCAGTCTGCAGGCAGATAGGGTCTCAGCCTACGTACCAGATGGAGCTGGTAAACAGCTGCTCTGGACACAGAATTGACCTGTGCCTCCATGGACAGCTGTGAGTCCAAAATGACTCCCAGGCTGCGCACCTGGTCCTTCAGGGGCACAGTTATCCCATTCAGGACCAGGGAGTCCTCCACACCCGCCCGCATTGAGGGGAAAGTACTGAAAGGGGCTTCTGCTGTTCAGCTGAACATGCTTAAATGCCTCTCGTTCGTTGGAAATTGTGAATTAGATCAGAATCAGAGATGGACCCTTTGTCTTATCCAGCAGGGTTGTTGCTATGTTTCTTTGTACTGGGATCCCTGACTGCCCCACTTCACCCCCTTGCCGGTTCTATCTTATACTGCTTGTTGACTTTTCCTTCCACTGTTTTCAACAGGTGGTTTGTGTTTGACACCGAAACAAAGGATTTGGTCACCGTACATACAGACGGAAATGAGCAGCTCTCCACAATGCGTTACTCACCAGGTTTGGCATTCTTTGTTCAGCTGTTTGAACAAAAAAAGGGGGAGCACTGAATACTGTATAAAAAAGTGTTTGTCAATCCCTAAATATCACAGTCTTATATTTTCTGCTTTTCTGTCAGCGTATTTAATCACTGGAGATTAAAAGGTGCATAGCTTAATGATGGATTCATTTTTAAATCTTCTCTTTCTTGAATAGAAAAATTGAAGCCTACTTTGGGCCAGCTCAAGTGACCTGTGGTTCCCTTAATTTGCCAATTTACAGGAGCAGTTTTTAATATGGCAAAGGTGCCGTGAGTTGACCTTTTCAGTCAGCTCGGTTAATTTTAGTGTGGTGCCAGGATGCAGCTCATGCATTGTGTTTAAGAATACATTTGAAAAGCATGTGAATCGTGTACCGTGTCACAGTGTCGGTGTACAGAAAGAGAAATTTGTTTAAGACTTTAGGGGAAAGTATTCCATCTTGTTCTATATACCATGTTATTGTCACCAAAAGTATAAATTTATATTCTGCCTAATCGCCCTGACAGGATCCTTAACACAAAATATGAACTAAAACTCCCATGTGTAAAACAGATCAAAACCCCAATTAAATAAATTTCATGGCTAATATTAGCCAAAAAAAATGATAATCATAAAATGGTGGCATAGAACAAATTAATAATGTATTTAATGGGGTTTTTAAAAATTTGTGATCCACCTTGTAATTTTCTATGAAAGGCAGTATTAAAACACTTTAATTAATTGATTAATACATCAGTCACCTTAGCCCACAATTTGAAAGGCTTCCTGAAACAGCTTATATAGAGAATCCCACAACACAGATTCCGCCACAGAAGTCCTGCTTTTTATAGATACTGGTATAAAGGCCAGGCTGTGGCACCTGAAACAGGGCTTTCTCAAATTCTTTCTTTTAAGCCCATGTGGAGAGGTACATACGTGAAAGGGCAGCCTTGCCAGTATCCTGGTCCATGTATTCCCCCGCCCCATATCCTATAAAATTCATGCAAATTTATGTAAATTTCAAATGTTCTTATAAATGCTTGGTTGGGACTAGAAAGAGGACATTTCTGTGGCTGGGCCTAGGCTCTGAAATACCCTCCCAAGAGTGATATGTCATTCCTCTTCCAGGAGCTAGTGGAAACCTTATTTTAAGAAAGCTTTCGGCTTGTAGATATGTGTCTTACAATACTGGTTTTAACCAACCTCACCCAATCTGGTAGCCCAAAATATCCAGAGGCCACAACTCCCATCCAGCACAGCCAGTATGAGGCGATAGGAGCTGTAGTCCAAACTTCTTCACTTACTAATAATAACTTCTGATGCTGCTAATGCTGTATTGTTGATTTTCTGATGCTGCACGTAGTATTTTAAATATTTTGGTTGCTGATGTTTTAGATTATTAATCTTGTGTTATTAGACTTTTGTGAGGAAATGTAGGGTGCGGATGTTTTCAGTCGGGGATAGGAAACGTGGTCCTTCAGAGGTTCTGGGATTCCAGCTTGCAATTCTGACATCTTTAGGTCCACAGGTTTCCCATCAATGTTTTGAATAAATAAACAAGGAAGTAGTTTTGCATTTAATCTTATAACTGAAATTCCAGTCCGAGGGGCATTGCTTCTTCCTAATCAGTGTGATTTCAGCCTTATGGTAAAATATGTATTCTCTTTGTTTTGCAGATGGCAACTTCTTGGCAATAGGTTCTCATGACAATTGCATTTATATATACAGTGTTAATGACAATGGGAGGAAATACAGTAGAATTGGCAAATGCTCAGTAAGTGATCACATAATTGTTTAAAAATCATCTCCAGCCTTTCCCTTTTTTTCCTTTTTTTTTTTTTTTTGTAAAGTTGTTTAACATTCTCTTCGTGATTTAATTTAATATCCCTAAAGGTTCGGAAATGGCAACAACCCTTTCAAAACTTTTATAAAATAACTTTAACAAATAATATTCTGTAGACATACTGCTCATTCTCCAATGTTAAATATTTATGCAAGCATAATTATTTCCAAAACTTGCACAATATATTCTTGTGGAAGAGTATTGCGTGAGAAGTTTGGTAATATTGAAGACATCTTTTTAATATATATTTTTAAAACAACAACAACAACAACAACAAAAATACACCATCTGGAAATGGATTTTGCCCTACACCCAAGAGGTGGAAGAGAGTTGAGGAACACAGCATGGAAAAATTCTATCAAGGACCACACATTGGTCTGGATAGGAAACAGCAAAATACCTACAAAAGCCTAAGGCTAAAAAAAGGAGTGTGTGCAGCTCACATGCCATTCACACAGATAGAAAAATCAGTTCTGGATGACCTGCTTGCAACATAAAACTCCTGTCTGGAAGCATCCTTCGTTCTTTTAGCTGCAAGAGACTAGCCCACAGCTATCTCTCTGAGAGATGTGAACTGATCTCAATTCTGTTACAGTAAAATCACGAGCAACTGAGAGATTGAACCTTTGACACTTATTCAATATACCTAGTTTACAGTCAAGATGTCTACAAGGTGGATCTATATAACAGGCAAATAAACCTTTCTTTTACAGATAGGTAGCCGTGTTGGTCTGCCATAGTCAAAACAAAATAAAAAAATTCCTTCCAGTAGCACCTTAAAGACCAACTAAGTTAGTTCTTGGTATGAGCTTTCGTGTGCATGCACACTTCTTCAGCTCATACCTAGAACTAACTTAGTTGGTCTTTAAGGTGCTACTGGAAGGAAACCTTTTTTTGACATTGATAGAGGGTCTAGAAGCTCCTAGTTCCCCTGACAATTCCACCAGTGGAAGGATAGGTTGTTAGGGTTGTAAAAGGTAAAGGTAAAGGGACCCCTGACCATTAGGTCCAGTCGTGGCCGACTCTGGGGTTACGGTGCTCATCTTGCTTTATTGGCTGAGGGAGCCGTATCTAAATACTGATGCCTATTACCTTTTTGTGCTTTGATCTGTAGCCCAGATGACATTTGAGCCACTACATCCTCCCCTCTGGTTATATTCCATGTGAACTGAACTTTGGGAGACATGTGCCACTATTTTCTCCCAGCCCAAAGAGCACCTGGAATGTTGGACTGGAGCCTATGGTTCCAATATGGTGACCTGGGTTGCTACCAAACACAGGTCACCCACTGCTTTGAATGTAAACAAAGCTTCAGTGTGCCTTTCCATGCAGCTTTTTATATGTGCTCCAGTGTAATTCTATTAGGGGATGTTATGTCGCTGGAATTAATATAATGCATCTCTCTCTACAGGGTCATTCCAGCTTCATTACTCACTTGGACTGGTCTGTTAATTCTCAGTACCTTGTGTCTAATTCAGGGGACTATGAAATCCTATACTGTGAGTAACAAATAGTATTCTGCCCTTGGTACAGGGTTCATGCTTGGCTGCTAATAGATTCCTAATACAGTATGAATCACAAATCACTGCAGAGCAGACATTTGTTTTTGTCTCTTAAGTTTCTTTACTGTACAAGTTAATAATCGATGTCACCCCCCCCCTTTCTCTCTCTTGTGCTCCTCCCCTTATTTTATAGGGGTTCCGTCAGCTTGTAAACAAGTAGTAAGTGTTGAGACCACTAGAGATATAGAATGGGTTACTTACACCTGTACTTTAGGATTCCATGTTTTTGGTAAGTAAATAATAATAATAATAATAATAATAATAATAATAATAATAATAATGTTATTGTTTGTACCATGCACATCTGGGTTCCCTCAGCCACTCTGGGTGACTTCCAGCAAAATATTTAAAAATAATTAAATGTGAGACATTAAAAACTTCCTGATACAGAGCTGCCTTCAGATGTTTTCTAAAAGTTGTGTAATTCTTTATCTCCCTGACATCTGATGGGAGGGCATTCCACAGGGAGGGCGCCACTGCCGAGAAGGCCCTCTGCCTGGTTCATCCCAAACATTTCAGTAAAGAAGTTCTCACTCTTGTTTCAGGTGTGTGGCCAGAAGGTTCAGATGGCACAGATATCAATGCTGTCTGCCGCTCGCAGGGGAGGAAACTGTTATCGACCGGTGATGACTTTGGCAAAGTACACCTCTTCTCTTATCCATGTTCACAGTTTAGGGTAAGGTACCAGCCACGTTATCCTTGCAGTTGTAAAAAGGATTATTTTGTAAATAGCCATCAAGTAAAAGGATTGTACGGTGGTGCCTCGCAAGACGAAAAGAATCCGTTCCACGATTCTCTTCGTCTAGCGGTTTTTTCGTCTTGCAAAGCAAGCCCATTGACAGCTTAGCGGATTAGCGCTACAGCTGTCAAGCGGCTTCCAGCGATCAGCTGTTAAGCGGCTTATCAGCGGAACAGCTGATAAGCGGCTTAGCGGCTTAAGAAAAGGGCGAAAAAAAGTGAAAAAAAACCGCGGGGGGATGCAAGATTTTTTTCGTCTTGCGAAGCAACCCCATAGGGAAATTCGTTTTGCGAAGCGCCTCCAAAACGGAAAACTCTTTCGTCTAGCGGGTTTTTCGTCTTGCGAGGCGTTCGTCTTGCGGGGCACCACTGTAATTTGTTTTTCTTGATGTTATTGCTGCTAACCATTTTATTGGAGATTTGAGGGGAAAGTTAATCTATAACAAAACATATAATTATCATAATTAAAACTTTCTTGCAAGTTAACCTGAAGATTATTGACAAATTGTTTCTGATATACTGTATTTTTCCGTGTATTGGATGCCCCCATGTATGGGACGCCTCCTATTTTTGGGCACCCCAAATTAGGAAAATGGGGAAAATTGCCCTGACTTGTTGAAATTTGGGGGTGGGGGAGGATTGCCCAGAGGCTAACAGCCCCACACATCTAACAGGCCACCTATCAGCTGTTCCATCGCCGGCAACTGCTGAGCTTTGGGGGGGGGGCAGAGCTGAAATTTTTTTTGGGGGGGGAAGAGTGGTGAAGCTTTTTCTTCAATTACTTTTAGCACTTCTCGCCTTTCCTGCAAAGCCTCCATATAGTATTCTACTTGCCTCCTCCCACTCTGCCCGCCCTACAGCTGGGAGGGAGGCTGTTGGCAGTCCGTTTTTGCTGTGCGGTGTCTTCGCACGGCTCCATTTGTGCGCATGCGGTGCAACGTTACACAGGAGGAGCGCGGTGATTGAAGTAATATCCCCCCTCTGCGCCTTTAACATCAGTGAAACATTGCGCCTTACGCTCCTTCTGTGTAACGTTGCACTGCCGCACACAAATGGAGCCGCACAAAGATGCCACGCAGAAAAAACAGACCACACACGCATTCTCTGCCTGTAGGGCGGGCAGAGTGGGAGGAGGCAAGCAGACTGAGAATGCCCCACAGGGCATTGCTAGAGCAAGTTCCATATTTATTTATATATTTAATTGCTATATTCCGTGGATTAGACGACCCACGTTTTTAGACCTAAAAAATGGGGTTAGTAATAGTAATAATAATAATAATAATAATAATAATAATAATAATAATAATAATTTATTATTTATACCCCACCCATCTGGCTGAGTCTCCCCAGCCACTCTAGGCAGCTCCCAATCAAATGTTAAAAACAGTACAGCATTAAATATTAAAAACTTCCCTAAACAGGGCTGCCTTTCTTTTAAAGATAAGATAGCTGCTTATTTCCTTCACATCTGACGGGAGGGTGTTCCACAGGGCAGGTGCCACTACCAAGAAGGCCCTCTGTCTGGTTCCCTGTAACCTCACTTCTCGCAATGAGGGAACCGCCAGAAGGCCCCCTGAGCTGGATCTCAGCGTCCGGGCAGAATGATGGGGGTGGAGACGCTCCTTCAGGTATGCAGGGCCAAGGCCGTTTAGGGCTTTAAAGGTCAGCACCAACACTTTGAACTGTGCTCAGAAATGTACTGGGAGCCAATGCAGAAGACACCCTTGTCTTATAGACGGAAAAATACGGTACATGCCCCCCCAACCAACTAAGCCTAATAAGACATTATCGCTTCATGTGCCTGCTGCAAACAGCTGGATAAAATCTGTGAGCACCTTGTCAAAAACAGCATGGATTGCTGCCTGTACCGCCCCCAGTTAGACCACAAAAAATGAGTGTTGTCCAAAATGTCTTTGTTGGGAAGTGCAGTTAACAAACGCAGGACAAATAGCTTCCTCCCCCCCCCCCCCTCATATCGTGGTTTGATTGATTGAAGCAATGTGACATTACTTCTTTGTCACCAGGCATACAGCTATTGGTTACCGTAACTTCTTGTGTTGTCAGTGTTTACACTTCCATTGCTAATGACCCTCTCTTTTCACAATGTCTTCCAGGCTCCAAGTCACGTGTATGGTGGACACAGTAGTCATGTAACCAACGTCGATTTTCTATATGAAGATACTCATCTCATTTCCACAGGTGGAAAAGATACCAGTATTATGCAGTGGCGAGTCATTTAGAGTAAACCTTGTACGAACATACATGTGTAACCAAGGACTGGCTGTGAACCTAAGTTCTGTACGCACTGTATATGTAAGAGTTAACAAATGGTTGGCGTCTAGCCTAGTCACTGTGATTTTTAAGTTTCAAATCCTTACAAACCTCAGGAAAGCTAAGTTCTTGGCTGGCTGCCGTACTTATTTCAGTAATTCATAAAGTATCACTTAAAAAGAAAAAACAGCAACAGCAGCAACACATCATTACTGCTCTTTTTGTTGTACAACCTATGAAGCAGTACAAGTCTAAAATGAAGTATTGACTTGGATGCTTATGCAATATATATGAACAGAACTTTTCTATTAAATAGTCACAAAAAGCTTATTGTAATATTACATATATGTGCTTCACAGTTTCATTATTTATACTTTGTGCTGTCTAGCTGCGTAGTTAGAATATCTATAGTCGGAAAACTGATGGCATTCCCATAGATGGCAGCAGCAAAGAATTTGTATGGAAAGCTTAATCCAAGCTCAACAAAACAGAGTGAACACGCCACTCAGCGTGGCTGTTCCGTGGTTTGTCATATGAAATGAAACAGATGTTTCACTCAGCAGTACTTTCTGGGTTTTCTGGCTCCCATAGTAAAGAACTTGTTTAAATAATGTGAATGTTGGAATAGTCATTAACTTGCAATTTTTCCTGGCATAGCAAAATATTAAAAGTTCAAGGATACAATCTAGCAAAAATTGGTTAAGACTTGACTTCCATAGAAAAACTGGAATGGGGTTTACTTGTAATCGACTTGAGTCTTAACTGGTTTCAGTGGAATAAGCATTTGCTAGATTGTACCAAGATATTTTCTCTCTCTCTTTGAAATCAAGCAATTTTAACTTGAATATCTCAGCAGGGATTACAGCTTCAGATAATCTGTTTTCAAGGTGGAAGCTTTTCTCACATATATGTTCACAATTCCTTACTGAAAAATAACGAACCTATATGGCCACATCTCCGTTATTCAATTGATAGAGTGAACCCTAATCTGTATATTGATCAGCATGAATGCAACTACCTTATACACGTGTAAAAAAAATAAACAAATTAGCAATTCATAAGAAATAGTAAAGCATTCTAAGCTTTACTTGCCTGTTGCTTATGGATATTGTATATTCGTATTTTAAGGTCAAGTAGACAAAAATATAAAGGGATCCTTTGAAGCGTACCACTCACCTGCAGAGGAGAGATGGGGAAGTAAACACAAATAACTGCTAAGAAGACCAGCTGGACTGCACAAGCAACCCAAGTCTTCTCTTGGGGCTGCAGTGTTTTTAGGACTATCAACAAAGTAATGTGCAGGTCATGACATGTGTGTCCCAGGAGCCTTTGCAGTGTGGCAGAGGGTGCCTGACTTCAGATCATGTGCTGGTCATAGAGTTGGATCTGCAATGGAGGGTGTGACCACAGCATCCCTGAGAGATGCCTGTCCACCGTTTGCTTGGATACTTCCAGCGAAGGAGAGGCCACCCACCTCCTGAGGCCATAGTTCCACCCTTGAGCAACTCCTGCTGTTAGGAAATTTCTCCTAACGATCAGCCAAAATCCGCTTTCCCGCAATTTCCACCCGTCGGTTCTAGTCCTTTCCTCTGGCAAAGCAGAGAGCAAGCTTGCTCTATCTTCTGATGCAGCCATTTGGGACAGCAAAACATGGGGGGCTGCCCATCACCGCAGTGCATAAGTTCCACCATACGCCCCCCCCCCCCCGTGTGTTTTGCATGGACCAATATTTATAGTATGAAATAAGATTGTGTTTTGCAATGAAGTAAGGGAGGAGGTGGCATAAAATAGTTAAGAAGGCCTTATTCGTTTTGATTGTGACACAGACTGAAAAATTATTGTTTACATTGGGGAATGTATCTAAAGACTTTAAATGAGCAGTGTTGTTGTAAGCAGGTTCTGTAAAGCTCAATAGGAAAGTTTTTCTTTCTCTTACAAAGGATAGGAACATGTGAATTAATTGAGCTCTGAAGCACGGGTTGTTGAGAGTTACTTTGATGAAGATTTAATAAGTTTTTGAAGCTTTTTTATTACATCTTCAACCTGCTACACTGAAAGTGCAGGACACCAATAAACATCATGTATCAAGAAAAATTGTTCTGATTCGTTTATATCGCACGACTCAGCGTGGTTTAAATTCTGCATTGAAGCTGTGATATGCCGCAGCAACAGCAAGAACATTTCCTTTGTGTTTTCAATTACAAATTGGGATAAAATTTTCTGAAAATATCAATGTCAGATTTACCATCATGGATTATATTTTCAAATTCCTGTTCAATCCTTGATTTTGACAAGAAGCAAGTTTTTTTTGGGGGGGCGGGAATAATTTTTATTTGGTTTTACAAATCTGTTCATATTCACATTCATCCATAGTAAACAAACAAACAAACAAACAAACAAACATAAACCATTCACAAGAGTCTTCAGAATCTCAAGACTTCCCTTCTTCCCTCTGAGGGTTCTTTAAGTACCTTTTAAACTGCATATTATAAATCCATCCAGTTTACTGTCCTCCATTGTATCCAAAATCTATGTATCATTGCAAGAGTTATTTAAGACCTGCTAAAGAGTTCCAGTGTTTACAATGGTCTTTCAAATGTAATATAAATTTGTCCCAATCTTTATTGAAGTTTTGATCGTCCTGGTTTTTGGTTTTGCTGGTTAATCTTGCCATCTCTGCATAGTCCAATATTTTTGTCTGCCAATCCACCCTGGTAGGTTTCTTATCATCTTTCCAGCTCTGGGCAAGAAGCATTCTAGCAGCCATAGTAGCACACATAAACAGTTTTTTCAGCTCTTTCAGTATCTCTGCCCCTACAATTCCTAAAAAAAAAGCTTCTGGTTTTTTATAACAAAGGTTATTTTAAACATTTTCTTCAATTCATAATATATCATTTCCCATAATTTCTTTATCACTGTACAATTACACCACATATGATAAAAGGTCCCTTCCTTTTCCTTACATTTCCAACAAACATTTGAGCTTGTCCTATACATTTTTGCTAGTTTGGTCGAGGTTAAATGCCAGCGATACATCATTTCCATATAATTTTCTTTTAATGTATAGCACACTCTAAATTCCAAATCTTCTCTTCATAATTTTTCCCATGCTGTATAAACAAGTTTTTTAAAAAAAACAACAACAACCAGTTCTTCTAAAAACACAAACAATTCTCACATATTAAACACACACACATATATAAAACACATATACACTCCAGGTTTCCTACTGTAACCAGCACATAGTACTGGATACAGGAATATAACTGTATAAATATAACTTACATATTCATAAAAAATATGCTGCAGAATTACAGAGTATTTTTGGTCTTTAATTTTGCAAGCAGTTTTGCATATAATGACTTGGGCTTTTTAAAAACAAAACAACAATGCATGAGCGTAAGTGAATGCTCAATGCAGGAAGTACTGCAATGTGACCAAGGAAACAAAAACAGAAACAAACTCTCAGAAAAATGCTAGAAATGTTTGTTTTTAATGTGCATTTGGGAAAATGCAATTTTCTAAAGAAACCAGGCACATTAAAAATGCCTTTTGATAATACATTTTCCCTTGGCTTCTAAACGATAGTTACAGAGTATCTAGGCAAATCTCAGTCAGGAGTTGGAGAGTGCAGGCAACACCACCAAATGGGCACTCAAAAAATATCTCCAACTTGGCGCCATTAAAAGAACCTGGGTCTTCAGACAACCTTTGAGACCAGGTAACCTAGTTATTATCAGATGGCACTGGTCTTTTCCTTTAGTGTGTATGGTTTTGTTTGTTATACAGTGGTACCTTGGGTTACAAACACTTCAGGTTACAGACTCTGCTAACCCGGAAGTAGTACCTTGGGTTAAGAACTTTACCTCAGGATGAGAACAGAAATTGCATGCCAGCGGCGCGGCAGCAGCAGGAGGCCCATTAGCTAAAGTTGTACCTCAGGTAAAGAACAGTTTCAGGTTAAGAACGGACCTCCAGAACAAATTAAGCTCATAACCAGAGGTACCACTGTATTTCTTTTGCATTAATGTTTTGCTTCCAACTTGAGTCTCTCTTTTTATAAGGCAAAAGTGAGGTAAAGGTAAAGGTACCCCTGCCCGTACGGGCCAGTCTTGACAGACTCTGGGGTTGTGCGCCCATCTCACTCAAGAGGCCAGGGGCCACCGCTGTCCGGAGACACTTCCGGGTCACGTGGCCAGCGTGACATCGCTGCTCTGGCGAGCCAGAGCCGCACACGGAAACGCCGTTTACCTTCCCGCTGGTAAGCAGTCCCTATTTATCTACTTGCACCCGGAGGTGCTTTTGAACTGCTAGGTTGGCAGGCGCTGGGACCGAGCAGCGGGAGCGTACCCCGCCGCAGGGATTTGAACCGCCGACCTTTCGATCGGCAAGTCCTAGGCGCTGAGGCTTTAACCCACAGCGCCACCTGCGTCCCAAAAGTGAGGTACAAGCATTTAAATTAATAAAAGTGCAGTGACTTTCCTCCCAGGACTGAAAGCCCCCTCCCCAATATCCAGACTCAAGAGAGTGGTCATGAGAGCAGTGGTAGTCTTGGCACTGTGCCTAGTGAACTGCCAGGTGGAAACTTTTAATGTTCCAAATTTTGATTATTATTTTTTTTAAAAAGAAAGATTAAAAATATGAATTTCTCTGTTTCCTCGCAGCTTCTGTATTCCAGTATTATATTGGACCAGTTAGGCATTACTGGCATATTTCTGTATTATTTTAACAACCTTTTTATATAAAAAAAGAATCAACCCATTTCCAGAGGAGGAGTAATAGTGCTCAAGCATGCAGCAAAGTGGGCACAGGTCTGTTCCTTAAAGCTCTGTATCCAAGCACAATTTTTTTGTCGTGGAGTTTTCCCCACGGAAACCCACTCTTCAGCTAATCCAGAATGTGGCAGCAAGACTGGTGACTGGGAGTGGCTGCCGAGACCATATAACACTGGTCCTGAAAGACCTACATTGGCTCCCAGTACGTTTCCGAGCACAATTCAAAGTGTTGGTTCTCACCTTTAAAGCCCTAGATGGCCTCGGCCCAGTATACCTGAAGGAGCGTCTCCACCCCCATCGTTTTGTCCGGACACTGAGATCCAACGCCGAGGGCCTTCTTGCAGTTTCCTCACTGCAAGAGGTTGCAGGGGACCAGGCAGAGGGCCTTCTCGGTGGCAGCACCCTCCCATCAGATGTCAAGGAAATAGACAACTACCTGACTTTTAGAAGACATCTGAAGGCAGCCCTTTTTAGGGAAGTTTTTAATGTTCGAAGTTTTATTCTGTTTTTCAGGTTTTGTTGAAAGCTGCTCAAAGTGGTTGGGAAAACCCAGCCAGATAGGCAAGCTAGCCCAACAACCCCTCCACCCTGAAGTTAGGAATCGGAAATAACGGGGGTGGGATCATGTACAACATGGTTGCATATACCCGACAAGAAATATAATTGTTGGGAAATCCATATTCCATTGGAAATAGCCATTGCCTGCCTGAAAGTGTGAAGTCTTTAACAGTGAAGAGAATCTTCCCTCACTCGTAAGTTGGTTCTGTATTGCGTTATGTGGCTTCCCATCCTATCCTTCCTTTTAGGATTAGTTTCACCCTTACTGATGAGGGTAGCCTGTATCTGTTTGGCTTTTTTAAGGGAAAGGGCCATAACTCAATGGTGGAGAATTTGGTTGGCATGCAGAAGACCCAAGGTTCATAGAACTATAGGATTGGAAGGGAGCCTGAGTGTCATCTCGACTTACCCCCTGGAATACTGGAATGTCAGTTAATTGATTTTCCAAAACAAAGATAAATAAAACATATACTCTTACATTCAACATTTTTGTGTCTTCTTACTTACCATGCGCATTATTGCACCTGGACTTTCTTCCTTCCCTACATCGGCTTTCAAAATTAACATCCTCTCTTACAGATTCTTACTTACACTCTGTCCACATCACAATATTTATATTAACCCTGCTACAGTCTTTAAGCTTCTACAATTATTTCGTAGGTACTCAACAAATTTACTCTACTCCTCTTCAAACTTTGTTACTTTTTGGTTCTGAATCTTACAGGTCATTTTTGCCAATTCTACGTATTCAAACATTTTCGTCTGCCACTACATTAAAGTTGGGATTTCCTGGGTTTTCCATTTTTGAGCCACTAGGATCCTAGTGGCGGCCATGGCGTACATAGATAATTTATGGTCCTCTTTTCTTAATTCATCCCCTATTATCCTTAGCAAAAAAAAGCCTCTGGTTTCTTTGGGAAAGTGTATTAAAAAAGTTTTTTTCATTTCGTTATAAATCATGTCCCAGAATTTTTTAATTTTTTCACATGTCCACCACATGTGAAAAAATTCACTATCTTTTAATTTACACTTCCAACAAGCTTTGTTCCTCACTCTATACATTTTTAGTTACAGATAGGTAGCCGTGTTGAGTCTGCCATAGTCAAAACAAAAAAATTCCTTCCAGTAGCACCTTAAAGACCAACTAAGTTAGTTCTTGGTATGAGCTTTCGTGTGCATCTGAAGAAGTGTGCATGCACACGAAAGCTCATACCAAGAACTAACTTAGTTGGTCTTTGAGGTGCTACTGGAAGGAAATTTTTTTGTCTATACATTTTTGCTAGTTTAACCGGAGTGATATACCACCGGTACATCATTTTCATTAAATTTTCTTTTCAAGTAGAACACGCCGTAAACCTTGCACCTTCATCTGGAATGTCAGTTAAAGCACCCATGACAGATGGCCGTCCAACCTCTGCTTAAATACCTTCAAGGAAGGTTCAGTCCCTGGGAGACACCCTGGCTGCACTAAACAGTGCTGAGGTGGATAAGCCAGCAGAATGATCTGGCTTGGTATAAGGCAGTTTCCTGAGTTCCTTCATTATGGCAGCTTGTCTACTGGACAGTCAACAAGCATGTATGAGTAGAAAAGCCATTAACATTTCACCTTCTGAAAGAATTAGCAGTAGCAGCATGGATACGTTCAGTCCTGAGGAAACATTCCAGAAGCTTGGGAACAACGTCAAAATCTGCCGAATGACATTGCAGACTGGAAGTTGGCCAGTGGCTATGCAGATTCCTGCATGCGTTGACCTAGCAGCAAAGATAGGCACTAACTCTTGTCGACTTTTGGCAAGGATTTTTTTCTCTTCAGATTAGAATGTGCAGGACCACTCTCTTTTCTAAAGGAGCTGCAGGATTGCTTTCAAAAACATGCTTTTGATGCATGTAAGTTTTCTGAGAGGAGCATCTCTCATGGAACTGAACCTGTGTGTATGAGCAAAGTATGCCCCAAACACTCTACTCCACAAAAGTTAATGCTATAATAAACTCGCTGGTCTTTTAAGTTGCCACAGGGCTAATTGAAGTTTCCCAATCAGACTGTGGCTGGTGTCATACTCCTGCTGATACTTATTTTATTTGGATGTATTTACTGAAAAATATTAACCACCCTTCAACAAAAGATTCCGGGAGACATGCAAGAAAGACGTTCACAAAATATGGTGCGCCAAAGTGAATAAAAGGAATTCACGCAACATACGTGTTTATTTAAATCGAACAAACATTTAAATACTAGGGGCTCTGCTCTCACCCCACTTGCCATCATTAAACCGCTAGTACTTCCATAGACAGCATCTTAAAAAGCAGAGACATCACCTTGCCAACAAAGGTCCGTATAGTTCAAGCTATGCTTTTCCCAGTAGTGATGTATGGAAGTGAGAGCTGGACCATAAAGAAGGCTGATCACCAAAGAATTGATGCTTTTGAATTACGGTGCTGGAGGAGACTCTTGAGAGTCCCATGGACTGCAAGAAGATCAAACCTATCAATTCTTAAGGAAATCAGCCCTGAGTGCTCACTGGAAGGACAGATCCTGAAGCTGAGGCTCCAATACTTTGGACATCTCATAAGAAAAGAAGACTCCCTGGAAAAGACCCTGATGTTGGGTAAGATTGAGGGCACAAGGAGAAGGGGACAACAGAGGACGAGATGGTTGGATAGTGTTCTCGAAGCTACTAACATGAGTTTGACCAAACTGCGGGAGGCAGTGGAAGACAGGAGTGCCTGGCGTGCTCTGGTCCATGGGGTCACGAAGAGTCAGACACGACTAAACGACTAAACATCAACACTTCCCAATCGCACCCTATGCAACTATTGAGCTTCCCTTTTCTTTTTTCCAACTACATTTCTGAAGCCATTTTTCTGCAATTGTACCCATTTTCACCTTCAATCCCATATGCATGCCTCCTCCCTCGTTTTTGTGTTCCACCCTTGCATGGGCACCCCCCCCCCCGCTATTCTGCACCTTCCTCCTTCCATACGTTGTAACTGTTAAGCACTCTTTTCACCTTTTTACCAATTATGAAGCCGCCACACACCCCAATCCCTTGATGGCCTTTTGGACCCCTGCTTTCATCTTCACCCCCCATTTCCATGCCGCTGCCTCTCCTCTCATATTCTGCTGCTCTGCCCTTTTGCACACACAATCATTATTACGATCTCTGTTACTTGGAAGATGTAGAGAATCTAAAGAGCAAACCCGCCAGTTTGCTTGTTCAGTTGGAGATGGTTAAGTTCCGCTGATGGATGTTGTTCCATGCTCACCCAAATAGTTTGATGCTCCCCGAAGCATAATTCTCATTCAGAAATTGAGGCAGCCCTTGGCCAGCAGGGGTGAGATGCCTAAAATAGGAATCTCAATATAAAGAAAACCCATAGAGAAAGTTCTCCGATCCAGATATTTCCAAAGTGGCAAATTATGGACAGGATTCAACTAATGAGTCCCATTAGCAGTAGTCTTGCATATGGAAGGAGAGGAGGATAATTCCATCTGGATAGCTAAAATGCTTTCACTAATAAAGTAATAATAGTATTAATAGTAGTAGTAGTAATAATAATAATAAATTATTTATACCCCTCCCATCTGGCTGCCACTCTGGGCAGCTTCCAACAAAATATTAAAATACAGTGGGCTGCTAAACATTAAAAGCTTCCCTAAACAGGGCTGCCTTCAGATGTCTTCTAAAAGTCTGGTAGTCGTTCTTCTCTTTGACATCTGGTGGGAGGGCATTCCACAGGGCGGATGCCACTACCGAGAAGGCTCTCTGCCTGGTTCCCTGTAACTTGGTTTCTTGCAGTGAGGGAACCGCCAGAAGCTGGACCTTAGAGCTGGACTTCAGTGTCCGGGAGAACGATGGGGGTGGAGACGCTCCTTCAGATATCCTTCATGTAAAATGACCAGAAGAACATGACATTGATTTCCTCCTTTTGGCTGAAACTCCACAAACATGGAATGACTTCAGTGCATTGGCATATATGTATTATGATCGATCGATTGATTTTTTATGCATGCAAAGACTGACCGTGTACATAGCCTATGGATGATGCTGTAACTTCATCCTGGGGCAAGTGATGGTGGAAACGATATTTAACGCCAGCTGATAGTGGTACACACTTGTAAATCCTGAGTTGATTTGCCAAAGAGCGAAGAAGTGCCCAACTAATGCACCTACTGGCTACCTCCACTGAGCATTGACAAAGCAAAAGGAGGACTTAGTAATGTGGCAAGTAGGTTGTGATGCTCCACTGGCGCATTTTGTCATGTCCTCTCACCACCACACATACACAATGGGGACAAGAGAATTGCCTATCTGGTTCAGACTATGGTCCATTGAGTCTCGCATTCCTTTTCCAAAAAATGGCTGGCGTGAAGCCTTTTGGTACTCAAGAGCAGGGCATGAAGGTGACAAGTACAGTTGCTGTTTGTCTTCTGTATCTGCACAGCTAAGTCCCATTTAGCTATCATGGCTAAGAGCCAATAGGAATATAAGGCCAGTCGTAAATTCATGCTAATACAAGATGACATCGTTCCCTACGGTGGCATTTTCACTGCAAGGAAGAGGCACTTGTGGGATTCTCTGCCCCGGGTGCCAAAATAAATTGGCTGTCCTTGGGTAGCAAAAGTGACCTATTGCATGAGGTGGTGTGTGCTTTTATAATGTGTGAGTGGTGAATTTGGGCTCGGGCTTGGTAGTGGGAGGTGGAAATTTGCTCCTCCACCTCAGGTAGCAAAATGTCTTCAGCTGATGTTGCAATAAGACTCCAAGTCCAGCATCCAGTATTTTCACCTTAAGATGGCAATGGCTAACCTATGTCCCTCCCGATGTTGTCCAGCTCCTCCAGCTCCCATCAGCCCCAGCCAACATGGCCTGTCATGGGAGCTGGAGTCCAGGAACATCTGCAGGGCTACAGGATATCCACTCCTAGTTTAAAACAGGGAAAGGGAGGACCACTGTCTGAGACTTTGCGGAGTCTGAGAAGACAATGCAGCGGGACTACCAAGTTCTCAATCACCACCACTCAAGGCAACTGGAATTGCATTGCTCAATGCAGTGGCAGACCTTGTGTCATAGTCCTGTGCTGCTAGCCAAGGCAGAGCTCAGTGGAGGGAGAAGCCAGCCAACCAGCCAAGTCTCAAGGAGGGTACTTGCCTGGTGGCAGAGTCTGTACACAAGGTCGAGTCCAGTCCTAAGGTCATGAGTATCTCAGTAGTCAGACGATCCGGGGGGGGGGGGTCAAGACGATCCCGGGGGGGGTCAAGAAAGCCGAGGGTCCAAGGTCATAAGAAGCAAGAAGCAGTGAGATCTGGTCAGGAGCAATGAATGTTGTTTCCAGCAACCGACCGAGGCAGGAAACCCTGCTTAAGAAAGCTGGAGTCAACTGGTTCTCATCAGGAGCAAGAAGGCTGATCAGCAGCAGGTGGAGTGTCACTTCGCCTTCTGCTCCTTCAAGCTGCTACTCAGCAGGTGAAGCTGACTCCTGGCCCATGACCTTGGGGTCTCAAATTTCAGCAGTGCCCTGTGTGACACCAAAATTTATCACCTTTGCGACCGAACTGGTCACAGTCACCTAAATCTGCCTCTGTTCAGTGCCACAGGGATCACTGCTGACATTATCAGGCTTTTTTTGTTGGGAGTCATTCTGCAAAGAAACAGTAAAGATATTTGTACCTTTAAGAACTGTTTCTGTGAGCTTTGGGCAGATGGGGCACAGCTGGTCATGACTACGAAAGCAGGAAAAGTTGCAGTTTGGATTTGTCTGCAAGAAAAAATACCCACAAGCTTTGCTGTTTGTTGTTTTGTAATAAAGCCTTTTATTTAATTTGGTTTTACACTGGTCTCGTGGTGTCATAGCTTCTGTCATCTGCCACCAGAGGAAAAAAAACCCTCTAACATTTTTATTTTGGGCATCTCAACCACAATCCTCCTTCCCAAAATATCTCCTCCCTTTTCAGATAAGTGTGTTTAGGTGACAGGTGTGGCTGATCCATGACCCAGGAGGCACATGCAGTGCCCCCCGCAAGTCCAGAGAGAATGATAGTCAATGGAGAAGAATGAATGGACAATGGATGAATGAAGGAAAGAGTTTGGGTGCATGAGAGAATGGACGATGAGGATGAATGAGGAATGAAGGACAAGGAAGGGGACAAATGGGATGTTCCACCCATTTTTCACTTTGCCCCACCCACCATCACGTGGTGTGTTGTCTCCACCAGTTCTCCCCAAGGGACTGCAGCCTTCAACTCTGAAAACGCTGCCCACACATGAATTAGGACTTTAGGCTTTAATGGATAATAAACAGGGACCTTTGAGTGACCCAAGACAAGACAGTCAATAAGGAGGAGTGCCTACAATTGTCCTAGAAATTCTCTGTAATTCTCAGGATAATAGTTCTGGGCTAACAAGCCTGAATTAAGAACATCTATGAACTTTACTTAAACAAGCCTGTTTAAAAATCTGAAATGAGAGGGTTCCTGTCAATCAGCATTAGCACCTTTGTGATGTCAAAACAGAGCAAATGTGTTTTGGGAAAAGATATACTTTGGCATCCATCTCTTAGGAAGTTTCTGCAAGTGGGCATTTCGGAAACCACCCCAAGGTCCTCTTAACAGAGCAAATACTGGGTTGTCCAGATGGGAATGTGTCCCTTGAGCTGGAAAATGTCCCCCACCCCAGTCTGAGGGCCCAGGACAAAAATTACTCCAAGAAATTGGTTTGTGTTTGTTTTTGTCACTGGGGTGTTTTGTTCTTCTCTTGGCAATGTTAATGTATTGGAATAAAAAAGTATATTTTTCCCCAAACAGAAACTGATCCAGAGAAGCAGGCTTCTTCTGAGATATCCCTTGCTTGGTTTTGAGACCTTTCACTGCTCCTAGGACACTTCCAAACACCAGTTTATTGTGGCACAGGTCCTTCTGAAGCCTGCGAGTTCCCACCCTCTCCACCATCTCCATGATGTCACCCTCACCAAAGCGCCGCCCTGCATTACCCCCCTCCCCTTTAATCCGGATTAACTGCTTCCAGCTTTTATTATTATTATCGGATTTTCCTGAGAAACGGCAAATCCGGGTAAAATCGAAGGGCGGGGGGCGGCATGTGATGGCATTTTGATGAGGACGACGTCATACAGGCGCTGTGCAATACGTCCATGCGTTGCGCGGAGCAGAGTCCGCAATAAACTGCCCCGTTACACTGCAATATACGGTACATTGCTACCACCCCAAAAGGGTTTTTTTGGGGGGGGTGTTGTAAAAAATAAATAAATCTGGATTAGTGATCAAAAAGGAGCCCAAGCCCTTCCCCGTCTGCGCGTGAATTTCCAGATTAGGGTCATAGGCAGTGGCTTTCTGTTTTTTCCATTTCAAAAAATTGTTTTTTCCACCAAAAAGTCTAAATCGGGATAAAGGCGAGGAAGAGGGAAAGGGCTGCAATGTCGATGCCAAGGCGTCTGGTGCGCGCACGAGGAGCCCCCCCCCCCGTTCCCACCCCACCCCCAATATCCTGCAAGAATCCACGACCGCTCCGGGTACGGAGGCGCGCCTCGCTTCGTGGTGGCGCACGCGCGCTTCGCCGCGCCCGGGCATTGCATGGCCGCCTCGCGTGTGCGC
Organism: Podarcis gaigeae; assembly: GCF_964106915.1. Lineage (NCBI taxonomy): Eukaryota > Metazoa > Chordata > Lepidosauria > Squamata > Lacertidae > Podarcis > Podarcis gaigeae. The sequence goes on along the minus strand of NC_139678.1, from coordinate 17,453,518 downwards.
TTTTCTTCCCCGCCCGCTCTGTGCGCGTGCCTGGACGGGCTCGCCAGGTCGGCGATGCTTCTGCGAGAGCCGTAGCGGCGGCAGGCAGGCAGGCAGACGGGCGGAAGTTTCTGTCAGCAGCAGCGGGCAGCCGAGCCCCGCGGGCTTTGTGCGCTTCCTCCTCCACCTCCTCGCCGTCGCCTCCCTCCCTCCCTCCCGCCCCACGCCCACCACCCTCGCCTCGCCACATCCCGGGAAAGCGGAGCGGGAGGAGGAGGATGGCCGGGCCCCTGGACCGCTTGCCCGGCGCCGTGGAGAAGCTCCCCGGCAGCTAGCGCCCTTGGCCGGCGGGGACGAAGATGCCATTGCGCGCCAGCCGCAGGCCGCCAGGAGCAGCAGCGGGGCGACTGAGCAGCGGATGCAGCGACGCCAAAGCCCGCCGGGCTCCCTCCTCCTCCTCCTTCTCCCGGGCGCCGCTCCTCCATTGAGCATCTGACAGTCCGCAGTAGCGCGAGACGCCGACGACGCTTTTGCAGCCGCCGCCGCCGCCGCGCTGCCGAGCCCGGGGCCCGGGCAAGAGCTTCCCGCTGCGCAGTGGGAGCTGGCGGGGAGACGCCGGCCAGAGGCGGCTGCGCAGAGCTCGACTGCGGGGAAAATGAGGTGAGTCAGCCGAGCTGCGGCTGCCCCGTCCTTCTTTCTCCTCCTCCTCCTCCTCCTGCTGCTGCTGCTGCGCGCCAAGCGCCCTCCTTCCCTCCCTCCCGGATGCTGCCGGGAGAAGGCGAAGGGAGAGAGGCGCGCTCAGGCAGGCAGGCAGGCAGGCAGGGACCCCTCACCTGGCAGCAACCGGGCAGGTGCAGGCAGCGCCTCGTGAGGAGAAGAACTGGCGGGCTTGGGGCAGAGACGCGCCCCGGCGCCGGGATAGGCTGGGCATGGGGTGCCTGCCTCGCTTCCTCGGGCCTAGCAGCTGCTTTCGTTCGAGCCCCAGCACCTACCTTCCTTCCTCCCCCCTCTCCATATCTAGGAGTGGAGGGGAGTTGTCTGTGCCCCTTAACCGCTGCTGCTCCGAGCAACCTTTATTAAAAATAACCCTTTGTGGCAGGTTTGCTGTGGCACAAGGATCAGCTTCCTAAGGGAGGACTTTTCCTCGACTGTCAGAATATATGCCTCAGTTGGGTGCCAGGAGATGATCTACTTTTGGGGTGTTTCGTTGTGACAGGCAAACATGGCTTTGCCTCTGGGATCTGCCACATATCCTGTTGATCTCTGTTCTGCTGTGGGAAGCTGGTTTCTGTGGATGAAGCTGCTGTGAAAGACACAAGAGTGAGCTAGACTCCAGCTGCCGCTGCCTCCCTCACAGTTGGCAACCCTAAAACTGAGATGATGGGATAATAACCAGGGCGGGAGCCTCTGAGCACATGCAGAGGGCCTTGTCCTCAGGACAGAGGCCTGATTCATGTGGTGCATGTCTTTCTGGCTTGCCCACTGCAGGAATTAGTGATGCCATAATTCGCCTAGTGTTGGACATTGCCTGAGCCGTGCTTGGAGTAGTCCCACTAATCTCAGTGGGTCTACTTTAAGCACGACTAAGTCTGGGTCCAACTTAAAGTCTGGAGGCAGCAGAGAGACATGTCTTGTTTCTTCAAACGATAGAGGTTTCACACTGTGTTGGAATCATAACCTGCCCTACAAAGTCGAGTCGGTTGTAGGTGGTAAGAACCAGCCACTTGGGCACCTGAGATTAAGGTGTGTGTGTGTGAGAGAGAGAGAGACGAGGGTGGCACACTTCCAGGTGCGATTCAGCATCAGTGCTTCTCTTGGAAATGTAAGCAGAGCTATTCTGGCAGTGTGCATCTCCATCTTTCCTCCATTGAAAAAAAAAAACCCTAAGTGTCACTGCGCCTCCCAGTCTTTCACCAGAATGGATCCCATGCTGGTGGGTGGTGTGTTTTAGACACGATTGGCTGTCATTCCTCCAGCCTTTTGACAGATTGCACGCTCTGCATCCTGGCAAGCGGTTGTGGGGTTTTGTTTTTACATCTCATTTCTGCCCCAGCCCTTGTTTCTGCTGTCATGTGCAGCTTCCGCGAATGTAACACAACGCCTTAATTTCTGTGCTGGAAAAAGCAGCAATTTGCTTCTAGGTGCCTGTGCTATGTACTCTTGAGTATCCCCAGGAAAAGGAAAAGCACTGGGGAAAAGTACTGTGTGTGTGTGTGTGTGTGTGTGTGTGTTGTGGCCTTTGTTGCTAAGTGTCCATGTCTCTGCATATGTATATAGATTGCCATCCTAGTCCGCAAATAAATTTGGTGCCTTTCCAAGTAACACGAGGTCTTCCACCGAGGTGTATGTGTGTGCATATAGGTGTGCTGGCTCTCCCAATTCATGCAGAGGGAGAGGGAATGGGCATCAGTATGCCAAATGACTACGTAGTGCATCATGTGGAGAAACACAGAGAAAGGTGCATAGCAACAGAGACGGAGGAAACGCGCAACTCCCCTCCATTGGCAAGAATGTGGGTGTGTTCATTCCTTCCGTTGCTGCAGCCTTGCATACCCTGTGCTTGGGTGTGTTTGTGTGTTCAGAGGTTTCTTGCTTTATCTCCGTGGTGTGATGTTTGTCTATGTCTTTTATTTGTTTACAGGCAATGTGTTTGGTAGGGGGGAAACCTTAATCTCTCCCCTCCCCTCCCCTCCCCTCCCCTCCCCTTTTTATAAAAACGTGTGTGTCGGATGGATCCTTGCCCAGTTGATACTCACTCCTTTCCTTGCCCCTTCCACCTCTGTATTCAGTTCTGCTTTCTGTGCCTGTAGGATGCAGATGTTGGCTAGGCATATATTTGCGGTATCTGCCTCTCTGCGTGTATTTTCTAAGGGAGACAAGGGGAATGGGAGTTCTCTAATAAACGCCTCTTGGTTTCTTCTGGGGATGCAGGAAACAAAAACACTCCTGGGATCTTCTTCCTTTATTACAGTGTGGCTGTCTTGGTGTAGTTAGACATACTGCAGCTTGTGTGGTGGGAACACACTCTCCCCCACCCCTTTTTTTTTGCCAGTGACTTTGGAAAAGATCCAGGAACAGAGTTCTGGCTGAGGCTACTGGTTTAGCAGTGCAGATTCTGTGCAGATGGTATAATTGCTCTTGTGTGCGTGGCATTTCATTATGTATATGACAACCAGTTGGGGAGAGATCAGAATAACTTGGGAAGGAAGGAGCCTATCTTTACGTGACCTTTGTCTCTCTGAGATCACTTCGTCTCCCAATTCAGAGGACCCCAATAACAGAACCACTCATATTTACAATGGCTGGGTCATGTTATGCTGAGATAATTATTCAATGTGAGAGAATTTTGCTTCTTCCTCTTAAAGGCAGGTAATTTATTAGGGAGGAATTGGGCATCCTGGAAAAAAAACGAGATTGTCTCCCAGTCTTTCACCAGGATAAATTGATAAAATGCTAGTGGGTGATGTTTTGGGGGTTGTTGCCCCCCCACCCATAATTGACTGTCATTACTTAAACCGATATGGCAGATTATGTCAGGGGTTATAAAAAGCTGCAGACAACACATCAAAATAGCTCACCACCAGCATGGCGCTGTGTGTGCCTGTGCACATTTTGTCTCCTGCTAATCCTTGACACTTCACATGCTATTTGGTGCGTTTCTCAACACTCCAGTTTTACCCATGCCTTTTAGGGTTGTCCTAGGGACGCAGGTGGCGCTGTGGGTTAAAGCCTCAGCGCCTAGGACTTGCCGATTGAAAGGTCGGCGGTTCAAATCCCTGCGGCGGGGTGCGCTCCCGCTGCTCGGTCCCAGTGCCTGCCAACCTAGCAGTTCGAAAGCACCTCCGGGTGCAAGTAGATAAATAGGGACCGCTTACCAGCGGGAAGGTAAACGGCGTTTCCGTGTGCGGCTCTGGCTCGCCAGAGCAGCGATGTCACGCTGGCCACGTGATCCGGAAGTGTCTCCGGACAGCGGTGGCCCCTGGCCTCTTGAGTGAGATGGGCGCACAACCCCAGAGTCTGTCAAGACTGGCCCGTACGGGCAGGGGTACCTTTACCTTTACCTTTTTAGGGGTGTGGTCAGTAGAACCCTGTGCTACAGTGAACTAAAAAACGACCAATCTTGATTGCAGCCAATTTAAGGATGTTTGTTTGTGCTCGGGACTTGAGGTCTCTTTCTGTTATACGCTGTCCTATTTAGTTAAACCATGTTTAAGCTCGGTTCAGACATCACATCAGAGATGTGGTTGAGGAACCTTAATTATGGATTCATGTGTTGTGTGAAATAGACAAACTATGGTTTGTGATTAACTGCAGAACCAGAATTGGAAACCATGGTTTGAAGCGGCTTTGGAAACCATGGTTTGTGCTAACTGGCCTGTTGTTATTTATGAATCGACCAAGCATAGCTCTTGCCGCTGTTTTCCCCCCAGAGCCTGTTGCACCTTGGAGAGCAGGACTGGACGTATGAAACAGAGTACAGAGACAGTTGAAAACCAAAGCCAGCAAGCTACTCTGAGCCATATTTTGCCTGCTGTGCACTTGAAAGCTTTGAAAGCATGGTTTGGGCTCTTTAGTATGGTTAGTGTGATAGCTCTATGGTATTAGGACTTCTATGCACAAGTATTTGGGGTGGAGGCTTAAAAAGCCACAAAAAAGAGATAGAAATAGCTGGCTTGTGCTCAACCATCATAGCCGCTTCCTAATGTCCAAACTGCACTGTTCGTCCTCTGTTGTCAAGGTCCATTGTGCCTGCCATAAAAAAGTGGTAGAACTTCAGGCAAGCCAGGTTATTCCACTTTTTCTGGTGGGTTCTGCACAAATGGATGTTTTGCACTGAAATTTCCTTGGGATCATTTCCCCTCCAGTTGTCTGCTTGTGAAACTTTAACCAAAACTTTGGGGCAGAGAGGGAGGGAAGTGGACATTGCACAACTAGATGTTCTATCAAATAAGTCGGCGATGTTATAAGCACAGTGAAGAAGAAAGATAATCGATGAGGGTGGGAAGCAAGCAAAATGAGGTGCCAAGTGGGAAGAAGCTTCTTGGGATGGGATTAGCTCTCTGCTGTGTACACACCACAAACAGTTCACTTCTAATCCGGAAGCACATCTCAAAAGTACACAGCCAGCTAACAGACCTTAACTTTCTCCAAATTGGAACAGGCTCAAAATAGTTCTGAGGTGGCTCAGGACTTCATGGCTGCCATGACTTTCCTAACATGCCATTGGCCCACACTGGACCTTGTTTTCACAACTGGGCAGGAAGAGGGTGATCCAAAAGTGGGGGAGGAGGTGTTGACACCAATCCCTTGCCATAGTCAGATGCTGAGATTTAGGCTTTCAGCACCTTTTCTCCTCTGCAGAGGCAGGGGACATGTTAGGATGGTCTGCCCTTGGAGGCTGATGGAGCTAATGGGTTTCCAATGGTTCTGGAGGATTTTCTGGCTGCTATCATGGGTGCTCCTGTTGAAGCTCTGGCTGACATCTGGAACATCCAAATGGCTAGGGCTGTTGACCCTGTGCCGGAGTGCCTGCTACCGCTTGGTCCTCTGGTATACTCCAGAATTTAGGAAACAAGATGGGAGACGGCTTGAACACGAGTGGAGGAAAACTGCAGTTGAACATTGGTGGGTTCTCATCAAGCAGTGGCAGTAAAGGCATCCAAGAAGGCACAAATTGGGGCTTATGCCCAGTTTATGTACAGAAACTGCTTTGATCACCCTGTAGGATGACCTGTATTGGAAAAGAGAGACAGGGGAAATGCATCCTTGTTCATTCTCCTTGATCTCTGAGCCCTTTATATCCAAATGCCATTTCCCCTGATGGGCTGTGCATATTTAGTGGAAATATTTTCTTTTTCTTTTAAATACTCTGCTTTTCTTATGGGCTAAAGTGCCATCAGTGTTCAAAACTCCCATCGTTCTAGGCACATTTTGCGACAGGGAATTTCTTTAGCATGAGCAGTTTCCGAGCTCTGTGCCTAAGATTTCAGATTTAAAACTGCAGAGTAGAAGGAAAGGAGGAGCTTTTTCCGCCTCCCCTCTTCCAGCTACTCTCTGAAGACAGGAGAAGAGACCCTCTTAGGAATATTAGGGGGTTGGGCAGGGGAAAGACGAGACCATGTGAAAAATGAACATAATATTTTAGCTGCAGTTCATTCATTTTCAGCTTTGTATTCTTGCTATAAAAAGCGCACCTAGACATTCAATTGTTGTACCCATAATCTAGGTTTAAGGTGCCATTCAGCTCCTAGCTTTCAGATTTCAGCTTCTAACACTGAGGGCCAGGTTATATATGGAAATGTAGTACATTGAAAGGTCCGCTGACTCTGAGTTAAAGCAATGAGTTTGCCTTATTGAACATTGGGATGCCTCCTGCACTTTTGCACGCTACCTGTTCTACCCTGGTGTGATCCCTGTCCCACGATTGACTTATTTCATAAGCAGTGCCTGCCCGGGTCAGATTAAGTCCCAACAGGTTGTTGCCTGTCCTCCTCCGCTGTTACAGAATGTCTTGTGCACATCATCCAGCCCACTGCTAATTTATTTACCTCTCTTCTTGAGCTGCAAGAGCTTTATACACCAAGGCGGTACAGTATTTGGGAAGGGAATGTCCTGCTCATTTAAATCTGCAGCCAAAGTGTTGCCCTGATCCTCCTGCCTACCAAACGTGGTAGGGCTGCAAATACCCAAGAATTTATGCAAGGTACTTCAAAGCAGTGGTGGTAGTAAATTAAACTGAAAGAAGAGAGAAGCAATGCATGAGCAAATATTGTTTACTGTAGCCAATCCAGAATTGACCAGATTGCAAATGTTCTTGATGCATTTGGCCAATTTAATTGGGCTTTTTTTGGGGGGGGCAGGGGACAGAGAGAGAATACCTCTTGGACATACGGTACATGCCTGCTTCTAGAAAGCATGCTTGCCACTACAGAGTTTAGTTCATTCTGATTTTTCTGTTGTATGCTGCAACAGCATCAAGAACAGACTGTAAACCTAATTCAGCTTGTAAAATATCAGAGAAATGGGGGTGTCTTTACATTTCAAGCCTGGTTTAGCTGAATTATGGAGCAATAGTTTGCAATCCTGTGGGGTTTACTCTCAGAGAGGTTAGCAAGAAACTTGAGTCTCATTAACTTTTGGTGGGCTAGTTTGCATTTGGGCCTTCATCTGACTTTGTAGAGCTTGAAAACATACAAGAACAGTCATAGACAAACTCGGCCCTCCAGATGTTTTGGGACTACAACTCCCATCATCCCTGACCACTTGTCCTGTTATCTAGGGATGATGGGGGTTGTAGTCCCAAAACATCTGGAGGGCTGAGTTTGCCTATGCCTGTACAAGAAGTATTAAATTGGTGCTGATGTAAGTCAGAGGAGACTGATGGATATGACAGCCTAGTTTATGTTACCTTTTCCCCATCACAAAACTCCTTCCATGTGCTTGATTGCATAACTACTTTCAATGCCAACACCATCAGCTGTCTTGATGAAGCCACTGGATTATCCTAGCTAGCTACCCACATGACACAAACATCCATATGGAGCATTATAATCTACCTTATACAGGCCATGACATTTATTCATCTAGCCCAGGACAGCATTGCCTGTTCTTACTGGCAGTGGCTTTCCAGGTTTTTGCAGACCAAAAGTCTTCCACATCACCAGTTACCTGCTTCCAGGAATTGAATTTGGGATGGTTTGCATTCAAAGCACGCACTCAGCTACTGAGTTATGGCCCCTCCTCCACTGATATGGCATAGGAGCCATGCATGACTTTGCAGCAGCAACTGTATTGCAGAAATATTGTGTGATTTGGGCCTGAGAAGGTTAAAGGTGCAATATTCGGTATTTACCCCTTTTACCTGGGAGGAGAACGTCAGATAATCTCGAAAGTCTTTACTTGATGATATGGGATCAATTGTGCACTTGGTTTTTATACCTGTAAACTGCTTAGAAGCCTGTTTTTGCATTAAGTGGCATGTAGCTCCAGGGTTATGGGAAGTCAAAGACCTGCTTCTATTTCTGCAGCAGGGTCCGTACCTCCAGCCCCCTAGAGCTACCCAATTAGCATGAAAGGGGAAATTGTTTAGCCTCTGAGAATATGTATCCTCACCCTTTATGCTGATTGGAGCCAATCAGAGCGAAAGGAGGTGAGTCGGCCACTGTGGATTGGCTCCTAGGGTCACTCTGCAGAAAGTGCATGGGAAGAAGTTTGAGGAGGAGTTGTTCTGCATGCTCCAAAGATAAGCTTGTAAGAACGTTGAAAATACAAGTTAATTTAAGTTTCAAGAGAATAGTGTGCAAGTTCTGTAACATACCACAGAATACCAAGGAGAATACAAAAGTCATGCCAAATAAAGATATTGGCACACTCCAAATCATTTGTCTGTGTACGTGCACAGAAAACAATAGATCTGAAATCAGTGCTGAGAACTGTATTGATTTTTGCAATGCATCCCTAATTATTGTCGAATAATCTTAGAAGACTGTAGAATCTTAGAAAGGTGTGCTGGGGAGGGATGACTATGGCTAGCAAGACAGGAGCCTACACTTCTGAATTTGTCATTACGCTACTGGTGGAATGTAAATTAATAATAATATGGAAGAAATGTTTACAAGCTGGGTATAGGTTAATCCTTCTGTGGCTGCCTTCTGATGCATAGTTAGGCACACCTGATTTTTCTCTAGTTGGCAGAATTTAAGGAAGCATTATTGGGCTTAGGGTTAACAGCCCCTCGATGCCTGTTTAATCAGCCTCATTTGTATTACATTTTCAAACTGGTTGCCCTGCAGAACTCAGTATTAAAATAATAGTCATCATCGTCATCAACTATTATAAAAGCTACCATTGAGGGGCAGCATCAAGCTTTTTTAAAAAAAAACCCACACCAAAAACCAATGGTTTTTACAGTGATAACACACAAGAAAGAGTACAAGCAAACAGCATAAGCAGATAAACAATTGCCTCCAAATTTAAAAGCATTGTGATAACAAGGTGGCTGTGTTTGGGTTGTGGAAAGCTGTTCACAGGAAGAAGATTATGCAGTTGATCCCAGAGACCTTGTAACTGACAGCAGGATCCTTCCCTTTGATCAGAACTGAGCTATAGAACTGAAAGCAGTAATGAAGTCAGCTAATGCTGTGGCATTAATACTAGAGATTAAAACACTGGCTTGGCTTTAGCACACAGGGATTTAATGAAAGCCAAGGGAATATTTCCCTTATGTTGCATTTAGACCTGCAGGAGAGCAGGTTTCAGCAGAGGACATCTTCTACAGCTGAGAGCTAGGAAAAGGAAACCATTTTTAAAAAATGTGGGTGTTGTCTTGTCAGTTTTTAACCGGGCACTGAGAAGCATTGAAGGACGCATTTATGTGCTGGGCAGCAGTACTGCAGATGCAATTCAGGGCAAGTAAGTGTAAACTTAAGGGGGGAAACCCACACTGGGGCAAAATGATGATAAAAATAAAGCCCCAAACCACAAAATACACTAATGGGCTTTAAATAGGCTTCAGTTTTCCAGGAAAGAGATATGGAAATCCCAGTGCAAAGTTCACTAAAAATATGAAATATGTACTGTGGCAGTGTAAACAGTCATTTCAATTTTAGCACTTCTTAAGAAACGGATTGGAAATCAGTAGAACACACATTTTAGAATTATTGCGTTATTATTATTGTGTTCATTATGTTCAATTGCCCTTACACCCTAGTAAATGTGTTTTAGGATTGCAGCCTTTTCATATAGAGTTGTACCTCGGAAGTCAATCCCCTTGTGAGTTGAATGTTTTGGCTCCTGAACGCCGCAAACATGGAAGTGAGTGTTCCGGTTTGCGAACGTTCTTTGGGACCCGAATGTCTGACGCGGGTTCCACAGCTTCTGATTGGCTGCAGGAGCTTGTGTTCGACTTCCGAGATATGACTGTGTATGACACTTTAGATCAGCCTTTCTCAGCCTTGGGTCCCTGTATGTTGTTGGACTACAACTCCCATCATCCCTAGCTAGCAGGGCCAGTGGTCTGGGATGATGGGAGTTGTAGTCCAACAACATCTGGCCCCCCAAAGTCGAGAAATACTGTTTTAGAGAGTACCAAAAGCAAAATGAAAATAACTGTTTAAAACGGTATGATACCGCTTTATATTTCTAGTGCGGATGGGACCTAACTGAACAGGCCAAAGTCCACTCCCTGCTTTAAGGGATGATGTGGGCTCCCTGTTACTGTAGTAATGATCAGAAATTTCCCCTCCCACCACTGATCTGATCAGTTAGAATCTAATGTTCCTTCTTTGAACAAAGGTTTGACGAGAATGGTAGGTTAGGCTTGAATTCCTTGTTGGATGATCAAAGGAACTGTGATCAAATTGGAACTCTATTCTACATATGTCACCTGCAGAACAGGGAATTTTTGATTACCGGTGCCCTAAATATGACATAATGCATTTGCTGAGAAGGCTCTTGCTGTTGCCTTCGAGCTTTAAGATGGAACATCTGTGAAAGGAAAAGCAACAGCAGAGCAATACAACAGATATACATTATGTGCTTGCTTGTGTCCGTGTGTACCTGGTGAGTTTTGTTGAATCAATAAGAATACAGAACGAGCACACCAAAGCCCGTAGGGACACGTTTTTAGCAAAGAAGCAATTCACTACAAATGAATGTGAACTGGAGTAGGGAAACTCGCTGGTAAATTGTGTTACCTTTGCTTAGAAAAATAAATGGCGATGAACACATTTGCTCCAGCTGTCCTATTCATTATCTTTATTTCATATACTGCTTGATTGTAAAAAGCCTCAAAGCCGTTTACAAAAGGAATAGAACAATAGAATTATCAGTAAAAACAGTTAAAAACAATATTGAGGGGGAATCAATATCACTGATAAACTAAAAACAAATCAAATTCCTGCATTTCAGGGGGTTAGGCTAGATGACCCCTTGGGGACCCCTTCCAAATCTGCAGTTCTGTAATTTCATGATTCTGAAACGCACACCAGCATTCTGCCCACTGGGGCAGGCTTGTCTAAACAAAATATGGTTTTGACATGCGTCAGAAAGGGTACAGTGAAATTGCCTGCCTGGTGTCAGACAGGGAGTTCCAAAATGTGAATGCCCGCCACGTTTGAAGACTGATTTCTTACAAATGCAGGATGAGAATTATGTGGCACTTGTAACAGTGCCCGTTCCTCAGATGAAAGCGGTTGAGTGTGTGCAGTGGCATAGCGTGGGTTGCCAGTGCCCGGGGCCTCCTGAAGGGGAGTGGGTGGGTTGGAGGGAAACGTAGTACGCATGCGCATTCAACTGCCTGAGAAGGCTCTTGCTGTTGTCTTTGAGCTTTAAGATGGAACATCTGTGGAAGGAAAAGCAACAGCAGAGCGATACAAGAGATATACATTATGCTCTTGCTTGTGTCAGTGTGTACCTGGTGAGTTTTGTTGAATCAATAAGAATGCAGAACGAGCACACCAAAGCCCATAGGGACACGTTTTTAGTAACGTTTTTAGTAACTTGTCTGGAGAGGTCACTTCCTGGTTCACATGGAGAAGCCGTTTTCAGCAGAGCCCAGCGCACAACTGTACACAACTTGTTGAGTCAGCACCAGGTGTTGAAATTTCGCACCCCTAACAATTTTGCAACCGCCCCTGTGGGCCCCTGCCCATGCCACGCCACTGAGTGGTTGTAGAAGGAGTAAGGCAATTCTGCAGGTAAACTGGTCCCAAGTTGTTCAGTGCTTTATCGTAATAGTAGTAGCTTGACCCAGTGCTAAATTTGCAACCAGTGCAGGTCTCTGAGCACAGGTGTTATATGCCGGCAAGGTCTCGCTCCTGTCAGCAATTGCACTGCAGTATTGTGGGCTAACTGCAGTTTCCGGGTCAAGCAGAAGGGAAGCCCCACATAGAACACATTGCAGCAGTTGAGGCTTGGCGTTATCTGCACCATGCTCTAACCAACTCAGCCATCCTCCATTGTGTACACACTGACCGGTGCCTCAGGTGGGTCTTTCCCAACCCTACCTGGCGATGGCAGGTATTGAACCTGGGGCCTTCTGTATGCAAAAGCACCTTCTCTTGCCACATGAGCTACAGCAGACAAAAGGAGTACGGGGCCAGAATTGTGAGAAGATAGGTCAGGCCCTGACTCAAATGGGAATAAATGGAAGCTCTGGTCAGATGCAGATTAGATTCCATCAATACGCACCTGTGGCTGCTTATGAAGGCATACTGGAAACTGCAGTTGATCCTGAAAATAGTAGCAAGGATGTTAAACAGTATTCACTGACAGATAACATGTCTCACTAGTCCTGAAAGGACTTCGCTGGCTACCAGTTTGTTTCCAGTTATAGTCCAGTTTATTATTATTACTGTTAATTTATTAATGGCCTTCTAAACCCCCACCTCAAGGTGATTTACACATAAGATAATTAAACACAGTTAAAAACACAAAAACAACAAATGCAATCTTTTTTAGAAACACTAACGGAAGTGGACACTTCTGGTAAAGACTCATTTATTCGCCTGGGACAGGGTTTCTCAAACTTGGGTCTCCATCTGATTTTGGACTACAACTCCCATCATCCCTAGCTAGCAGGATCCAGTGGTCAGAGATGATGGGAATTGTAGTCCAAAAACTGCATGAGGCCCAAGTTTGGGAAACGCTGAACTGGGGAAAACGTGCTGGAGCAAAGATGTCTTCACTTGTTTCTGGAAAGTGCAGATAATGAGAGCCTCAACAGGAATGATGTTCCATAGCACATGGGAAGCCACACTAAAAGCCCTGCTCCGAGCTGCTTCTGAGATCCTTGGAACTTGGCAAGCATAGGAGCCAACTCCTAGGGGGTGAGGGTTTCTTTGGACCCCCAATAAAATATTTTGATGGGCATTGCCATTCAGATGGTGTGCATGCACTGCATCATGTGACCTCTCAAGTGTTAGCACTAACCTGTGAAACCCCCAAAGTCTAGGACTGGCTTACCTGGAGGACCCACCCTGTTATTAAGATTTTGACCAGTGGCTTTGCTGAGGAATGATGTAAATCATGGGTAGGCAAACTAAGGCCCGGGGGCCGGATCCGGCCCAATCGCCTTCTAAATCCAGCCTCCAGACAGTCCAGGAATCAGCGTGTTTTTACATGAGTAGAATGTGTCCTTTTATTTAAAATGCATCTCTGGGTTATTTGTGGGGCATAGGAATTTGTTAATTCCCCCCTCCAATATAGTATGGCCCCCCACAAGGTCTGAGGGACAGTGGACCGGCTCCCTGCTGAGAAGGTTTGCTGACTCCTGATGTAAATAAGACAGAATGATGGCAGCCTAGAAGAAGAAAGCTTTGTTTTAAAAGCATTTTTTTTGTGGGTGGGTGTTTTTTTGTTTTTGTTTTTGCTGCATACTCCTGTCCACTTAAGAGGGCAATTCACTTGAACACACAAACACACACACACACACACACACACACACACACACACACACGCAAAGTTCTTCATTTCTCCTCAGGGCGGGGGCACCGTCTTCCCAGTTTTAAAAATACCAGTAGATCATATATTTCTAAACAGTTAGATTTTTTCACCCCATGAGCCAATGACAGTTTGTAGGGCTTTAAAGGGATGAGTTGTTTTAAAATATAAAAATAAATTCCCTATATGGAAAGTGGTTCCAGTCTTGGCTGCCTTTGCTGCGAAATATTTTGGCTTCCCAAGACAAAAAAAAAAGGGGGGTGGTGAAAGCCTCTTCAGTGTTTGTAGAGATCTGATGTCTATAGTTTTCCTAGGATGTCTTTCTACTTATGATCTGGCAACGGGATCTGAGGAGTCAAAAGCAGACACAGAGTTAAGCTGGAAACTCTGAGTGTCTCGCTTCTAACTTGAAAGTGTGTGTGTGTCGTACAAATTTCTGACGGAAATGTCACCTTAGAGACTCCTTTGCCTGAAAAGGCCACACGCATTCCAAGAGCAGCAAAAAAGTAGTTTTAGGGTTAACACTTGAAGTGCCTGTGCCGTTCTTAGCTGTAGGAGGCTGCCTAATAGCTAGAATGTTCGAAAATGAGACTTTGTGTATTGCTTTGAACTCCATATTGTGCACCAGACTGTACGATTGCATGGTAGCTCTACAGAAGTGTGGGCTATGATTTGGCAGTATCTCAGTTTCTCTCTCCCCACAACCGCCAGCCACCCCAGTGACTCACATGAATGAATAAAGCAAGGTTTACCCAGTTTCCATGTGGTTTTCTGGGTCTGCTGTTAAAGTACTGGATAATAAAGAACTGGACGGTGAATGTTTGTAACCTTCCAACATCCCCAAAGACGCAATTCCTCCGCTGTCTCCCGGGACACACGGGTGCCAACCAACAACGAATGATTATATTGCACGTAATATTATTTATGTGCCTCTTTTTTTTTAATTGTTGGGGCACAGTTGTGACAAAAGCAGGAGGGAGAAATATACAGGTTGTATTAAGCAGACCAAAATGCACATCCAGTTGGCACGTTTAAAAACCTAGGCAACCCAAAATGGCGGTGGAGCCTGTTAGCTATCAGCTGGGCACAGTTGATGTTTATGTATTAAGTCATCTTATTTCAGTGTCAACGTGTTTAAAAACCAGCAGAACAAAATATAGACAACATGAAGAAGGGTGGGTGTGGGCAGAGACACATACATGATCTTACATTTTCTCGGTATGTCACATTAGCAGTTTGTTTGCGGTGTTGTTCAAGGAGGGTGTGGAGTGCAATGTGCATTTTCATTTTGTTTCATTTCTCCATTCCCTTTTATTACTAGAACCAGCATTTGCTGATCAAGAATTTAGGATCCTTCCTCTTATTATCAGTACAGTGGTACCTCAGGTTACAGACGCTTCAGGTTACAGACTCCACTAACCCAGAAATAGTGCTTCAGGTTAAGAACTTTGCTTCAGGATAAAAACAGAAATTGTGCTCCGGCGGTGCGGCGATGGCAGCAGGAAGCCCCATTAGCTAAAGTGGTGCTTCAGGTTAAGAACAGTTTCAAATTAAGTACGGACCTCCGGAAAAGAACAGTTTCAAATTAAGTACGGACCTCCGGAACAAATTAAGAACTTAACCTGAGGTACCACTGTATCATTTAGTAATTTTGTATACCGCCCTTCGTCCGCAGACCTCGGGGCGGCTCACAATATAAAGCAGCCTTCTTAGCTGCTGCTACTGCTGTAGCGACCAATTTCTGCTTTGGATTAATGACCTGATATGGAGGACAGGGCGGGGATGACAGGACTGTTGACTGCGGCCCAGATTTTATTTATTGTCACGGTGTGTAATAAGGTGAAACCTGAGAAACAGTGCAGCATACTAATTGATACCAATAAATTAATCAAACTAATCAAAACATCCAGCATACTAATTGATTTTGAAGGATCTTCAAGTTTAATTTTGAGACCTCAGGAGAAATTATCCCATTACTTTCCATTCATCGTTAATTACCATGCAGGAATATAAAAATGATAGGAGGACAATGAGGTTTTGAGGCTTCACAGGAACACGGGAAGCTGAGTCGGCATCGATCCATCTAGCTGAGTATTGCCTACACTGACTGGCAGCAGCTTTCTGGGGTTTCAGAGAAGGGTCTGTCCCTGGAGGTGCCAGGGATTAATCTTCTGCAAACTTTGTGTGTGTACAGCATGTGCATTGCCACTGAGCTATGGCTTACAAATAAAATTATGTATGTATGTATGTATGTATGTATGTATGTATGTATGTAGTCATCCTTGTGTACCGATTAGACACAAAGGCTGCTAAAAATTACGTTAGGAAATCATTTTACTGATCTTTATTCATGTGGACAATATGGTGTTGCATTATCTGCACATGCTAGGGAGCACTTTAATAATAATTAATGACTATAAATTACAGTGGGACGCAGGTGGCGCTGTGGGTTAAAGCCTCAGCACCTAGGACTTGCCGATCGAAAGGTCGGCGGTTCGAATCCCTGCGGCGGGGTGTGCTCCCGCTGCTCGGTCCCAGCGCCTGCCAACCTAGCAGTTCGAAAGCACCTCCGGGTGCAAGTAGATAAATAGGGACTGCTTACCAGCGGGAAGGTAAACGGCGTTTCCGTGTGCGGCTCTGGCTCGCCAGAGCAGCGATGTCACGCTGGCCACGTGACCCGGAAGTGTCTCCGGACAGCGCTGGCCCCTGGCCTCTTAAGTGAGATGGGCGCACAACCCCAGAGTCTGTCAAGACTGGCCCGTACGGGCAGGGGTACCTTTACCTTTACCTATAAATTACAGTATTAACCTTCTGTAGGTTGGAGACTATGCTTGCTTTGGATGCAAGGCTCCTTTTGGCCTCACTGCAGAGACGTGGGGTTGAAATTTAAAATTTAAATGTTCCTTAGGATGTTCATGCAGCCAGGCTTTTCTTATATAGGAAAGGTCCTTTCTGCTCCAGCTATTCAAGAGACGGCGCAGATTAGTTGACAGGACCAAGACTGTCGCATTTATCTGTTTTGCGCTCACAAATACAGTCTTTTACATGGGGTGGGGGAATAGGCACTATAGTTCTGTGGTAAGAAGAGCTGAAATGAAGATTTGCCTCAGTGAATTTTGACAGCAAGAGCATTCTATGGGTGGATGTATATTTGGAAAGTATTTGACACTAAACTTGCAGTAGGAGTCAACATATGACAAACCTCATCTATGGCAATTAGTGTTTGACAATCTGGCCTCTGAATGCAACAAGGCCAACCTCCAGTAGTGTCTCTTTTTTTGTAGATGTTTTCTTATTTTTAGAACTTGTAGTTTATTTTTAGAACTAAGAACTGGTACATGAGATTGCTTTGTTCCTCCTCCCTCCCAGTCTATTTTCCTTTTGTGTCATGTCTTTTTAGATTATAATTTCGAGGGCAGAGGCTACCTTTTCTTTTAGTGATTTGTGACCTGATCTAGGAGCCTTTTCCAGCTGAGGGGTGGGATAAAATTTCTTAACCAACCAAACAGAACATCACCTGAATTTCTAGAGAACTAAGGGAATTTTTCACCTCCAAAGCATCAGCCTATGAACACATCTTGTAATTATTCGGGATTAGTCACTCCATGTGAGCAGATTTGGGGAACGCCTAATTTTGTAATCTTAGCTCTGGGGCATACCAGAAGGTTCTTGGTGCCAAGTCATTTGCTTCTCTTAGAACTGGCTTTCCAATTCCATTGGCTGAAGTAAAGTGCTAATTTTCTTTTATGCCTTTTGAGTTGGTCATACGCTCTGAGAAAACATATCTGAGCAGAAATAATGACTTCTGTGAAAAATGAAAAGGCTTAATGATGGACTTCCCTGTTCCTCGAAAGCCGGGATGGACAACCTGCCGCGTCCCAGGTCTGGTTGGACTCCGACTCTCATCAGCCCCATCCAGCTTGGGCAATGTTCAGGGATGATGGGAGTTGCAGTCCAACAACCCCTGGAGGGCTGCTGTTTAGCAAAATGCGCACAATTGTTATTCGATCTCAAGAGGACAGCCAATCTCAAGATTTCTTTGTTTGGGAGCCTTTGCAGTTAAAAAAAGAATGATATTCGTACTGTAGTGTAGACATGCACTTGGAAGACTTTAAATGGACATTAGCAGAAGGTGTGGCAAGAATCCTGGGTTGTGACTTCTGTTGGGCCAAATTTTGTCCCTAACGTGCTTCAGAGTAAATAAGCGAGGTATTGTTTTCAACCAGCTGTTACTTATTTGTTTGGAAGTACAGTGGTACCTCGGGTTACATACGCTTCAGGTTACAGACTCCGCTAACCCAGAAGTAGTACCTCGGGTTAAGAACTTTGCTTCAGGATGAGAACAGAATTTGAGCGGCAGCGGGAGACCCCATTAGCTAAAGTGGTGCTTCAGGTTAAGAACAGTTTCAGGTTAAGAACGGACCTCCAGAACGAATTAAGTACTTAACCCGAGGTACCACTGTATCCTGGAAATGTTGCTCTCGGTGCTCCCTCCTCCCTGCCCCTCTCTTATCTTACAATACATCGCCCTTTCTAATTGTCCTGTCATTCAAAATGGCTTCTCTCCCCCCCCCCCCCCCGGCCCTCCTGCCACTTGCACTAATGTCATGTTTTTTTAGTAGCAAGCCTTGCTCATGTTTCGGTGCAATTTCTCTTTTGTTCCCATGACCCCATGTTGTCTTCTGACCTAGAATGTTCCGCATTGCTCCTTGCTCGGCGGTTCAAGCATCGCCGCTAACACGCTTCGATTCCCGAGGCCTTCCAACCTCCCTCAGCCTTGCTCCTCTCAGCGTTATTTTCAAAACGTGGCTTCGTTGTTTTGACCTTTTTCTCAAGTCACGCCATCTCTTCTGCTTTGGCTGTATTCCACAATAATACCTTGACACGCTAAGAGCCAGAAGAAGCTCTAGCGACATTTGAAAATAGTGTGGCGGAGGTTTTGAGGTGGTGACATGGGAGCAAAAGTGTGTTGTTGAGCAACACTTCTATTTCTTCAAGTGTCTAGCTGCTTTAATGAGTGGGTTCAACTTCCCTGGTGCGAGGAAAGCAGGAACCTGGCTATTACCAAGGTGATACCATTGGTCCATCTAGTTTAGTACTGTCTACACTGACTGGCCGGGACGCGGGTGGCACTGTGGGTTAAACCACAGAGCCTAGGACTTGCTGATCAGGTCGGCGGTTCGAATCCCCGTGACGGGGTGAGCTCCTGTTTCTCGGTCCCTGCTCCTGCCCACCTAGCAGTTCGAAAGCACATCAAAGTACAAGTAGATAAATAGGTACCACACCGGCGGGAACGTAAACAGTGTTTCCGTGTGCTGCTCTGGTTCACCAGAAGCGGCTTAGTCATGCTGGCCACATGACCCGGAAGCTGTACGCCGGCTCCCTCGGCTAATAAAGTGAGATGAGCGTCGCAACCCCAGAGTCGGTCACGACTGGACCTAATGGTCAGGGGTCCCTTTACCTTTACCTTTTACACTGACTGGCAGCAGCAATGCAGGTTTTCAGGCAGGGGTATTTTCCAGCCTTCGCTGGAGATGGCAGGTGCTGAACCTGGGAACTTGTGCGTGTGAAACATGTGCTCTACCCCTGAGCTGCGAGGCTTTCTCACAGATAACGTTTTGCAACATTTTCATATCCAGCATGATCTAGCCTTGCCGGCATCTGTCTGTCTCAGGAGACAATGGAGGAGTGCGCCTTTGGGCAAGAAGTCAAACTGTTGGTAGGTGTGACTGTTGAGCCCGATGCAGGAGAGACATGTTTTGTTGCAGCTGGGCCAAGTGAAGTGGTCCAGTTCTTCTGATGCTCTGTGTCCTATTGATTAAAATCAGCAGGAGTTAAAATACGCTCAGTGTGGACTGCAGCGTGCCCTTAGTTTGCAGGGGGTGTAATGGGTGCAAACTGTTGAAACACCAGCACCACCTTCCACCCTGTCTTGCTTCTTCTTCTGTGAATAAATTCATTGTCCACATTTAGAATAAAATAAAAACTGTCCATCAAAATCAGATACGTTAACTGTCGTGCGTGCCAGGTTCTCTACGGATGGCCCTGATTGGGCTTGAATAATAAAGATATCAGCCTGTATTCTTGGAGTAATGCTGCATTAATCAGACTTGCTGGAATGATCACATGGTATTTTATCGCCTTTCCCTGCGAGCTGCTGCTTGTCAGCAGCTGGTTGAGCTGCAGGCTGCAGGCCAGTATCTGCAGCCTCCTTTCTCCCAGAAGCTTCCCAGCACACAGCTCTCAGTTATGTCTGCAGCTTGACCAACTAAATGTTTCTCCTGCGCCTTACGGAGGGGATTTTGCAGACCTCCGAGGCCTGTGCATTATTCTTTCCTGGGCCATGTATGCATTTGAAGAATTCAGGTAGGCTCTGCGTAACAGCACGACCGGCTCTTTTCTTTCTTTCTTTTTGTTCTTGCAGGAATTTTGCTGTGTAATGTCAGGCTGCTTGTACAGCCGCAAAAAGAAAAAAGGGCTTCTGAGTTGTAAAAGGGGGGCTTTTGCCTCCGTGTAAGAATCGTAGCCCTTCTCCAGTGCCTGGGAGGTGGGTGTGTCAAGGATGAGCTGCAGGTAAACAATAGCTAACTGCATGATGAAGTGCAGAGATGAGTAATAGCTTCTAATCTAATGCCTCGTTTGGATTTTTTTTTTAAATCGCTTTTGCAGCCTGAAACTGCCAAGTATAACCTAGAGTCATAAACATAAAAACATGCTCTTCTGCTGGGAAAAATGAAAAGTATTTTGTTGTTGCTGCTGTTTTTAGCTCATGGCAGATGCCTCTCTTCTGGTTTTTATTCATTTATTCTTAAAGGATAGTTAATTTTGTGTGGGCTGAAATATAGTTGCTTGGATGGAGCATGTATGGAATTAGGCTGGGAAGCTGTTGCTCAGTACATACTGTATGTCTGCTACTTGTGGTTTCGTAGCTGCAGTATTTCAGCAAAACCACTTGGTGAAAATAGAATGCTCTAGATATCAGTAGAGGTGTTGTATTTTTGGTGAGATTTTAGTAGGTGCAGAAAGATAATATTTTTTATTAGTGGTTTTAAATGCTGTGTTCTACATAATTCTTTTTTGAGAAATGGAAGGGGGGGAGGGCTTTGGTAAGTCGTTTCTAACTATTTTCCTTTGCAGCCCTGCAGATTTTTTAAAAATGCATATGAACACAGTGAATCCTAGGCTTGTTCTTACCTGCAACAAAACAATACAGGGATATGTTCAAATTTTCTGATCTTCATTGGCCTTTCACTTTGTGGTTGCAAATAAGAAGGAAGCTCACCCACTTTTTCTTCTTCTTCTTCTTCTTTCAAAGCTAATTGGTGAAGATCATGGTGGGGGTGGGTATCATTAGCCGCTGCTCTTGTTGTGCAGATGCCTTCATTATAATGTTATTTCAATAGTCACATACTGCAAAAAGCTAACTTGAACCTTATTTGCATGGGATTTGATTAACTGAAGACATCATCCGGCTGAATGAGAAGAGGGGGTTTGCTCCTCGCAGGCACTGGTGTTAAAAGCACTGTTTTCCTGCTAAAACACATTTTAATGTCAGGCATGTCATTTACAGATAGTGGTATCTGAAGAAGTGTGCATGCACACGAAAGCTCATACCAAGAACTGACTTACTTAGGCATGTCATTGTCACTGTCATGTTCGTGTTCATTTGGCTGAGGTGTCCCTGATAGCAAAAAGGATGATTAGCAGCATTTTGTTCTCGATTGGTCTTGAAAAGTAAGCGGTCGTTTTCTGCACAGTGCAGGGTGGGTGGGTGGGGGGAAATAAGAGAATTTGTGCTATTTTTGAAACATAGGATAATACTGTTTTGGGAGCAGGAGGAGGAGGAGGAGGAGGATTTTGGCAGAAGCCAGTGCAGTGCTGTGTTATAACTGCAGTTTGTAGCATTGTTAAGAAAATGCTTGCAAACCTTGAAGAGGCCAATTACTGTCACCAAGTTAAGCTGCAAAATGTAGACGAGGCAGCAAGCCTCACGTCCTTTTGTCTTAGTCATTCTGTGCAGATGGGAGAGCAAATGATGCAAAAGTGATTTTCTTAATGATTTTGCGATCAGGTTGTCACGCAGATACAAGGTTCGTTTTGATACGCCGACTTGCAAAGGGCATGGGGGCACACTGCTTTCCATTGACTGTTCATCTCAAAGGCATTTCACTCGAGGCAAGCTTGAACTTAGTAGCCTTGAAGTAACATGCATGTCATGCTTTTGGATTGTGGCTTTTGGGTTCCTTGCATTATCCTTTGTTAGGGAGGTTTCTTTTGGAAAACAGTGCCTACTTTTCCTAGTCACCGTGCTTGGCATGTAGAGCTGTTGCTATGGCACTCCCTGGATATAGCAGATTTGTTACTCAGGCGCACTGTTGATTCTGTTAACGTGGTGGAACTTCTTAAGCCACGCAGAATTCTTCACGCGGAATGGGAAGGTAACAGTAAATCTATCAAAGCAAGTGCAGATGGTTATGAAGGGAAATGTTTCTAGTCATTTCACATAAACAGCAACCCACTATGAAAAGCACATGAAAAACATGGAACAGCAGCCAACTATAGATTTTAACAACCATTGATGAACTAGGGGACTTCCAAATTATTAGCCTTTTACACCTGAGCTCCAAAGCCAAAACTCCATTAACTGGATTCTAACTGTTGAACTTTGAGGGGCAGGTACAAAACAGACCACATCAACCTTCCAACTGGCCTAGTTTGTATTCCTGCCGCCTCAAGCAACAGGGTAGTATCCAGTGCCAAACCTACTCGGGGTAGACCCATTGAAATTAATAGACATGGAACAGTTTCTTTCCTTTAGTTTTGGTGGGTCTTCTAACCTACTCAGAGTAGATCCATTGAAATTAATAGGGGATGGAGCTACGGGTCCCCTGTGAGGGAAGGTGAGTAGATGGCATGATAGAAGGGAATAAAATTATGCATTGTGTGAAGAAAGTAGATAGACAAAAAGTTTGTATTCAGTTAACTTCTACTCAGAGAAGACGCACCAAAACTAAAGGAAAGAAGCTGTCCACTAGATCTCTCCTGGACATCCAATGAAGAAGCTGAATGTTGGGAGATTCGGGACAGACAAAATAAAGTTACTTCTTCACGCAGCGCAAAGTCAAGCTTATGTTGCTCCCCAAGGAGCAATGGCCACCAAATTAGATTTCTTTATAAGAGGATTGGAGAAATTCATGGAGGAGAAGGCTTTCAATGGCTACTAAGCCTGGTGCGTTCTTTCGCTATTGGAGGTAGTATATTTCTGAACGCCAGTTGCTGAAAACAGCAGAAGGGAAGAGAGCAGTCGCACTCAGGTCCTGTTTGCAGGCTTCTCTTGGGCATCTGACTGAGAACAGCATGCTGGACTAGACAGGGCCTGATCCAGCAGGGCTCTTCTTCTTATGTTCCCTTCTCTGAAGTTCTTCCCATTTAGGGACGTTCTGATGTTTGTGACAGTTCTAAAGCATTCGCAAGGCAACAGAGCTGTCCCCTTTCCGACTATAACAATAGCAAGCTTGAGAATTTAAGGAGTTAAACTCGTTGGCGTTTGATGGTGTCAGCGAAGGAGAGATAGCAAAAAGTGTTTTAAAAATAAATGGTGTCTGGGGTTTTGCAGATGTGGGTGCTATTTTTGAACAGTGTTTGCTAGACAATATTGTCTCGGGCTCTGCCAGCCCACCATTGGCACTGCAGTTGGTGCAGTGCATAAAAAAACATTGTAGGGAATATTGAAAAACCGTGCCGTCTACAAGTTGGTAGAATGCAGTATAACGTTTTGAAACCTGTTCGAGCTGCAATCGGAATGTGGTTCATTCCCTCCTTACAAGTGTTACCTCTGGCACCTTCTATTATTGCAGTGTATTTTCCAATATTTCCAGCGCTTTCATTTTTCAGTATCATTATTACTATTGCAAATAAGGGCATGTCCCTGCTTGACAGCTTTTAGGCACACAAAATTAGCCGACCAATCATATATTTTCACCATTCGTCCTTAGGAAAAATTTTTTTGTGTAAGTGAAAGCAAGCGAAGCATTGCACAAGGAACAGAGTGAGTATTGCGCGGCATAGGAAACACTTGAGCTGTATGCTGTCAGCGCTTGATGCATCTAAGAAGGGGCCTTGCTCCTGCAGACTATGTGGATCGTTTGGCAAGATCAGGAGCTCATGCAGCATATATATGTGTGTGTGTATATTTGGCTTACATGACCTTATTCCTTTCTGGTAGGGTAGAGTATATCAAATTTTGTACCTTAGGAAAAGACAGTGCAGCCTCTTCCTTCCTGCCCAATGGCAACCCAGTATATTGTAAACTACCCTGAGATCCTTGGATGGAGGGTGGTATAGAAATTCAATCAATCAATCAATCAATCAATCAATCATACTGTTGTTGTTGGGCTGCATGCGGCTTCATGAGTTTCATAGGCAGGGACCGGCTGGATATTAGATTTCATAAGCTACCACATTTCATCTTGTTTTGTGAACATTTACTCTTTATTTTACTTTTGCCTTCAGTGGCTATGGAACTTGAATGCTCCAGCATATATCCAACCTTTTTCAAAATGGTGAAAAAGAAGTTGGAGCACCCCATTCCCTCCTTTACATTTTTTGTAAACCTTTTTTAAAAAAATATATTAAAAATGTCTTTTGCTAGTCCTTGGTAGTAGTTGATACCTCCTGATATGGAAAACCAGTATTAATGTGCCCATGTACACCTATTTGTAAAAAGTTGGGGTGAACAGCCAGACTCTCGCACAAAAGCCAGGCTATTCCCCATCTGCCAATTATGTTGTGAATAGATATTACTGTGTTTATATTCAAATGAGACATAGTCAAATGCCACATTAAGGATAAATATGACTAGGAGGCTTTGTGTTTTCTGGAGTTGCAGGGATGTTTTGAATGCAGAAAAATAGTCCTGGAAACACATAGGAATGTTGCTTTAGCAAGTTCATAAAATATATTCAGAATCTTGGACTGGAGGACCTTTGAAATCCTACTTTCTGTACATTGGAACCTTGGTTCTCGAACTTAATCTTTTTTTAATAATTTTTTTATTAAGAATTTAAACAAAACATATTATCTTAAAACATATCATCCTTTATTTTTTCCCCATTTCCCCCCTCCCTCCCATAAAACAACCCCCCCTCCCCACCCCCGCTGACTTCCCTCAGTTCCAATCTGGTTTCTCTATAATTGCAATTCTCTGCATGTTACAAATTTGTATAGATCCTTAATTTGTCTAGCTGTTTGTTATCAATAAAAAGTTTGTGCGTGTTTATTCAAAACCTGCCAAGGAGTCCAATTCACTTTGCTGCGTCTTTAAATACTGTGTAAAAGGTTCCCATTCATCTTTAAAGTCACAGTTATCCTTGGTCCGTAGTTTATGTGTCAATTTTGCCAATTCTACATAGTCCATCAATTTCTCTTGCCATAATTCTTTAGTCAGAGTTTCCTCAGTCTTCCATCCTTGTTCTTGAACTTAATCTGTTCCGGGAGTCCGTTCAACTCCTGAAATTGTTCAAAAACCAAGATGTGGCTTTCGATTGGCTGCAGGAGCTTCCTGTATTCAATCAGAAGCCGCGTAAGATGTTCAGCTTCCGAAAAACATTCACACACTGGAACATTTATTTCCGGGTTTGCAGTGTTCAGGAGCTGATTTGTTCGGGAGCCAAGCTGTTCGGGAACCAAGGTAGCACTGTATTGGGTACAGAGACTGATAGTTGTTGGTGAGTACAAAGTTTGAAAAAGTTACTGTGGAGCAGAACAATGAACTAGATTTCACACGACTGGAAGAAATTTAAAGACTTTGCAGAAACACTGTAAAATTAATGAATGTTAAAATGATGTTGGATTGAAAATAAGTGGTATTAGCAACAAAGCTATTAAGAATATGCAAAAATGAATTGATAATGGATGGAAATATAGAGTTGTAATATGTTAAGACATAGAGTTAAGATAAATGAAAGAGGGTAAGGATTTGCTGATTTGATTATGTAAATAGGAATACAAGAAGGGGAGGTGTGAGGAGGTCAAAGAAACAAGCAAATGAGTTTAAAGCTATGAAAAACAGATTTGTTTTTGAATTTTTTCCTATTTTCTTTTTGTCTTTTGTATGTTGTATTTTTATTTTTATTTTATTTTTTCATGTATTTTTGTATTCTTGTTTTTGTAAAAACTTAATAAATATCTTTTAAAAAAGAAAAGATTTCACACAACCTTTTGCACATGTGAGTAAACTGAGACTAAGCCATACATTAGAAGAACAAGGTAGAGACAAGGAGCACTTAAACAAGGCTGTGTACACATTACTATTTGCTATGGCTCCAGTGTACTCCTACCATATTGCAATCCATATGTATTCTGTAGTTTCTTGAGAAGCACTGCTATACTTTGATGTGCTTCCCCTCAAACCAGCTTCCATCTGATTTGGGAACATTCGAGACAGCTGTTGCGAATGCACAGGTAATGCACATGGAATGAAGACATCCCTGCCCTCCTATCTGTTGTGCACAACATAAGAAAGCGACTTTAAGCACAACAGCAGGAAACATATGATAGCCAGTGAATTTTCAGAGTTCACGGCAGAAATTCAGAGCATATTGAATGAATATAATACAAGTCAACTTGAACAAAGGGAACGCGTACAATACCAGTCACATCTAAAATCAAAGTTGTAATTAACTTTTTTCAGGTGACTATGCTTAGGAAGCAAATGTATTTTCGCACACAGCTTTTTGGGCATGCTAAAATTAGTAAGTTTTTAGTCCTTTTATTTCTAAGCAAAGCAAAGGAAGTGTATGTAGGCTTGCCACTAGTTCCTTGAAAAGGTGTATTATAAAACTAGAATCATGTAATTGTAGAGCTGGAAGGGACCCCAATGGTTTTCTAATCTAACCTCCTGCAGTGCCGGAATCTCAGCTAGATCGTATATGTCAGATGGCTATCCAACCTCTGCTTAAAAACCTCCAAGGAAGGAGAGTCCACCAATACATACCTACACACAACAACAACAACAACAACACCCTGCAAATACAACCTAAAATTAATGAAACAGCAGCATAAAACCATATAAAAACAGAAATTAAGGGAATTCAAACTCATAAAACAGGGTCTGATCTTATAGGTCAAGGAAATCCTGGGCAAAAAGGTGTGTTTGCATACAACATCTACAGCATGTTAATAGTGCAATAGAGATGATGATGATATTTTATTGCATTTTATTTGTACCCAGCTCATCTGTACCCTGCCCCAGCCACTCTGGGGTCTTAATGTCACACTCTTTGATAAGGCTTGCTGCCAAGTAAGCATGCATAGGATTGCAGCCTAGCAGAACTTTACTGAAATACCCCCTCCAAACAAGTATGTTAGTTTGGACTACTTTGGACTATGTTTCTAAAGAGAGAGACGAAAGAAAGAAAGGGCGTGAGAGATTTATTAAGCCATGTAGCATTAAGATGACATATTTTATTTTAGTTTTGTTTACCAAATGTAAGTCTTGTTGCACAAGATCAGTTTGGGGGAGGGGAGAGAAATCCCAGGATCTTTTTTTGGGGGGGGGGGAGGAATTTATGCAATTCATAATTTTCCAGAAAACTCACCAATGGAAACAAATAAGGTGAAATGAACAAATTTTAGAGTCCAAATAGTCAACTGTCATTTGATGCCCTTCTGCAAAATGAGGTACAGTGGATGTCTCTGGGACAAAAGGCCTGGGGGGGGGCTTTGGGGGGGGCTCTTCCTGGCAGGGAAGTATTTTCAGGCTGTGGACTACCTTGATTGACCTCACCTGGCCAGTGGTTCCTCCTAGACAGGAATGCTTCTTGCTTGGGCTGGGATCTTATCTGCTCATTCTTGCCTACAGATGGGGACAAGGTTTGACGTCCTTACTAGATTTGTGTTTGTGTTTCTCTCTCATATACCCAGAATGCCAATGTTTTTGAGCAGCTCCTAGGTCAGATTTGCCACTCTGTTATCCTGAGCTTCAATTCTGCGCACGGTTACGTTTATATAAATAGCTGGTCAAAATGTGTGTAGCTGTGTGAACGATGTCCTTGACTTAGCTGCTAAATCGTGTGTCTATAGGTGCCTTTGAAAAGCTCAGAGTTTGCTTTTTGCGAAACTCAGTATCTTATCTATATGTAAACATTGAAATCTGCAGGGTGTTTGAGGGTGTCTTCAGACTGTCTTTTGTTTGTGGGAGAGATCTGAGCACGTAGTGGATCTGTAGAATTGCTCAATTAAAGTGGATTAAAGCTCTTGGGTTGCCCTATCACAAAACATCCCCTTTTAAAAAAACACAGATTTTTATGCATTGAAAAGTGTGGAATGAGCAAGTGATTAATGGGAAGATGTGCAAACGCCTCATGAGCAAATCAAGACAAGTGCATGATGAGTGTTCATTGTTCTGTAAAGCTGCATGCGCCCTAGACATTTGAAGCACATTATTCCCCTCAAAGAATCCTGGGAACCCTAGGGGTGTGTTTTTTAGGTTGTTGGAAATTGTAGGTCTGTAAGGGATAAACTACAGGGACCAGGATACTTTGAATGTTCATCCCTGCAAATACATTGGGATGAATGCTCAGCAAAGACTAGACATAGTCTAACCACTGCAAAAGCATTGTGCAAGCAAATCGGAACAAATGCTGAATATACAGGTTGTCTGGAAGAGCCCGAAACAGCATGAAAGTTCGAAATGCTGCAGTGCTTGCAGGGGTCCCCTCCCCCTTGCCTACAATCTTGCTTTGCCCTTTTCCCCTCATCTCAGAGCACGTTAAGTGAATGGAAGTGAATGGCTATTTAGGACTTCTAAGTTTTAAGATCCATTTGCTGTTTCCCTTTCTGTCTTTCTGAATACAGGCGATGATTATAGTGGCGATCAAAGTAATGTGCATGCATTTGAAACAAGGCAAAGCCCGTGCCAAGGAAGGCCATTTCCAGTCCCTGAGAACAATCTAGTTTAAGTGGAGTGACATGCACACTGGTGAGCTCAGTGACCTTGTAACCAGGAATGGCTCAGGGCAACTGCATCTATGCATGCAAGCAAAGGCTTCGGAACTCTTGGGAGCACATACAAGCATGTACCAATTATGCCGAATGACAACAGCATCGCTGCTTGTGCCTTGGAAACAAAGGATGCAGCCACAGCGTTATCATGTTCCAGCCCAAGCAAGGCAGAACCTCTGAGTCTGGCCAAGGACTCAGACATTTACAACCGCAGGAAATGGGGACAAAGGGCAGCCTTGTTTGGAAGAAATCCAACATCTAGCCTGAGCAACACAGGTACTGAATAGCAAAGAAGGGAGGAAAAAAACCTTTCTTAGATTGGGAAAGGATATCGGTTCAAGCGCTAAGATGAGATTTCAAGGAACTAATTTGCAGTAATGCACTCATTGAATCAAATCTCAGCTGGCTTAAATCCAATAAAATTGATGGATTTTTAAGGCAGTTTCACTTCCTAAAGTGCCCTCCTGACCTGCTGCTTCAAATTCATCCATTTATTGTGAGCGCAATCAAAATCTTTGGTTGAATACTTGGCCTATTCCCAGAGCGGTGACCACACATTTATTTATTTAGTATCATTGTTCATTTGTTGTGCTTCTAGACCTGGCCTGTCTTTTTCAGCAGACCATTAGTCTTTCCAGCTACTGGGACATGGCCTGATCTGAGGCAGGTTGCAACAGCGGCACTCCCACTATAAAAATATTTAGTAAAGAGAAAGAATGAAAGGGAAAAAAAAGAAATGGGGTCCCCAAATGCATATTTGGGTTAAAGGTGTGAAAAAACTACTGTTCTAGACCATCCTTCATCTTGTAGGATCCCAGGACCCTGTAAGGATGAAAAGACTCATTGCTTCTCGGCCTTTTGGCTAAGATCAAGTGATGAAAAGACTCAAAACAAACATAAATGGATAATAATAATAATAATAATAACAATAATAACCACAACAGCTTTCTTATTTATACCCCCATCTCCAGTCACTTTTATTTATACCCCCATCTCCAGTCACTTTGGGTAAGATTAACTAACCACCCTAAAACCAGTTTTTTTTGTTTTGTGTGTGTGTGTGTGTGTCTACACACACACACACACACACACACACACACACATATATCCAAAACTCACTGCTAGATGTGGCTGCATTCACAAAACAAGTTATGGATGCTTGCAGCCCTGCTTAGACAATACGAAAGAACCTTGTCGAATTGTCTGGTTGGAGTCTAGAATGATGGGGAAACAATGTGACCGTCATTATGATTACATCATCCATGTGCAGAGGTCAGTAGGTCCCTGCCCTGAGGAGCTTACAAGCCTAAAACCCATGAAGCTTCCTTGCTTTTCCATCTGGGGAGACCCTGGTGCTGCTGAGTCTGCAAACTGCCATCCGAAAGAAGCAAAGCTAAGACCGTTGTAAAAATAG
This sequence comes from Podarcis gaigeae, assembly GCF_964106915.1. NCBI lineage: Eukaryota > Metazoa > Chordata > Lepidosauria > Squamata > Lacertidae > Podarcis > Podarcis gaigeae. The sequence continues at coordinate 17,423,682 of NC_139678.1, read as the reverse complement.
CAAAGATTCAAAAGTCTGATCCTGCTTTAAACTTGAATAAACAAACAGGTATATGTTAAATCTCTTTGTCTGAGAGGTTATTCCCAGGAGAAGATTGTAGTCAGCACCAGAGCCATTGGCTTGACAACAGTTGTTCAGGGTACTCTAATGTGAGGAGCAGAACGCCAAGCAGTGGTAATAGGCCATTCAGAAAGCCTTCCCAATTGTGTGGATGAGCCTTTGGCGAAGCGTGGCTTGTTCTTGCTTACTGGAGAGTTCATAATGTGATAAATCACAGCAGATGGGATTACTAGAATGTTTAACTACTGAAAGGCCACAGTGAGGGATAAATGTCTTTATTGTGACAGATGAGGCGTTTTGCCTTCATAAAAGCAAGCGAAATATGGACTGTTGTTTGGCGATTCCAACATCTGTGAGACAGCGTGGAGATTGCACATTGCACCATCTGTGTGACTGCACAAAGTGGTCGGCATTAGGCTGAGAGCTATAAGTGTGTGTATAGATATGCATCTACATATGCTCTGGAAAATTGTCTGCCTGCCTGTCTTCTGTGCATTTCTTGCCTGAATTGGGTGTCTCTGTGTGCAGAAACCTTTGACTTACATGGCTGGATTGTATACAAACGTTAGAGTCGTATCCAGCGCTCTGCACACTTTTTCCTCTGGCTGTGCTCACTTTCGGCTTAGGCCTTGCCCATCAGTGCTGTGTGGCCCCTGGAAGGTTGCCCATGAGGGAATCTGATCCTCTTCCTGAAAAAAGATTTGCAGCCCCCAGTGTACAGTGTTTAAAAAAGGTAAAGGTACCCCCAACTGTTAGGTCCAGTCGCAGATGACTCTGGGCTTGCATGCTCATCTCGCTCTATAGGCCGAGGGAGCCGGCGTTTGTCCGCAGACAGCTTCTGGGTCAAGTGGCCAGCATGACTAAGCCACTTCTGGTGAACCAGAGCAGCGCATGGAAACGCCGTTTACCTAAATAGCGGTACCTATTTATCCACTTGCACTTTGACGTGCTTTTGAACTGCTAGGTGAGCAGAAGCTGGGACCGAACAATGCGAGCTCACCCCATCGTGGGGATTCGAACTGCTGGCCTTCCGATCAACAAGCCCTAGGCTTTGTGGTTTAGACTACAGTGTTTAGCTGGCTGTGACTGCAGATAGCGCTTTATTTTATACTTTTTGTTATGTCTGCTGTATGCGCTGCTTTTTGCTGTCTCTTTTTTTGGAATTATCTGACTTCTAGATGGTTCTTTGCATTGGGTTTATATGTGAGCCACCTTGGACATTTGCCTGAGGGGAAAAGACAGAATATCGTTTTTTTTAAAAAAATGAAATAATTGAAGGCAATATGCAACCTTTACCTGTGCATTAAATGATTTGGCCTCAAGGCACACATCTACATAGTCTGCTAGTTGGTAATAAGGTAAAGTGTTGTGAGGAATACCTGCTCAGAGCCTTGGACTTTTAAATGGATCCGAAAGAAGAATGGCAAACAGTTCTTCTATTCACCATACAGAAGTCGGGGACATGGCAGGAATGAAGAACTAGGCCTCGCTTGTCAGTAGTTATGTGGCTGCCATCATCCTGTTTGTGTGCCGTTATTTTTATTTTATTTATTAAATGTGTATACTGCCCTTCACCCCTACATCTCAGGGTGATTCACAAAAACAAAAATACAATACAAAAAACACAAAATCCATAATAAAAATAAGAACAAAAACAACACATTTAAAAGGGTATATAGGATGTTAATCAATCAAAGGCCTGGTTAAAGAGGAATGTATATAGGATGTTAATCAATCAAAGGCCTGGTTAAAGAGGAATGTTTTTGCCTGGTGTATAATGGAGGAATCAGCCGGAACTCCCCGAGGAGAGCATTCTACAAATGGGTCGTTCCATATCAAGTGATCCAATTTTTTTACCTCATGCCATCCAGTTTTCTTAATATAGGATATAAATATATTACTATTTAAAGTTCAGGCTAGCTTTATATTCCAGAATTTGCCAGGCAGGATTGCCAGGCCATTCTTGGCCACTGCCTCTCGAGTCTATCTTTGCTGCCTTTTAAAAATTTGAATGCCCTTCCTCCCCTAGGTTTAGTCTCCCTGCAAATTTCAAACAAGTCCATTGCAAGGATATATTGCCTAGATAACATTTTGAATTTGGATATTAAAGTGAATTGACACACACGCTACGCAGAGCTACCTTTACCTATATCTCCAGGGGATGATTGTGGATTCGAAGAACATCATTCATGACAGTTTTGCACACAGATGGATTGCAGAGATCTTGCTTTAAAGATGGCGGGCTTGCTTGGTTAAGATTCCATCATGGCAAATATTTTTAGATGTTTTAATTGTGTGTTTGTCACTTTGGGAGGGTGGGTGGGATACAAATTTAATAAATAATAATCAAACGCTTTAAAAGAGGATTGGACAAATTTGGAGAGAATAAGACTATCGGTGACTGCTAGCCGTAAGGACTACAACTCTGCCTCCACAGTCAGAGACAATATATGCTTCTGAATACCAGTTGCCAGAAACCACATAGGTATCTAGATGGCCACTGTGAAAACAGCATGCTAGACTAGAGGGGTCATGTCAGGGACTGGGCAGAGGAGGAATGATGGAGACCTCCTCCCCAGCCTGACCCTTCCAGAGAAGAAGACAGTTACAGATAGGTAGCTGTGTTGGTCTGCCATAGTCGAAACAAAAAAAATTCCTTCCAGTAGCACCTTAAAGACCAACTAAGTTAGTTCTTGGTATGAGCTTTCGTGTGCATGCACACTTCTTCAGGTATCTGAAGAAGTGTGCATGCACACAAAAGCTCATACCAAGAACTAACTTAGTTGGTCTTTAAGGTGCTACTAGAGAAGAAGACAGTTCAGAATTACAACGGGGATTTGAGGGAGGTCACAGCTCAGAGGAAGACGAAGGGAGAAGTTGGGAAATAATGGGAGAGGAGAAGGCTGACACGTTATCACTAGAAAGCGTTCCAGAACCCAGTGAGCCTTAAAAGTGGGAGAGCAAAAGTATTCTGAAAGGCTGCATTTCTAAGCCTCTCTCTGTGAATATTGAATAAAAGACAGTTGGTAAGAACTTTCCCTTGTCTTATACCTTCCTGGCAACCTGCTGTGGAGCTCGATTCTTCTGCTGCCTGGCAGGTCATTGGTCTGATCCTGCACGTTCTTCTTATGTTCTTAATGGAAAGGGGGAAGCTTCTAACAAGTGAGGGAGATTCCTACTGTTTCTTGTCTTCTGCAAAAGGACAGTGCAAAGTGACATGATGGGACTGTTGTGCTGGAAATGGAGGAAGGTGCATTAAGCCAGAGAGAAGCAGTCATAATTGGCCATCAGTTGACTGGATTTGTAGATCCCTGGTGAACTGAGGAGGGTGGTGCTGTGGTCTAAACCACAGAGCCTAGGGCTTGCCGATCAGAAGGTTGGAAGTTCGAATCCGCGCAACGGGGTGAGCTCCTGTTGTTTGGTCCCAGCTCCTGCCCACCTAACAGTTCAAAAGCACATCAGGTACAAGTAAATACCGTATTTTTTGCACCATAACACTCACTTTTTTCCTCCTAGAAAGTAAGGGGAAATGTGTGTGCGTGTTATGGAGCGAATGCCTGCGGGTGGCGGGGGGGATCTGCTGCAGTCGTGAGCAGAGGATCCATGGTTCCCCTTCCTTCCCTCTTTTGTGGTTACAAAGCATGGATCCACATGGATCCTCAGGATTTTTGCATTGGGCTACTCCAAACTCACTGTCAGATCACATGTCTGTGGCCACAGCTGAACCACAAAAATCATATATCCACTATTTCGTTTAGAATATTTTTTTTCTTGTTTTCCTCCTCTAAAAACTATGTGCGTGTTATGGTCTGGTGCGTGTTATAGAGTGAAAAATACGGATAAATATCGCTCTGGTCGGAAGGTAAACAGTGTTTCTGTGCACTGCTGTGGTTCGCCAGAAGCGGCTTGGTCATGCTGGCCACATGACCCGGAAGCTGTCTGTGGACAAACGCCAGCTCCCTCGGCCTATAGAGCGAAATGAGCACGTAACCCCAGAGTCAGCCGCGACTGGACCTAATGGTCAGGGGTACCTCTACCTCTAAGCATGGGATACTGGCTAACCTGGACTTGCAAGGATGATGCACGCCTGAAATCTGAAAGATATTTTTGAGCATAAACTGCCTCCAGATTGTCATTAAAACCTCAAAAATACCTTTGTACCTCTTGATATCAAAATAAAAAAAATCCTTCCAGTATCACCTTAGAGACCAACTAAGTTCGTTATTGGTATGAGCTTCCATGTGCATGTACAAGTCATGGCTACCTACGTATAACCAGAACTACAGATATCAAAAGTCAGGGAATGTTGTTTCCCCTTCCCCCCTTTTCATAATATATTGCTATCATTTTTCTTTTTGTTATGTATAACTTTTGTTTATATTACTTATATACCTCCTCACGGCTGGTGGACCAAATTTGACAGGTGGGCAGGGCCTCCCATAGTCTGTCCACTGACATCATAGAGTTGTCTTCTCCTTTTCCTTCTGACCACTCATCATTGTCCCACCACCAGACCCCTGGCTCTGAGCCTTCCTTCCCTCGGGGTTCCCCAACTGCTCCCTCCCACCACTTCTCTGCATCCCGCCCAGTCCATGACATCCTGGTGGGCCAAATTTGGCCTAGCCATCAAAGGTTCCCCACCCCTGCGTTGGAACATGTTCGACTCTTTGCGTTTCATGGTGGAAGTGTTGTCAGGGGTGTCAGGGAAGGAGGAGGAGAGACACAAAGAGCGGAAAATTTAGGGGAGAGAGAGATGTGAATTTTTTTGAATAAAACTATTAATGAAAAGATTTTGGAAACCTTGCAGTAGGCCTCGGAGAACAAGACCTTATCTTAAGTTCACAGGTTGATTGTCACCTGGTTTAACTATATCTTGTCCATAGAATAAATTTCATAATGACCTAGATCAAACTGCATCTGCATATTTTATTATGCACCATGCCTTGCAGGCACACATAGCTTAAGTCTGACCCAGTAAATTTTGCTCTCTTCATGGGTGTAAGTTTGTTTTCCCTGCTCAACGAATATTAATGAGATTATATGTATTAATCAGAGGTATGTAAATTGCTCTTATATAAAAATGCACCCTTTCTTTCAGTTTGGGAATATATTAGGGAAGGGCTGCTTCGGGGTTTTTTTGTTTTTTTTAATCCACTAAGATATGCAAGAAAATTCACTAGAAAACAACATTTTTATCATGCAGGAGAGGAATGTCTGTATACGGAACTTAGTTCTGAACATTTCACTGACTTTCAAATAAAGGCCTGTGTTCTTTAAATCTTCCTTTACTTTTCAACAGGATTTGAAAAACAAGTTGACCTATTTTATTTCAAAATAAAATCAGCAATTTTATATCCTATTGGGGTGGGATTATATGTTAAAATACTTAACAAATTGATATTTCTGGTTAGGTTTGCCTAAGTCAGAAAACCTTTTAGCAGGTTCTGAGAACGTTAAAGGTGCGTACCTAATATCCATGAGCAGGCAGTTCCACAGGTTAACTGCCCCACTAAGAAACTAGCTTGTAGAGCATGAGACTCTTAATCACAGGGTCAAGGGTTCAGGCATCACATTGGGTAAAAAGAAGCACGCATTGCAGAGGGTTGGACTACTAGATTATACTTGTTGGCCCTTCCAATTTTACAAGTCTATGATTCTATGAAATGACACATGACACTTGTAACTTTTTTAAAAAAGTTTTTCTTTATACATTTCAAGTTTATACATTTCATTAGTTTTACAATCAATTTAACATTTCAAACTTTGACTTCCTTCCCTTCCCCTCTTTTTGCGGTTTCTGAAATTTATTTTTTAATATCTTCTGCATATCCAAATTCCATTTAATTCGCTCATTTAGTTATCTACTTTAAATATATACTCTTACGAAACTGCAGGTTATTACAATAATCCTGCCAATATTTTTATCTGTTTGCAATTTGTCTGTCCATATTCAGTAAACCATTGCCATTCTTTTATATAAAAAAGTTTGTTATCTTGATTTCTTATTCTTCTGGTAGGTTTCACCATTTCTGCATATTCCATAAGTTGTTTTTTTTTAATCCCTTCTTCCTTTTCAGGGACTTCTGCTTCTTTCCACTTTTGGGCAAGTAGCATTCTTGCTGCTGTAGTAGCATACATAAATAAATTTCTATACAATTTAGGTAGTTCTGTCCCTGTAAAAGGCACTTGTAAGATTGGCAGTTCTTTGGATCAAAAGGGTTGAGTTGGCAAAGTGATCCTTCAAGCAAACTGGTCCCAAGGTCTTAAAGGCTTTACTGTATATACTAATAGTAACTCCTTTAATTTGGCTGGGTAAAGAAGTCTTCTATCTGAGATAGACAGGACCAAAAGCAGGACTCTACAGCTCTTCTGCTTTAAATCGGTCCAGGATAGCCTGCCTTGTGTTACAGCTGTGTAGGATGACTCATCCTCTAATATGTGGGCCATTCTGCCATCCTAGTTAGGGAGAGACATAAATGCATGATGTAAGCATCTGACCATAATAGTCCTAACCTATAAAGAAGATTACCTGTGAGTATCAGCGACATGTGTTTATATTTGTAGGCATAGGTGGGGATCTCGCCACCCCACCCCCAACTCTCAAACTTCTCTCAGAATGATTCCTGGATATTGCTCAAATCAAACGTTGAAAAGCTGTGGAAGTCTCCACTCACTGTTTGAGAATGCTGCTACGAAGCACAACCAAACTGCTAGCAGATAATCTTTTGTGTGTGTTCCTAATCCAGCCGGCTATTTTTATCAGTTGTCTTCTGGGGTCCTTAAGAAACTAGTGCAGGAGGCTAGCCTCCTGACCCATGACTTAATTAACAAGCTATTTCCAGTCATTAGAGTGTGCAAATCATGTCTCTGCACCCTCCAGGCCACTGTTTTGATTTCCCAGTCCCCAGCCTCAGGAGCACCCAGCTTTTAAAGTATTTTGCTGAATCAGAGCCTTGTCCGGCATATGTATAAATCTGGCCAAGTAAGTGCTCTGCTAAATGGGACCTGATGGCTTAAATCAGGCTTGAATAGGACGTGATTTCTGATTACCTACTACAGAGTTGCCGGAGAATGCTAGCCTGATTGATGCTGCTGTTTATAAGAAGAGGAGATCACTGTGTATTTATGTGCTTGCTGGGTAGGCATAATTAAATATATCTAAGCCAAATGATGCACAAGACTCAAGTACCTTGGCACAGTGAGATGTCATGTTTTAAATGATCCGCGTTCAATGATTGCATTGAGCATTATCGTTCTCTGTTTTTCCTGTTTTTTACCGTTTTGGTCACTTACGATGAACTGAAAAGAAACATCTGTTGAAATTGCTGGCCAGGGCTTACGGAAAGACAAGCGACCTTGTCCTGTTGAGTTTATTTCAAGGTGAAAACTTGAATGCTCACTTTAAACCATTAATTTTATATTTACTGGTAGCAGCCTGGTTGGTGTTTGCCAGATTTTGGAAGCAACTGACCACTGTTACGACATTGTACCCAAAAGTGTGGCAGATTTCTTTAAATGAAAAACTTACAAATAAGCTAAAAGGGGCAAGGGGAAAAGAGAGGGAAAGCCACAAACAGATTCATTGAAGAATGGTACTGTTTTATTGCACACATAAACAAGAGAGTCGATAGAGGACTTCCTACAGCATGTAAAATCTTTTGGCTGGTGTGATTCCTGATATTGTAGTATTTTTCTTTTATTGTGTTGGACTCTTTCTTCTCCTTTGGTGTGCTATGTAACATGGCTTCATTCTGTGCTGCATCATTGTAACTAAGGGGGAGGCTTTCTTTTCTTGTATATGTACTGTTGATTCACCCATAAGAAGAAAAGCAATCAAAAATATATATATATTTTTAAAAAGGAAGTTGAACAGATAAATTGTGGCTGCAAGCTTATGCACACTTAGCTTGGAAGTAAGTTCTGCTGAACCCAACGAAACGTACTTGGAAACATAGAATTATAGAATAGGAAGGGACCTCAAGGGTTAACCAGTCCAACAACCTGCAATGCAGGAATCTCAGCCAGATCATACATGACAGATGGCCATCCAACCTCTACTTAGACACCTCCAAGGAAGAAGAGTCTACAACCTCCTGAGGGAGTCCATTTCCCGAACAACTCTTCCCGTCAGAAAGTTCTTCCTGATGTTTAGTCAGAATCTCCTTTCTTGAAACTTGAATCAGGTCCTAGCCTCTGGAGCAGGAGAAAACAAGGTTGCTCCTTGCTCCATGTGACATCCCTTTAGGTATTCAAAGATGGCTATCATATCTCCTCTTCTCTTTACTCAGGCTTTTGTTGTTGTTTAGTCATTTAGTCGTGTCCGACTCTTCATGACCCCATGTTGGTAGCTTCGAGAACACTGTCCAACCACCTCGTCCTCTGTCGTCTCCTTCTCCTTGTGCCCTCAATCTTTCCCAACATCAGGGTCTTTTCCAGGGAGTCTTCTCTTCTCATGAGGTGGCCAAAGTACTGGAGCCTCAGCTTCAGGATCTGTCCTTCCAGTGAGCACTCAGGGCTGATTTCCTTAAGAATGGATACGTTTGATCTTCTTGCAGTCCATGGGAGACTCCAGCACCATAATTCAAACATACTCAATTCGCTCAACTGTTCCTTCCCTAAGTAGACACATATAGAATTGATCTGTAAACCGCTGAACGTTGCATCTTACTGTGTGGGACAAATTCATCCAGTCCACAAATGCACAGCTTGCTGCTGTACATATAAGAACAGAAGGAGTCCTGCTGCCTCAGACCAAAAGCCTGTCTAGTCCAGCTTTCTGGTTCTCACAACAGCCAACTCTGGGAAGATCTGGGTGTGTCAACCACAGCCAAGCAATACTTAACAGATTGCTCCATCATTAGACCAGTATGTGATTTAGCATCTTTCCACAAATCATTCTAATGTGGCATTGGTATAGTGCCTGGAAAGAGATTCTGGGTCAACTGTTTCATCATGGGAATATCAGAATCCAAGCTGATGCGAAAAAACAAAGAAAATAAAAGCCCAAACCCAAATTAAAACAAATAAAACAAACCCCAGGTCAACCAAGAAAGATTGCTTTTGTCTGTTACTGAGTTCTGAATTGGCAGAAGACGGGGACTGGGTCTGAGCAAGGCCGTCTAGGTAAAAGATAAAACATCTGTGTGCTACTCTGTAGTTCTTGGTTGATGCCAATAAAGAGTTGTTTGCAACAGACTCCCTCTGGTGGCATGTTGGCCATGGACAGCAGTTATTTTTATTCATGTCAAAATTTCATCTCCCGCTTTTCACCATCTAGGTCTCAAAGTGGCTTACAGTGATTTTAAAGAATGTAAAATCATATATTGCAAAAAAAAAAAAACTCCAGAAATTTAAACAAAAAACATGGAGACCTGAAGAGCTTAGCTCAGTTGGCAGAGCATGAGACTCTTAACCCCAGGGTCATGGGACTTGACTGAGACAGCCTTGTAGTGGCAGGGAGTTCCGCAGCATTTCCATGACACCTGCATTGCTGCAATGGTGCGCAGGATCCTGACAAATTCTGCAGCCGGTCACAGCACATTCGGTACACATATAAACTAGGGATGGTGCAATAAATGAGCTGGAGCAGCTCGCAGATGCAGGAATGTGACACGGCTCTCTACAAGACTGAGCTAGGGTGTTATTTGTTAACGTTTTGTCAGTGCTGGTGCCCAGTTCTGAGGGGGAATGTTTAACTGGACAGTCCCAGGATTCCCAGCCACATATACATGGAGGTCTTAAAGATGCACACGCCCCAACGCATTTGTTACACACAAACACACTTACACAGTTCACTGTGGAAAAATACCAGTGTGACGCCCAGGTTACCCAACTTGGGAGGAGTGGGGCTTGAGGGTGCTATAAATCCAAGTCCTGGCTGATGTCCTGGCTTTCCATCCCTGCAGGATACTTTGGGGTGTGGTGGAGTAGGCATGCAAGTAGATTATAATAGGAGAGAGCAAGAGGCATACCTTCTATCCAATTTTAGTGTTTGCCGTGATCATGATTAGGCTAACAGGATAATAATAATAATAATAAATTTTATTTATATCCCGCCCTCCCCAGCCGAAGCCGGGCTCAGGGTGGCTAACAATAATCAAATAATCAAACAATCAAATAGTCACACATTCAAAATATTTCATTATAAAAATTAGTTAAAATCAAATTAATGGCAACCGATTAAGCAAGATTCTGTACAGGTTGCCAGAGGAGGGAGTCAGGCTGCGCCCTGACCAAAGGCCTGGTGGAACAACTCTGTCTTGCAGGCCCTGCGGAAAGATATCAGGTCCCGCAGGGCCCTAGTCTCTTGTGACAGAGCGTTCCACCAGATTGGAGCCGCAGCCGAGAAGGCCCTGGATCATCCAATGCTCACGATCACCAATTCATGGCCAAGGTCACTGCAATTTTCTTCAAAGAAACCATAAGGACATAATATGAGCCTGCTGGATCAGACCAATGGGCCAGGATATCGAAACCTTTCCAGCCCCCAGTCATTATCTAATCTAGTGGTAGCCAATGTGGTGTCTTCCACATGTTGTTGGGCTGTCGTTCTTATCAGCTCCAGTCTGAGGAAGCCCAAAGGTAATTGGGGTTGTGTGAAGCATCCTCCATGTACTCACCAAGTTTCAGGTGTGTCAGATGTTGGACCCTGTGCACAGAGAAACACCATTTGTGGCCTTCCAGAACAGGGTTCCTCAAAACTTCATTCTCCAGCTGTTTTGGGACTACAATTCCTAACCATCCTTACTTTGCACAGTCTGATTTCATATGGATCAAGGAGTTTTTAGCCTCTTCCACTTCTCTAAAAGGTCTGCAAGAAGCAGCCTTGCTTTTTAATTTGCTCTTTTTTAATGTGCAGTTCCCCATAAGCCAAGATGCAGCTGCCTTTCCGATTATATTCCAGAGATAGCTTTTGCTGGGATAAGCATGTGTAGAAATGGCTCTTTCATGCTTCAGATGCTGTTGTTTGTAGGAATAATATACAAAATTAGTCGGTGAGTCACAGCATCTCCAAACTGAACCTTGCACTCCAGAAACCAGTCCCTCTCAGCCTTGCAGCAAGATGATCTCGCAGGCGAATCGCTTAGGTTTCAAAAACCGTCCACCTAGTGAGTGATTTGCCCAGGGGTTTATTGGAGCCACAGTCATGTGACCAAAAAAAAAAGACTAAAGGCAGTTATAGAAGTTTCTGGGAATTGCAGGTGGGCAGAATGCTTTTGCGCTCATGCCAAGCTTGCAGACTTCCTGCAGACATCAGGTTGGCCATTGTGTGAACAGGTTGCTGGGCTAAATGGCCCATTGGTCTGATCCAGCAGGCTCATATTATGTCCTTATGGTTTCTTTGAAGAAAATTGCAGTGACCTTGGCCATGAATTGGTGATCGTGAGCATTGGATGATCCAGGACAGGTATTTTTAAAAAGTACTTCTTCACACAGTCCGTAGTTAAAACTCTGCAACTTGCTCCACAGGAGTGGAGGCAGTGATGGCCACCAAATTGGGAAGGCTTTCAAAGAGGATGAGACAAATTAATGGAGGATGCAGCTCATGATGGCTACTCCACCATTGACTGTTGGAGGCAGCAGAACTTCTGAATGCCAGTTTTTGGAAACTGCAGGAGAGGAGAGCCCTCTTGCCCTTGGGTTTTCCCACAGGAATCTGGTTGGCCACTGTAAAATGGGATGCTGGACTAGATGGGCTATTGGCCGGATCCAGCAGGCTCTTCTTGCATTCTTAATGCAAAATGGGGGCAATCATGAAATAGAAATAGAAATAGAAAACCACAACGGTGATAAATTTTGACCAGGATTCCGAACACATTAGATCCACGTATGCCAAAGTAGTTACTTATTAATGGATGAATGTGCTACCCCTTTGTTACTTGCGCTTTGAAGACAACATGGTGCATTTGGGTGGGTGTCATCCTGCTAAGATCATGCCCTGCTTTCTTGGCACAGCCAGGCTAGTGTCTGAACAGACCCTACACATATCTGTATATGTGCACGTTTGTCTAGATGAAGGGCCTGTTCAGATTCATATCTGTTCATATCTGAACAGGAGCTGTGTAGGTTGGGGTGGGGCCATTGGGCATGATCCAGCCCATCCCATGCTCCAGTTTGTGGGTTGTATCCAAAGCAGTACCAGGTGGCTGTTCCATCAGTGTAAGGATTTCAACTTGTGCAGCGTATTATTCTCCCCCTCTGCTCTCATCTGATATTCTCCCTAAGTCTGTTCTAGGGGTTCCCTTCTGGAGGAGACTTGGGGAGGAGGGAGGGAAGTCCTGTTACACAAGTGGAAATCCTTGCGAATACCACCCTGTATGCCATTTTGCCTGAAAACGCCCTTTGCTTCAAAGTTGGTGCTTCGTCCTGGGTTTAATTTCCTAGATGTGAGTGGAAATGTATAATTAAGAATACATTCCTGAAATGTTGTAGCTTGTAGAATGCTGACAGATTAATATTTCATAGCTGACTCCACTCATTTGGATCAGGGGAGGGGGGGAGAAATCTGTTATCTGGGGTTGTGTTTTTCTGGCGGAGAGTGGGGTTGGTTTAACAGCTGCAGCAGCTGCGAAATTGTGAATCAAAGGGGAAGCAGAAGCATGAGACCAGTGGCCTGATATTACAGAAATGAAATTTGGATGCATTCTGAAACTCAGAAGCAACAAAGGGATATATATGTGTTCACGCATTCTGCATGACTGACTAGCTGCAGATTCTTTACAGTGGTGCTGTTAAGGCTCTGTTAAATGAATTTCACGCTGGGCTTAACCAAACCTGGCAAAAGAGATTTGCAGTTAGCTTGCCCTAGCGGTGCCACTCCCCCAAGTGAAATGATGAAATCTGACATTAAGCAATTTCAAGCAGTGTTGGGAATTATTGAGTCCTGGGCCACTTTGCCAATAGTAAACGGACCATTTATGTTTATCTGTTTGTATAACCTTTTTCTGCCTCCTCACCCTGCTCCAAATGCATATTGAGGATCATATTGAGGGCCAAACTAGTTATAGAATTACAGCATTGTAGAGTTGGAAGGGACCCCTGAGGATCATCTAGTCCAGCCCCCTGCCATTGCATTGCTTAGGGCTGCAATTCAGAGGGAGAGTGCATGCTTCGAGTACAGGTGGTCCCAGGTTAAATCACAGGAATCCCCCAGATAATGTCCCTGGAAACTGCTGGCAGTCAGTATATAGACAGTACTGAACTAGATGGACCGATGTTCTTACTTGGAACAAAGCAGCTGCCTATATTCCTAACATACTGCACTATGGAGGACCTTTAATTGTGGCTTCTGTGGCTGCCTTCTCTTTCATTACTTGCATGTTGGGGTGTGTGCATCATGATGGACATTACCGCAGTTTGATCTCTGTGAGTTGACTCCTCCTTTGTCCATGTCACACGTAGGTGGGTGCACTGTTGTTGTCGTTTAGTCGTGTCCGACTCTTTGTGACTCAATGGACTAGAACACGCCAGGCGCTCCTGTCTTCCACTGCCTCCCGCAGCATGGTCAAACTCATGCTGGTAGCTTCGAGGACACTGTCCAACCATCTCATCCTCTGTCGTCCCCTTCTCCTTGTGCCCTCCATCTTACCCAACATCAGGGTCTTCTCCAGGGAGTCTTCTCTTCTCATGAGGTGGCCAAAGTATTGGAGCCTCCGCTTCACGAACTGTCCTTCCAGTGAGCACTCCATCCTTAAGAATGGATAGGTTTGATCTTCTTGCAGTCCATGGGACCCTCAAGAGTCTCCTCAGCACCATAATTCAAAAGCATCAATTCTTCGGCGATCTGCCTTCTTTATGGTCCAGCTCTCACTTCCATACATCACTACTGGGAAAACCATAGCTTTAACTACACGGACCTTTATTGGCAAGGTGATGTCTCTGCTTTTTGTTTATTGGGCAGAGGCAGAGCCTCCACAGGTGCTGAGCACCTGGACATATTGTTTCATGCACCTCAGGCCCTGAGCAGTGAGAGACTTCTGAGGTTTCAGTGATTACACCAGATTTAGTTTCCTTAGAATGGAGGTCATTGGAGACTTTGTTCACACTTCTGTATGAATTGAGCATAAGTTGGAAGGGCTCGCAACATCAACACTCCAACACAGGCATAGGCAAACTCGGCCCTCCAGATGTTTTGGGGCTACAACTCCCATCATCCCTGACCACTGGTCCTGTTAGCTAGGGATGGTGGGAGTTGTAGTCCCAAAACATCTGGAGGGCCGAGTTTGCCTATGCCTGCTCTAACAGATCTTGCTTCCCCATTAGGTTTACTGGGGAAACCCCCCTCCCCAAAGCTATGGGATTCAGCCCCCAGAGGAAGTCAAGCCTCTCTGTTCATCTTCTAGCCCAGTTATAAGCTTACCTACAAAACTAGCCCCCCCTAACCTATAGGCATCCCACCAGGTGAGGGGTGGGGAAATGTCTACCCCTTCTGGGGAGCTCCATCACTTAGTTGTTGCTATGGCAACATGGCCCTGCTGTTGAGGTTATGCGGAATGTGGTGCTTAGGCCATTAGCCTAACAAAGAACGTGGTCTGACCACTTCAGCGGCTTCTTCTGCTAGATTGCAAGCTTCATGGATACAGAAACACAGAATTGCTGCGTAAAATTGGCCTCTCTTTACCTCTGAAAATGACAGTGCCTGTCAAACTGGATCCAGGCATGTGCAGAGGCTTCGCTTTAACTTTCTGGAGAAGGTTTGCTCTCCTACCCTTTTCAATTCTAGCATTTTCAGCCACGGAACGAGAATTCAGCGCTGCGGAAAAGGTCATCTCCATCACTGCATTTCTCGTTCTGTCCTTTAGCCAGACAGTGTTAAAACTAAACCCACAGAATGTCTGACAGTGCAGACAAATGGGAGAAAACAGGCTCTGCAGATTAAGATAAGATACATAATTTTGCATGTGCAATGTTCAAGATGCTCAAGTCTCAAAAGTGGGTATGATGATCTACAATACAAGTCTCTTTATTTCCCTCCATCCTTCCCTGGTTGTTGGCTTGTGGTTCTGAAATATTTTAAGATAGTTCTGGTTGGAGTGGATGACCTTGGTCACATCCAGGCAACCTGTTAACTGAGTGTCCATCCAGATTCGTTTGTAGGAAGGTGATCATTGAGCATTACTTCCAATTTGTTTCTGGGAAGGTTAGATGGTGTGTTGCGTTGAAGCAGTCGTCACCCAACACTTTCCAGTGTGTTTTCGTGTCACTTTCCTTATCACAGAGTCCAGTTTTGGGTGGAAGAGCAGATTTGTTGCGCAAGGGCACCAAATCAACCTGTAAGTGGTTTCCGGCACGTGACTGAATTCCACCTGAAAATGGTGACAGTCTGGAACCACCCCAAAATAGAGCTCTTTCCTAGCACAACCTATAGATCACTGGGATTGAACCTGTAATGTGTACTGAGCTGACATTATTCTCGATGGAAGGAAACCTCATCGTTGTGACAAAAAGCATATATGCATGTGTTTTCATTTGCAAAAAGTGAAGTTACATGGAACCAGGCAGAGGGCCTTCTCGGCAATGGCACCCTCCCTGTGGAACGCTCTCCCATCAGATGTCAAGGAGATGATAAAGAACTACACAACTTTCAGAAGACATCTGAAGGCAGCCCCATATTGGGAAGTTTTAAATGTTTGACATTTTACTATGTTTTAATATGTGCTGTAAGTCACCCAGAATGGCTGGGGAAACCCAGCCAGATGGGCGGGGTATAAATAATACAATTGTTGTTGTTTCCTTTTTATATAATAGCTATACCCTGCTTTATCAGCAATACTGGATCCCAAAACATTTTATAATTAAATACATGGGTAAAATCATAACAAGAATATGTATAGACCCTGATGAATATATGCATTTCCATAGCATATTCTGGGATGAGAGGGTTTTTTGGGGGGTGGGGGCGTGTTGTTGCATAAATTTGTTTTCCTTGCTGTAGAAAAATTAATAGTGCCACCTTATGAAATTGTGTGCTAGCGGTGCTTTACTAGCATTTGTGTCCCAGTGCAATGTTTGACATCAGTTCCAATAGATGGTTTGCAAATTGTCCATAGGCGCCGACTCCATGGGGCCTGAGGGGGCCCAAGCCCCCTCAAAAATTCGTTTGGGGGGGCTCTGCCCCCCCAATAATTTAAGAAAATTATTAGTTATATTATGCTTTGTAAAATCACAAAATTATGTTGGTATTTTTTATTTTCCTTGTTTGACGATAGTTACCTTTTAAAATACATTCAGTAATGAGTTAAAACAAAGCCACTCCCGATCTAGAGAGGGGGTGGGGTTGCGGGCTCTCGACCCATCAACAATCTCGCGGGGCTGGCGTCAGCCCCGCGAGAAGCGGGGATTCCCCCTAGCTCATTAATATTCACCGCCCACGGCGGCAGCCAATCGGCTGCCGCAAAGGGCGGGCCCTCACAGGTTCACTTAAGGTCGGGGCAGCCCGGGGCTCGCCCCTTTCGTTCCCCCAGCAGCAGCGGTTTGGAGGTCTTGAGCCCCCCCAATATTTTTTATAAGTCGGTATGGGCCCCCGCCCCCCCAATATTTTTTATAAGTCGGCACCCCTGAAATTGTCTTAATCTTGGCTGCTTTTAAAGACTCTAAGCATGTTCAAAAAGTGCACAGTTATGGGACGGGTGGACACAAAAATGCGTAATGTTGCCTTGGGTGACAGGCAATACATGCCCACGTGGTCTGCAAATCATTCCCCAGCAGCCATTGGTAGAAATAAGGCCTGATGTCTGGAATGTCATCGAGGATTCTGATATACTAACATTTCAGCCTTGCAGCTACAGTGCTAGCATACAGTTCATATTCTGCGGCAGAAGTTAAAGGTTGATTTGCCCAGGATGAAATTCTCACATGAGACCTAGAGACGCTCTGTGGCCAAACTAGACATGTGCCTAAAGACATTGCAGGCAGATAGAATTATTGCTTTTCTTCAACTTCTCATCCAGGCGGGAAGGGGAGCCTGACTCTCATTCTGAAGGAAACGTCGGAATGGGAGGTTTAGCCCTTTTACTGCTGCACTGAGATTGGAATGGAGATCAGACCGCTCTTGTCAGGCTTCGGGGCAGCCAAGAATCAGATACAATGGTACCTCCAGTTACATACACTTCAGGTTACAGACTCCGCTAACCCAGAAGTAGTACCTCGGGTTAAGAACTTTGCTTCGGGATGAGAACAGAAATCGCACAGCGGTGGTGCAGTCGTGCTTCAGGTTAAGAACAGTTTCAGGTTAAGAACGGACCTCCAGAACGAATTAAGTTCTTAACCTGAGGTACCACTGTAAGCAAGAAGAGCTCTTACCAAATCTTTTTTCAGTATTCACAGCGAGAGGCTTAGAAAAGGTGCCTCTATTTCAGTAACAGCATTGCTCTGAGTAAAGTCCCATCCCCTCTCTCCTATTATACGTCATCCTTTCGTTGACTGATCTGTGCTTTCTGCCTCTGAGCTTTCTGTTCTCCTACTCTCAATGCCCGCTGGGTCCTGGGAGGGGAGGGTCAGGAATGCTTTCCAAAGACATTGAGTCTGTCAGCTGTCTCCCCCCTGGTGCTTCTTCTTCCTCCTGCCCCTCTCCCAATATTTCCCAGCTTCTCCCGTCTGCAGCCTCAGAACTGTGACCTTCTGCAAACCACTGTTCTAAATCTATACTGTCCTCTTTTCAGGAAGGTTCAGGATGGGGGTGGAATCTCCACCATTCCTCCTCAGTTCAGTCCTTAACGCGAACGCACAAGCACACACCAAAGCTTGGTGGTGGTAAGGGAAGCCCCCCTTGACACCAACAGGGACTTAACCCATTTTCCAGTCTCACTGTGACACTCAAAAAGACAAGGCTCCCTTTTCCACCCGCTGCCATCAGAGCAAATGTAGGGCTCACGTACCCCGGTAATAAGGAAAGAAAAAAACAAGATGTGCATAGTACAGGCATGGGTGAACTTCTCTGTGAGTGAGATGCAGATTTGAGGAACCAAGGGAAGGGTGGTTAAGGAAGATACGGGATGCAGACTTAGAACTGGGTATCTCGAAGGGAATGATGGGGAGTGGGAGCATAAAGGAATAAAGAAGCACAAGAAAAAACAAGATTACAGGTAAACCTCACCATTCATTTAAAGCACTTTGCTTCCCCCGGATAATCTCGAGAATTGTTGTTCATTAGAGGTGCTGTGAATTGTAGCTCTGTGAGGGGAGAACTACAGTTCCCAGGATTCTTGGGAATGTTCTTTAAATGCATGTTGTGGGTGTGCCCAGAGTCTAAGCTGTTTGGCACTGGCAGGAAACAGATAAGCCTGCAAGGGGGGGGGTAGTCTTCCTCTTCCTGTAGAGCTGCAAAAAAACCTTTAGAAAATCTGGAAAAGGGCTGCATTCATATAATCAAGGAGAGAGCCCATGTGTCCTCGCCTGTGGCAGAGAAATCTGTTATGGAGCTTTCGTGCTTGCAAACAGTTTAGCTGTTAACCGCGCATGAAAAATGTTTTCGTGCAAACTGGCTCCAGCTCTCTTTGTGTCGCCATGTAGTGATTTATGCCAGGATAAAGTGGCTGTAAAACTCTACTTAATTAAAGTGCCAGCATTTAACAGTCACAACACAGTGGCAGAAACGACAAGGTCGAGGGAGAGTTGATCTTTGCGACCCAGAGTTGTCCTTTTGCCAGGCAGTTAGAATGAAGGTCTTTGAAATGTGCTTCTCTTTCCTGCCCTAAAACATGTGGTTCTCTCTGCCTTTTTAAGTCTCTTTAAATGTGTGCATCCCATTCTTTCTCAAAAGCTTAAGGCAAGTCATACGCAGAAGCCTACATCATAAGGGAACACAGCAAGCATTATAGCTAGTCAGACCTTGAGCCCATCTGCCTCAATATAGTTGACATTGGCCAGAGAGTCTTATCAGTATCTGCAGAGACAGACTGCAGCTATGCCTTTATTGTGTGTTGTTGCTGCTGCTACTAGTGCTCTAACTTAAGTTGCAAAACGCATTGATTAAAATTAGTAAATCAAGTGGGAAATGGAATTAATATCGGGTGCAAAATGGCCCGAAAGGCAGTAGTTTCGTAAAATGTGCATCTACAGAACAAGCCATCTGCGAGTTTTTAAAAAAAGAAATCGGGGTTTCCGTAAGTACGTTGAATGCATAAAGGCCACAGCATGCAATGCCAGCGATGCTGTGATTGTTAGAGGCACTGACAGCCTCCCCTCCAGCTATTAACATTGTCTCCTTTCAACAACATAAATGTCAAAATGTCTGCTAGCCTAATTAGAGCAGTAGGTCAACCAGCGCTTTCTCTTGTGTAGCAACCTGGGCCGTTAGCTACATTAAAAAGGACCACCTTGGCTTAATCTTTATTTTCTCCATGTTTTGGTGTAGAAACTCAGCAGGATTATTTTCCCATATGACCTCATGGATTGTTATTATTAATTTATTTTAAATGCATTTGCATTCATATGTCTTTGCATGCAAAGTCACTGGCAGTTTCACAGGGGACAAATCTGCAAAAAGACAGTGGCTTTTTGTTACAAAATATGTGCAAGAATGAAAGGGTTTATCCTACATGGAAGCAATTTGCTCCCACAAAGGAAAAGGCATATTTCAAAATAGAAGGGTAACCAGTCTCCTGTTTTCCAGGCTAAATATACCCAGCTCCTTCAACCATTCTTCATAAGGCTTGGTTTCCAGACCCTTGGTCATCTTGGTCGCCCTCTTCTGCACATGTTCCAACATGTCAATGTCCTTCTTAAATTGTGGTGCCCAGGGTTTAACAATACTTGAAACAATAATACTTAAAAATATTTAACATACCGTATTTTTCTGTGTATAAAACAATGCTTTTTGCTTAAAAAAATAGGCAAAAATTGGATGTCGTCTTATACACGGATAGTGAATGCAGAGGGGGGACGTGTGATTAATGGCAGCAGCAAGCAGGAGATTGGCAGCGGCAATTGGGGGTGTGATTGGCTGTGGCTGCGGCGATTGGGCAGGCGATTGGCTGCTGCAGCAAGGGGGCGGGTGGGCTGTTGGTGGTGGTGAGTGGTCAGACAATTGGTGGTTGCGGCGAGGTGTGTGATCGCCAGTGGTGGGCAGGCGGGTGAGCGATTGGCAGAAATGACCTCCCCCCCCCCAAAAAAAAGCTAAACAACTTAATTTCTTAGTTTTGGCTCTAAAAAAATAGAGGTCATCTTATACATGGGGGCGGCTTATACACAAAAAAATACAGTAAGTAAAAATATCAAAAGCCTTTTGGAATGAAGGATGTTATGATTTAGTATGCTTACTTTATAGACTAAACCAGTTTCCCTAGCGAAGAGTGAAATTAGGTATGTCTTTAAAAACAAACAAAACTCCCTGCAATGTATTGGTGGCAAGTAATATTTCCATCATTCTTTTTTTGATGCTTATAGGTCAGATGAACTATGACTTTTTCTAATAAGACCTGGAGACAGAAACTGAAGTAACAGCCTTATGATTCCTCAGTGGTTCCTTTGCCTTGCTTCAGAGAGTCATAATGTTTTGGTGCTTGAGTACTGTCTGAGAGTCTTCCCTAGCTAGACGACAATTAGAGGTTCACTCTTTGCGCTGAAGTGGGCTAAAATGCACTTAACTGTGGTGCAAGGCAAGCTGGTTTTGTTTGCACGCTTCTCCGCTGTCCCACAAGAGTGTTCCGAAATGGAGCCATTTTCTGGTGAGGGTGGGTTAAGTAAATAACGACCGTCATCCGGGTGTAAGAAAACAGTGAACCCTAACCCACAATGGGCTGACATGGGCAAGTAAGGGAAAGAGGGAAACATTAAAGACGGAAGAGAAAAAGACCTGCAGCGAAAAGATAAATAAAAACGCTGATGTGTGTTAGGAAAGCCCCCCTTTTTCCATCTGCAATGCTCCATAACCCAATTCTGCTGTCTGTCATGGGACTGCAAACTGGATTTGGAAAAGGATCTTGGAGGTCAGTGTTTCATCTATTAAGCCGTTAACTGCCCAAAACTGTGTATGCAGCACATGACTGGCAGGAGGAATGGGTGTGGGCTTTCTTTGATTTTTTTATACTGTTTGTACTGCAGGGAGATGGTTTTGCTCAGACCAAAAGAGCAGGAGAACGTCTCTCAGATGATAACAAACCAATTATATTTGACACGTTCACTGCATGAGGTTGAACAGCAAATTAATTAGGGCTTCAGTTTGGGGTGAATTTCCAGGGGATGGGATGTTCCTCAGCTAATCGAATTCCCTTTTAGGTAAGATGGCAATGACTATGGTGATTTAATGCCTATGTGATTTCCGTCAATCTTCCTGAGGCCTGCTTCTGAGCAAGCAGGATAATCAAAGTTTGCCATTGGATGGTGCATTGCTGCTGACTGGGCCTCAAAAATGTCATTAGCTGAACTCAGAAAGCTGCTACGCACCCCGCCCCTGCTAGCAGAGGGGTTGTTTTTAAGCATTATCTTCAAAAGCTGAAATGCAGGCTGTAAGCTTTACTGATGGGGAGCAGGAAGTCTGTATCAACACCTGATTACCTTTGGAGTGTTCTTCCATCACAGCAGATGAATGCTTTCTAGTTTAGTTTCTGAAGGGAAGGTAGAACTCTGAATTGAAGCAATGGGGAGGCAGTGGGAATGGATGTTGTTGTTTAGTTGTGTCCGACTCTTTGTGACCCCATGGACCAGAGCATGCCAGGCACTCCTGTCTTCCACTGCCTCCCGCAGATTGGTCAAACTCATGTTGGTAGCTTCAAGAACACTGTCCAACCATCTCGTCCTCTGTCGTCCCCTTCTCCTTGTGCCCACAATCTCTCCCAACATCAGGGTCTTTTCCAGGGAGTCTTCTCTTCTCATGAGGTGGCCAAAGTATTGAAGCCTCAGCCTCAGGATCTGTCCTTCCACTGAGCACTCAGGGTTGATTTCCTTCAGAATGGAGAGGTTTGATCTTCTTGCAGTCCATGGGACTCTCAAGAGTCTCCTCCAGCACCATAATTCAAAAGCATGAATTCTTTGGCAATCAGCCTTCTTTATGGCTCCAGCTCTCACTTCCATACATTACTACTGGGAAAACCATAGCTTTAACTATACGGACCTTTGTCGGCAAGGTGGGAGGGGATGGTCAGCAATAATTCCCCAGCTCCACCTTGCCATCGAAATGGAAGCTCACCTGAGACCCCTTTTTCTGAATCTAGCCTTTTAGTTGCCCCTAGAAAAGGAAGCAGGAAGGTGCTGGCAAGCCGGTCAAAAGTTCATGTTGAGAACTCTGGCTGGTCAAATCCCCACTCAGGCATGAAGCTCACTGGGTGACCTTGGGCCAGTCACCATATCTCAGCCTAACCTACCTCACAGAGTTGTTGTGAGGATGAAATGGGGAGGTGAAGAACCATGGACACCATCTTGAGATCATTGGAAGATAAAGGTGGCATGTCAAAGAATCGTAGAGTTGGAGGAGACCCCAAGCTCGAAGTAATCCTTGAGATCCTACTTCATCCTAACTTTTTCATAAAGGTTAATGTACTTCAGCAGCTGTGAAAAGATTTATCTCATGGATCACTTTTTTGTATTTTAGTTTTAGTACTGGGATAACAAGAGTGAACTTCAGCTCTCTCAGAACTGCATGCTGTTTCATTTTGAGCTCTCAGAAACTACGGATGGGAGCAAAATAAAATAAAATAAAAGTCAAGCATTTTAAAGTATTATTGATTTTAGTGGAAGAGTTAAGTGAAGTCAGTGGTACTTAAAAGTACTTAAATCCTGAGTGGACCGTGCTTCTCCATTTGTATAAAGGCATCAAGCGTTTATAGGAAAACTAAGTGCTGTTGAGATGACCAATTAAAAATAAAAGTAGTGTTGTACCAAGGCATGTTAGAAAACATTATAAGCCTTATTTTCCAACATCTTATTTGCCTGTAATTCTAAACTATATCCGGACTCTTTTGCTCAGGTCTCTGCTTGCCAGCTATAGCCAACAAAAATCCTATCATTCTGTGTCTACAGAGTGTTTACAAGATGTCCTGGAGGAAGCATTTGGGTTGGTATTCAAAGCACAGCTTCAGGACTTATCTAACAAAGTATAATGTGGGACACCTATTTACCAAAGTATCAGGCGACTTCACAACAGTCAGCTGACCTGCAGAAGTGTAACAGACGGCTTTGGGTCTAGCCCAAGATATATAAATGAGCCCAAACTAAGGTGTTCTAACCAAACCACTGGGCTTAAACCTCCAACTGGAGCCAACTGCTTTCAAGGAAGATCATCTCAGTGGAAAGTTTCTCACAACTTAAGGATAATTCTTCACTTCAAACTAGTAGCATGAACAACAATCCATACGTTTCTGGTTCAAGATCAGCTGTCCTCTCTCTGCCCCTGTGATTGAAAGAGCCGATAGGAAGTCTGATTTTGTATTACGCGTCAACAGTGTTATTATAACACTTTAACTCAGTGGGTGCCTGAAAATGCTCTCTCAATAAATGGTGGTATTTATAATGAGCCCAGACCCCACGCTGAGCAGCAATGAAACAATTTATAGGCCATATGGAGAGCAATAATCTGCCACTTTCACGCACACAGCGAAGTCTCCCGAAGCAGTCAACTCACTGCACATCCACCGATTAGCCAACGCATAGCAAATGCCAAGTCACAGTTGCGGCACTATGTGGAAATGCATTTGACCTCTTCCAAAATGGCTAAAATATTTCGTTTAAAAGCATGAAAGGACTGGGGGGGGGGTGCTTGAGACATTCTACAACATATATAAAATAAACATTTCCATACGGCCCGTCTCAAGTCCAAGAACAAGACAGGTTTGTGACAGCAGCGGTGCAAGAAATGAGCCAGGCAGATTTTGGAAATTACAGTGAGAGAGAAAGCAGTAAGACTGGCCTCTGTGGAAGATAAAAAGGCCTGAGATGAAGGCAGTCCTTTTTCGTCTGTTTATCCCTGTATTCACCATTTTTGGGGAAGTGGGTGCAGATGGATCAAGCCAGGGTGTTGGCAGCATAGCTAGATCAAAAGGGGGGAAGTTTGGGCAGGATTTTGATAGGAAAAATTACAACACACAGTTGTAACACACACATCAGGCAGATAGTGGACCCCTTCAGACTGGTGATTTTTTTTTTTTTTTTTTTTTGCAGGCAACACGTCATGGCACAATAATAGTGCATTAAAGGTGAATTTATACTGGACTGTCTGCTTTATGAGTTGTCCATAGGGAAGCTCTTGTATTGTAGCACAACAAAAGCAGAACAACACTGCCGCCACCCCAAAAAAACTTTAGTAGACTAAGAAGTTACAAGATTTCAGCAGGAAGTTTATGGGGAATGCATTGTTGTTGGAAAGAAAGCAGTATGCCCACCTCAAAAGGTTTGTAGGTAAAAATAGTATTGAAAGCAGGATCTACTATATCTGCCCTGGTACTACAATGAGATCATCAGGTGGCAGCTGATAATGATCAGAATTCTTGAAGAACGTTTTAACTGACAGGCAGGGTGGCCACATAAACACTGCCACAAAAGATAAAGAGATTTGCATACAACCCACATATGTATACATGCAAATTTAAAAACAATTACTATAATTCCCTTACAAATACAACATGTCTCATCATAGAGGGGAAGACTGAAACTAGGTGACCTGTCCAGGTGCTAAGCGTCAAATGGCAACATCCAGACTATCATTATTCAGGAGCATACCAGAACTTTATGTGCAAGCAGCTGAAGTTGATTAAAGTGCTCTGTTCCCAGGGTGCAACAAATCCACTTATAAAGCCAGATGTTTTGTTGTTAGGATAGTGTTGGAGAAATGCAACACCAAAGAGAGGTAGTTTTGCTCTCCCTGACCTACAATTATATTTCGAAGCATCATGTTTATGCTGGTTGAAAGATTGGATTTTACTAAAGAACAGCCAGACCTCTTAGACCTCTCTAAGATGCCAGACCCTGGGATGATTAAACTGGATTGCTGTAGTGGTTACTGTGAGGTAAGGAATCAGGAACAGATACCCTATAGGAAGAGGTTAACCTCTTTCTAATATTACTAGTACCCCCAGAAGTTAAAGTAAAGTTATGCCTCTATTTCTGCTTTTAAAAAAAAGTTTTTTCCAAAAACGTGCTATATAAAAAGATGAAGAAATTTATCTTCCTGGTTATTTGAAAAAAAAACAACTGACATGTATTTAAAGGGGAAATAATATCATAAGTGCAGAACTACCATAAAAACCATAAAGTACAATTTAAGCACTAAATTTAGAATAATGGCAGAGCTATAGCTAGAGGCTGTTGCCATTTACCCCTAGGGAAGTCATCTGACTGTCTAACTGCAGTGCCGACCCAGCTGTGAAAACTGAAACTTTTGATATTTTTTCTCTTTTGATGTCAACTGCTTATTGCATTGTTAATAAACTTATTGCAGTGGACAAAAAAGTACCTCAGAGCCCAGCTTAAATACCAAGGAAGTTTTGATTTGGGAGTGGTGTGCCTCATTTAAAGTCAAGTGGGAGAAAATGCAAATGGCTGACTCTAGCAAGTTTTAACAAATTTATCGTGAGACAGTTTTCATGCCCCATCCTTAATGTTGGTACGCAACTGTTTGCAGTTTATTCAGCTTGTTCTCATGCTGGATCCAAGGGCTCCAGTAATCTGTATACATGCTGTCATGATTGTTTAAAGAAAAGGTTAAAAGAGCAAAACCTAAATAGCATATATTAATTAAAACAAACATTTTAAAGACAGGAGCTTATGTAAACCAGCCAACTATTTTCCACCCAAGCTGCAGTTGGTGCTTGTCAAATTCAGCCTTGGTTTGCAAACACCAAGGACCGTTCTCTGAATAGTCATCTTTTGTGTACATATTTCTTACAGAACAGTCTAATGATGTCATTGTCAGCTCATTGCTGCAGTTTTTTCTGTGTTGCCTTCCTGTTGGTTTCTTTTGGGGAAGGGAACCTGATTTGTGGCAGTTTTTTTGCAACAAAATACAATTGCACAAATACAATGCAAGCCTTTTAAGGGGTTGTTTGCTCTTTCCATGTAGGTTCACCCCATTTAAGGAATGTCATGGGCGGAGAGGGTTAGCAAATTGCAGTTACTCCAGTGTCAGTTTCTGTTCATGCCGGGGGAGTCAACAATTATTTAATTCCTACTTTTCATTCCATTAGTTATCTTCCTTTCTTTTTCTTAGTAGCATAGCACTACTTTATTATTTCTTAGAAAGTGAGACGCAGCCAGCAAGTAAATCCCGCCCCCTGCAGAACAGAAACTGACATTGGGACAATTGAGGGGCTTCAGTGTGAAAGTAACTTTGGAAGGGCCAACTGGAGTTTCTCGATTGATTCTCAAATGAAGAGACAGGTGATCATGGAGGAGCTTTCTGAACCACTGGGTCTAAAGCTAAGGGAAAGTACAGACTGTGATTTTAAGATCTGGCAGTGATTTAGGAAAGTCCCTTTCACCTCAAGCTACTCAGCTCAGTGAGACAGAACAAAAATATTTGCAGCTGTAAATTAGGTCATTTTTTACATTTCACTTCTCTTTAGCACAGTTCTAAGTGCAGCACTTCCCCCCACCCCACCCAATCTCTGCCTTGCAGATTTCAAGTATAACAACAGGAAGAGTTTATAAAGCTGCTATGCGGTAACTGAAAGGAGATAGAACATCTCCGGTTGCTGAAGAAGTAAACCTGAAAGGCCACCCACGGTTGAGAGGTCTGGATCCTAGTTTCAGTTTGCTGTGTGTGCCTGGTCTTGCTGTTTATCTATCAGAGTTTCCCACACTTAGGTTTCCAGCAGTTTTTGGACTACAATTCCCATCATCCCTCATCTTTGTAGCCCAGCACAGTCTTCTTTCACTGGCAGTGGCTCCCTGGCACCTTGGTGTAGAGCAGTGATGGCCAAACCTGGCCCTTCAGCAGATTTTGAACTACAACTCCCATCATCCCTAGCTAACAGTGGTCAGGGATGATGGGAATTGTAGTCCAAAAACAGCTGGAGGGCCAAGTTTGGCCATCACTGGTGTAGAGGTTCCTTTCACATCGCCTGCTCTCTGATTCTTCTAACTCAGTTGTGAAGAATCTGTTGCCCTCCAGGTGTTGCAGAACTACAACACCCACCATTCCTTGCCATTGGCCATGATCGCTGGGGCCGATGGGAGTTGTAGTACAGGAGCAGCTGGAGAGCTGAAGGATCCCCACACCTGTCCTAACTGGGTTGAACTTGGGACCTTCTTCATGCAACAGCTGAGCTATAGCCCCTAGTCCTGGGCCAAATATTTTGATCCTTGTCAAGTAAGTGGAAAGGTCCTGAAAGTTGTTTTCGCTATCTTATGGGGAATGGGAGAAATTTTAATATTTAAATGTGTTTTGGAGGGGAGAGGGTTATTAATTTGTTCTTGTTTTTATTCTATATTTTATGGGGAGGGTTTTTTAATATTGTGTCTTTAGGTTGTGAACCACCCTGAGGTCTATGGATGGAAGGCGGTACTGTATACAAATTTAATAAATAATAATAGTAATATTTTAGAGGGGTGTTCCCATATTAGAGGAAGTGTCGGAGGGTCTCACACTCTTTCCTTTGCCCACAAAGCAGTCTTGCTGCTGCTTTAGGAGTGGCAGCAAGGAAGCACCGTGGTAGCAGAATGGACCATTGGGAATACCTGGTACACCATGATGTAACATCATTCCTAGTGATGTTAAATTTTCGAGAATAATCTTTTGGTGGATATTCTCGAGAACAGTCTCGATTAATGAGAATATAAAGCATATTTGTTACCAATGAGCAATAGTGCTGAACTGCTTAGAGAAGCTCTGCCACTTTTGGAAGCTGCAGCAAAGCTGGGTTGTTGTTGTTTAAAGTGAAAGACTGTGCTACTGTGTGTCTGTGTATTTTTGGCCCAGCATAAATAGCATTCCCAGCGTGGATGCTATTTCTGGACCCTTACCTTGCGCCACAGATGGATGCAGTGAATGTTTTCACAAGTGCTCTCTCACGCACGGTAAAAGCATTATACAGTGGTACCTGGGGTTAAGAACTTAATTTGTTCTGGAGGTCCGTTCTGAACCTGAAACTGTTCTTAACCTGAGGTACCACTTTAGCTAATGGGGCCTCTCGTCGCCTCTGCGCAATTTCTGTTCTCATCCTGAAGCAAAGTTCTTAACCCGAGGTACTATTTCTGGGTTAGCAGAGTCAGTAACCAGAAGCGCCTGTAACCTGAAGCGTCTGTAACTCGAGGTACCACTGTACTGTCTGCATGTATGTGAACATTGTTCATGTGAGACAGGCAGGGTTCGTGTGAGACAGGGTTTGTTTTTTTTTAAATGGTACTTGATGCCAGTGGCATAGCGTGGGGGGTGCAGGGGGGGGGGCCGGCCGCACCGGGCACAACATCTGGGGGTTAGGGTTAGGGGGCACAAATCCACGGGTTAGGGGGCGCAAATCCACGGGTTAGGGGGCGCAAATTACTTGCCTTGCCCCGGGTGCTGACAACCCACGCTACGCCACTGCTTGATGCCTGAGCTTGGAAGCCCAAGCTATGACTCCTGAGAAGTAAGCAAGCCTTTTCAGTTTTGCCTTGCTTTCAAATGTTACTTGGTTTGGGGTGTGCTGCCCTTCCTCTTTGTTTCCTTGCTGTTTTCAGCTGGAACTTGCATTTGTCTTATGCTCACCCAGGGTGGGGGAATAAGGAGAAGGTGAACTCTCTTTACAACGCCTCCCTGGTAACTTGTGCTAGTGTGTGACATAAGGGGTTAATTCTGTTTTTGGTCCAGACTGATTGGCTGGAGGTTCGAGTCAGTTGGGATTCAGTAGTCGGTGACGAAGACATTTGGGATTTGACATTTGAAAGAATTGGAAAGTAAACTGGTTCCAGGGGGCGCCAGCTCCTGGGGGCCGAGCCCTTTCCAGGTCCCCTATATTTTGGGGGTAGGGGCCAGGGAAGCCCATGTTCCAAAACCACGGTGCTGAAGAATGGAGCCCAGCATGGTGTCAGAGCATCCTCCCATCAGTGGCAGTGCTAAGAGGAGGCGGAGGAGAAGCCCCCAGCCATTTAGGCATGTGGCTGCCACTTTTGGCTCCACCCCCAGCTCCTCCCAACATCCTGACATCACATACACAGTGTTGCCCCCCCCCCCCATTGCCTCCACAACCTGATGCCTCTGACTGGTTCTGATTGAGTTTCCCTCTTATGAAGACCTGATCTAAGAACGACAGTGCTCTCAGTTTATTATTATTATTATTATTATTAATAATAATAATAATAATAATAATAAATTTTATTTATACCCTGCCCTCCCCAGCCAAGACCGGGCTCAGGGCGGCTAACACCAGATATAAAACAATGGATTAAGATACAACTTAAAAACAAAATTAAAATACAACATTAAAATGCAGCCTCATTTCAATAAAAACGCAAATCAAAAACTTTGTGGGGATGAAAACGTCAAATCTTCACCAAGAATAATAATAATTTATTATTTATACCCCGCCCATCTGCTGGGTTTCCCCAGCCACTCTGGGTGGCTTCCAACAAAACACTAAAATACAATAACCTATTAAACATTAAAAGCTTCCCTAAACCAAGGCCAACTATTCAAACTGGTCCTACATGGGCCAGAAAAAATCCAGGGAAGTCCCCAAATAGGATTTGTCCTCCTGTCATACACTGTTTTGTTCTGTTTACCCTCTCTCCGAAGTATTATCAGTTTCCTTATTCTCTGGACTCCCGTCTGTTTTATCCTAGTCTTGGCTAACCACTTGCGCATAAGACAGCTGCAGGTTCCTGCTCAAAACGACAGGAAAACAGAGGTAGAGTCACACTTGTTTTAGCGCAATTCAAAAGTGTGGCCAACCCACCGTATGGATTTTCTGTTCTTTGCACATGCCATTCCATTGATCTGTTGAACACAGGAGTCTCTGGGTGGGCTTCATAATTATGACCTAGAGAGCAAGATTGGCAGGCATGGAGTGAGTGTGAAGTTTTTTTCCTGCAGCAATATAATAAATGTGGATTGCTCATCTTTCACCACACCGCTAGAGTGGCAGAAATGAAAGTATCAGAGCTTAACAGATAAATGGGAAACTGGAAAGGTGCGGGGGGGGGGGTAGTAGAATCATGGAATTATAGAGTTGGAAGGGACCCCAAGGGTTATCTAATCCAACCTCCTGCAGCGCTGGACTCTCAACTAACCCCTCTGACTGGGTTGATAAGGAATCAACTCAAATTTAACAACACACTCAAAGAGATGGTGTGTGTATGTATATATGCGCAAAAATAAGATGAGGGCTGGTTTGTTCCTCAGTTCTAAAAGATTTGGACTCTGTGTGAGTATGGCAGAATTCTGTGTGGATGCCCAGAAAACAAAGCTTAGACTGAAGAACGGTGCAGAATCCAGCTTCCTTGAAAATTTATGCATTCGGTTTTGCTTTTTTAAAAATAAAATTAAAAAAATCAGGTCTCTGGGTCTTATGACAGTGTTTGCATGTGCCCTGGCAGTGCCTGCTGAAATCTCAGCAGCTAGAAATTGGCTGACCCAAATTAACCAGTGGTTTCCTTGCCAGCATTGCTCCTTGTCCCTTCCCAAACCAGTACAAATTACTGCAGCTTGCACATATTGCAGATTCCAGCTTAATTTCTGTGACCCTACACATCTTGGAGAATGCTGGCAAGTGGTGTCCATATTGAGTTCCATTGACGGGTGCTTTTATTGGGGAACTTAAATATATATCCTCAACACTCCCAGTGAGGGTGGCAGTATTTGTGCCCTCGAATTTGGGCAATTTTGGTCTTTTTCCCCTCCACACTGGCCTTTCTGCTGAACAATAAATTTTGCTTATGAAAAAATATCAAGCCAAAAACGCAGAGTTGCTTCCTGCACACATACGCTCTCTATTTTGGTAAAGCTTCCTTTTCCTGTTTGGTTACAAGACCTAGTGTAAACTTTCAAGTTAAACTGCTCGGCTTACTTCATGTTCTGCTTTGTGTAACGTGGTGAAGTTACAAGGGCGACATGTTTTAATGCAACAGTTGTGCTGGACAGATCGCTAGTACTGTTCTCCCCAAAACATAATACCAAGTTATTTCTGTGATGGCAGCGAGGTAAGTACTTGGCAACTTTACTGAGAATGCATTGCACTGATTCACTGGAGAACATTAGTCCTGTTTTATATGAAGCATAGGGATTCATGTCTGGTAGAGAGTAAAAAGTGAGTGGGGTTCATTTGATGCAAAGGTGTTTGTGTGCAAATAATAACACACATGAGATTGAGATCTCCAGACAAAAAACTAATTTGTTGGAACAGCGGTAGAACTGATTCGTTTTATGTCTGCATTTGTGAATTTCAGTTGGAATCCATTACAGATATGATCTCTTCTACCTCAGTCTTTTTCAACACACAATGCAGGGCTGAATGGCCTTCTGTTTAAGTGTATATGTTTTCTCTAACTTCATTATCTCTTTTGCCAAATGCTGTTATTGCTTTGGATTTGGAAAATGCACAGAACTGTTAACGAACTTTACAAAGTTACAAACCATATAGCTTTCTGTTCTGCATTAAAAAACGCAATCAAAGTGGAAGGGACTAAACTTGCTGATCTGGTTAATCAAGTAAATTTACAAACCTTGAGAAGTGGCTTATTTCCATGTGAAAGTTTATTCTTGGCTCTGATCCACGAGCGAGTTTATTCATGACACTGATTTGAATTATCTGTCTACATCTTTTCAAGCAATATGCTTTAAGATGATTCTTCAGATCAATTTCAAATTGTGTGCGGCATAATTAAGAGTTGAAACTAAAGCAGTAAATTTGACTAAAAACTTCCTTAATTGGTTAGCGTACTGTAGGAAGGCTCTCTTTGACAGTAGCAGCTGGTGTTTCCAGCAGCTGCTGCAGTTACCCATTTGTTCACCTTCCCACGGACAGGGCCTGCCACCTTCTTGGATGTGGGCAGCAGAGAGGAACAAGGAAATTGCTGTTTACTGCAATTTCATTGTACCTTCTTCCTCTTGTTCCAATTGCACGGAGAAGCCAGGTGCTTTCTGAGGAAGGAGCATGGTGGTGCTAAGACCAGTTTTGAAGCAGGGCCACTTGACTGTTGGAATTGGTAGCTGCTACAGTCATCTGAGGGCTTCCCACCATAAGGAGTCTCCAGTTCTGGGCACCACAATTTAAGAAGGATATTGACAAGCTGGAACGTGTGCAGAGGAGGGTGACCGAGATGGATAAAGGGTGTGGAAACCAAGCCTTATGAGGAATGGTTGAGGGAGCTGGGTATGCTTAACCTGGTAAATAGTAGACTGAGAAGAGATATGATAGCCATCTTCAGATATCTCAAGGGCTGTCACATGGAAGAGGGAGCAAGCTTGTTTTCTCCTGCTGTGATTCACCAAACAGATTGTCCGGTGGAGCCCACAAAATCTGATGAAGGAATCATAGAATCGTAGAGTTGCAAGGGACCACAAGGGTCATCTAGTCCAACCCCCTGTAATGCAGGCATCTCGGCCAAAGCATCTAGGATGGCATCCAACCTCTGCTTAAAAACCTCCAATTTGAATGCATTGGTTTGGGCCCTGGTCTCTGTAGCAGGAGAAACAAAGCTTGCTCCATCCTCCCATGTTTTGGTTCACCACATTTCTGCATCAGTATGATTTATTTATTTATTTATTTAGAATTCCTCACGGAAATTCACCAGGATTTTAGTAGTCATTTATCCTGACATGAACAGTTTGTATGCAATTTTAGCTATTGTACAATTTTTTTTTTGCAAGCAGTTCCCCCTCACTGTAATGCATTTTTGTTTTCACCAAAATACACTTTTGAAAAAATTATTATTATTTATTAAATTTATGCGCTGTCCCCTAAAGTCTGCATTAAATTCGGAGAACTGCAAATTTTGAAGGACGGCTGTGTTTCAGCTTGCGTATTGTTTCGCCGAGTATTTTAAGAGACTTGAGTGAAGTAAAGTGTGAACTGAACCGAATTATTCCGCCTTCCTCAGGAAGAAAATTAAGGAAGTATGCCCTGAGAATACGAGGGCGGCACACGAAGATTCTCAAGGGTGCACTTGTGTGCAGTCGCTCAAAATGTCATAACGGTTGCGTTTCCATTTATATAACACTTCATGTAATTCTGATAGCAAGGGTTGTGAAGCTGATCATGGTTACCCCATAGGAGATGCTGGGAAGGAAATGGAGGCTGAGGAATTGTAATTTATGCAGGGTCAGTGAGTGTATGACGGAGGTGAAATCTGAACCCAGGGCCATTTGATTTATAGCTTAAGCTCACAAATAAACATTTCAGTACAGTGGTACCTCAGGTTAATTCGTTCCAGAGGTGCATACTTAACCTGAAACTGTTCTTAACCTGAAGCACCACTTTAGCTAATGGGGCGTCCTGCTGCTGCCATGCTGCCGGAGCCCAATTTCTGTTCTCATCCTGAAGCAAAGTTCTTAACCTAAAGCACTATTTCTGGGTTAGCGGAGTCTGTAACCTGAAGCGTATGTAACCTGAAGCGTATGTAACCTGAGGTACCACTGTAATGTTGTTTCAGTGGTAAGGGAGGCAGGGTGCATTTTTGGGTAAATTTGTGGTTTTACGTTTGATCTTACCTTCCTTTAGGATGATGATGATGATGATGATGATGATGATGATGATTATTATTTTGCTTTGTAGAGGAAATGTGAGATATTTCATGCATCTTGTGTTGGCATGTTGATTTTTTTTTTTTTTGCTGGTTTTCAGTTGTTTTTATAGTCTGTGTTTTGTTTTTGTCAAGTCACTTTGAGACTTCCATTTACTGTAAAAAGCGACTGACAAATGAAATAAATAATATAAATACTTGAAATAAACAAGATAACCAATGTGAATGGAAAAGGAGAGCTCTTTCCCTTTGTGCCCGTGGTAGCTGTGTGGGGTTGCTGCTGTTTGCCAGATGTTTTTATGCTTCCACATAAATTGTTCAATGGCAGAGGACGCAGGTATACTAGCAAATAAAATGTATTAAAAAAATACTGAGAGGTGGAAGATGGAAGGTGGTCTTTCTATTAAACTATTTCTTCTCCCCTTTCATACTCTCCTGCACAATGTCTCTGTTTTTCTGGCACCCTTCATGGGCCCAAGATTCATTGTTGTATTGCTTGGCTTTTTTTCTTTAAGTACTTCCAAATTTTCACTGTCTTCTGGTGGGATTCTGTTACATGCTGGCAAATTCAGGTTGCAACAAAAAAAGTTCCCCAAATGAATGGAGTTTTCCCAGTAAGAGAAGTCACATAGCAAAGGAAAATGCACACTTGCTTTGATACAATATCACCAAACCTCCTCACAAACTGGAATGAATATTCATTAAATAGCCAGTGTCCTCTAAACTCGCTTCAAACAGATTGCGGAATGCCTTCCTCAGGGAGGCTCACCTGGCACCTTCATTACATATGTAATAGGCACCAGGTGAAAACATTTCTCTCCAACCAGGCTGATAAACATTCTATGACTTATTAAGTGTGTTTGTGGGATTATTGGCTTATTTTTGTTTTATTATGCATTTTGTATTTTGTTTCTGTTGTGAACTGCCCTGGGACAAAGGGTTGTATACATTTTTATTTCATTTTAATAAAAAAAAAGAATAGCAGATCAGAATAAACAGGAAGTGCTCTTTCTGCTTCTTACCTGGGGAATACTTTTCAGTTTTTCCTCTCTCCTTTGCTTGCTGGCGGCCTGCTAAGATAATGAGAGTTTGTGTGCTGAATTAATCTCCTTTTACGCTTTCCCGAGGAAGGCCTGACGGGCACCAACACCAAGACCTTTGTGGCACCAGTTAAGGCTTTCCTCTTGTCTCACCCCCAGACATGGCTTCCTCTGTGCACAAAATGTCCAGCCCCTGTTGGAGGATTTGTAGTGCCAAATCACGATCCTGGATTTGCACGACGTCAGGGCGGGATAGAGGGAGCAAAGGAGAAAACGGGTTGCACAACGCCAGCGGCCATAGCATGGGAGTGAGAAGGCAGGGACACTCACTAGTGGTGGTTTGAAACCACAGAAGTTTGAGTAAAGCAGGAATGGGGGAAATGGTGGTTTTAAGCGAAGGCAGAAGTTTGAGTAAACTGCCTTCATGTTATTGGCATCTGTCTGTCTCAGGAGACAATGAAGAGGTGCACCTTTGGGGGGTGAAGTCAAACTGTTGGAGAATCTCAAGCTCTACCAACCGAGTTAAATTGTTGACTATACTTGTTAATAAGTGGAAACACGCTGCCCAGAAACATTTCGCCCTCTCCAAAGATGAGCATTATGTCAGGTACACTTAAAGAACCTCCTTGAATGTTCCCTACAAACGCAGCTGCTACTTTCATGAATATATATAATACATAGAGTCGTGCCTTGGTTATCAACCGCTTAGTTGCTGAACAAATCGGCTGCTGAACACCGCAAACCTGGAAATGAGTGTTCCGGTTTGCGAATGTTTTTCAGAAGCCAAACTTCTGAAGCGGCTTCTACTTGAGTGCAGGAAGCTCCTGCAGCCAAACAGAAGCCGCGCCTTAGTTTTCAAACGGTTTCGGGAGTCGAATGGACTCCCAGGACGGATTAAGGTCGAGAACCAAGGTTCCACTGTATGTCCATTTCACGTTCGATCTATTTGAGCAGTTTGTGGCAACAGACCTGTGGCCTCTTTGCGCTCTCTCACACGAACCTGTTAAGGGTAAGCAGAGCAGGGCGACCACATATGTCCTGTGCAAAATACCATGTCTTTTTTTAAAAAACAACAACAAATGGCTAAAACTGGTTGAGGTTTACTGTGGCTCTTTTTACTGGCCTTTTCAAGCGCAGGAGATGTGTCATAGGCCTGTGACTTCCTCTAGGCTTGGAAGAAACAACAAGAAGCGATGTGAAAATATGATGCTGTTATTTCGTCCACTCGCATTGGTTAACCGATAGAAAGTAGACCTGCTAGGTCTGGGTCCTCACTATATTGGTGCGGAAAGAACCCACATTTTCAGCTGCCTCCTCCTGAACTGCCGAATTTCCTGGTTATGCTTCATTGTGGATTGCCCAGGTTGTGATAAGTGAAGTCCTGTGGTCCAATGTGTGTTCGCCTTGGAAGTGAAGACACTTCACTGTTGCAGTTACGCAGTTTTCCATGCACCTGCTGACACCACTTGGGTGGCTGGAGTGAACCCAAATGTCAAACCATCCTAGCCTCTTCAGCACTGCAGAGCTGGCTGCACTGCCTTCATATATATCCCTCTCAGCTTTTAAAATGCCAGCACTATTTTCAGAAAGAAAGCAATATCAGCAACACAGGCAGTTTCTGTGGAGGACTTCCATGTTTCCCCACTTTGCCTTGTGGTATTTAAAGAACTACCGACCCTTTTAAAACGCAGAGATGTTCATGCTGCCGCCATAGTACTGTAGCGACTGCCTCTGGGTTTCTCAAACCCCATCATTCTGCCCGGACGCTGAGGTCCAACGCCGAGGGCCTTCTGGCGGTTCCCCCACTGTGAGAAGTGAAGTTACAGGGAACCAGACAGAGGGCCTTCTCGGTAGTGGCACCGACCTGTGGAACGCCCTCCCACCAGATGTCAAAGAAATAAACAACTATCCGGCTTTTAGAAGATACCTGAAGGCAGCCCTGTTTAGGGAAGCTTTTAATATTTGAGGAATCCTTGTTTTTTAATATTCTGCTGGAAGCAGCCCAGAGTGGCTGGGGAAACGCAGCCAGATGGGCAGGGTGTAAATTTTATATATATATCTGTGCACTCGTAACTCAAAGAAGGAGCTTCCCCTTGCAACGTGTGGGTAACGCTTGCCGTTCTTCCTCCCCGAACACCCACCCTTCAGATTCTAGCAAGGGTAGGGAGATGCACAAATACCTAGGGGACCTTAAAATGTAGTTAGCCACTCACTCAGAAACCTTGCACGTGCAGAAGGGCTGTGTCTCTTTGGCAGAGCACATGATTTGCATGCAAAATGTCACAGGTTCGATCCCCAGCTGGTGGGGCCGGGAAAATCCCCTGTCTAAAACCCTGGAGAGCTGTTGCCAATCAGTGTAGACAATACTGAGCTATATGGACCAATGGTATAAAGCAGCTTCCTCTGTTCCTGATTCCTATTTTTGGTGCTCTGTGGTTTGTTAAATCAGTCTCTTCTGTTCTGTACGTTAGGAAATAACACATCTTAAATATGAAGCCAGGAACAGGCTTTGACTTATTGTGAAAGTGCTCAGAGGCTGTGTGTCCAATGTGATGGCTAATATTAGCTGCAGCTACAACAGGTTTTCTAGGATCGTCAGCTGATTAAAAAATTTATCCTGCGCCCTTTTTTTACTGGTTGGTCACTCATTCGTGAACCAAGTAAAGTTGAATAAATGCACAGGTTACTAAAACTTCATTACAGGTGCTGTTATAAAACATTGAAGGAAATATATGATAACATTTCAATTAATAAACCAACGTTATTCCTTTTTTAGAGGGAAGGATAAGCTTTACAATCTTTTCCTCATTTATTCCCTGCTGTAAAGCCAAAATAGTCTCAGATAATAAATGAGCACACTAACTTGCATCACCACCATTTATTTATATTTGATTAAAAGGACCTTTCCTCTTTATTCTGCTACATGTATTTTTTAAAAAATAAATAAATAAATAAATAGAATTTTCAGTTATACATTTCCCCCGGTAAATTATCCACCAGTAAAATAGTACATTCATCAACTTCCCTTCTCCTTCTTTTAATTTTCTCATTATTAC
Organism: Podarcis gaigeae; assembly: GCF_964106915.1. Taxonomy (NCBI): domain Eukaryota; kingdom Metazoa; phylum Chordata; class Lepidosauria; order Squamata; family Lacertidae; genus Podarcis; species Podarcis gaigeae. The sequence goes on along the minus strand of NC_139678.1, from coordinate 17,385,941 downwards.
TCCATTTTCTATTCCAACCATCTAAACCCCCCCCTTTACATATTACTTCAATTTAGATTATACTGTTGCATTTACCTTAATCCTACTAGGATTTTCACTTGCTTGCAGTTATTTTCCAAGTATTCCACAAATATTTTCCATTCCTCTTTATAAACTCTGTCTTCTTGTTCTCTTACTCGGCTGGTTAGACCTGCTAACTCTGCATACTCCCAACATTTTAAGCTGCCATTCTGCCTTCTTTGGGACCTATCCCACCCTCCATTTTTGGGCTAACAAAATCCGAGCTACTGTAGTTGCGTACATAAATATTCTGCAACATGTTATTGGTGCAGTAATAGTGCATTAGTAGTTAATTTATATGCACAACTGTTAGGGATTTATTTTTTTATTATTTTGTTATTTATTATTTATTATTTTATTATTTCACCACAGTTATAGCCTGCTCCATTGTATTGAAAGCATTAAGATTAAAACATTGAAGACAGTTATGGTGAGAAATTTAGTGCAGCAATTTCTGGAACACCACAGATGTCCCCGTCCCTGTCTTTAGACCATTGGCCCATCTGGCCCCAGCATATATTCCACTGTGACTGGCAAGAGATTCTCCAGAGTGCCAAGGAGAGATCCACCTTTCCCAGTCCTACCTCCCAAGATCTTTGTCGCTGGAGGTGCCGGCATCTGAACCTGGGACCTTTTGCATTCAAAACAGCGCAGTACTGCTGAGCTACTGCCAAACGTGAGGTTATGGTCTTTGCATGATGGATTCTACTTTGGTCTTAATGATTTAGAGAATAAGAGGCACCACAGTCCCATCTCCTGCATCAGCTTGACTGGAAAGACTATGAGCTACAGCACTCTTCCACAGCTGCGACTCATTTATCACCAGATGTGCCAGCAGATGTATGGTCTCTGCTTAAACCAGCAACGCTACATCTCTTCCTCCTCAGTAATGCCAGGGACTACAAAAATGCATTGCATTGCATCATTGTGCTCCAAGAGTTTCCCTGCCTGTTCCTCAACATCATTGGGGTTCAGGAAACCCAGAACGTAATGATGTATAATGACACTGCAAAAAAAAACACCAGGCATCCCTGGCAGAAGGAGTCGGGCTGCTGTTTTGTTTTTTGCAGCAGTCCTATGTCTGTTGTAGCATCTCGTTCTGGCCTCTGGGTTGGAAGAGATTATTGTGCGCCAAGTGTTTCCATGTGTTCTTAGGGACTGCCTTAACCGTTCATTCCATCCCTCTCCATTAATCACACAGGACACTATAGTATCCCTATTGTTAGGATGCCGTGTTTGGGATTGTTCCAGTGGAAAACGTTACTGCAGCCATTGTTTTTGCCCATTTTGAAGCTTTGGGAGAGAAATGTGTTCTGAGTGAATATCCCATTTCTGTGAACCAAAGCCCTTGTCAGCGTTTACTAAAGATGCCGTAGGTTTTCCTGGTGCAATTGCCTAGGTTCCAACCTTGCATATAAAAGAAACAAAAGCTGAATATTATTTTGAACAGGTCAGATCAAGGGTCTATTTGGTCCAGAATCCTCTTTCCAACAGTGGTTATTTCAGTTTGGAGGGCCACCTGGACTAAGTTGGTGCAAGTGTTCATTCAGTGCTCGTGACAACGCTGATAATGTCATGCGCTTTGGGGGCGCTATGCCACCCAATGGGAGTATAATTACACACAAACAGGAAAGTCTGTAGCTCAGTGGTAGAGCATCTGCTTTGCCATCAAAACCTTTGTCTTAGGTTCAGTCCCCATCACCTCCAGGTTGGCTAGGAGAGACTCTGTCTGAACCCCTGGAGAGCCATTGCCAGTCAGTACAGAAAATATTCAGCTAGATAGGCAAATGACCTGACTACCACATTCCATGGCAGGATGCTACTACTGCTGAGTCCTTAAAGGGAGGACTTGCATGGAACTCACTAGCATCAATGCAAGTATGAAGGAGACTTTGAAACTGGGTTGTATGGCTTTGCATGGGACTTGACCAAGGCTTCCTGCAGAGATGAAATAGGAGAAGAAGGCACATCTTGCATTTTCAGAGTACTGATCCGATCTGAAACCATTCCTACCCTGAGCAAACCAAATAGGCATCTTCGTCTCCTGGGCGGAAAGTACAGTTTTGCAAATTTGAACCCAGGAACCCAGCTGGCAGATCCTCCACACAAATAAGCTTGCTCCTACCTTGAGAAATTAGTTGTTATTAACAAAAAAAAAATTGATAAGGATAAACGCATTGAGGAAGAGTTTGGATTTGATATCCCACTTTATCACTACCTGAAGGAGTCTCAAAGCGGCTAACATTCTCCTTTCCCTTCCCCCCCCACAACAAACACTCTGTGAGGTGAGTGAGGCTGAGAGACTTCAGAGAAGTGTGACTAGCCCACGGTTACCCAGCAGTTGCATGTGGAGGAGTGGAGACACGAACCCGGTTCACCAGATTACGAGTCCACCGCTCTTAATCACTACGCCACACATTCATATGTTGCACATTGAAGTTTATTTTTAAAAAGGAAGCTGGCCCACCTCGAACTATAGTTGGAAAGAGAATATTGATTGCTGAGTTTCAGTTCTACTAATATGCATGCCTGTCATTTCAGCTGAAGGGCGCAGTGTCTTCTCTTATAGACATATATTAGTTTTCAGCCTGACAAGGGGATTGTCCAGACCTCACCTTGAAACTAGTCAGGTTCAGCAGTTGTGCAAGCTAAGTGCATCTTATTTGGTACATGAGAATGCACACTTTGCCCTTCCTGGGTATATGTAATGAATGCTATTGCCTTTTTTCCCATCGAGTGTTGCAGGTCCAGCCTACCAAAACTGAATGGCAGGGATAAGTTTTTGAATTACACGTTCTTGATTATAGCCTTAGCAGCATTTACCAGGACGATGGTCAATTGCTCAGAAATCTTACTAATTTTATTTTTTTTATCTTCCTGATATAACACTGCAGCAGTATGAGAATTCTTCCGCTGTTCTGAACCAGTTCCAGAGGGAAGGGGATGATGGCTTCTGGTCTCAGCCTGTGGAAAATGCACGGCTGCCTGCGTATGGCTTGTGGAAGGGGTGTCTCCTGTGGGTTGCAGAGTAAATGCTGCTGATTTGCAGCAGCTGTGTTAGAAAGATAACGCTCCCCTGCCAAAAAGAGAAAAGGCACTTCTGTTGCAGTCGGGCTTTAGAAGCTCTCCCTGTGTAGCAATCCAGAGAACTCTTTTAACGTTATGCTTCCCCGATTGTGGAAGCAGCTCGGGTTATAAGCCCTTTAAAATGAGCTAGGCATTGTGCTGCTGCTGCTGCTCCTGTCTTTAGTGAAAGTATGAAACGGCCTAAGCAGATCATGCCGGCACAACTTAAAAGGTTTGCTGTGCTTGAGCTGCTTCCAGGGGCTTGCACAGGCCCACCCAATCTTCTGCTCTGATTATTTACTACAGCTTCCTAGCACAAAGTGGCCTGATTGGTGTATCATCACTTTGGTGGCATGGATAGCCAGTGAAAACCACATCTGCAGAGCCAGAACTCCACATTTCAGTGCGTCAGTTATATGGTTGGGTTGGTTCATTCCCATGCTGCCAGCCCTAATAAAGATACAAAAGGGAACCCTAATTCCAAATTGTGGGTTCTTCCAGACAACCTGCTTGTTTAGCATTCGTCTTAGTTTGCTTGCAAAACGTTACGCTAAGTTTGGTCTCTGTTGAGCATTTGTTCTGGTTTGCTTGCAGGGAGGTCATATGACAATTAGCATTCATCCTGAATTATACATCCTCCCATTAATCATTTTCCCACCCCATACTTTTCCATTCAATTCCCTGTCACTTCCTAACCTCAAAAAGTCTAGAGGGTTTTTTGGGATAGATCTATTGCCCCAGAGAGGGACACGGGTGGCGCTGTGGGTTAAACCACAGAGCCTAGGACTTGCCGATCAGAAGGTCAGCAGTTTGAATCCCTGCAACGGGGTGAGCTCCTGTTGCTCGGTCCCTGCTGCTGCCAACCTAGCAGTTCGAAAACACGTCAAAGTGCAAGTAGATAAATAGGTACCGCTCCAGCGGGAAGGTAAACGGCGTTTCCATGCGCTGCTCTGGTTTTGCCAGAAGCGGCTTAGTCATGCTGGCCACATGACCTGGAAGCTGTACGCTGGCTCCCTTGGCCAATAAAGCGAGATGAGCACCACAACTCCAGTCGGTCATGACTGGACCTAATGGTCAGGGGTCCCTTTACTTTTACCTTTATTATCCCAGAGTGCTATAATCCACTTTAATTTCACAAACCTACATATCCTGTACTGTATTCATTTTGGTCCCTCCCACAAAATACTGACATTGTGGAAGCAACCAAAGTGTTATGGTTATAGGTACCCAGGTGCGCTGGACATCCTGTACTTGGGTGGGGGCAGTTTTCAAGTGTGGAAATAGTAAACCTTAGCTTCTTGCATCAAGTTGTTTTTTTTAATCTCTCTGGGCTTCCCCCTGAAATTTTGGCCACATGGATGCCGTTGCTGTTGAGTATAAGCAATGAGGCCCTCTGAGATGCTCTGTTCAACCACCAGAAATCTTTCAGGACTGACCTGTGCCCACAACTGGTTGGTGCTGTAGTCTGTGTAATATAAGGCAATTAGGAGCATGAAGAAACTCTACTCCATACAATGTCTGTGTTGTTGTTGGTTATAGTTTGCATAGTGGGAATATTGTCATTTGTTACAAAAGCACCCCGTGTCTCATAATGCAGGTTACACTATGGATTGTAAAGCAGTGGTGTTTCACTGGGTCAGCTGCAAGCTGTGAAATGCTAAACCAGTCCTCTGTCTACTGCTTCAACACCCTATTACTGAGACACTTCTCTCGGACCAGCTCAGCTAGGAGGAAGTGGCCTGGATCATGGTGATGGTGGAAAATAGTGGGCTGGTGAATAGTCATGCCTAGGGAAGCAGCAAAAATTTGCTTCTGTGCAGTTGAATCTCTGAATTTTGCAATGCACTTCTCAAACCAAGTATTGTGTACAGAAATGCATCTGTGTGCATAAAAATGTATGTATTAGTGAAAATAACATACAGAAATTGTTGCCTTGCAAAAATGTGTATGTTAGACAAAATTGCATAGAAACACAGACACCCATACGTGAAATCTGCCGTAATATGCTCGTGAAGTTTCATGAGGACTTAAAAAATGCAGACTGCTGTGGAAATATGAAGAACTGAATCTAAGATTGGAAAAAGGAGAGACTACCAGGTTTGACATATTAACTCACCCATATACACACAACCTCTTGCTTACCATTTTGGAGTCATTCCCACCACACTTTTTAAATTTTATTAAAATGCAAAATCAAGCATACAACAAAATCATAACCAAAAACAGGTATGACATATCAAAGCAGACCACTTCTTTAAAAGTGTTGACTGCATCCACTTTCTAAATCATGGGTCTGCATCCACAACATCTAGATTGGTCCTAAGTTAGGGAGTGATATGCCAACAGCATGGTTCTGGGAAGATTTTGCAAAATAAATGACTCCTCCTTCACACTGAAAGGCAGCAGAATTGAAATGCTCTTTACAAAAGCTTGTTTTAGTGTTTATGAAACTGGCAAAAACACACTCATCCTGTCTGCTTTTGATGTCCTGCCCACACACTAATTTGGGTTGTGAAATTATTATTTTTAATGGAACATTAGCTGGTTTAATGCGCGCAAATGGGTTCTTATTGTTCCTTTGCATTCTACATTTAAATGCTTTATAATGGAATACTTCAAAACATAAATTATAAAGTTTGTAAAATATCACCATATCTCATGTCTGTGCTGCTTTGAATTTGCCAAAGACAACCAATATTAGAACATTACACAGGACCTTCGTAGAACTAAGATTCCAACAGATTTCCCTCACCATATTTAGAGGGGAGATATCAGGGAATTCCCCATATGGATCGCAAATATATATATATATGAATGCAATAAGGGTAGAGGACATTACATACTATCTGTTGATTTGCCCCCTGTATACAACGCCCAGAGGAAAATTTATATTGCCTATTCTTAATTGCCATCCAGGTCGATCCGCACAGGATCAGTTGAACTTCTCGCAGATAAATATCTATACATTACACACCAGGTAGCCCAATTTTCAATGGTAGCCAAGAAGCTCCGTTCTAGCTATGTGAATGCACTGCAGTGTTAAATTTTAATGTAAATTTCTTTTATGCTACAGGTTACGTTGTATGATTTTAGAAGTTTTCCTTTTATTCTCTGTCGTCCATTGTGTAGGCCTTTGGCTATCTACACTGAAATGGGCTGGTATTGATTTAGAACATTAGAACAAATAGCTGTTATGGGACTACAAAATATACCGTTGTTCTAGGGTGTTACTTCTGTAGTTTACTTAGCAGCCATAAAACTCTTCCCAGAATCTGTAAGAACCAGATTGGAGGCCCTTCTTGAAACTGAGGATTTTCTCCAACCCAGTAGAGTGACCCAGTACCAAGGACTTGAGCTGGAGATGTTATAATGGCCAGCATTGCTTCTACATGGCAGTTCCTGCAGAGAAACTGCAAGCAGCCCAGGCAAATTGAATGCCATTAGCAGAAGCCAATACAGCAGGACATTTAAAAACACACACATTTAAATGCACTAAATTGGGAAGATGAGCCCATGTCCTAGTGGAAACACATGTTTCTGCATGCATATGGCCACAGGTTCAATAACTACCGTCTCCAGTAAAATGATATTTGGTAGCATGCTGGACCCTGCATCTATCTGTCTGGGGTCTTGTTATTTCTCTGTCTCTCAGACTATAAGATGTGTCACGGATCCTATGCCTTCCATTGCCTTCTTTTGTTAATGCTTTCCATTTGCTTCCTTTGCAGTGAACAGAGTATTTGCCAAGCCCGGGCGTCAGTTATGGTCTACGACGATACCAGTAAGAAATGGGTGCCAATAAAGCCCGGCCAACAAGGCTTCAGCCGAATCAACATCTACCACAACACTGCCAGTAACACATTTAGAGTAGTCGGAGTTAAACTACAAGATCAGCAAGTGAGTAACTGCGGCTTCTTGCAATTTCCTGTCTGTATGTTTTAAAATAAAGACCAATAAGCAGGGCCTGTGGTTCTGTGCTTTAAAAAAACAACCCCCAAACCGATAGATAGATGATAGATATAGATGATAGATAGATAGATGATAGATAGATGATAGATAAATAGTCCTGCCTTGAAGCCTGTAGCCAGAATACATTATGTACGCTGAAAAAACCTATGAAAACAAAAAGGAAACTATTTTTTTCTGAAGGAGGAATGGATGATGAGTACTATCACAGAGTACCTACTCACTGGCTAACAGTGGGGTGGCGGACACATGATACATTTATTGCACATTCCTCCTACCGCCAAATCCTGGATTGCCCCTCCCAGAGCTACAATTCTCAGCACCTTTAAACTCTAGTTTCCATGATTATTGGGGGTCCAGAATATGCTTTAACTGTATGGTATGTATGCAGGCTGAGACTACATTGGATTTTTTATTTTAAAAAATGCCCAGATGGCTACACTGTGTGCTTTCCACTTATCTCTCAGCAGCTTGTGGTAAATAACACAGACTGTGTAACATTCCACGTCTCTGTCCCCTCTGAGGGTTTGGTGAGTGGCTGGAAAGAGCCCCCACCCCAAATCTTTCTATTTGTATAAGAGAGACGAAATCAGTATTTTAAAAGCCAGAGAAGTGTCTTCATCTGATTACAGTAGAATGAAGGGAGAGCTTTGGGGCTTTAAATTGAAACCGCTGAGTGTGTATTTTTAAATCTGCCGTTTCATTGGCTCCGACTACTTAAGCCCCCCGGTTCTGATAATCTTACATGTGTGATCTCATCGTAGTTCACGAGCTTTGTATATTTGCAGTGGCTCCCAATTTTTATTGTAGACTATATGACTCGAATGGGTGGATGCAATTTGCCACGGTCAATGTAATTACGGGCGAAGCGGAATAGGCGCCATTTTAATGAGGTTCTACTCAGAACATCCTGGTATTCGGAAATGAGGTTCACAACTAATAATAATAATAATAATAATAATAATAATAATAATAATATCATCTTTATTGTCATTGCCCCCTCTCAGGGACAACGAAATTACTTGGCTGCTCCATCCACCCAGATAGGGCACTCCACTTAAAATCAGAACAACTATAAAAACACTAATTAAAACAATATAATATAATACAGCAAGGAAGATTAGATGACTTCAAAGTCCAGGTTTCCCATTCAGGGCTGAGATCGCTCTACTACTACAAAGAGTGTGCCCCCCCCCCCAATGCAGGGAGCCTGTTCTGCATATTTATTTATTTGTTTGTTTCATAAAATTTATACACCGCTTGATTGTAGAAAAAAACTCAGAAGTAGTTTGCCAGCTCTCTGTACGTTAAGTTCCTGAGCAATACGGAACCTAAAGCATAGAACAGACTCCTCACTTCAGGCCTTCTGGAACCAGTACATGGGGTGTAGCTCAGGCCCAGAATAAGCAAGGAATGGTTAAGCAAAATCTGGGGGTGCTTCACAAGTGATTAAACTGACAAATAATTTTAGGGAGAGTTTTCTTTGTATTTATAATGCTTATCCTGTTAAATGCGTCTACTTATGACATTTTTAACATGTGTGCGTATCGCTTAAATATGAGTCAAATGCAGTTTTTTTATTCACGTTTAACTTTTACTTATTTATTAGATTTATATACCACCTTTTATCAAAAGATTTCAGGGCGGTTCACGAGATAAAAACACAAGATTAAAAACGCAAATAAATAGTTAAAACAAAAACAAGAAAAGAGTAGCCCCCTCCCTCTCAGAAACCCGTTTAAAAGGCGGAAGGATGTTCATCAGCCAGAGGCCCGGTTGAAGAGGAATTTTTTCTCCTGGTGCCTTAAAATGTATAATGAAGGCGGCAGCCGAACCTCCCTGAGGAGAGCATTCCCCAAATGGGGAGCCACTTCAGAAAAGGCCCGTTCTTGTGTTGCCTCTCGGGGCTCCACCAACCCCTCATGGAGGAGGCACATGGAAAAGGGCCTCAGAGGATGAATACAGAGTCTGGGCCAGTTTATATGGGGAGAGGTGGTGCTCGAGGCCCCTTTAAGCAATAACAAAAAAACCATTTACATGGGCAATAGCGTGGAGAGAGAAAACAGGCCCCCACTTCATGGAGGGTGGCTAGGCCGGGGCAACAGGGGTGTGATGAAGGAAATGGCAGCCCCACACATCACTCCCCCCCCCAATTAGAATTGTATGAGGGCCTTAATGTGCAATTAGAGTGCGAGATAAAACTAACTTTCATGATGTATTCTGTTGTCATTGTTGCTCTCATAAAAGCATGTGAGGTATTAATACGAGGAAGGGGGTGAGGAGACAGGCCCCTCCCCTGCAACTGCTTTTACGTAACACTGATGGAAGAGGTTTCTAAAAAGAAGAAGAAAGACCTTCCCCTCCTGCAGCAGTCGCTGATTTTCTCCCTTCCTTCCATTCTTTCTTGTCCCTTTAGTATTCATCTTCCCCACTTTATATTTCAGGTAGTGATCAATTATTCAATTGTGAAAGGACTAAAGTACAACCAGGCGACGCCAACATTCCATCAGTGGCGCGATGCGCGGCAGGTCTATGGGCTGAACTTTGCCAGCAAGGAGGAGGCGACCACGTTCTCAAACGCCATGCTGTTTGCCCTGAATATCATGAACTCTCTGCAAGATGGAGGTAAGGAAGACTGGCAGTCATCTGCCTCCCTTTTCATCTTCTTTCTTACCTGTCTGCCTTCTTGCCGTGACAGTGCTTTGCTGGACATATTTTTGTTTTTTTGCTGCGTTCTTAGCGCAGGATCTATTTTCCGCTCCAAATCAAGTAAAGGTAGAGAAGATGGGTGCCTTGGTTTTTAGAGTACATTTTAAAATGTGCATTCCGCCCCTTTCTGGGGCATGCTCTTGTAAGATTCTGGAAGTTTTCAGGGTGGCGCAGCTGTGGAAGTTGCGCACACTTCCGTTATGCAATTGTGGTGCAGTTTGCAGTGCTGGGAGTAAAGTCAGTCTCGCCATGTTGAATGGCAAAGCCAAGTGGCTGCTCTTTGCCAAACATAAAGGGGAAACTTCAGGCTGCCATTGAAACAATAACCAAGGAATTTACTCCTTTCACGGACAAAAGCAGGGCTGTGGGACAGTTATGGCAGCCAGCCAACCTCTTTCATGTTCTATTTCTCTTCGGGGTTCGTATGAAATGACTTTGACATGTGTGCTCCAGAGCTGTAAATCCATTGCACAAACTTTTATTACAATGTCTGACCACCCGAGATGGAGGTCCGTTTGTGGGGCAAAAAAAGAAAAACACTTCAGGAACACGACAAGGTTGCCCTATCTCTCCTTTGTTATTCATTTTGGTCCTGGAGGTGCTCTTGAACATGATTAGAGGGGACCGACCGGTGGAAGGAATTCAGGTCGGAGCGAAACAGTATAAACTCAAAGCTTTTGCAGATGACCTGGTTTTGACCCTACAGGAGCCAGAATCTAGTACGAAAAGGGTATTACAATTGATTCAGGAGTTTGGTCGGGTGGCGGGATTTAAACTTAACAAGCAGAAAACTAAGGTATGGGGGGGGGGAATTGACACCTTCAGAGTCAGAAAGGTTTCAGAAAGAGACAGAGTTAAACGTGGTTTCTAAGTTGGATAAAAAGATAGGATTCCAGGTGGAAAAATCGAAGTTGGAAACGGAATTGCTAGAACCTAAGACTAAGGTACTTTCAAGAATGTATAATTTGCTGTTAAAATGGAATACACAAGATGAAACGGTCAAATCGGCTATGATAAAATGGGCACAGGATATTGGGTACAATATCATGTTTGCTGACTGGGAAAGGTTATGGACCACCGGTCTGAAATTCACAGCATGTAATGTCTTGAAAGAAAATATTATGAAAATGATATATAGGTGGTACATGACCCCAGTCAAGCTTGCAAAAATATACCATTTGTCTGATAATAAATGTTGGAAATGTAAAGAAACTGAAGGAACGTTCTTTCACCTCTGGTGGACCTGCCCTAGAGTTAAGGCTTTCTGGGAAATGATATATAATGAATTGAAAAAGGTATTTAAGTATACCTTCCCTAAGAAACCAGAGGCCTTTCTTTTAGGCATCGTCAGCCAGAGGGTGTTAAAGAAGGACCGAACATTTTTTATGTATGCAACAACAGCAGCAAGGATACTAGTCGCCAAACACTGGAAAACCCAAGATTTGCCCACACTGGAAGAATGGCAGATGCAACTGATAGACTATATGGAGCTAGCAGAAATGACCGGCAGAATCCGAGACCTGGGAGAAGAGGCTGTGGAGGAGGACTGGAAGAAATTTAAGGACTACTTACAAAAATATTGTAAATTGTATGAGTGTTAAGAAAGATGCAAGATTATAAATAATTTGGCGCCATTAAATTAGTTGAAAGGAATATGAAGATAAGTGAAAATATAAGAAAAGTTAAATTTTGGATAAATATTATGTTAAAATTAAGCTTTTAAGGTTTGGGTAAAATTATCTAAAATTAGGGACACAATATTGGAAAATTATAAATAAGAATTGAAACAAGGTGATAAATTGCTGGGTAAAGTTTGATAAACTTGGAACGCAGGAACGAGAGACGCGAGGAAGTCCAATGAAGCGAAGAAAATATGATTATTGTAAAGTTATATGTTATTTTGTTTGTTTTTTCTATTGTATTAAGAAAATCTTTAATAAATATCTTATTAAAAAAGAAAAGAAAAACACTTCTGGGCAATAGAATTCTGCTGTCCCCAGTATAAGAGGCTATAAGATGACACACACACCCAGTTTTGCAGGGCTGATGTGCAGTTATATATGAACAGCACGGAAGACTTCACATCTTGGCTTAACCACTTCAGCTGCAGCCAAAAACAGCATCTTTGGACACTTGGAGTTGAAGAGATTCTTGCTGTGAACATGATCTTTAAGCTGTTCCATTTTTCCAATAAAAACTGCACATACCTCTGGCAGCTGTTTCATCCACAGGGGGGAAATACCTCCTGTGTGGAAAACTGCAACCTGGGCTGGCAGTTTTAGTTAGTAAAACAGTACAGAGGGAAAGTATAAAATGCCCTGTCCTTCATTGCTGCAAGGATATTTGCTGCAATTCTTTTTTTTTTAAATGCACACAACACTGGGAGATGCAGTAATGGTCCTTGTTACTTGAAAAGCTGAATGCAAGGTTTGGGTGACTCAGGTACTGCTGTGTGACTTCAGGTGCTGATTGTAGGGTGATTTATTTACAAAGGAGCAGTCTGATCATAATTAGTGTTGGGGAGAAATGTGATTAAGTTCATACCTTACTTAAGTAACGATTCCTAAAGCAATAGATAAATGAGTAGGCTGCCATCCTTTGAAATTTGCATTTTTCTGAATTTTGCAGTGCAGTTCTCTAGCCAAGCTATGCGCACAAGAATGCACATTTGTATATATGTAAATGTATATATTGGTGAAAGTAGCATACAAAAGTGCATGATATTAAGGAAAATGGCTTGCAAAAAAATACAGATATTGGGCAAAATAACATACATAAAATTGTATATTAGGAGAAATTCACATTAGGAGAATTTCAGTAAGGACTTTGAAAAAATGCAAAGGTGTGGAGAAATATGGAGAACTAAAATGAGGAGCAGCGAGCAACTGGAACTGACATCTCTAATCATAGTATTTATTGCTTAATTTATTTCGAGTTGCTTTCCAGGGTGCCTTGTTTGTCTTCTTTCTCATGACATTTCAGTAGTTAATTCTGAAAACTAAAATTGAGCTTGCTTGCTCTCTCTCTCTCTCTCTTTAGATACGTATCTTTGCTGGTATTCTGTGACTGCTTAACAGCATGAAAAATGCAAAACTTAGATAGATATTTAGCCTAAAAATTTTAAGCATGCTAATTTGGAAGCCAAGCCCCAATTAAATCAGTAGGACCCAGGTTGAAGTAAACTTGTTTAGGTCTGTAGCTTTATGAACCTCATGAAAGTTTATATGTTAAAGCCAAGGCTCAGGTTTCCCCAAGTCTATTTACACTTGGCTGCAAACATTGACCCGGCTGCCTCCCACAGTGGAAGAGCCTATGTACACTATGTGGCTTCTAGTAACATGACCCTGTAAGCCCCAAAGTCTTACATTCTGGACATCGGCATATGCTCTTAAATGCTATGTAGACTGTATTAAAAGTTCTGTATCATGTGCTCAGGTGATTGGCTGTGGGAGGTTTGTGCCACAGGCATAAGAAGACTGGTTTCCAGTTGAATGACAGAAGGTTAACTCAGGTAGCTGCAGTTAAGTTCCCACGTCTCCACCATAGGCTTCGGAGAGGATCCCATATCATATGTGCCAGCCACTTACAGTGCAATGCTGGCACACTGCCCATTCTGTCCTTGCAAGAACCCTACGAGATGGTAGATTTGAGAGGGATCGGCTGGTCCAAGCAGTGCCATATCTAACCATAGCTGATCTTGGTGCACATCATAGATATTGTGAGCCTGCTGTTGCCGTTGGTTTGAAGGACAGTCTCATTTTTTTAATGGGTAATCACAATATGCACAAACTCTTTAAATGTTCCTCTTCAAGCAGGCCTTTGCCTGATTGACATCCCACGCCCTTTTAAATGTGTTGTGTGAGGGGGAATTATTGGTTTGTTGTTCTTACTTTGTTATTCATTTTGTGGTTTTTATATTGTAATTTTGTGTTGTGAACCATCCTGAGATCTACAGATGAAGGGTGGTATACAAATTTAATCAATCAATCAAAATAACAGTGTTATAGAAATAGGGGGGGTCCCCCTAAACACTAGGAACAAATAAATACTAGGATTTTGATTGGGATATGGATTTAAAAAATTAACTGCAGAGCTGTGCCAGACAGGGAATTCCTGGGCTGCCTTATGCAAACCAGCCTGGCTGGCTGAGGGAAGAGCAGACTGTTGGCATTACAATAGAGAGCCATTGAGGGTCGGCAACAAGGCAACAAGGAACTTCTTGTCTCAGGTGTGACCAGAGACTGGAGATTTGGAAGGCTGCCAGGGTCACTGCTCTGGTGGAGAGCAAGGTCTTCTGGGAAGAAGGAGAATGAAGTAGGGGGGGAGATCCATCTTAGAGAGGGAGACAAAATGGTCTCCTGCACTGCTATGGACCATGCAGTAAGATCTGGACTTGCTCCATGCAAACTGAAGGTGTAAATAGGCGAATAAATCCTGTTTCTTAAAACACGACAGTTTCAGCCATGTCCTCTATTCTCCAAAGGGAGACAGACCCTGTGTGTGTGCCTGTGGCCCCATGTACTGTGGCCACAGCTTGGCAGAGAGAGAGGTCAGGTCTTTTGCAATGATGATGATGATATATATGATACAGTTACAGATAGGTAGCCGTGTTGGTCTGCCATAGTCAAAACAAAAAAAATTCCTTCCAGTAGCACCTTAAAGACCAACTAAGTTAGTTCTTGGTATGAGCTTTCGTGTGCATGCACACTTCTTCAGATACACATGCACAGATAGTGTGCATGCACAGATAGTGTGCATGCACACGAAAGCTCATACCAAGAACTAACTTAGTTGGTCTTTAAGGTGCTACTGGAAGGAATATATATATATATATATATATGCTTTCGTAGATTTTCACGGGTACAGGAATGCAGGTTTTGGTGTCCTCGGGTGTCTTCCCGTGTAAAAGTTGGGGTGTCTAGGCGACGTTTCGACGAGGTCTCACTCGTCATCTTCAGGCTGGTGCTTTCGGCTTCTTGTTACTGGAACAGAGCGGGATCTCAATGTTTGAGTTCCTATAAATACTGTAGAGGGGGTGTGGTGTCTAGCCTCCAATGTTCTGGGCAGAGAGGAAGTTCCCAGGCTAGTGTGCCTTTTCTTCTTTTGTTCCTTAATTACTTGAGAGATACCTTGAGTGATTTCTTGAGTGATATCCTGAGTACCACTTAGGTGGGTCATTAGGTGTGGATTAGTTGCTAAAGTCTTTGTGTCTTGACCTCTTGAACTTTGTGAAGAGTTTTCCTGAGAAGATGGCTGTATTGCACTTAGTTGTGCTTTGGCTTGGCTTCGTGTATAGGGGCGAGCTGTGGTTTTGTGGCTTGTGTCAGCCAGATCTGTGTAGGGATTGCAGGGGGGTGCAGCATCCGGAGGTGCCACCATGGATTGGCTACTGGATGGTGTCAGTAATTCATCTGTGGAGAGGGTCTGGGTTTGGGTCTGGTGTGGTTGATTGGTGTTGGCGTTCTGTGTGCCTCTGGATCTGGTGTCAGTTTTTGTGGGGAGGGCTAATTTCCAGATGTCTGGCAAGCGGGATGTGTCGTCACGCTTGTTCATGTTGTGAGGGTGTTTCTCTATCTCGATGGCTTCCATGATTATTCTCTTGTGGTGATGTTCCGTGTTAAAGAGCAATTTGGAATCTGCAAAATTAATTTCGTGTCCTGTTTCTTTCATGTGTTGGAAAAGAGAGGAAGTTTTTTCTTCTTTTTTGACGGCATTCTTGTGTTCTGCGATACGTGCATTTATTCGTCTGTTTGTTTGTCCAATGTACGTGGCTGGGCAGACTTTGCAGGGTATTTCATAGATCCCTTGGTTTTCCAACTGGATTTTATCCTTGGGGTTTCTGAGGATATTGGCTATTTTTTGGTTGGTGCAAAAGGCTGTTTTGATATTGTGTTTATGGAGGATTTTGCTAATTTTATCTGTAGTGCCCTTGATATAAGGAAGGAGGGCCATGCCATTGTTTTCTTCTGTGTCTTGGTTTTTGGGGGGTGTTTCCTTTTGGATTAGCTTCGTAATCCTGTTTTGCTGGTATCCATTGGCAATTAACACATTTGAGAGATTCTGTAACTCAGTTGTCAAGTGGTCTTTGTCAGCCAGGCGTTTGGTTCTGGAGATGAGAGTCTTGGCTACGGAGTTTATTTGTGCAGGGTGGTGGTGTGATTGTGCATGTAAGTAGCGGTTGGTGTGTGTTTTTTTCTGGTAGATAGTGTGTCCTAGGGAGCCATCAGGTTTTTTGTAGATTAGGACGTCAAGGAAGGGAAGTTGGTTGTTGGCTTCTATTTCCATAGTGAATTGTATTTTGGGGTGTAAGTTGTTGAGATGTGTGAGGAAGCTATCCAGTTTTTCCTTCCCGTGTGGCCAAATTACAAAGGTGTCGTCAACATATCTGAGCCAAAGTTTGGGTTTGTGTTCTGACTTGTCTAAAGCATTGGTTTCAAAGTGTTCCATGTACAGGTTTGCGATGACCCCGAATACAATCCCCCCGAATACATCTTGGACCTGACCAACCACTGCCTAACCAACACGTACTTCATCCACAATGGACAAAGATACAAACAGATAGAAGGAGCACCTATGGGATCACCCCTCTCACCGGTCATCGCAAACCTGTACATGGAACACTTTGAAACCAATGCTTTAGACAAGTCAGAACACAAACCCAAACTTTGGCTCAGATATGTTGACGACACCTTTGTAATTTGGCCACACGGGAAGGAAAAACTGGATAGCTTCCTCACACATCTCAACAACTTACACCCCAAAATACAATTCACTATGGAAATAGAAGCCAACAACCAACTTCCCTTCCTTGACGTCCTAATCTACAAAAAACCTGATGGCTCCCTAGGACACACTATCTACCAGAAAAAAACACACACCAACCGCTACTTACATGCACAATCACACCACCACCCTGCACAAATAAACTCCGTAGCCAAGACTCTCATCTCCAGAACCAAACGCCTGGCTGACAAAGACCACTTGACAACTGAGTTACAGAATCTCTCAAATGTGTTAATTGCCAATGGATACCAGCAAAACAGGATTACGAAGCTAATCCAAAAGGAAACACCCCCCAAAAACCAAGACACAGAAGAAAACAATGGCATGGCCCTCCTTCCTTATATCAAGGGCACTACAGATAAAATTAGCAAAATCCTCCATAAACACAATATCAAAACAGCCTTTTGCACCAACCAAAAAATAGCCAATATCCTCAGAAACCCCAAGGATAAAATCCAGTTGGAAAACCAAGGGATCTATGAAATACCCTGCAAAGTCTGCCCAGCCACGTACATTGGACAAACAAACAGACGAATAAATGCACGTATCGCAGAACACAAGAATGCCGTCAAAAAAGAAGAAAAAACTTCCTCTCTTTTCCAACACATGAAAGAAACAGGACACGAAATTAATTTTGCAGATTCCAAATTGCTCTTTAACACGGAACATCACCACAAGAGAATAATCATGGAAGCCATCGAGATAGAGAAACACCCTCACAACATGAACAAGCGTGACGACACATCCCGCTTGCCAGACATCTGGAAATTAGCCCTCCCCACAAAAACTGACACCAGATCCAGAGGCACACAGAACGCCAACACCAATCAACCACACCAGACCCAAACCCAGACCCTCTCCACAGATGAATTACTGACACCATCCAGTAGCCAATCCATGGTGGCACCTCCGGATGCTGCACCCCCCTGCAATCCCTACACAGATCTGGCTGACACAAGCCACAAAACCACAGCTCGCCCCTATACACGAAGCCAAGCCAAAGCACAACTAAGTGCAATACAGCCATCTTCTCAGGAAAACTCTTCACAAAGTTCAAGAGGTCAAGACACAAAGACTTTAGCAACTAATCCACACCTAATGACCCACCTAAGTGGTACTCAGGATATCACTCAAGAAATCACTCAAGGTATCTCTCAAGTAATTAAGGAACAAAAGAAGAAAAGGCACACTAGCCTGGGAACTTCCTCTCTGCCCAGAACATTGGAGGCTAGACACCACACCCCCTCTACAGTATTTATAGGAACTCAAACATTGAGATCCCGCTCTGTTCCAGTAACAAGAAGCCGAAAGCACCAGCCTGAAGATGACGAGTGAGACCTCGTCGAAACGTCGCCTAGACACCCCAACTTTTACACGGGAAGACACCCGAGGACACCAAAACCTGCATATATATATATATATATATATATATATATATATATATATATATATGAATGATACAATAATCTTTATTGTCATCGTCCCATACAGAACAACGAAATTGAAAAAATCTACATCAGACATTCAAAAACCTACAGCTATCCTAGCCTGATTAACCCCCTAAAAACTCTGATACCCCATAATTAAATACAATATACTCCCATAGAGACTACCTTACACTGCGTTTAAATCCAAAATCACATTTGGATAGAAACTGTTTCTCAGGCGGCTAGTCCTAGTCTTTATAACCCTGTACTGTACCTTCTTCCAGAAGGCAGAAGCTGAAAAAGATCATTTCCGGGGTGCACACTATCCTGCACTATCTCTGCAGCTTTCTTATGACCTGGAAGCATAGATTTGATCCAAGGTGGGAAGAGTGCACCCAGTTATTCTCTCTGCAGTCTTTACAACCCTAGACAGCATTGCTTTTTCCCTGACCGTGCAGCTCCCAAACCACACACACAGACTATAAGTTAATGCACTCTCAACAGTACAATGGTAAATTGCCATCCACAGGTCCTTTGAGAGATTATTTTTCTGGAGGATTCTCGGAAATATAACCTCTGCTGTGCTCTCTTCATCGGGTCTTTGCTGTTTTCTCTCCAGGTTAGGTCATCTCTTAACTCCATTCCCAGAAATTGAAACACTGAGATATGTTGTACAATGAAAACCATAATGTTTGTTTAACATCAATGATAGCAGCTAGTCAGACACAACACAGAGAGATTTGGTGCCTTAGCTACACCCCTGGGTCCAGGGTCACCAGCCATGACAGAGAAGGGATTTGAATTTTGGCTTCCAAGTCTGATACACCACATTGGACTCTTCATGAACTCCCCCAAACATGGAAGTTTATATAGTTAGGACTGTGAGCTTGGAAGTACCTGATTTGAATATCATCCCAGTTATGAACTCACCAGTTAGCATCCCACCGCTGTCTGAATTAGTTCCCACCATCTATATTTTTTTTTGGGGGGGGGGAGAGATATTCATTGTCTGACATACATTGTCATCATCACCGTTTCTATTTATTAGTCTCTTGCTACGTAAGGAGTCTCTAAATGATGTGATTTTTTACAAGATAGAGATAGATAATTTCACTTATAAAAAAGAAACTCTACCACGACTATTGCTTTCAAAATAATTATTGTCTTTTGAAAGGAGGAAGGCGCTTAACAGCTCTTTGTTCTCAAACCAGAGTGTATTTTCAGAGCGTTGTAAGCCTCTTTGTGAGGGCAGCGTGCCCTGAAAGGCAGGTTTAAGAATCTTTTTAATAAATAAACAAACTGCAGGCAAGTTATAATTTAGGAACAGACAATTTGCCCCCTAAAATTCTCTACAAGGAAAGTTTCCAGAAGCATAGCCGTGCTTGAGTCTGTTACAACAAAACCTAAAAGGGATCTAGTTGCATGTTAAAAGGTTTATTCTGGCATATTGCTTTTGTAGACAGTCCTCAACTGGCAGATGTAACAGCACAGAAACAAGCATGTCCACACAAACAGACACGTATTTATATGAGAGAAAAGCCATCTCAGAACTTGTAGTCCTCCTCCCATCATTACTGAATTTGAAGCCTAGGAAATGTAGTTTCTTAAGGGTGCTGGGAATTCTGGTTCTCTGATGGGTAATTCTGGCTCGTGGTATTGAGGTGAGGGTGGAGAAATTTGCTCAAAATGTGCCTAAAATGTATGGTCTGTGTGCACAGTCAAAGGTAAGACAAAGTTTCCACTTTGTTACGTTGAATGTGAATTCCAGATAGGAGTTTCATTACGGGTCCTTATTGTGATTCTCAAAACCAGTTCTTTTGAGTTAAATACAAAGTTCTTTCACAAATGCATAGACATACATTTCTCTCCCCCCCCCCCATTTTCCTAGAAAAGAGGGGTGAGTGCTGACTAAAAGAAATGGAAAGACAACCTACAAAGTAAGCCGTAATGTTGGCAATTCAACAGAACACTGGAGAAAAAGTAAACATATCAAATTGGTGTCTTGAGTTTCTTGGAATATTCTTGGGTGTCCTATTTTTAACATTGGTTTGTTTCATAAAACTGGCTTGTCCACCCATTAGGGTTAGGCATTTGTGAGGCCTACAGTAGTTCAGTCAAGTCTTTGGCATCATCACTCTGCCTGCTTACTTAACTCAAACACCCACTTGTATGACCTAAATTAATCAGTTGGGTGGACTGGGGTAGCGGGAGGAATTCTTAGCACTCGGCGTGCTTTCAATAGAGCCTGTTTGTTTTAACTGCAGAGGAACTTTTTGGAAACGGCGTGTGCTTAGGGTGACACGCCAGCCTTAAATTTAGAATGCTAAAAGAGGGCAGCGCTGCACAGTATTTTCAGTGACTGAAAACGTCTCTGTCAGTTTTTAGCTTTTTTAAATTACAGGCATCATAGGCTTACAATTTCTCCAAAATAATAGCCACGCAATGGGAATGCCTTAAATTAGTTTGTTGTGCCGTGGATATGCTATCTTTTTATTTTTATTTTCCACCTCAGAACAAAGTCTGTGTTTTGTTAGCTCGTGTCCAACATGAAACAATTTCGGCTGTTAAAATAAAGCTCGCCGTAAGTTAAAGCAACATAATCATTTTCCTCTGCTTGTGAGCTTCCCATTGCGACGTCTGGTTTGCCACTGTGAGAACAGGATGCTTGAGTAGATAACCCAGCTCTCATGATCCAGCAGAGCTCTTCTGATGTTCCTATCTAAGGGTCTTCTTGTTAGACAATTTTACTGGGTTTTCCTGCTGGCTTGTACTGAGGGCAGGGGGAGAGACTGTAATAATGCCCAGGGCTTGTTTTTCTTTCCCACAGAACACAGTGTAATGTTATGGCATTCAACCTGGAGGTCACAAAAATCCTAAGGAAAAGGCCCTGGTTTTTTTCCTTGTCACTATTTTGTGGGTGAAGGGGATTAAGACACATACTGTGAATTTTAAAGGTAAAGGGACCCCTGACTGTTAGGTCCAGTCGCGGATGACTCTGGAGTTTTGGCGCTCATCTCGCTCTACTGGCTGAGGGAACCGGGGTACAGCTTCCAGGTCGTGTGGCCAGCATGACTAAGCCACTTCTGGCGAATGAGAGCAGCGCACGGAAACGCCATTTACCTTCCCACCGGAGCGGTACCTATTTATCTACTTGCACTTTGACATGCTTTCAAACTGCTAGGTTGGCAGGAGCAGGGACCGAGCAACGGGAGCTCACCCCATCGCGGGGATTTGAACCACTGTCCTTCTGATCGGCAAGTCCTAGGCTCTGTGGTTTAACCCACAGCACCACCCGTGTCCCTACCATGAACTTAGGTTTGCACAATTAATGCAGATTGAAGTGGATTAGTGCTGCGAATCCACTTTTAAAAAATAAAATAAACAGACTTTTTGCAGTTAGGAAAGTGACAAGGAAATCCTTTTTTAAAAACTGCAGGTTGAAATAATGATTAATGGGTGGTGTGTAAACACCCCACGAGTAAATCAGAAAAGATTGTTCAGTAAAGACCAGATATAGTTTAAACCTTCTGTAAGCTCTGCAAAAGCAAATTAGGGTGAATGCTCAAGAAACACATTAAGTGGACAAACCCAGTATAAAGGAATGTTTTATGTAGGGTTGACAGTGGTCAAAACTCCAGGTAGTCTCTCAGTTTTTATTTGAGCTACAGTGATCTCGATCTCTCTGTATCAACCTGCAGCATTGTCCTAAATAGAACATCTTTTTGATGTGAATCTAGAAAACCCAAGACCGATTTCCAACCCCATGATATCACCGTTTCCTTTTTTTTTGCATTAACCATTCATTGAGAGGCATATGGAAATGTTACAATGCAGAGTGTGATCTAGAGACACCCTGTATTAGGCAGGCGTCAGGAGTTTGACTTAAGAATATAAGAGCCCTGCTCTATCACAACTTCTACAATTATAACAGCAATCGAAGTGAATTCCCTTTAATGGCACATATATACCAGTAACTGTATGAAAGTAGAGGGGATTTATTATTTTTTTGGCTCTGCCTTACTTATTTTTAATTGCAAACTTTCCACTTAATTTCTTAGAATTCAGAAGAGATCTGGGTGGAATTGACTAGACCAGAGTATCTTTTGGTCTAGTTAATTTCAGCCATAACACAAGCTGTGCTTATCAGTCGTGCTGGTTCCACTTTTGAAAGTCTTACTTTGGCTTTTCCTTGAAGTGCTAAGGCAGTCTGCAAAACAAGACGTGGTTAAACACAGGAAATAAACGTACGCACCACAGGCAAAGCCCGGCTATGCAACATTGCCTCCAAGTGTCTGAAAAGCTTTAATATTTGCACAGTATTTAGTGGCAGTTTGGATGCAATTAAGACAGGATGAAAGAGTAGTATTTCACGAAAAGATCAAAACACTTATTAGCTGATGTCAGGAGCCAAATGATCACACGCCAAGAAATTAGGGACATCAGAGGTTTTGTTTTTAAGCAAATGATTAATTCTGGCTTACTTTATTTATGATAGTTCTCTTTTTGGCAGTATTTACAAGTAGGCACCGTAACCAGTAATACTAGAGAATCGTGGCAGAAAATGAAATTTATATATATATTAAAAAGAGGGTAGCATGGAAGGGTACAGCACAAAAGGAAAGAGAAATAAGGAAACCGAGAAACACAGACTCACACAAAACCCAAGAGATACATGCAACAAAATGTTGCAGAATGTTAAAATATCAGGTTCAGCGTTCATCTTGCTGTGCTTAAATGTTTCTTGAATTTGAGTGGACAGATTCTCTTCCAGTTGTCTTTAGGGGTCTGCGGCAGGGAATATTTACTTATTTTTATTTCATAAAATTTATTATACCTCTTGATTGTAAGGAACCTTAAAGCAGTTTACAAAAAGACCAAAATAATAGTAATAATAATAATAATAATAATAATAATAATAATAATAATAGTAAAAACAATTAAAAGCAACTATTAAAATATTCAAAAAAGATAAAAATTGATAAACTGAAAACCAAATACAAGTCCACATTCTACATATCTGGGCAAGCGAGTCTAAACAAAAATGTTTTTAGCAGGTGCCAAGAAGAGTACAATGAAGAAGGTTCCTGCTTGGTATCAATAGGAAGGGAGTTCCAAAGTTTAGGTACTGGCACACTAAAAATATTACAATACAGAATGGGTATTATGGGACACCTGTAACGGATCCACAGATCAAATGTGGTCAAGTGGATATATATGGGGTTAAGGTGATCACAACACATAATCTAGAACAGGGGTCAGCAAACTTACCGCGCCTTGGGCCGGCGTCTCCAGCACTGATTTCACGGAGGGCGGGGGAGTGCGTGCCCATACGCATGCACACATGCTATTTCCGGCGTACTTCCAGGTTGGAGGAGCACCAGAAATAGCTTGTGCGCATGTGCACGGGCTTCCTCTGACCCGGATGTGCACCGGAAATAACGCTTGCGCATGCGCAAATAATGCTTGCACAAGCTATTTTCGGTGCTCCTCCGACCCGGAAGCGGGCAGCCGCACAGTGCAGCGCCGGTAAGAGCGGGTGGCAGGGGTCGCCGCAGGCCGGATAAATGAGTCCCTCGGGCCTTATCCGGCCCGCGGGCCTTAGTTTGGGGACCCCTGATCTAGAATGTTCACTGTTCCTGTTTAGAAATGCAAAAGGAAAATAATTGTCACTTTGAAGCACATTTTTTTAAAAATGTAATAGCTTTTAGGGAAGCTTCTTGAAGTTTTCTCCACACTGACAAAAACATTCTTCAGAAACCAAGGTTTTGTCCGTTTTTCTAAGAGAGAGGGAGAAAATTAAAAGGGCTTGAGTAAAGCCAGTGGAGAGAATAGATTAGTGTTGCCTTGAGATTGTCAGCATTGTGTGGGGGGATTTGATTGTATGCTGGAAATTTAGGTTTGTGGATTAAATAACTCTGGCACAACAAATATTTAAAAAATTGACTCTTCATGTTGGGAAATTGACAGAGGAAATGCACTAAAAGTGTAGGACAAGTGATTGATGGGAAGACTTCTACTGACCCAAATTTTGAAGACTGTGCATTAGTTAGGAGACTTTAAAGAACTCCACACAAATGAATCAGAATGAATGCTCCTTGTTCTATAATGTCCCCACAAACAGCTCAGCTGGTAGACCACAAGGCACTTAATTTCAGGGCTGTGGGTTCGAACCCCATGTCGGGCAAAAGTTCCCTGCATTTCAAGGGATTGGACTGGATGACCCCTGTGTTCCTTCCAACTCTATGATTCTCTGAAATTAGAATGAAGAACAGGCATTGTATAACCTCCATGCGTATTAAGGTTGTCAGCTCAGACATTCTCCCCAGAGGGCTGTGTAAGACAGACGGTTTCAAATGTCACTGAGAGGTCAAGGAGAACAAACAGGGACACACACACACACCTCTGTGCCAGCATAGGTTATAATACAGGGCGACCTAGGCAGCCTTATTCCCCACACCAGGCCTGAAATGGATCTAGAAAATCAGTCTCATCCAAGAGTGTTTGGAGTTGCACCTTAATATAATTCCATGTGTGACTCTCCATCACACCTTGCAACAGAAAGCTTGAAAGCTCCTTCTTTATAGTCAACTTTAGCCACTTACACACGGCCCAAAAGGGGGATATGTATATCCCCCCTCGCCAAAAAAGTTTGCATAGAATTAGCATATGCTGATTTAATTATTGTTGTTGTTTAGTCGATTAGTCGTGTCCGACTCTTCGTGACCCCATGGACCAGAGCATGCCAGGTACTCCAATCTTCCACTGCCTCCCTGAGTTTCATCAAATTGAAGTTTGATAACACTGTCCAACCATCTCGTCCTCTGTCATCCCCTTTTCCTTGTGCCCTCAATCTTACCCAACATCAGAGTTTTTTCTAGAGAATCTTCTCTTCTCATGAGGTGGCCAAAGTATTGGAGCCTCAGCTTCACAATCTGTCCTTCCAGTGAGCACTCAGGGCTGATTTCCTTAAGAATAGATGGGTCTGATCTTCTTGCACTCCATGGGACTCTCAAGTGTCTCCTTCGTGAATTTAGAAATAAATACTGTAATTTAAATAGAAACATGGCGCATCTTGCAATAATTGGGAAGACAGGTGTGTCTACTCAGCCTGTACTCCAGGTGTAAACTGTTGATGGGCAACTTCAAGGTCCAATTGCTCACCCTTAGAGTTCCTATCCCTGGAGAGGACAGCCCTTCAAATAGAGGAGGGTCCTCTGCAAAGCAGGGCAACATGGCCACCCTAAATTCAGTAGTCTTTCTCTCTTACTTTAGTAGCATATTCAGAAGGGGTGGCAAAACTGTCTTTTGGGTTCTAGTTCCTGAAACGCATTTGGAAGAGTCGCTCTTTCAAAGCATGTAGCACATTTGGGAATGAATGAATAGCAGGCCTCCCTGGCTGTTATCTGCAGTTTAATCTGATCTGCTGAGTTTCTGAGTTACATCTTTGGCTCAGCCTGTGGGAAGCTCGCTTGTGCATTCATCAGATGTGTAATTTCCTTCAGCCTAAGAGGGATTGTTCTCACTAATAGGCTTGATTTTCAAATCCACTTCAGTTTTATCTGGGCTTCCTATTGGCCTGATTTCAACAGCAGCACTTTGATAATCAATATCTTCTGTTGCTCTCTAGGAAGAGATGACTTCATTCCATTTAGGCACGAGAATGAGTCGAAAATAATAAATGATAATGCCCTCCCCCTTTTTACCCCCTTTTGGTTTACTTTCCTTTTGTCTCTGTGCCATGAATCAGTGGCTTTCTGCCCCTTACTTGTTCCTATAATTAAAATTTCCTGACTTTCGGTAGGTTGAATTAGTTCTTCTTACTGCTTCTGTAAGTTGACATGATACCTATCACTGTGCCCTGGTGGGGAGGGGAGAGAACCCCACTTTAAAACTAGGTTTCCCATAGTGGTTGGGGAGCAGGTTGTGACCATACACCCTGCAAACCAATTCTTTCTTTGCTAAAGAACTATAACAATCCAGGTTCTCAGAACAATCTGCTATTGAATGCTGAGTGGTAACACACCTGAATGCCAGAATTTGGTGCAAGCCATACATTATTCAGCTGCTAATGGCTTGATATGTTGTTGTTGTTGTTGTTTAAAAAGCATGAAAATTTGTACAATAATAGTTGTTCAGCTCAGCGGCATACATGTACAGTGGTACCTTGGGTTAAGTACTTAATTCATTCTGGAGGTCCGTACTTAACCTGAAACTGTTCTTAACCTGAAGCACCACTTTAGCTAATGGGGCCTGCTGCTGCTGCCACACTACCGGACCACGATTTCTGTTCTCAACCTGAAGCAAAGTTCTTAACCTGAAGCACTATTTCTGGGTTAGCGGAGTCTGTAACCTGAAGCATATGTAACCTGAAGCGTATGTAACCTGAAGTACCACTGTACAATGGCAAGTTATGTTGCTGAAATAGGACCTGGAATACGTTTAGCCAGTATTCAGTTGATGAAAGTTGTCTATTTTAGAATCTTAGGTGCCAGCAAGACAAACTGACCTGTCATGAAGGCATTTTTTGGCTATCATTTGACAACCCTGTTACTGACTTCTGCCAGGCTGGAACTTGTGACTCAGGAATGAAAAGCTTCCTGCCCTATTGCTCATCGGCACAAATCTGGCTAGTGCTATTGCTTTCGGCATGGTGGTGTGTGTGTTTGGTATAGCATGCACATTCGCAAAGACAGGGCCCATGTATATCTATTGCATCAATTAGGATGGAACAAATGAAGCAATTGTCCACCAAATAGGCAGAATTAAAACATGCTTAGCTCTCTCCTACTGAAAGCAATGGGATATGAACGTGTTTCATATTTTCCTGGATCTTGCCTGTTGTTTTTTTCCTAACTGCTGCTTTTATTCCATTCTAGCTAAAGCAATATTTACTTTACTGGCTGTTATGTTGATTGGGGATGCGTAAGCGGTACTTAATTAACTGTTTACATTAGTCTTAAAGCACATGATTTCCCCCCAAAGAATCCTTTGAACCTCGCGCAGTGCTACAGTTCCCAGGATCCTTTAGGGAAAGCTATGCACTATAAATGCCCTACTTACTACAGTGGAACAACTGCTTTGTGAAATGAACCCTCGGTATGTATAGCCTAGTGAATTTAATATAGAAACTTGTTTGTGCAGGTCTGTATTTTAAGATAGATAGATAGATAGATAGATAGATAGATAGATAGATGATAGATAGATAGATAGATAGATAGATAGATAGATAGATAGATAGATAGATGATAGATAGAGATAGATAGATAGATAGATAGATAGATAGATAGATAGATAGATAGATAGATAGATGATAGATAGAGATAGATAGATATAGATAGATAGATAGATAGATAGATAGATAGATAGATAGATGATAGATAGATAGATAGATAGATGATAGATAGAGATAGATAGATAGATAGATAGATAGATAGATAGATAGATAGATAGATAGAGATAGATAGATAGATAGATAGATAGATAGATAGATAGATAGATAGATATTCTGCACAGCAAGGCATAGAATATTTTTATCTCCTTTTTCCATTGGAATGACCGGGATGGCCGCAACAACAAATAAACTTTGAATTGAATTGTAACAGCCATGGCTTGGAGCTGTCGTTTGTTGAGGATGCTGAGAATTGTAGCAGACCCCTTTAAGCTCCTGCAATTCCCAGGCTCCGGCAATTGATTCCTCTACACAAAGAATTCTGGAAATACTGTATCTCTGTGAGCAAAAAAGGGGGTCTCCTAAAAACTCTCAGCACCCTTAGCAAACTACAGGCCCCAGAATTATTTGAGGTAAGCTGCGGCTGTTTATAGTGGTATCGTCACAGTGCTTTGAATGTATGATATGAACGTACCCATGGCAGGAATTGTTAGTTTGTGTCAGCATGTTTTCATGCAAAAACCAGGCGTTTTCAAAGCTCTAATGATGCGTTTCCTCATGCACTCTGATTGATTTTGGAAGAGTCTTCTTGACTCCGTGTGGATTTTATAATTTCCCTCTCTGCTGGTGAATTACACATAATATTACGCCAGAGAGAGACAGTTTTAATAATAAAACACTAATTGAAGAGTGGCTGCGATAGATTTCAGAATTTCTGCGCAGCCTCCCCTTCCAGCATCTGTTGATTTGGGACTCTTGTCTCCTTCTGCAGATTAATTGAGATTAATCTCATTAGAGAATTGGCCAGGGAAATAAGTGCCTGGGCAGAAGAGAGACCTTGGCAGCCAAAGCCAGGCTCTCAAGAATGTGCTACAGATTCCCAATTCTTGCTTCCAGATTTGGCAATCGTTTGATTCCTTATGGCTTCCCTGATCCGCCCTATAATAAAAAGCTAGTGTTTTCTTTTTTTAACTTTGAAAAGTTTAACAGTCCTTTTTTTTTTTGCAGGTAAAAAAAAAACCCCTACCACCACTTAATTGAAACTAGCTGTATATAATTACTGTTGTTGTTGTTGTTGTTGCTGCTGTTGTTGTTATTATTATTATTATTTGAAAAAGTTTGACACATGTTCTCCCCTCCCTAACCTAATTCCTCTTCTCAAAACAGGACCTCAGAACTCTGCAGTATTTCACATTGACAAGTGACATGTGATGCCGGTTGACGGGTCTCGAAGACCCATCTCCTGTTTCAGTCCCTTCAAACTCTGCCTAATCTAAGACATATATGGTTCAGGGAGGCATGTGTCTGTTTTCTCCTGCCCCCGCGGCTCTGATTGGAGGGCTTTTTAGGTCCAGAATATCCCAAGGAGTCTTTAGGGTTATTGGCTGTGTTTCAGGTTTACTCTTCTCTCTCTCCCCCCTCCCCCACCGTTTCGGAGGTGGTTGTTCCCCCCCCCCCTTACCCGAGGGATTTCCCTTGTTATGCTGCAGACTTGATTCTGTGGCCTCTCAGCTGCAAAGCCCCTCTTCCGGATGTGTCATTTGGATATAGTATCCCCTATGCCTAATGCAGGAATCAATCGGACGTCGTTGCTTAAACGACCCACGCTCTCCATGCCGCAACGCGGGAAGTAACTCAGTTCTCCTAACATGCCAGTCCGGCGGACTCGGCACGGTCATCTGAAAGGAGTGAGCTGGGCCACCATCAGCCTCAGCACTCGGTGTAAGTACAGCTTTATGTGGGTTGAAAACATTGCAAGTCATGCAAGCCCCCCCCCCCCCGTCAAAGCACTACGTTGGTGTGCGAAGGCTGCAACGACTCAGCACTTTTTGTGGGAGGGGGGGTGCTTCCTTGGGGAAATGACAATAATGAAATCTTGCTGTGGCAGTCCTCTTGGACTCCCCCATCCCCCCAAAAGAATTCTTACTTTATTCATAGCTAACAATGCTTTAGATTAGTGAGGTCCAAGCTAATGTCCCTGTCGCAGAATCGCCCTTGTACGATGAGAACCCTAATAATAAGCAACGCTTCACTTAAAAAAACATTTTTTGGGGAGGGGAGGGGGAGACCAGATTGGGTTTGATATTTATACCCTGCTTTTCAATTAAAACGGCACCCAGACCTGAAATAAGAGCAAATAATAATTGTTGGGTTATCGTGGATTACCTTCAGTATACATTTTGCTCAAGGTGCGATATGCATCTTCTTGGAAAATTCCCTGTGGGTTTTAGCAGATATGGAATGCAACTTAAAACAATTATGGAAAAAGGGGGGGGCAAGTAAGAAAACCAGGAAAGATGGGAAAGAGATGGACAGGGAGTAACTGAGATTTGGGGGCTGGATATTTGTGTACTCATAAACATGGTTACTGATGAGGGATACTCTAAAAATGACTTGCTCATTTTTAAAAACTACTTCATGTACAAAAGTGTTGGGAATATTGTAGGGAGCATAGAGTATCCGTATAAAGGTGCAATCCTTACATGGCAGTAAATCCCAGTGAAGTTGCTGTGGCTTGCTTCTGAGTAGGCATGCCTGGGATTGCAGTGTAAGTCACCTTATTGCGCAGATATTTTTCTTAGAAGCTTGCTAGGGTGAGACTTAAGCACTGAAGGGCTCCTTGCTCATGCTCTTGCAGAAATAAAGTACGGCAAACTCAGTGGAGTTGTTTCAGAGTTACAGCCCTGTGAAGCGGAGATGGCTTCTTGAGGCTAATTTGGATTGTAAATTATCCCCACCCCAATCCACAGAGGAGTAACAGGAGTAAAGCCTGAAGTAACCGTGACAGAGCTGTTTTCTCTTTGCCTGCTGCAAGCTCCTTGTTATGCGTGCCCTGCTTTAAAAAGAAAGAGATTCTCTCACCCCACCCCACTGCCCCATGGTGCAAGTCAGCTGACCCCTTTAGTAGTCTGCAGCTTTTCAGAATAGTCATGCCACGTGATAAACTTTATGGAGTGCCTGGTGGCCTGAATGAGTCCCACAGGGATTGGAAGGCACATTTGTCTAGTGTGCTGGTTTCATTCTCACCCCCACCTCCTGGAGTCTGTCGTTCTGTGTTGACCAAAATGCGGTAAGAGAAGGATGGAATGCATCAGACCTGGAGAAGAGAGCACACGTTTGATCTTAATAAGCTGCCTTTCCATGGGATGAGGGTGTTCGTTGGACACAAAGCAGACAAACAGGAAGTACTTCTTCACAGGGCACGTAGTTAAACTATGGAATTGGTCCCCACAAGATGTGGCTGTTGACACCAACTTGGATGGCTTTAAGAGGGAATTAGGCAAATCCATGGAGGGTTAGGCTCTCAATAGCTGTATACTAACACAGAGGTCCTCCTGCCAACCTAGCAGTTCGAAAGCTTATCAAAGTGCAAGTAGATAAATAGGTACCACTCCAGCGGGAAGGTAAACGGCGTTTCCGTGTGCTGCACTGGTTTGCCAGAAGCGGCTTAGTCATGCTGGCCACATGACCCAGAAGCTGTACGCTGGCTCCCTTAGCTAAAAAAGCAAGATGAGCTCCGCAACCCCAGAGTTGGCCACTACTGGACCTAATGGTCAGGGGTCCCTTTACCTTTACCACAGAGGTCAGGAGCCTTTGAATACCCATCTCCAGGGAGTGGGAGAAATAGCAGGAGAGGAACAACAATAACAACAACAATCTGCGTTTCAACCTAAGGTCCCAGGGCAGGTTACATCAATTAAAACACAATGTTGAAAACAGTTCAAAACAACCTACAATCACAGAAATCAGATGGGTCCTAAACATAATACATTGCTAGTATCGAAAGCCAGGTGTGTCTTTGGCATCCGCTGAAGGTACCCAGTGCACCTCTGTGGGGAGGGTGTTCTGCAGCTGAGGGGCTGCCACAGAGAAGGCCATCTCCTCAGCTAGCTAGCTAGCTACCTACCTACACACACACAGCCAGTTTCTGAGGGCAGTGGAGCAACCAATAGGGCCCCCTCTGCTGATATTAACTCCTGAGAAGGGTCTGTAGGGAAGGAGGCAATCTTTCAGATACTTTGGATACTCTCTGCACACTGCTCATGTATATATTAAGCCGTATAGCGATGGTCTGCATAAATAAACAGCATCAGCATCAGGTTGACCACCCCCGCAGCAAAGGCTCATCTGCTAAGGCAAATGGGGCACTTCCCTACCAATTCCATGCTACCCTCAGCCAGTCTCCACCTACCTGCCTTTCTACCTGCAACCAGTCTAGGGAGGGTGGCTTCCTCCTCTTCTGTCTCTCCATGTTGCCCTTGTAGAACTTAGCAGGGAGGACGATAGGTGGCAAAACTAGAATTAGTTGCCTCTGCCTGTTGTTGGCTGTGGCAACACCTGCTGTTGGTCTTTCTGCCTTCTCCCTTGACAGTAGCAGCAGCAGCAGCAGCAGTAGTAGCAGTAATAATAATAATAATAATAATAATAATAATAATAATAAATAATTTATTTGTATGCCACCCACTCTGGCCAGCTTCCAACAAATTACAGAACTACAGTAAAATATCAAACAGTGGGCACCAGCCCCACCAAACCACTGTGAGAAACCGGATACCTCACTACATGGACTCTTGGTCTGATGCAGCACAGCTCTTTTAATATTATGTTTAGTTTTAAACATGTAGTGTACAGTGGTACCTCAGGTTAAGAAATTAATTCGTTCTGGAGGTCCCTTCTTAACCTGAAACTGTTCTTAACCTGAGGTACCACTTTAGCTAATGGGGCCTCCCGCTGTTGCTGCGCCACCACCGCACAATTTCTGTTCTCATCATGAAGCAAAGTTCTTAACCCGAGGTACTATTTCTGGGTTAGCGGAGTCTGTAACCTGAAGCATCTGTAACCCGAGGTACCACTGTAGTAACTGAGAGCATGGGTTGTGAACTGGAATTCCTGGTTCAAACCTAATTTTACAGATAATCACACTAGGTGGCCGTCGTCAAGCCACGGTTCTTTTGCGCTTGCACCCTCTGCTCATCTGGGTCACAGTTAGAATACTTGGATCGTAAGGACCATAGGTCAGTGGCTTTGCATGCGGGTGGCGCTGTGGTCTAAACCACTGAGCCTCTTGGGCTTGCCAATCAGAAGGTCAGCGGTTCGAATCCCCATTGCTCTGTGCCAGCTCCTGCCAACCTAGCAGTTCGAAAGCACACTACTTTCTACTGCAGCGGGAAGGTAAACGGTGTTTCCGTGCGCTCTGGTTTCCG
The DNA here is from genome assembly GCF_964106915.1 of Podarcis gaigeae. NCBI lineage: Eukaryota > Metazoa > Chordata > Lepidosauria > Squamata > Lacertidae > Podarcis > Podarcis gaigeae. The sequence goes on along the minus strand of NC_139678.1, from coordinate 17,353,338 downwards.
TCACGGTGTTCCATTGCGCCAGAAGTGGTTTAGTCATAATGGCCACATTACCTGGAAAGCTGTCTGTGGACAAACGCTGGCTCCCTCGGCCTGAAAGTGAAACGAGTGCCCAAATCCCATAGTCTCCTTTGACAGGACTTAAGCGTCCAGGGGTCCTTTGCCTTTTGCTTGCATGCGGATGATGCCAGGTTCAATCCTCGGTATCTCCAGGCAGGGTTGGGATAGTCTCCTGTCAGTTGGACAAATGTTGAAGTGAAGTGGGCTGCTTCTGACAGATGTGGGACTTTTCTGAACAGAAGCAGGAACTCTCCAAACGAGGGACCCCCAACGTGATTCAAGATGATTCAGATGCAAGAGAAAAACTGCAGACAGTGCGCCTGCACAAACTGAAACCTACGTTTACTAAACATAAAACATGGGCATTAATTTCCATCCATGCATTTAATTTCACATCTAATTTGACTTGGCCCTTTAAGGAGGCAGATATGGGAAACAAAAAGAACAAGGAGAAAGGGATATGGATGAGCAAGACTGAGAAATGTGACTTGTCTGTTGAGTAATTATTTGAAAGGCTGGGTGAAATGACTGCTTCCAAATACTTTGCACGTTAATTGGTCTCAAGCATATCGGACTTGACATGATTTCCTTTTATACTTTTTGTTGCAGTCAGCATTATTCAGAGGCCAACAACTGCATTAATTTAGTAAACAGTCTTTGTTTTGGGCAAATGCTTTGCTTCTTTATCTCATTCCTCTTGACTATTATCTGTACGCCTTAACAATACTCCTCCAAAAAGAGAAGAGAGTATTAGAATAGACTGAAAACATTCACCCAATTGTGTTCTCAAATCCAGTGACAGACGTAGCTTATCGGAGCAAACACAAGGCTCTATTATTAGCAAAAAAAAATATTAATTAACCCTCAGAGAAGGTAGAACTGAACAAGAAATTTCTTGGCTGGCATTTTCCTAAGTAGTTTGCCCCAACAGTTCACATGCTAAATTTAAAGACAGCATTGTGTCCCGTAGGGATTGGCTAATGTTTTGATACAGGCGGCCTTGCACTAAGTTTAACTCTCTTGTTATTGGCTTCTCACAGCCTCCGTTGGACAGAGGTGCCTGTGAGGAGAACTTGCATGACAAAATTTCACAAAATGGCAGTGTGATCTCAACTGAGCAGCTTGAAGTTCATAAGAATATAATGGGAAAGCAAACGCTTTTGTGCTGAGTAATGGCTAGCACCTTGTCTTCCGTAAAAGGCTGTATCAATTGCTTTAGAAGCAGTGTACAAATATATATATATATATATATATATATATATATATATATATATATATGCTTTCGTAGATTTTCACGGGTACAGGAATGCAGGTTTTGGTGTCCTCGGGTGTCTTCCCGTGTAAAAGTTGGGGTGTCTAGGCGACGTTTCGACGAGGTCTCACTCGTCATCTTCAGGCTGGTGCTTTCGGCTTCTTGTTACTGGAACAGAGCGGGATCTCAATGTTTGAGTTCCTATAAATACTGTAGAGGGGGTGTGGTGTCTAGCCTCCAATGTTCTGGGCAGAGAGGAAGTTCCCAGGCTAGTGTGCCTTTTCTTCTTTTGTTCCTTAATTACTTGAGAGATACCTTGAGTGATTTCTTGAGTGATATCCTGAGTACCACTTAGGTGGGTCATTAGGTGTGGATTAGTTGCTAAAGTCTTTGTGTCTTGACCTCTTGAACTTTGTGAAGAGTTTTCCTGAGAAGATGGCTGTATTGCACTTAGTTGTGCTTTGGCTTGGCTTCGTGTATAGGGGCGAGCTGTGGTTTTGTGGCTTGTGTCAGCCAGATCTGTGTAGGGATTGCAGGGGGGTGCAGCATCCGGAGGTGCCACCATGGATTGGCTACTGGATGGTGTCAGTAATTCATCTGTGGAGAGGGTCTGGGTTTGGGTCTGGTGTGGTTGATTGGTGTTGGCGTTCTGTGTGCCTCTGGATCTGGTGTCAGTTTTTGTGGAGAGGGCTAATTTCCAGATGTCTGGCAAGCGGGATGTGTCGTCACGCTTGTTCATGTTGTGAGGGTGTTTCTCTATCTCGATGGCTTCCATGATTATTCTCTTGTGGTGATGTTCCGTGTTAAAGAGCAATTTGGAATCTGCAAAATTAATTTCGTGTCCTGTTTCTTTCATGTGTTGGAAAAGAGAGGAAGTTTTTTCTTCTTTTTTGACGGCATTCTTGTGTTCTGCGATACGTGCATTTATTCGTCTGTTTGTTTGTCCAATGTACGTGGCTGGGCAGACTTTGCAGGGTATTTCATAGATCCCTTGGTTTTCCAACTGGATTTTATCCTTGGGGTTTCTGAGGATATTGGCTATTTTTTGGTTGGTGCAAAAGGCTGTTTTGATATTGTGTTTATGGAGGATTTTGCTAATTTTATCTGTAGTGCCCTTGATATAAGGAAGGAGGGCCATGCCATTGTTTTCTTCTGTGTCTTGGTTTTTGGGGGGTGTTTCCTTTTGGATTAGCTTCGTAATCCTGTTTTGCTGGTATCCATTGGCAATTAACACATTTGAGAGATTCTGTAACTCAGTTGTCAAGTGGTCTTTGTCAGCCAGGCGTTTGGTTCTGGAGATGAGAGTCTTGGCTACGGAGTTTATTTGTGCAGGGTGGTGGTGTGATTGTGCATGTAAGTAGCGGTTGGTGTGTGTTTTTTTCTGGTAGATAGTGTGTCCTAGGGAGCCATCAGGTTTTTTGTAGATTAGGACGTCAAGGAAGGGAAGTTGGTTGTTGGCTTCTATTTCCATAGTGAATTGTATTTTGGGGTGTAAGTTGTTGAGATGTGTGAGGAAGCTATCCAGTTTTTCCTTCCCGTGTGGCCAAATTACAAAGGTGTCGTCAACATATCTGAGCCAAAGTTTGGGTTTGTGTTCTGACTTGTCTAAAGCATTGGTTTCACAAACCCACTATCTACCAGAAAAAAACACACACCAACCGCTACTTACATGCACAATCACACCACCACCCTGCACAAATAAACTCCGTAGCCAAGACTCTCATCTCCAGAACCAAACGCCTGGCTGACAAAGACCACTTGACAACTGAGTTACAGAATCTCTCAAATGTGTTAATTGCCAATGGATACCAGCAAAACAGGATTACGAAGCTAATCCAAAAGGAAACACCTCCCAAAAACCAAGACACAGAAGAAAACAATGGCATGGCCCTCCTTCCTTATATCAAGGGCACTACAGATAAAATTAGCAAAATCCTCCATAAACACAATATCAAAACAGCCTTTTGCACCAACCAAAAAATAGCCAATATCCTCAGAAACCCCAAGGATAAAATCCAGTTGGAAAACCAAGGGATCTATGAAATACCCTGCAAAGTCTGCCCAGCCACGTACATTGGACAAACAAACAGACGAATAAATGCACGTATCGCAGAACACAAGAATGCCGTCAAAAAAGAAGAAAAAACTTCCTCTCTTTTCCAACACATGAAAGAAACAGGACACGAAATTAATTTTGCAGATTCCAAATTGCTCTTTAACACGGAACATCACCACAAGAGAATAATCATGGAAGCCATCGAGATAGAGAAACACCCTCACAACATGAACAAGCGTGACGACACATCCCGCTTGCCAGACATCTGGAAATTAGCCCTCTCCACAAAAACTGACACCAGATCCAGAGGCACACAGAACGCCAACACCAATCAACCACACCAGACCCAAACCCAGACCCTCTCCACAGATGAATTACTGACACCATCCAGTAGCCAATCCATGGTGGCACCTCCGGATGCTGCACCCCCCTGCAATCCCTACACAGATCTGGCTGACACAAGCCACAAAACCACAGCTCGCCCCTATACACGAAGCCAAGCCAAAGCACAACTAAGTGCAATACAGCCATCTTCTCAGGAAAACTCTTCACAAAGTTCAAGAGGTCAAGACACAAAGACTTTAGCAACTAATCCACACCTAATGACCCACCTAAGTGGTACTCAGGATATCACTCAAGAAATCACTCAAGGTATCTCTCAAGTAATTAAGGAACAAAAGAAGAAAAGGCACACTAGCCTGGGAACTTCCTCTCTGCCCAGAACATTGGAGGCTAGACACCACACCCCCTCTACAGTATTTATAGGAACTCAAACATTGAGATCCCGCTCTGTTCCAGTAACAAGAAGCCGAAAGCACCAGCCTGAAGATGACGAGTGAGACCTCGTCGAAACGTCGCCTAGACACCCCAACTTTTACACGGGAAGACACCCGAGGACACCAAAACCTGCATTCCTGTACCCGTGAAAATCTACGAAAGCATATATATATATATATATATAATTTTCCAGAGTGGCTGGGGCAACCCAGTCAGATGGGCAGAGTACTACTACTACTACTACTACTACTAATAATAATAATAATAATAATGGTTTTAGCGAGCATCTAAAACAATATTGACCAGTCTCTTATAATATAAAGAGAAGCCTGCCCAACTAAGTGGAAAAATGTATTGGGCAGTATGTTTATTTATTTTATTAAATTTATGTACCTGCTTCATCTGAGGATTGCAGGGTGGTTTGCAGAATAAAAATACATAAAATAGTAACAGGCAAAACAATACGCCCCTCCCATAGATTGTTTGAAAAGCCAGAGGCCTGGGAGAGGAGGGATGTTTTTGCCTGGCGCCTAAGAATACTGTATTTAATGAAGGTGCCAGGAGGGCTTCCCTGTGGAGAGCAATCCACAGTCAGGGAGGAACTGCAAAAAAGGCCTGCTCTTGTCTTTCCACCCTCTGGACCTCTTGTGGAGGAGGCACATGAAGAAGGGCCTCAGATGATGATTGCCTCAGAGGATGGGTACCGGTTCATATGGCGAGCCATTTAAGGCTTTATAGGTCAAAACCAGCACTTTGAATTGGGCCGAGAAACTAATTGGCAGCCAGTACAGTTGGGCCAGAATTAGTGTTGTATGCTCAAATTGCCTTGCCCTGGTACCCCGTTTGGTTAGTGCACAACAGAAACCTCCCTTCCCTGTGTGCCCCCTGTACCCTCCCCCAAACTGCTTCAGATGGTTGGGGGAATCCCCAGAAGAGGTTTAGTGGGTGTGGAAGAGGAGAGGGGGAAGAAAAGTTCTGTTGCTTAGCCAAAAGTCCTTGCAGTGATGGAACAAGTTAATGGAAAAACCCCTCTGCTTTCCAGTTCTGTTGTACCTCTATAGTACATTCAGAGGCAAGAGCAAACAGCTTGATTCAACATGAGACCTTTGTGGTTGTGTCAACATCAGCAAGTGAACTACCAGCACAACTGCACATATTTTTTATCGGAAAGGACCCATAAGATCATCCACCAATGGGTGAGACTACCATTTTCTCTAGTGACTGCCCCTGTACTGAAACTTCCAGCACAGAGATGAGTTGGACTAGGATCTGGGAGACCAGCGTTCTAATCTGCACTCAGCCATGAAGCTCATTGGGTGACCGTGAGCCATTCAACATCTCTTAGCCTAGCCTACCTCATAAGGTTGTTCTGAGGATAAAATGGGGAACGGGAAAATGAGGAATGCCACCTTGAGCTCCTTGGAGCGAAATGTGAGATATAAATCACATAAATAAACCTGATCAGGTATGGGGGAACCTTTGGCTCTCCAGATTTTGGACTCTGCCAGCATTCCCCATGGTCTGGGATGATTGAAGTTGCACCCTAACAACATCTGGAAAGCCACAAGATCCCTATCCCTGATCTGGACCAAAAAATCAGTAAAGATATTGACTCAGGTTAACAACCCTATAATACAAAGTGTTGGTGCTGACCTTGAAAGCGCTAAACGGCTTCAAAGTCCCAGTATACCTGAAGGAGCGTCTCCACCCCATCGTTCAGCCTGGACACTGAGGTGCAGCACTGAGGGCCTTCTGGCGGTTCCCTCCCTGCGAGAAGTGAGGTTACAGGGAACCAGGTAAAGGGTCTTCTCGGTAGTGGCGCCCACCCTGTGGAACGCCCTCCCATCAGATGTCAAAGAAATAAACAACTATCTAACGTTTAAAAGACATTTGAAGGCAGCCCTGTTTAGGGAAGTTTTTAATGACTGATGTTTTAATGTATTTTTAATCTTTTGTTGGAAGCCGCCCCGAGTGGCTGGGGAAACCCAGCCAGATGGGTGGGGTAATAATAATAATAATAATAATAATAATAATAATAATAATATTACTTCTCTTTAGTATAAATGGTTCAATTGGCAGGGGAGTGTTGCACTTCAGTGCATTTTATCTGCCACTTGATGTCTGCTTAAAACTTCTCTCAGCTAAACATCTGAACAGTGAGATTTATCAAAATCCATGTGTGCAAAAATGGCTTCGCGGTCAATTTTAGGTCAATCTGCGTTCCAGATTCCGATAAGTCGGTCAAAGAATCACCTGCTTGAAGCGCAGAGCTCAGCACTTCCTCCAATGCAATTCCTCAAAGATCAAAAGAACCTTGGGAGCGGTTGCTGTGTTTGAAGATTAGGCATTGCTCAAATGATATAAGACAGTTAATTATTTAGTTCCATAACTCTGTGGGTAATGTGATCTAAGGCCTTAATTTGAAGATTGTTTTAGGTTTCTTCATTTCCTCCCCTCCTGTCTGTGTCCCCCCCCCCCAATAGTAACCAGAAGGAAATGCTTTAATTTGTAAGGCAGATGAAATGAATAGAGGGGGGAAAGTAAGGCTCCTGGCCCAGTTTCTTCTTCTAAATTGCACAGAATATTTTCTTCTCCTCCTCTCTCCTTCCAATCTTCCTTTGAAATGACAGGTTTTAAAAAAATGAAATTCAGTGGAGTGGGTAGAAAAATACAGAGGAGTGAAAGAGGATGTAAGAAGCCTGGAGACTTTAAAAGACATTTTTAGGCCATCCTGTCACCCAGCAATTGACAAGACAGCTCTCCCTTTCCAAAGCCTCCTGACTTGACGACTGCAGTTTAGCAAGCAGACAGAAGCTCTCCCTTTCTCCCACAAGCCAATTGCTGTTTGCAGCCAGGTGACGGGGGCTGAATTTCAGGTCATTTGATAAGTAGGACAGTCAGCCATGTGTTGAGGTTCATCTTGGGTGATGGGTGGACGGAAGGAAGTGCGCAAAGTCAACACAACACAGATGCACTCAAAGAGTTCGGGCATTGAGTTGGGGGTCAACTTGCCTTGTGGCTTTGCCACTCTTTTGCTGACTTCCCCGCCCTGGGCCCTTCCCACGCCTGTTTAACGTGGTTGCTTGGGAACAACCAACACTCACTTCTTTTTTTATATATATATTTTTTATTAAGGATTTTCTTGTTTTACAGAAGTGTAGTGCCTAGTATTTTTTCTTCTTCTTCTTCCATGTAACGTTTTTACAAATCCGTTTCATTTGTTGAGGCATTAGGGGGAGAAGAAAACAGAAAGAAAAAAGAAAGGGGGGGTGGGGAGAGGGAGGATTCATGGGGGTGGGGTCGGGTGGCGGTGTTTCTATTATGTTTAATGTATGTAGAGTTTGGTGTCAGCGTTGCTTGTGTTGTTCACTTGTGTTCCTTTGGTGGTGAGAGAGGTTGGGGTTGGTTTAGGGTGTGATTGTTTGCTTGTGATTGGCTGTGGTGATCTTTGTTTTCATGTGTGAGTGAGGTGGGTGGGTGTTTTGGATCAGGTTAGCCATATTGATTTGTATGCTGTTGGTGGATTATTGTCATTGTCCTGTTGGGCTGTGTATGTGATAAAGGGGAGCCATACCGGGGTGAAGGCGTCTTCTTCTGTTTGTCCCCGTGTCAGTTTCAGTTTATTAGTTAATTTTTCTAGTAGGGCTGTTTCCCATACGATTTGGTACCATTGGTCCATGCTTACTCCTCTGAATGCCAAAAATCAACTTCGGGACTTAACTAAGGCAGCTGCTCGGTCCCCCTGCTAATGATGCACTGAAAGGGCAAGAGCAATTAAAGCAATCAGCACACCGCTTGTGAAGACTCCTTGTCGTCACTCGGTCTCAGCAGGTGCTGTTGAATGAGAAAGAAAGAGGGGATGCTGAGAGGAGGGAGGGGAAAGGGAGCTGGAGAAGTCTGAACGTTTGCTGCAACCTTTTCCAACTTTATCTTTCCCCCGTTAACTTCAACAGAATGTACATTGGGATTGCGCTGTCTGCACTGCAGCTTCAGCAACAACTGCTGTTCTCCCTTCCCTTCCCACCCCCCCATGTTGAGAATAAAAGAGATTTCCTTGTATTGGTGGCACACATACAGTGGTGCCCCGCAAGACGAATGCCTCGCAAGACGGAAAACTCGCTAGACGAAAGAGTTTTCCGTTTTGGAGGTGCTTCGCAAAACGAATTTCCTATGGGCTTGCTTCGCAAAACGAAAATGTCTTGCGAGTTCCTGCGGTTTTTTCCCCCTTCCCCCCCCTTTTCTAAGCCGCTAAGTCGCTTATCCGATAAGCCGCTAAAAGCCGCTAATAGTGCTAATCCGCTAATCCGTCAATGGGCTTGCTTCGCAAGACGAAAAAAACGCTAGACGAAGAGACTCGCAGAACGGATTCTTTTCGTCTTGCAAGGCACCACTGTACAAACAAATACTGCTTTCCTGTATCAGGCTGTCAAGCTATACAGTGGTACCTCGGGTTAAGTACTTAATTCGTTCCTGAGGTCCGTACCTAACCTGAAACTGTTCTTAACCTGAAGCACCACTTTAGCCAATGAGGCCTCCTGCTGCCGCCGTGCCGCCGGAGCACAATTTCTGTTCTCATCCTGAAGCAAAGTTCTTAACCTGAAGCACTATTTCGGGATTAGCGGAGTCTGTAACCTGAAGCGCATGTAACCTGAAGCGTATGTAACCCAAGGTACCACTGTATTGGGTCCAAGATGGGCACAACTAAAAAAACTATTTTGCGTTTTCATCTTGTATTTTTATGCTGTGAAGCACCCTGGACTCTATGGATGAAGGACAGTATACAAATTTAATTAAAATAAAATAAAATACAGCAATCTCACAGGTAGGGAATTATGAGGATAGGTTTCCCCCCTGATATTTTTGCCAATAGTTTTGAGACGTAATGCTTCCGAGCATTAAGGCGTCATTCTTCATTGAGAGATGTTGTTAAGATGGTGAATGGCTCCTTTCCCATTCCTCTCAAGACAGATTTAGATGTGCAGATCCCTCTCGCCTTAATCTCGTGGTTGGCACCCTATTAGCCTCTTAGTCCTGAAACTTAATTTAGGGCACAGGAAGGAGGCAGGTAGTGATAGTGGTAGTGGCAGCAGTGGATGCTCCCTAGAGCATCTTTTCTCACCAGAGAAGAGACTGGACCTTGTAGGGCAGGCATAGGCAAACTCAGCCCTCCAGATGTTTTGGGACTACAACCCCCATCATCCCTAGCTAACAGGACCAGTGGTCAGGGATGATGGGAATTGTAGTCTCAAAACATCTGGAGGGCAGAGTTTGCCTATGCCTGTTGTAGGGCTTTCTCCTTGGTGGAAACAAAATGCACAGCACCAGGGATTCCCAGTCCCATTCCCGACGGGAACAACGCTCTGCTAGGATTGTGTGTGTGAGTGGGAATGCCTGCGGTCACTTGCATCCCTCCTATGCTGCAAGATAACGTACTGGGTCCTTGGGGAAAGTGATGGGGGCAGCAGCAGCAGGAGGAGGCTGAGTGCTGGACCTTATTTTTACCGCAGTGCTTGTAAAATGCGAATCTCTGTTGTGATCTTTCAGCATTAAATTACTTCTGGGAGATTCAGCAGCGGTTTTCTGTAATCTCCCTCTGAATGCTTGGGAAAGGCTGTGTGTGGGTGTCATTCTGACGCACAGTGTTAACTACTCCTGTGCTTCCAGGCAGAAAAGGATGGGCAGAGCACCCTTTCAAAGGAAGCTCCAGCTATATTTGATCCCACCGGACAAATGCAAATAGGACTGCGGAAGGGAACATAGGGAGCTGTCCTCTATAGAGTCACACCATTGGTCAGTACTCTCCAGGCCTTCAGAGAGGGTTCTCTCCCAGCCCTACTTGGAAAGGCCAAGTTTCGAACCTGGGGCTTTCTGCATTCAAGACCCCTGAGCTACAGCCATCAGTAGACAAGTACATATCCTGTAATGTAGGAAATGGCAGCGAGTGCTTCTGAGTCAATCACACACATGGGAAGAGTCGTGTGCTTTGCAGAAGGTCTTCAGCTCCAGCCCACGGCGACTCTGTTTAAAAGGATCACATAGCAGGTGATTCCTTCACCTGATCAGGTAGCAGGTCAAAGACCTGCCAGAGACGAGGGAGAGCTGCTGCAAGTCAGAGGGGAACAGTACAGGGCTAGGTGGACAAGTTGTTTGAACTGATAAGAGGCCGATTCCTATGTACCTTCCAGCTGGTAAGAGATGGAGAGGGCAGCAAAATACCTAGGGAAGAGATTGTGCAGCTCCAGCATCGGCTCCCGGGGAGGCGGCTGTTGGCTAGCCATGGGAAGTTTCATTGGCATTCATGCAGACGCGCAATATTTGCGGTGATCCAGTGGCAGAGCCTTCAAGTTGTTTCCACCTCCACAGCAAAAACTAGAGGATACCCAAAGGAACTGTGGAGTGCTAGTTTTATTCTTCTTTTCTTTTTAAAAGAACTCTGCTCCAGACTATTTAAAGAAATATTTCAATATGATGAATCTGCAAGCGGGATTTGAACTATGAACAACAGTAATGATTAGAGATCATTGTATTATGGTTGTGATTTATATTAAAGATTGAGGATAGGGTGCTGCAATGAGATGAATTCAACACACACACACACACACACACACACACACACACACACACAAAAACACCCGATGGAAAATGGGATGGGAAGTCGATAAAGCAAAAGAAAAAAATATTTTGTATTGGAATTTTAAGTGAAATTTGTAGAAATTTAATATAATAAATTTTTGTATTGAAGAACTCTGCTCTTGAGATTTACAGCCCTGTAGTTTTGTACTGCAGCCCCTGTCAGGGAACTGCCATCGGCTCAGAGGCGAGAGATAGAGGGGGAGTTGCGTTACAGGGAGCCTCCGAAAATCTTGCAAAGCAGTTCCTCTTCCGGAGAGAAGGAAAGCCCCACCTCCAGTGGAGAAGAGGTGCAAGGACCAGAGAATGCTAGAAAGAGCCTTAACAAGCAAGCGGGAGAGGAGGGAGGCACACCCCTGCCCTTGCCCATCATGCGCAGTAGCTTGAGGCGCAGGGAGGGCTGAAAAGTCTGGGGGTGACGAAAGTTTTATGCTGGGGGAGGTACAAGAACAGACCATTCCCGGATTCTGCTAGCGATTGAGCCAGACATGAACTTATGACACTCTTCACTGTAAATAGTTTGCACCAAAATAAAGCCTGTAAAAGACAGGTTGGTGTCCTGCCTGGCTACTCTCGAGCAACCACAACAGCATCTGACAGGCCCCTTAAAAACCTATGCATTATTGTGGTCTTTTTGCATGCATAGCCACAGAGCGGTAGCCTTTTCCTCTCTGCTGATATTTGACCACTGCTGGTCTAAGGAGAGCCCTGGGGAATTTTGAAGGCTGCCGCTGCATCGGACTATTCTACTCCCTACGGTATTTATAGATGGCAGGCGGCCTGCCCACATTACCTCCGTGGCTGTCAGGTTTCCTCCCGTGCCATTTCAGCCATCTTCACTCTTGCCTTCGAGACGGTGTGTTGCATTAGAGAACCCTGCAAGCATCCCTGATAGGCCAGGAAGGCTGCCTCCGGTTAAATAATTAAAGGCCGAGGCCCAGTCGGCTGCTGTGCGGAGGGATCGATTACACCCCGTGTAACCTGGCCCACTGCGGGGTGCTAGAAATGCCCAGGGCCATGGAAGAGTTGCATTGGAGTTTGTCCTAAACAAAAGGCGCCGCCATACTATGGTTAACAGGGAATGGATTTGCCACTGTTTCTGCCTCTGTCAGTGTGACTGCATCCTCCTGTTCAGGATGTCTTGTAGGTGATGGAAAACTTCCACTTCTTCTCTCTTCTGTGCCTTGAGGGTCTTAAAGTGCTGCTGCTGCAGCAAAAGGGAAGAGTGAGAGGCATTGCAGATCCCTTCCTCTCTCTCTCTCTCCTGCCCCACTCCCAATTCTGTACCTTAGGGCAGTGTCAGGCTTTGAAATGAAAACTTCCCTTTTCGGAATCCCTCCCTGTTGGGAGATACTGTTTCCTGCCATAACGTTACCTCCGATTTCCCCCGTCTCTCTGTTTTCCGGTGGATGGTGGTTGAACTGCAGAGATGTTGAGATGAATTAATACCGGGAGGTGTGGGAGGAGTGAACTCAGCAAGTTCTGGGAATCCTGATTAAAATGAGAGTTGTTGGTTGTTGTTGTTTTTTTAAAAAAATAACCAGATTAAATTATTAACTCTAAAGCTCTGTATCCTTGATTGCCATATTTTGTTATATTTGCTGTGCATCTGCTGTTTTATTAACTGCTATTGTTACTGATGAGCTCCTACCGATTAACTCACTGTACGTCATATTTTTCAAATGCATCTTAAAATACGTGTTTTTCTTTATGCATCATTTAAAGCACAGAAGTGTTGGTGTGCGAATGTGTATAATAGAGCCTCAGCAGGTGTGTGTGTGTTTAATGAAAAACTGCTTTGCGATGCTGCTATTTTGAGAAGAGGCAAGGTGCTGTTCTTGTGCTTAACCCTTTTCCTGCTCACCATGTTTTGCTTAAATTCCACTTCCTGCTGCCTCCCCTTCCACTACAGAATTCTGGAATAATATTGACTCTTGTAAATATATGCCAGAAAGCCTGAGGTGTTTTTTTTTAGGGGGGGGGGGACAGTTTTGGGAATGGTTTTTAGCAGAAACCTGCCCTGCAAGGGTACAATTAACCATGTACACACTATTATTCCTCCGCTAAAGACTGCAACCTCTCAAGGCTACTTTTCATGTAAAAAAAAACCTGTTGCCAGAAATCAATCATGGAGATTAGGGATGGGCTACATCAGTGACTCTTAGACTGTGGTCCAGAACCTTAGTTGCCCCAAGAACATGATGAAAATAATAAGATAATGCTGAAGTCTTAGTTCTTCCTTGCAACTTTTAATCATTGCAAGCAGCCCAGTTTTTTGGTGTGCATTTTAAAAATGAAATGGAAGTACAAGTAAGATGAAGGAGAAATTCAGACAAAATCCACAACTGTAGTTGCGATCTACACCTGTGGAGGTGGCGCCAGATACAAAAGAGCACAGGGCTCCTGCGCCTTAACTAGTTCTGTAGAAGAAGGGATTTTCAGCAGGTCTAGATTTCCATGTTCGATCTCTAAATTTCTTGCTCGCCTCTCCTTTGGGTTTCGCCTTCTGTTTTGGATTTTTGGTTAGTGGTTGATATTGTTACTGTTATTCTCCCTCTCTTTTGCTCACTCACATATGGGGCTTCTGCACCTTTGATAGTGACTTCTTCTGAAATGTCCTGCTTTGTACAACTATTAAAGGTGCAAAAGCCCTGTTCTTCGTTCCTCCTCCTAGTGAATCTCCTGTTTGCATGATTACAAGCACAAAATAATGTTTCATTTCCCCTCTCATGGACTATTTGTTCTTTCCAAACAATCACCATGGAAGAGGATGCTGGGAAAGCTTATGAATTAAAACATAGAGGCAAATAGACACCGGGCCTTTGGCTAATTAAACAATCTATGGCTTTTTAAACTGTGCTTGGAGGGGGTGCTGTTTTTGTTTGTTATTATGGCGTGCATTTTTGTGTTTTAATATTGTAAATCGCCCTGCGATCTTTGGATGAAGTGCGGTACAGAAATCTAATAAATAATGATAATGATAACATACACATCTGTCCTGGCACTTTCTATAGCCTAGTATCCTCAGTACTGATGTAATTTCATTTTCATTATCTAAGATATCAGCTATTGTTAGGGTTTAAAAAAACCCCACAATTTTCCAAATTTAGAGAAGCTGGCAAGTTACCTTGTTGTTGTTGTTGTCGTTGTCGTTGTCGTTGTTGTCGTCATTGGTGTTTGATCTTAATTACTTTTCCCTGTTGCATGTTTTTTAATTTATTTATTTGTGGTTGCATTTCCCCTTTGCTTTCCTCTAAAGAACTCAAGGCAGTGTAACCCATTTCATTCCACCCCTGCATTTCTCACAACAGCCCTCTAAAGTAGACCAGGTAGAGAGACAGGATCTGGCCCAAGGCCACCCAGTGAAACTCATGGCTAAGTGGGTGTTTGAATCCAGGCCTTCCCCAGATCTCTTCTGAGACACTAACCAGTACACTGCACTGCCTCTCATGTGGCTCAAATTGCTTACAAAGACATTTGTTAATTGCTTGTCCTACAGAATCTCTCTTGTGGTGCTTTCTGGATGTGGTGATAATGTTAGGGCATGTTGAGTTTTTCAACTTTCAAATTCCAAAAAAGTTGGCTGCTAAAAAGTTGCCACCTGCCTTGCAATTTAAAAGATATTTTGCTTAGATTAATATAATCCAGTTGTGCTTGTGTGTGTATGTGTGTGTGTGCGTGTAAAATTGAATAGAAAGCAAGTACTGCCAAGTACTTGCAGTTGTGTTATATTTTAATACTATTTGGCATTTTCAGAAGGTAATGTTAAAATCGTTCAGTTTTCCGAAAGCAGTTTATTTGCTTCTTTGCCAAATGTAGACTTGCCATTCTAAATTTTGTTCAGTCACAAAAAATAATAGCAGATTCCCCCCCCCCCCAAAAAAACCACATCACTGGAGAAATTTGCAAAAAACAAACAAAAGTTTTCCCCCTTAAAATGGCATGCCCCAAACTGATGTGTGATACAGTACTTTGTTGGGAAAGTCAGGTTCTGTGTTAATGGTTGGAGTTGCCCTGGGTGAGCTTTCTCCCACCTCTGGGTCCCAGAAGTTGTTGGACCACAATTCTCATCATCCCTGACCATTTTCTGAGGACTCAAGTTTGGAGAAAGGTGCTGCAGATGAGGACATTTCTATGGTTTACTGACAGTTGCTGAATAAAGCCATCAGTTGTTACCTGAGCGAAGAGGCTTTGGAGTGGAACAGAGTTAGATTACACTTCTACAATGCTTTTCAAGTCAGTGTGATTACCATAGCCTCTCATAGCATCTTGGGGAGGCGGACAGGCATTCTTAAGAGGCAGGTGCAGACCTCACGGGGTAGCATTACACTGTTTTGTCCAGAAACGGGTCCCCTGATAATTTGATACTCACTTTGGTATTATTCTTACCAGTTATGGAGCTTCCCTGGCCTAAAGGACAACCAGCACTTAAGTTTTAACCCTTTGGGTTATAAATTGAAGACGGCATAGAGATGAAGTTGTGGGGCTAGTTATCCCCTCCTGTTACAGGGATGCAGGTGGCCTCAACTAGACATTGGACACTGAGTGTCATTGGTCCCATGCTTTGAACCCTCTTCCAGCAGAGATTCAGCAGGCATCTTTGTTTTGACTTTCAGGCATCTCTTGAAGACAACAGGCCTATGTAACTGTTTAGATTCTCTTGATTAGCCAGCCACCTTAATATTTATTTATTTATTACTGCATTTTAGATTTTGCTGTGTGCATTGTTGTTCCACCGCCATGTGATATCATATGAATTGGTGGTATATAAGTACTTTTTAAATAAAATAAAATAACCGTTCTCTTCTTCAAGCCAAATTTACAGAACACAGCACGGAAATATCATAATATATATTAAGATCCTGACCAAGAAACGATCACTATATGTAAAGCCTTATTATTGAAGAGGAAGAAGGCTGCATTCATTGGACAGAGGTGGATGGAATTGGGTGTGGCTGTGAGCCAAAAAGGTGATTCAAGATTTTGGAACATGTTCCATTCAGGTATACATGTTTCCAGGCTTGACCTGGAAGCCCAAATCCCTGCTGCTGTCATTTGGCTACAGTATTTTGAGGGCATCTTCCTACACCTGTGGAGGAAAGTTCCTTCTATAATACTAAGGAAAGACGCATCACACGCATCCCTCCCCAGATCACCCTGACATTATCCCTCCTGCACAGGTAACCCAGACCACCACTTGCAACAAGCACAGGAGAGGAAAGGGTAGGCCAAGTAAATTGGGTCTCACCAAGGTGACTTCTAAGTAGGGTTTCAACATCACAAACGTCATGATATAGTGACACAACTTTTCAAGTGGGTATTATTTTCTTTCCGCTGGTTTAAACGAGTTCTAAACATCCCCAGAGTTGCATTTCTTTCATATGTGATTTGGGGACTTGGGGGCAACGCGGTTACATTAATCTGTTTTTGCATGTCATTTGTAGTTAGCCCTTTATTTCTTCGCTTCAAGCTTCATTTCTACTCGGCGGGCCTTGCGTCCACCTTCCTTGGTGGGTATTTTAGAACCAGAGCACCACAAAGCAGCATTCTGCATCACAGTTCAAACAGGGGGTGTGCATAAAAGTAAAGGTAAAGGGACCCCTGACCATTAGGCCCAACTCTGGGGTTGCGGCGCTCATCTCGCTTTATTGGCCGAGGGAGCTGGTGTACAGCTTCCAGGTCATGTGGCCAGCATGACTATGCTGCTTCTGGTGAACCAGAGCAGCGCATGGAAACGCCATTTACCTTCCCGCCACAGCGGTACCTATTTACCTACTTACACTTTGACGTGCTTTTGAACTGCCAGGTTGGCAGGAGCAAGGACTGAGCAATGGGAGCTCACCCCGTCACGGGGATTCGAACCACCAACCTTCTGATCGGCAAGTCCTAGGCTCTGTGGTTTAACCCACAGTGCCACCCGCATCATGTGTTCATAGTGAACTGTTAATTCAGTTGCACTTTTGAGAAAAAGGCTTCCACTTTTTTTGGCTGTTCTCTTTGCCCTGTCTCTATGCGTGAGGAGTCAGAGCCTTTTCACAGTGATCTGAGAAGCCCAGAGTATTTTGATGGGTGTAATGAAGTTTCAACAGCTCTTTAATGTGGGGAAGGGGGTTTGCCGAGCATCTTGATGCTGCTTGGCTAGGTTCCAGCAACAGGTGGCAGGCTCATTAGCCTGTATTCTGCTACAGCATAATTGATCAGCTGCTAAATTACTTATGTCTGGCTCCGGGCACTTCATCTACCATAAGTAAACAGGTGATTCCCAGGTTATTCCAGTTTGACTCTTCCGTAAATCAGGAGAGACACTGTAACAGAGAAAGTTCGAGTCACTTAATACTTTTTCCTTTATTTAATCCCACCCTACTTCAAAGTGGCCCACGTGGTCATTGCCCCCCTCTTATTCTCACAACAACCCTGTGAGGGAGGGAGGTGGGACTGATACATACCTACTGACCCAAGGTCCTTCATTGAACCCCATGGTTGAGTGCAGGTTTGAACTCAAAGGTGTCGATCAAATTCTGACACATGAGAAGCCAAAGTCCTGGAGACCAAGTCCTGTGAGGAAAGGGTGAAAGAGGTGGGTATCTTTAGCCTGGAGAAGAGGCGATATGATAGCCATCTTAAAATATTTACAGGGCTGTCACATACAGAGGATGGAGCAAATTTGTTCCGAGTTGCTCCAGGGATGGGGGTGGGGTAGGGCCTGAGCCAGTAGATTCAACATAAAAGGAATGGGATTTCGACTAAAGGAAAGAACATCCTGATAGTATGAGCTGTACAACAGTGGAACAAACTGCCTTGGAAGGTGGTGAGCTCTTCTTTTCTAGAGGGTTTTAAGCAGAGGGGATGCTGTAATGATGGATTTCCTGCATCGACTGGGGTTGTTTTTATTCATTTATTCATTACATTTACATACCTCCTATCATCTGAGGACCACAGTCCAAGGGTTGGCCTTCTGGGTCATTTCCAGCTCTTTGATTCTGTGAAGGGAAAATAATGGAACAGTACAGAGTGCAGGGCCCCCCCCCCCATTTTTGGGGTCTACTCGGACACTGAGGTCCAGTGCCGAGGGCCTTCTGGCGGTTCCCTCACTGTGAGAAGCCAAGTTACAGGGAACCAGGGAGAGGGCCTTCTCAGTAGTGGCACCCGCCCTGTGGAACACCCTCCCACCAGATGTCAAAAAGAAAAATAACTACCAGACTTTCAGAAGACATCTGAAGGCAGCCCTGTTTAGGGAAGCTTATAATGTTTGATGAATTACTGTATTTTAATATTTTGTTGGGAGCTGCCCATAGTGGCTGGGGAAGCCCAGCCAGATGGGTGGGGTATAAATCATTATTATTATTATTATTATTATTATTATTATTATTATTATTATATATTCCTATTTGTACTCTTCCTATCCCCAGTCCCACTAAAGAGATCTGCATCCGTATCCATTACCAGATCACATTTGCTGCTGTCAGACCATGGTTTTTATCTAACTTGATATTCTCTGCAGCGACTGGCCACAGCTCTCCATTGCCCAAGTACTTGCAGTTATATTTATTATATTCTCTTTATTACTAATATTAATATATAATATAACTGCAAGTACTTGACAATCATTTTCTAAGCAATTTTATTTATTATCATTTTATTATTATGCAGTTATGTATCAATATTTATTTATTTTTTATTATTAAGCATTAGCTGACATTTTCAGAAGGGTAAAATTAAAATACTTTGGTTTTCCAAAAGCAGTTTATATGCCTCTTCATCAAACATAGACTTCAATGTTGTCCAATTATCCAATTACCAAAAAAAACCCAATAGCAGATTTGAATTCCTGACACCAAAAAACATATTTTTTAAGACCCTTCGCTGAAGAAATTTGCAAACATTACATTTCACCCCCTAAAATGACACGCCCTAACAGCATCTGATTTGCCCCCTACTCTTGGCCCAGTAAGTGGTACCCCCCCACACCCTGAAGGCTCTTTCCACATATGGTTCTTCTTACTTAGATCAGGACCACTGAGCTAACTTGGGGAACAGCTTCCAGCACCCCTCTCCTCAAATCGAGATGCACCTTGCTTCAAGAGAGGGGTTGCAGTGGACCTTCTGTGACAGGAGTTGATCTCTGAGGGAGGGCAATAATTTTCAGGTGTCACTCCTCCCTGCAGGTCTTTACTGCAAGAGGGCCTTGGCCCTTGTAATTTAAAGGATCTTTGGCAGGTGGGCTGGGAGGTGCTTGCTTGAGGATTCAAGTTGTCCAGGGGCGCCGACTTATAAAAAATATTGGGGGGCGGGGGCCCATACCGACTTATAAAAAATATTGGGGGGCCCCAAGACCTCCAAACCGCTGCTGCTGGGGGAACGAAAGGGGCGAGCCCCAGGCTGCCCCAACCTTAAGTGAACCTGTGAGGGCCCGCCCTTTGCGGCAGCCGATTGGCTACCGCCGTGGGCGGTGAATATTAATGAGCTAGGGGGAATCCCCGCTTCTCACGGGGCTGACGCCAGCCCCGCGAGATTGTTGATGGGTCGAGAGCCCGCAACCCCACCCCCTCTCTAGATCGGGAGTGGCTTTGTTTTAACTCATTACTGAATGTATTTTAAAAGGTAAGTATCGTCAAACAAGGAAAATAAAAAATACCAACATAATTTTGTGATTTTACAAAGCATAATATAACTAAAAATTTTCTTAAATTATTGGGGGGGCGGAGCCCCCCCAAACGAATTTTTGAGGGGGCTCGGGCCCCCTCAGGCCCCATGGAGTCGGCGCCTATGAAGTTGTCTCAGCCCTAGCTGAGTGCCTGCACATTTCCGTCCTCTGCCAACGTTTGAAAGCAGCTTGAAAAATATCGCTGAAATGTAGCCCTCAGCCCTGGTGGTTCGGGCTGGAAATCCCTAAGGGATTTCCTGCATGCCTCAGTGGGTCCCCATCAGCCCTTTGCAAAGAACATAAGGCCCATCTAGTCCAGCATCTTGTTCTCACAGTGGCCAACCAAATGCCTGTGGGAAGCCTGCAAGAGGGATCTGAGTTCAACAGCCTTCTGTCCTCCTGTGGTTTCCAGCATTCAATACTCCTCTTCTTTGGTGATCACTTGTAGCCAAGTAAGATTGTCTTCCATGAACACGGTCTTAAGAGTGAGTCTGTAGTGACTATGGAGGCCAGTTCTGGATCCACACGTCCTTCCAAGGTGGGGACATAGGTTTCCAGGCAGGTGTTGATCATGGTGAGGGCTTGCCAAGCGTGCCTTTCTCTTAGTGCGTTTCTCCCTTTCATCCTGAGTTCGAGCATCTTCAAAGTATGTGACACCAATGCTGGAGGCTATTCTCCAACTGGAGTGCTCACAGGCCAGTGTTTCCCAGTTGTCTGTGTTCATAATACATTTTTTTATATATATATTTGCCTTGAGAGAGTCTTTAAACCTCTTTTGTTGACCACCAGCATTACGCTTTCCATTTTTAACTGCCTCCTCCATTATGGTTAGAAACTGTGGAAAAGAAATAGCCTCCACGAATTTGTCTAATCTTTTAAAGCCATCTAGGTTGGCAGCCATCAGATTCATTGGATGTTCCCTTGTTCTCTGCCCACTTGTTTGCCGAAGCTCGCTCCAGCTCCCTCCCAGATCATTTTTCTGTCCTTATGGATAGTCTCACACTTTTATTAATAAGTGACGCAAAATCAGGGTATGTCAGAGGGAACAAATCAGTTTCCCAGAACCCTGGGAAACGAGAGAAGGGAATAAAAGGGGTTTTCAACAACAACAAAAGTTCAATCTAATTAGGAAAAAAAATTAAACTCCAAATAAAACAGCTGTGGTCAAGTATCAGAAGTGTTTCAGCACCAGAGGGTTTGGTTTACAAGTGACCTTGGGAGCTGCTAATAGTCTTGCTTCTCACTATGCTATCATTGGTTTGTCTTTGCCCAGTGGCGAGGTGGCTTTCGAGCAATGAGCCTGTTAGCCTTCTCCAGAGTCACTGGATAGAAGGCAGGAAGTAGCCACCAAAATGAAAGTAGCCTAGGTTCTCTGGACCGGGAGCGGGGGCGATGTTCTGGCTAATTGTCATCAACTGGAAAGGGGAGGCAAAACTTAATATAGTATGTTTCCGATATCGTTCCCAAAAATACACTGAAAGCTGAGTCATAGGATGCTTGTGCAAAATGCAGGGGGTTTGTTACAAAGCCAACACTTGGAGGTATTAGCAAAGCAATACATGAATGAATTGCTGCGAAGACTGAACTGCGGAAAATGGTATATCCTCGCAGAAATGTCCACCCACGTGGCGAAAGCTCTTGGCCAGTTCCCCAAACCTGTCACCTGTGACTGGTCATGTTGCAGCTCGAGAAGAAATCTTTAAAGGGGAGGTTCCAAAAAACCAATAGACCATATTGTGTGTTGTTATTTAGAGCAGATGAAATTTGTGTATATTTCTGTTTAGTTAGAAAGAGACCCGCCATTAGGTCTGGCACGCATGCATGCGGCTGGGCTCTGATGACTTTACAAAAATGAAGGGTGTGCGGAGGGATCTGAATGGAGAACTACCAGAGGGACATGGGAATCTCATAACCTCTGCGCAAATCACCTCCACCCAGGTGCCACCTTCTGCCCAACAGAGTTCTTAAGCAATTTTTCCTTTGGTATGTTTGCCCTTAAATATGTTTGCCTTAGAATCCAATGAAACTGAACAATGGAAGATTCAGGACAGATAACAAAACGTTCTTCTTCATGCAGCACATAGTTAAACTGTGGAACTCATTGCAGCAGGAGGCAGTGATGGCCACATAAAATTCATGGAGGATGAATACCAGAGGCTGGAAACCACAGGAGGGGAGAGTTCTGCTCTTGTGCTCATGTTCCACTTGCTGGTTTCCCACAGGTATCTAGTTGGCCACTGTGAGAACAGGATGCTGGGCTGGATATCCTATTGGACTGCTCCTCTTCTTACATTCTTAAATTGCTCAAGGAAGGCAATTTGGGGCAGAAAAAAAGTGGTGATGGTCCGGCTAAGTGCCCTCTCCTTCCTACATTGCTTCTCTGCTATAAATTATCTCCTCCTGATAATGCCATTGGGGCTCAGTTGCAACACACATTTATATGTGACGTGCCACCAGTGACTGCTCTGTCTCACGCAGGTCATGCGCATGAGAAATTGGGCTGCTGCTGAAAATAATTCCATGTTCTTTAATGTGTGCATGAGGTTTGGCAGAGCATAAATGCGAAGCCGAACTTCAGAAAACCGGAGCAGGGCAGCTCTCTGCAGCCGACCAATTGTTAAGAACTTTCTAATTAGCCAGTGTTTGCAAGCAATTTGTAGCACTTTGGTCTGCCATGACACGATCTGCATCACAATGCATTTTGTTTGGTTTTGTTTCCCTCTGTTATAAGGGGAAGGGCGTAGCTCACTGAGCACCTGCCTTTGCATGCAGAAGATCCCAAGTTAAGTTTCTGGCATGTCCCAAGTAGGGCTGGGAGAGACTCTTGCCTGAAATCCTTGAGAGGTATAGATGGGTATCCCTGTGCTCCAAGGGTCTTTGAAAACTGCATGACTCCATCATCACCAATCTCACAATCTTGCCAATCTCAATACAGTGGTACCTCAGGTTGAGTACTTAATTCATTCTGGAGGTCTGTTCTTAACCTGAAGCACCACTTTGATGGGACCTCCTGCTGCCGCTGCACCGCTGCTGCACGATTTCTATTCTCATCCTGAAGCAAAGTTCTTAACCCGAGATAATATTTCTGGGTTAGCAGAGTCTGTAACCTGAATCATATGTAACCTGAATCATATGTAACCCGAGGTACTACTGTATTGTCTTAGAACTAGCAAAACGCCTGTTGTCGTGCGATGTGCAGAGCATTTGTGGAGAGAAAGCCTGTATATTGCCACCATAGAAATATGGCTTTAATAATAATAATAATAATAATAATAATAATAATAATAATAATAATAATAATTTATTTATACCTCGCCCTCCCCAGCCAGAGCCGGGCTCAGGGCGGCTAACACTAGTAAATGGGGGTGGGGGTGCAATTTAAAATACAGGTTAAAAATACAATTTAAAATGCAGCCTCATTTTAATAATAGCCCATAGATCAAAACCATAAGGGAAGGGAAACATAAGGGTCAGACTGAGTCCAAACCAAAGGCCAGGCGGAACATCTCTGTCTTGCAGGCCCTGCGGAAAGATGTCAAGTCCCGCAGGGCTCTAGTCTCTTGTGACAGAGCGTTCCACCAAGTCGGGGCCAGTACTGAAAAGGCCCTGGCCCTAGCTCTTTACATTCTGAGTGTTCCGAGATCTCAGGAGTGGAAATAAACCTGCCTCCTGGCTTACCCAGCCTCTGCGGCATGGGCAGCTAGGGTTTGCTTTCTTTTTGTTCTGCCCTGTAACTCAGCCCGTTTAATTTCTCCATGGGATTCATTGGGAGCCATCAAGCCAGCTCCCCTCCTCCTGGAGCATCCTGTTTATCTGGGTTCCATTTCTTGATGTAAAGCTAAGGTGTGATAGACTCTTGGGTGTTAACATGGGATTCTAGGACTTTTCTTAGGCTCTAGAATATGTGTGTTTGGGGCAGGGGAAATGGCAGGCTTCACCCATGCAGTAGATGCATCCATTGGCACATCTTCAAAATATGGCTAAATGCATATTGTGATTTATTTATTTCTTTTTAGGTCCCTACGTGTGTAAAAAACACACCTATGTGTACAGGCAAGTGTAGTAGTGTACCAGCAAACAAGTGAATGTTTGTGGGGGAGCACGGAGACACAAACCCTCTCCCCGTGATGCCCCTCTCACATGTCCATTGAACACACAAGGTTTATGGAGAGAGGATGTTGGAATCCATTGCACAGCAAACAAAGAGGCACCAGGCTTTTAAAATACTGACTGGTAGCTGCTGGTTTTATGGACCTGTGTTTCTGGTTTTGAATTGCTGCTGAGGGGATGCACAAACCTGTAAATTTTGCTTTCTTTCAGTTTCACATTTTTCTAGCCTTAACTAAAGTTCTCCACTTTTCTTCATCAGCTTGCATTTAAAACACACACACACACAAGAACTCAGGAAATTTTGGCTGCAGTTTAGTGTTCATTTCTCTCACTGTGCACATTTTTCTATGACCTTCTAGCTAATGTAATGCATTTTGTCAGTTATGTTCACTAATACATGCGTTTTTGTGCACACTTGCCCCAAATACATGCATTATTTGTACACGTTATGTGGTTGGAGAACTTCATTGCAATATTTGGAGAAGTGATATGTTTTGGCTCACTTGCTTTTTCCGTAAGTGTGAATTAAGTAGGTTCATGTTAAAATGACGGGCCAAACTGAATTTCTCCTCCAATTCTTGGGAATACAAATAAATTGCAGGGGAAGTGATATGGAAGGAAGAATCAGTGGGTGATGGCACATGTAAAACACCTACCTTCCTTTCCCCAGACGCAAGTTTCCCCGTCTCTTCATTTGCCTTACAAGGGGAACATAAGATTGAGATTCTTATGTTTTCCTTTTGGAAGTTTGAGAGTGTTAGGCTGTTGATGATAATTGCTGCTGAGATTAATTACTGTATTCTTCGCTCCATAAGACGCACCTAGTTTTTAGAGGGGGAAAGCAAGAAAAAATATATTCTGCGCAGAGCATGTAAGCAGCTCTCGCCTTTCTTGCTTTAAAGCAAGCAAAGTGAGAGCCGCTTACACGGCTTCTGTCCTGCTTTGCGCAGCTCTCACTTTGCTTCCTCCCTCCTCGCTGTAAAGCAAGCAAAGCACCTGTCCCGGTGTCTCCTCCTCCTCTTCTTGCTCCAGCATAGCCTCACTTTACAGTGAGGCAGGAGGAGGCAAGCAAAGTGAGAGCTGTGCAAAGCAGGACAGAAGCCATGTCTGCTTGCTCCCGTCCGTCCCTCCTCCCGCTTCCCTGTGAAGCCAGCAGAGCAAGAGCGGTAGCTGCTCAGCGCCTCTTGCTCTGCTGGCATGGGAGCCATGGCTCCGGCTGCGGAGGCATCCCGCAGCTCGTGACTGCAGCGGTAGCCGAGGGATCCCTCTGCCGCCCAGTGCATTCACTCCATAAGACACACAGACATTTCCCCTTACTTTTTAGGAGGAAAAAAGTGTATCTTGTGGAGTGAAAAATACGGTAATAGTTCTGCATTAGGTCTCCCTTTATCACAGGTGTCTTACTCCATAATACTTACCTTTGTGCTGGCACCTGATAATGGCTGGTTCCTGTATGTCCTGCGTTGCCTTTCAAGTCATCAACAGAAAAAACAAAATCAAGGTCCATTGGCATTGACACTTCACTTTCTCATGTCTGGCCAATGAGTGCTGCTTCAATGGCCTTGAATAATCTCCTTCAGATACCATAGGACATATTCTTACCGCCTTTGCAATGATTACTGTGTTGTTTCATCTTCTAGGTCCAACAACCCAACGCCAGGTTCAAAATGGACCTTCTCCAGATGAAATGGAGGTTCAGAGACGGTAAGGAGCAAAAACAAATAATCTGCAAAGCACTGTAATTATTTTAAGCAAATACCAACTGTTGCTAATATAATTGAGCCTGTCAAAACACCAGGGCATTCTTTCAGAAACTGCGCTACTGTACAGGCCAGTTGTCGCTATGAAAAATGATGCAATAAATGGAATTGTTATCCCATCAAAGCGGGTGGTAATTTTAGCCTCTGCTTCTATGTTTGCATCCTGATCTATTAAAACTAATCAGGGTATTTGCAACCCGTGAGATTCCCTGTGTTGATAAAATATGTTTTGCCCACCAGGACTGTAGTACTCTGGGCTCCATCAGTTCTGTTCTGTACTATAAGACACTATAGGAAAGACACTTCAGCACGATCAAGATATGTGTGAGACAGATCTGCACTCCGATCACTGCTTTCGCTTTTATTTTTCTGAGAAGCCTCATCCCTTACCTCTTTATTATTTATTGATTAGATTTATAAACTGCGCTTCCTCCCAGAGGAGTCCAAGGTGGCAAACCCATGAAAAACAATGATTTTGAAATATTCAAAAAAATCATTCAAAATCCATTCTAAAACATTTTAAAAACATTTTCCGAACTGGTAATTTCGGGGTTGCCAGGAACAGTTTCTTTCAGTCATCAAACACCTGGGTAAAGAGGATTTTTTTTAAAAAAAGAAAAGAAAATCCTTCTGAGAGTCAGTAATGAAGGAGATGGATGCACCTCACCTGGGAGGGCATTCCACAAATGGGGAACTACCACTGAAAAGGCCCTGTCATGGGCCGTTGCCGGCTGGGAAGCCCCCAGAAGTGACACCAGCAACAAGGCCCTTAGTAGTGCATAGCACTGTTTCTACACAAAGTGGGGGTGGTCTCAGAGACCACATAGCATATATGCAACTTATAATGTGGATCTTCCAGTTTGAGCTTGTGACGATTATGATGGTACATTTGCTTAGGTGATGGGTGGCAGCAGGGTTAGTGAAGTTCCTTGCATGATCAGTTTGGCCCATCGCAAAGTGTGTTGGAGTGAATCAACAAAGCTGACGTCCATTCCTAAGCCATCTTCACAATGTTTTGCTCGGTTATGTTTGTGTGTTTATTTTCTTAAGCTTCTTAAGCAAGCTTAAGGTGCTGGGCCTCTAATTATCAAGAGGATCACATTATGTAGAGAACATCCTGCTGGCTACATCTACCTTAGTGATTATTTCAGACCATTGTGTATGGTTCCGTTTCCTGAAATGGCGTGTGATCCCCTTATTGGCTGCTCCCCAAGATCCCAAATGAAATACTTTATAAATCAAAATCAGGACCATTTAGAGGCATGGGTGGTTTTTCCCAGTTTTCATGCCATTTGTAACAATTAATTCTGCATTTTCTCAGTTACTGGACCTTCCAAAGTTCAGGACTGAAGCGACCATGGGATATTTCCAGAAACTCTTCTGAACTATCCTTGAGGGGAGATGTGTGCAAGTTACCAAGATATGTGGGCAAGGTATTCACATATCAGGGCAATGCTTGCATTCGCAGCAGCGTCTTTGACTTCACAAACCAGAGCATGTTGTAGACAAGTGCAATGACTGGACATCTGTCTCTCACTATTCCTATCACTTTTGGTGAAGAGATCGTGACTTCCATTCAACCAGATATTTCATCCAAATGAGGGACCTCTGGCTTCATGTTGGTCACCAAAACTGTGATAAGAAGCCACGCTGAAGATCCCACAGGGATTGGCCTGGTTAGAGTGGCACTTGCCACAACCAATCCTTTAAGATGGCCTCTCCAAGTGGCAGAGCTACTGCACTCAGCTGGTCCAGACAGGAGCAGGGTAGATGCCAGCTACTACCACTATGGACATCAGAGAATTCTGATGGAAAGGACTGGAAATTGCCAATGTTCATTTTTGCATCCCCTGTCCAGAACTTAAAACAATCCAGCAAATAAAATCAGTAGTCTCTGTTGTTGTTTTTAGCCCTCCAGTGATATGTAAATCAGAACCATAGAATTTTAGAGTTGGAAGGGACCCCGAGGGACATCTAGTCCAACCCCCTGCGATGCAGGAATCGTTTTGCCCAACAAGGTGCTTGAATCCACAACCCTGAGATTGAGAACCTCATGCTCTACCAACTGAGCTATCTTGATTATGTTTCTCCCACATTCGCCTTGTGTTTGCTTGCATTGAAGTAAATGGTGTGGAATAATTAATTGCATAAAATTCTGCCATGGCGGGCAGCGAGACTAATAACATTGGGGGGGGAGCAATGTCTGAATTAGATTTACAGTGCAGCCCTACGCATGTGTGTGGGACGCAGGTGGCGCTGTGGGTTAAAGCCTCAGTGCCTAGGACTTGCCGATCGCATGGTCGGCGGTTCGAATCCCTGCGGCGGGGTGCGCTCCCACTGCTCGGTCCCAGCGCCTGCCAACCTAGCAGTTCGAAAGCACCTCCGGGTGCAAGTAGATAAATAGGGACCGCTTACCAGCGGGAAGGTAAACGGCGTTTCCGTGTGCGGCTCTGGCTCGCCAGAGCAGCGATGTCACGCTGGCCACGTGACCCGGAAGTGTCTCCGGACAGCGCTGGCCCCTGGCCTCTTAAGTGAGATGGGCGCACAACCCCAGAGTCTGTCAAGACTGGCCCGTACGGGCAGGGGTACCTTTACCTTTACCTACGCATGTGTACTCAGAAGTAAGGCTTATTTCAGGTAAGTGTGTGTAGAAGGGGATGCAGTTCAGCAGGGCTTACTTCTGAGTAGCCATGCAAAGAATTGCTTTGTTAGTGCATTGCTCATATGTTAGCTCAAACAAGTGCGCTACCAAAGAGAGCACAAATTATAACTGCAAGCAGCAAATCTCCAAGGCAGTTTCGATCTAAAAGGCCCTCTGGTGGGAATTCCTCAAAACTACATGCTCCTTTAAAAGGCTGTGGTTCCATCGCATGAGAATGATGCTGGCATATCTGCTACTTTTCCAGCCCTGAAGCAAATAGTAAGGATGTGAAGGAAATAGTTCCTGAGGAATAGTCCTTTTTGGAGGGATGTGGGGGGGACGGGACCAAGCTATATATTTTTGCTATACCTGCACTACGGAAGCAGATATATGTTCCAAAAAAGGTGTTGCTTCCTATACCTGAGGCCCCTTATGGAGGAATATTTTGGGAAATATGATTAGGAAATGATTATATTTGGGGCTAAGATTATTTATTTATGGGGGAGAATTCGGAACCGGCGAGACCAGAGATTTACTGCGGACTGGAATAAATTTACAGAGTATATTAAGAATATTTGTGAAGGTCAATTAACGTTTGTAGGTTTTCAAGAAGCTCTGTGATAATAATGGAAAGAAATATTGTTTTATAATAATTGTTGATAGACTGAAGGAAGTCTGAAAGTGGAAAGATTAGAATTG
Organism: Podarcis gaigeae; assembly: GCF_964106915.1. Classification (NCBI taxonomy): domain Eukaryota; kingdom Metazoa; phylum Chordata; class Lepidosauria; order Squamata; family Lacertidae; genus Podarcis; species Podarcis gaigeae. Next base: position 17,324,712 of record NC_139678.1, on the reverse strand, counting down.
GATGTATAATTCAAATGGAATGTTGTGGTGTTTTTTTATTGTTAAATTTGAAAAATTTATAAATAATTTTTTTTAAAAAAAAAGATTATTTATTTATGTTGCTGAAAGCCATTTCACACAGATAGTTAGCCATCACATTTTTGCCAACAACTGCTCTTGTATTTTCAGAGAAAAATCCAGAGAGAGTGATCATAGATAGGGACCTTGAATACAAGATCCTAACAAAGCAGTTTCTGGCTTCTGCAAGAGCATGGTAACACAGTGGACACTCGGATTGCGAACGTGATCCATGCGGGATGCAAATTCGCAACCCGCAGCAGCACGTCTGCGCACGTGTGGGTTGTGATTCGGCGCTTTCGCGCATGCACAAAATATGATTTAGTCTTCTGCGCATGTGCGACCGCCGAAACCCGGAAGTAACCCGTTCTGGTACTTCCAGGTTTCGGTGGTCCGCAGTCCAAAAAAACCCAGCCTGAAGCATCTGTAACCCAAAGTAGGACTGTAGTTTTCCTGTCCCTGAGGGGAGAAGGAAATGAAGTATAAATACTAGGTCCTTAGAAGTAGGGCTTAAGCAAACAACCACCCCCAGCTGCAATATGCTGTTGCTCTTGAGCCAGAAAGCCAAATGGCACTGCAGGTATTAAATCCTAATAGGTAACAATTTATCCCACAAAACCAGCCTTCACTAGGGATCTTAGGCCTATAATACCCAGTTCAGCAAAGGTTGAGCTTGCTGGCATGCCATTGAAATCCGATTGAAACCTGTTGAATTTAAAGCATGCTTCACTTACATCACGTTTCCATGTGGGGGAACTGTGAGTAGAAACAGCTTTCTACTTGTATATCCTACTAAGAGTAACAAAAGGGGCACCTACCTGGAGAGGAACCTTGTCAAAGACTGCCCTGCAGCCTGTTCCAGCTTGACTGTCCCCTCTCTGCCACAGGGCCATTCAGATTTCCCTGAGGGAAGGACCCGACTTTTTAAAAGGTAGATAAAATATTGTTCATTGCAGTTCTTTTTTAAAATGAAGTTTAGGGTTTCCGCTGAATAAATCCTCCTTGCGATGATTTGTATGCTTAGTGCTGGCTATAAATACCTTGTAGCCTTGTACCTGGCATTGCATGGAAAACATAAGAAAACAACAATAACAACAAAAATTCAATGCGGTTTTGAAAGGTTCAGTCCTCCATCTTGGTTCAAAATGGTGCCCAACCTACTCCTTGAAATCAGCCACCATCATGCAAAATTGGGTTACAGTCTATTAAAGGGTGTTCCACATATAGTAAACAGGCAAACAATATTCCAGAATACATAGTAGATTGTAATAAATGAACAGTGCCGCAAAAAAAGCTGTTTTGTGGGCACCATCCCTCCCCAAACAAACTATACCCAGCGCAAACAAAGCCCAAGTGTCTGGTCAAATGCACTTTAGGAACTAAGACTTGATTTGTTTTTCCTTCTTCCCTTTTGTTTTAGGCAAGTCATGGAGCAGCAGCAGCGCCAGGAATCTCTGGAAAGAAGAACCTCTACCACAGGCACGTATCCAGCTTTTGTAAGCAACGCAGGCCTTGCCTTTCCCCTGCTTGCCTCCTTTAACTTTCACCTGCTCCCTGGAAACGGTTTGGCCTGTTGAGTATTGCTGCAATTATCCTGTGGCTTGGAAACATTTCAGTCAGACACGGGAGGTACAAAGAGGGATGGCAACTGCGGCGCAAGTGCAGCTGACGTCGAAACTTAGCTCATTGTGCCCTGGGATTCGGTTGCTCCTCGTTTTTCTGCAAGGTGTTTTCACACCGCAGGATTAGAAACCGACTTCAGCTTAAATGGCATGGGATGCTAAGGGAAAGCCTAGAGTGGCTATATTCTGTTCCGTCTTCTATGTTATAGCAAACAGGCATGGCCCAGATGAAGGCCAGTGCTTTGTGGCGTGTTGATGTTTAACTGTCCTGGCTTTGTTTGAGCATCCTTAAAACCTATACCTGTACTAATCTTTATTAGGTTTTGGCTTTGTTTTGATTTGTTTTTGATTTAATTCCTCCTTCCCCCCGTCCCCAGTCTTTCTAACCATGGTGCCATCTGTCGTTCCTCAGTTCCAACCCATCTTATTCTTTCTCCCCCCCTTTCCTTTTCTGTTCTTTTTAGTTTCCACCCTTCAGATAAAAGTGTCTTCTTCCCCCTTCCACTGCCAGTCTCCTCCTCCTGACTACAGTAACTACAATGCTTCCACTTCCACGGGTTCTGTCCCGCCTCCACCTCCTTACGCCAAAGTTATCTCGTCGGCATCTTCTCCTCTCCCTGACCCTCTGGGCAGAGCCTCTTTCAAACCCCCTCAGGGGCCCAGGGAACCCCCTCTGCACAGCCACCGACATTCTGCCTCCGAGTTCTCTCCATCTCCAGCTTCCTCCATCCCTCCGGCCTGGCCAGGCTACAAGACTGTGACACGCAGCACCAAGCACATCTCTTTATCCCCGCCACCTGCCCCGGCTTCCCATTACCCCTTCGCCCCTCCTCAGCCCACCAGGCGTTCTTCTCTCTCCTATTCCCCTCAGCCTCCCTCCCCACCCGTGACCCTGACGCCCCCCGTACAAAAGGGTCTGTTCCTGCAGCCCCATATTCCAGTGGTCCTCCCTGCCCAAAACGGCAGGATGCGGGGGCCCACAGAGACCGTGGTCCAAGACACCTCCGCAAACGTACCTCAGCTAGGTCTGAACGGCCACTGCGACGGACATTTTGCCACGCAAATTCCTCCGAGCTCCTCTAGGACCCAGGTAAAGAGAACAGACGAGTCCTATTTCTCCTACTTGGAAGCAGTGCCTGTTTCGCACCTGCCTGTCATAGCCGACCCAGCGGGGTCTTACATCCAGGCTTTCCCCCGGCCCTCCCAACATTCGCCTCATTCTCCACACCAGCTCTATCCATCCATGTCACACTTTGTTCCTTATTACGCCGCTGTATCTGAGGTGAATTTGTCCAAGAGGAACCTTCCTTACATGACTTCATCAACCATTTCCCACTTCAGTAAGTACTTGGTTTGAAAGAATTGCATTTATTTATATTTAGGCGACACCTTTAGGTTTTAAGCAATAGGTTATAAGCCCAATTTTTTGACCAGGCTTTCAAGAGCATGCTTAAGTGCCTGTGGAAGGTGCAGGACAGAGGTGGCAAAAACCTGGAACTCTCTAGGTGTTGTTTGATTCTCATTGGGCCCAGTTAGCATGAGTCTGACCAAACTGCGGGAGGCAGTGGAAGACAGGAGTGCCTGGCGTGTTCTGGTCCATGGGGTCACGAAGAGTCGGACACGACTAAACAACTAAACAACAACAAGCATGATCTGCAGTCAGGAATTATGGGAATAGGGAGTCCCATCAACATCTGGAGGGTATAGGCTCCCCAATAAAGATGTTATATCCCAGAGAACTACATATATAACTAGTATAGTGTAGAACCTTTTTCAGGCCAGAGACTAAAAACTAAAATTTGCAAAAGAATTTTTTTTAAGCACATTCAGTGAGAGAACAGGGAGTGCTGAAGTAAGGGAGGCAGACCGCGCCCCCTCCCCAGTTAGCATATGTTAATTCAGTGGTTCTCGAAGTTTTTCCCCTGTGCCAGAATAAAAATTGGCTCACGCCACCCTTACTCTTTTATTGAAAGGAAATACATTAGAAAACAAAAAGGAGCAACTCCTAGCAGTGGCTGATTTAGAACACAGAACACAACTACTTTATAATGTAGCCATGGGGCATCCAGAAAGTAATAAGACAATGGAGCTACATAAAAACAGTTATCATTCTTGTACGCTTGATGCTCCTGCTTTCATTTTGAAAATATATCTATCCATATTCTGTAAATTAAAAATTGTTTTGATACTATACTACACTGAAATGTAGAAATGTTTCTTTGATTGGCCTTGAGTCTTTCTTCCGCAATTGCCACCCTCTCCTGCCACCACACCTTTTGAGAACCACTGTGTTAATGGATTGCCTGTACAGAAGTCTCGTAGGCTGAGGGAGGACTTTAGTGCAATGTGCCAGCAGAGAGCACAAGCCGTAATCAACAAAGTTTGCGGTTCAACTCTTAGCTTTGCTTGGAAGTAGCTAGGTGGCCTCAGGCAAGCCACCATCTGCATTATACAGCTAACAGTACTGACCTCCCTTACAAGGTTGGTGTAGGAATTACTGAGGTGACTGAGCATTTTGAACAGCCTAAAGCAATCTATAAATGCTACGTAGTGGCTCTGTTTAGCTTAGGGTCCTGGGTCTGCAGCAGCTCCTGTCATGTCACAGAAAAGGGCTACTGAGGGGAGGTGGGCAGTTTGGGTTGCAGAATTGGAAGGGAAGTCTTCTTTTCCTAGTGAGCAGCGAAGGCAAAGCACATCCGAAGCAGTGCTTTCATCTGTGGCGATGCTCTGTTTCAGTCCTGATGTGACTCTGTGCTTGTCATCTGAGGCACTTTCTTTATGTCCCCCCATCCCAGAGAGGTTTGGAGGGTGGCAACAAGAGAACAGGCCTTTTCTGTGGTGGCTCCCTGATTGTGGAATGCTCTCCCTATAGAGGCTCGCCTGGCACCATCATCACATGTCTTTGGGCACCAGGCAAAAACATTCCTCTTTATCCAGGCCTTTGGCTATTAAATAATCTATGGCCTGTGAAAGTGTGGGGGAGAGGGCTGTTATTATGATGACTATTTTATTATTAGGCTGTCTGTCAGTATGTTTCTTATTATGTTTTTTTATCATCATTGACGTTCTGTGATGTGTTTTTAATGTTGTACACCGCCCTGAGATTTTTTGATAAAGGGAGGTATATAAATTGAATAGATAATAATAATAATTCTCATAAAAGAAGCAACATGCTGCAAGGGGTATGCATAAGGTCGCTTCACAGGCAGCGTGGCTAAAAGGCTAGACTCATTTGGGGGGGGGATAAAGAGAGCAGGAGTTTTCATTTGGAGAATTCTGAAATCTGCCGAGTTGTAGATCTACGGTGCTTTTTCGTTGTGGGCTTGGATGGAAGACAACCCCAAATTAAGAGGAATATCAAACACTTTGGTGGTTTTAGAGGGCAATGTGATTTAAGTGACAGAAACAAAGCTGTAGACAGGTAAAAATTAACCCAATTGTATGATAAGGAATTCTAGGGGAGGGGGAGGCAGAGAATGCACACATCAGTGATGGGAGAGTCTCTTGCTGAGTAAAAGAACTTCCGAGAGCAAGGCTAGTCAGCGGCTGCATTTGAGACCCATGCTGGTTGTTCCATGACCAATTGATTGTCAAAGGTCAGCACAGAATTGTCTCTTCTCAGATGCAGCACCTGTTCATTTTATCATCATCACCATCATCATATTTATACCATGCCCACCTGGCTGGGTTTCCCCAGCCACTCTGGGTGGCTCCCAATAGAATATTAAAAACATGATAAAACATCAAATATTGGGAGGATGTTTCACAGGGCAGGTGCCACCACCGAGAAGGCCCTCTGCCTGGTTCCCTGTAGCTTCACTTCTCTCAGTGAGGGAACCCCCAGAAGGCCCTCGGAGCTGGACTTCAGTGTCCAGGATGAACAATGGGGGTGGAGACGTTCTTTCTTAATACAAGCCCTGAGGACTCAGACTATAGGCACAGAATGAGATTGTTTATGGGTTAGCACAAAAATGCATAGGGAAATGAAAGTAATCACCAGTGCTTTGCTTCTGGGGGGTGGAGGGAAGGTGCCGGTACTCTGGGTGGCTGCCCTGGGCACAAAATTTCCTAGGGGCCAGGGAAAACAATTACATGTAGAACCACTACATGTTTACCGGAAGGAACTTCATTAAGATCTTGCTCTATAGTTCTTACATGATGCCCGTTAAGTAAATGACCATACCTTTTTTCTGTACTCGCAGTACCTGACTGTGCATGCCTTCTTTTCTCCTTGGGTCCTACCGTCCAACATTCTGCCAGGACATGGGCTCACAGGCTTTGGGAAGGAGGCAGTGATTCTGTCAGAGCCTCGCGCTGCCTTCCCCAAACCTGGGGAGCATTTGCCCAGCTCAGGGAAGGAGGCATGATGCTCTGGGAGCACCTTCGAAAAGGCGCCAGTACTGCGTACCGATGCGTACTGCCAGAAAAAAAGCACTGGTAATCACAAGAAGAAGCTAAAGGGTGGGCTTTTATCTCCAAGCCATAATGCAGCACCCACCTCCCCCAGGTAATTCACGAGATGTAGACAGTATTAGCCACCCTGAGCCCAGCTTCGGCTGGGGAGGGCGGGATATAAATAAAATTTATTATTATTATTTATTTTTAGACACCTATAAATGAGTGTTTGCCCAAACTTTGGGAAACTTTGCCCAACCTTAACTTTTTAGTTCTTTGTATTTGTACACTATTCGTTTTAGCTGTGATTAGATAGATGATGATAGATAGATAGATAGATAGATAGATAGATAGATAGATGATAGATAGATAGATAGATAGATAGATAGATAGATAGATAGATATGATGGATAGATGATAGATAGATGATAGATAGATAGATAGATAGATAGATAGATAGATAGATAGATAGATGATTGATAGATAGATAGATAGATAGATATGATAGATAGATAGATAGATAGATAGATAGATAGATAGATAGATGATAGATAGATAGATATGATAGATAGATAGATGATAGATAGATAGATAGATAGATAGATAGATATAGATAATTTTGCTTTTATCTTGGGTTTCTAATCTAGTGTTTCATAAACTTTTACTGAATGCCCATTCTTAATTGGTTTATGTCACGGAACAGTCAAGGATTTTTTAATATATATATATATATATATATATATGCAGGTTTTGGTGTCCTCGGGTGTCTTCCCGTGTAAAAGTTGGGGTGTCTAGGCGACGTTTCGACGAGGTCTCACTCGTCATCTTCAGGCTGGTGCTTTCGGCTTCTTGTTACTGGAACAGAGCGGGATCTCAATGTTTGAGTTCCTATAAATACTGTAGAGGGGGTGTGGTGTCTAGCCTCCAATGTTCTGGGCAGAGAGGAAGTTCCCAGGCTAGTGTGCCTTTTCTTCTTTTGTTCCTTAATTACTTGAGAGATACCTTGAGTGATTTCTTGAGTGATATCCTGAGTACCACTTAGGTGGGTCATTAGGTGTGGATTAGTTGCTAAAGTCTTTGTGTCTTGACCTCTTGAACTTTGTGAAGAGTTTTCCTGAGAAGATGGCTGTATTGCACTTAGTTGTGCTTTGGCTTGGCTTCGTGTATAGGGGCGAGCTGTGGTTTTGTGGCTTGTGTCAGCCAGATCTGTGTAGGGATTGCAGGGGGGTGCAGCATCCGGAGGTGCCACCATGGATTGGCTACTGGATGGTGTCAGTAATTCATCTGTGGAGAGGGTCTGGGTTTGGGTCTGGTGTGGTTGATTGGTGTTGGCGTTCTGTGTGCCTCTGGATCTGGTGTCAGTTTTTGTGGGGAGGGCTAATTTCCAGATGTCTGGCAAGCGGGATGTGTCGTCACGCTTGTTCATGTTGTGAGGGTGTTTCTCTATCTCGATGGCTTCCATGATTATTCTCTTGTGGTGATGTTCCGTGTTAAAGAGCAATTTGGAATCTGCAAAATTAATTTCGTGTCCTGTTTCTTTCATGTGTTGGAAAAGAGAGGAAGTTTTTTCTTCTTTTTTGACGGCATTCTTGTGTTCTGCGATACGTGCATTTATTCGTCTGTTTGTTTGTCCAATGTACGTGGCTGGGCAGACTTTGCAGGGTATTTCATAGATCCGGTGCTGCACCCCCCTGCAATCCCTACACAGATCTGGCTGACACAAGCCACAAAACCACAGCTCGCCCCTATACACGAAGCCAAGCCAAAGCACAACTAAGTGCAATACAGCCATCTTCTCAGGAAAACTCTTCACAAAGTTCAAGAGGTCAAGACACAAAGACTTTAGCAACTAATCCACACCTAATGACCCACCTAAGTGGTACTCAGGATATCACTCAAGAAATCACTCAAGGTATCTCTCAAGTAATTAAGGAACAAAAGAAGAAAAGGCACACTAGCCTGGGAACTTCCTCTCTGCCCAGAACATTGGAGGCTAGACACCACCCCCCCTCTACAGTATTTATAGGAACTCAAACATTGAGATCCCGCTCTGTTCCAGTAACAAGAAGCCGAAAGCACCAGCCTGAAGATGACGAGTGAGACCTCGTCGAAACGTCGCCTAGACACCCCAACTTTTACACGGGAAGACACCCGAGGACACCAAAACCTGCAATATATATATATATATATATATATATATATATATATATATATATGAAGTGGTATACTTTTTAAAAATAAATAACATCTTTCTAAGTGTCCCAAACTGGTGGCTGGGAAGTAATTTTGATTTGCCAAAGATGACCGAACGGGTGAATGTTTACAAGTTTGGAATAATGTAAAGTTAAGTGTGATGCTGGGACATTTTTGCATATACGTTAGAACATAAAAATGTATTGACCTCAAATATCTGTCCAGTTGTGTCTTTTTTGCAGTGGCCAAGTTCAGTTTTGGCCCAGGGTGAAATGCAGAAGCCTCTCAAGGCTACAAATATCTAAACAAGAGAACAGGTTTAGCTGCCTATAAAATCTGTGGAATCTACTTTATTGGGAGAGTTTTGTGTGAATGTATCTTTCAGTGATTTATGTCTAGATCAAGGATTCCCAAACTATGGTCCGCAGGTGATGCGTATGTTGATTTGTTGTTGACGAGGGGAGTTGGGGCACATCCATCTCATTAAATATTCATATTCAATTTTTTAAATTATATTTTATTGCTTCTTTTATTTCGTATATTCTAATTTATTGTCATACCATTTGAATGACCCAAAGCATGGCAGATGCCTGGGATCTGAACCCTGGGGAAAGAGTTGCTGACTGGTGACTAAGGATGGGGAGAGAGAAGATCAGTGGTGTATTGGCCTAGGACATGGTGGGTTGAAGACCCCCTTACTATTTCTGCAGCAGGGTCCCTATCTCCAGCATCCTAGAACCACCCAATCAGCATGAAAGGGGGGCTTTTTAGCCATTGTATGTTCCAAAGCTAAGCGTTCGGAGCACTTAAAAGACAATGTGCTTCAGTTTTATGAGAATGGTGTGCAAGTTCTGTTTTACATATGATTGAAAACACAACTTAAGTCACTCTGAAAGAAGATATTGGAGTGGTCCAAATCATTTGTCCAAGAGATGTGTGGGTGAAGAGTAATAGACACATAGTGTAGTGTAGTGGTTAAGAGCGGTGGACCGGGTTCGCTTCCCTGCTTCTCCACATGCAGCTGCTGGGTGACCTTGGGCTAGTCACACTTCACTGAAGTCTCTCAGCCCCACTCACCTCACAGAGTGTTTGTTGTCGGGGAGGAAGGGAAAGGAGAATGTTAGCCGCTTTGAGACTCCTTAAAGGGAGTGAAAGGCAGGATATCAAGTCCAAACTCTAATAAATAATAATAGTAATAATAATAATAATAATAATAATAATAATAATAATAGCAAAGAAAATAGTAGCTTTAGATGAAAGACAACGCTTTCAAGATCTACACTGATTGTCGTGAGAAATCCCTGATTATTATATTGTATAATTATAAGATTATTGTAAGGGGGGGTGTCTTTGAGTGGGCTTTGGCTGTGACTATCTTGAAGGGCAGCTGCATTTGCCCCTGTAGAAGATCTGTGAATATTTGCTTGCTGAGGGCCCAAACTATTCCACAAGGGGCCTGATAGTGGCAGCAGCAGTGAGTTTTTGACATTTGGCGTATACTGTTTGCTGGGTGGATCATGGGAACCTGAGAAATTTGGTGTCTCCTGTCTACATTGACATGAGCAACGATTAAGGAAAGGGGGACAAGAAGTGTGCAGGGTGGAGCACCATGTGATTCCTGAATTATTGTTCTTTTATGTTCCAGGCCCCGTCCTTCCACCAGGCCACCCCTCGGCTGGGATACCCACTTCCTCTGGTGGTCCGCCTCCACCTCCTCCCCCGCCTCCTCCCCCTTCGGGCACTGTGCCACCCCCGCCGCCCCCGTTGCCAGCAGGCGGTGGAGGGTCCGGCACTGACGACGGGTCCGTGTCGGGACTAGCGGCAGCTTTGGCTGGTGCCAAACTAAGGAGAGTACAACGGGTAAGGAATGAGGGCTGCTGCTGCTGGTGGTGGCCGTGGTGCCATAGAGTTTAGGCCGGGAACCCAGTTTCAGATCCTAGCTCCACTGAAGCAAGTTGCTCACTGCCCCTCTCTCTCAGCTTTAGCCTTCCATCTAAGGGCAGATATTATAGGGGCACCCTCCCTCTTGCCAAGGCATGATCCCGTCACAAAATATGCAGCGCTCACTCCACCAGCACATACGCATGACACTAAATTCTTTGGTGTTCCAGATGGGTTGTTGTCATCCATCTGTCTCGAGAGACAGTGGAGTGCACCTCTGTGGGTGAAGTCAAACTACTGTGTTAGTGGCACCGAAGTGACCTCCCGGGGACGCAAGCCTGGGCAGTATGTCTGGAGGTCCTGGGCTGCCCAGATAACAAGATCTCCCTCTCAGCCTCGCTGATGTGGTCCAATGGAAAGCAGGGCAATGTGTTTAGTATCAGCTTGGCTGCAGGAGTTGCTGGAAAGCGGCATAAAAGGCTCCATTCAACTGTCTTATAGACTCCACTCTGGATTTGCCGATCAGAAGGTCGGTGGTTCGAATCCCCGCGACGGGGTGAGCTCCCATTGCTCGGTCCCTGCTCCTGCCAACCTAGCAGTTTGAAAGCACGTCAAAGTGCAAGTAGATAAATAGGTACCCTCTGGCGGGAAGGTAAACGGCGTTTCTGTGCGCTGCTCTGGTTCTCCAGAAGCGGCTTAGTCATGGCTGGCCACATGATCTGGAAGCTGTACGCTGGCTCTCTCGGCCAATAAAGCAAGATGAGCACTGCAACCCCAGAGTCGGCCATGACGGGACCTAATGGTGAGGGGTCCCTTTACCTTTTTAACTCCTGAGCCTTTTCTTCTCCTGAAGATGTCCCACCAGGCGGCAGAGGTTTAGAATCAGAGTTTTCTTTCTTCTGGCTGTGCTAACTTCCCAGTTTGGCAAGCCCTATCTGCCCCAAGATGGGTATTGCCCTTGTTAATACTTCACGGTGGAGTTTAGAACCCAGTCCTGGAGGAGTGTTAGCATGGACATCTTGTTCTGAGTGTATGAGGCTGCCTACCCAACTCAGCAAGCATAGCTCTGGATTAGATGGCTGGCCGCTCTCAAGTCACATGGTGTGTGTGCAGGCAATAGCACATTTAGGTTTTTCTGCCCCTGTGTCCCTCAGCAACTCCCAGGCCAATAGGCAAGCCCATTTTTAAAAGATAAACTCAGTACAGTGAATGCATGTGTGTCGTATTCACACTGCAGATTGCTGCTGTTCCATGGAAGTAATTTATGCTTCTCTCAGTAAGGCTTGTGTTCACGTGATGTGGTTACAACTAAGGTGCTTTTTGTTACTGAATTCAGTCGTCAGTCTCTATAAAATAGACACACATCATTGTATCATATCACTTCATAGGTGTTCATGTACACACCAGTGCAGCGAACAAATCTTCCTTTAAAAATAATAATGATAATAAGATAATATGAACATTTGTGTCCTGCAAACAACTAATTAGTAAAGCAACACACACACACACACAAAATTCACAGATGGCCTCCTATTATGTTTCAGCCACTAGTTGTCTTGACAGCGACAGCTGCCCTTAGTGCCTTGGATTTTTTTTGTCGCCTTTCTCTGCTTAGACAGCGAAATTGGACCCCCTTAGTGCCCAGATCTAAAATGCTGGTTTCTGTCTTAAAAGCCAGAGGATGCCTCAGGAGGTTCTAGTCCCAGTGGTGCTTCCAAGGGCGATGCCAATAGGACGAGTAGTGGTGGAGGCGGACTAATGGAAGAAATGAATAAACTACTGGCGAAAAGGTTGGTGGTTCTCACTCCTGCCTACAGTAATTGAGGGGTGGGATGTTGTGTATTATCTGTGAGTCACACTGCCTCTTATCTAATTCCCCCACCCCCAAACAGTTCCAAGAATCTTAGCGAGGAGGGAGAGGTAGATTTGGCCCACTATAGATCTCATTAACCTAGTTGCTAATCTCTAACTTAGGGAGACTAGGGCAACTGTCCTTGGAGGTTTTCAAGCCAAGGAGCTGCCCAAATTCCACAGCGGGGGCGGGGGATTAGAATATAGGTTGGGATCTACCAGTAGATCCCTGGGTGATCTGTAGTAGTAGTTTGGCAAGAGTTTATGACTCCTGGGTGCTTAACCATAGCAACAACAACACATCTTTTCCCAGCTCGGAGTTGGTGCTGAAGTGAAGAACGCTAACCAGGAGTGGGCTTTTGTGTGCAAATACTGTAAGAGACGCCGGTGGTGCTGTGGGTTAAACCACAGAGCCTAAGGACTTGCCGATTAGAAGGTCGGCGGTTCGAATCCCCGCAACGGGGTAAGCTCCCGTTGCTCGGTCCCTGCTCCTGTCAACCTAGCAGTTCGAAAACACATCAAAGTGCAAGTAGATAAATAGGTACCGCTCTGGCGGGAAGGTAAACGGCATTTCCGTGCGCTGCTCTGGTTCGCCAGAAGCGGCTTAGTCATGCTGGCCACATGACCCGGAAGCCGTACGCCGGTTCCCTCGGCCAATAAAGCGAGATGAGAGTCGCAACCCCAGAGTCGGTCATGACTGGACCTAATGGTCAGGCGTCCTTTTACCTTTACTTACTGTGAGGGTCAGCTCAATGCTGATCCTATAAACCAGCATCTAGGCTCAGAATTTGGCCAGGACCGTGTTCACACAGTGCATAGTTAATCTACGGCATGGTTTCCCAAACTTGGGTCTCCAGCTGTTTTTTGGACTACAACTCCCATCATCCCTAGCTAGCAGGACCAATGGTCAGGGATGGTGGGAATTGTAGTCTTAAAACAGCTGGAGACCCAAGTTTGGGATACCCTGCTCTGTAGGATTCGCTCCCAAATAATATGTGATGATGGCCAACAACTTGGGTGAATTGAAAGAGGATTGCAGCAGTTCAAGGAGAAGGTTTCCAGTCGCTACCAGCTACAATGTTCTACCTCCCCTCTTGAAAGGGATATGCCTCTGAAATCCATTCTCATCGGCATCTGGTTGGATGCTGAACTTGATCAGCAATTGACCTGACCCAGCAGAGCTCTCCTGGTGCTCTTTGTGTTCTTAATTCAACCATATGTCTTCTGCACTTAACTCTGGTTGGTAGATCTTGGGGTTCTAGTATAAACAACCACCAAAGTAACTCTGACAAGCCTTCCTAGTTCTGCTTTACTATTGCTTTCCACATTGCCTCTGGAAAAATAACTACAGTCGCCATGTTTAATAGGGATTACTTGTTGTCTAGTACAGATTCTCCTCTTCCTTCTGTGCACACACAACACACACACACATAAATTCAACTAAGTAAGGTAAGGGGGTGGGGGAGGAAAGAGCACGTATGAACTTGCTGGTTCTCTGAATTCTGTGGCCGGTGAATATTTATCCGAGGAACTAGTTTATAGTCTCTCCCTTCACTCTGTCCTAAGGAGGAAAGCAGCATCACAGTCGGACAAGCCAGCCGACAAAAAAGAAGAGGAAAGCCAAAACGTAAGTGGAACACCGCTTCACACTCTGGAGTTTGCAGAGTGAAAAATGTCTCCCAAACCAGCTGGTGTAAGAAGGCATTATTTTCCATTCCTCTGTGCATTTGTCGCTTGCAACCCCATTCCTTTTCTGCTGCGAGTTCGCTTTCTGCACAAAACGAAGTTTTCAATCTCACTGTCTGCTGCAGTCAAATGAAGCGATTTCAGCTGCCTAAGAGTGACTGGTCGCCGTGCAGAGGTCCTCTTTCCACACACGTTGACATCATGACTTGATGGCATGTCATCACTCTCAGGGACAGGTGGAGGGGGGTTAAGTAATTTTTGTGTAATTTACAAACATTGTTTTCAGCTCACTTTTAATATCGAGGGAACGTACATGAAATTGCTTTCTTTAAAAAAACAAAGGAAAACAGGCGTTGTATTAAAATTTGTAAGAGAGTGAGAATCTCTCAGTGTGTGGGTTTCGAAGTGAGCTGCAGCTTGGTCCAGGGAGATCAAATTAGGTGTGTCCACTTCAATTCGCCAGATCCCTCTGCGATCTCTGAGCTTGAGCTGCATAAACCAGCACTGAACTCGCACACGGACTGATTTGCCGAACAATGGTTTATGGCTTAATGTTTTGTTGAACACAGTCATACACACAAACATATATGGAGCCGTGTAAAACACTCCTATATTGCTTTCTATGTGAAGGGAATGAGACGGGTTCCTTTGGGGGAAATGCTCTGTAGTACAAAAGAAGTGAGGCCCAGTCCTGTTGTATTTTGCAGAGGGGAAGAAATATAGAATATATAATGGCCACTAGCCATTAATACAAATACAAACATTATTTCTGTAGCTGAGGCCATTGCAAAATACATAAAGCAGAATGAAAGTTAAAATAATTAGTAAAACAAGGCGTTCTTTTTCTCCCCCGAATAATTAAACTTATCCCCAGAAACCTTTCTTAAACTGACACTATAATAGCACAGCAGACCACTTTTTCAAAGGTGTAGAGGGATCTGTCCCCTAATAAAAAGTTAATCAGATACCCAACCAATCTGTCAACTGGGAAATTTAAATCCTTGAACAAGAATGCTCTTAGGTCCTTGTAGACTGGACAAACCAGCAAGTAGTGGGGCAAATCTTCAGGGACGTAACCTCCATGTGGGCAAACTCTTTGTAAGGAATCCTGCAGTAAGAAATCTTCAACTTTGTAAGGAATCTTCAACTATGGCAGAGTGCGTAGACTGGAAGGTCAGTGGTTCAAATCCCTGCAACGGAGTGAGCTCGCGTTGCTTGGTTCCAGCTCCTGCCAACCTAGCAGTTCAAAAGCATGCCAGTGCAAGTAGATAAATAGTTACCACTAGGGCAGGGAGGTAAACAGCGTTTCTGTGTGCTCTGGCTTCCATCACGATGTTCTGTTGCATCAGAAGCAGTTTAGTCATGCTGGCTACGTGACCTGGAAAGCTGTCTGTGGACAAACGCCTGAAGTGAGATGAGCGCCACAACCCCATAGTCGCCTTTGACTGGACTTAACCGTCCAGGGGTCCTTTACCTTTTATCTTTTTTCTACCTCCTTTGTCGGAGGCAGTATGCCTCTGAATACCTGTTGCTGGAAGTCGTAGCTGTGGAGAGTGTTGTTCTGCTGAGGTTCTGCTTAGGAGTTTCCCATGGGCATTTGAATGGCCACTGGCATGAGAAGATGCTGGACTTTGGTCTGAGTTCCAGCAGGACCTTGCTTATCTTCTACGTTCTTTTACAGAAAAAAGTTGCTCCTAACATAGCAGTCGCAGGAAAGTATGAGTTCTTCTGAAACGTTAATCCAAAGCTTTGTTTGCTTGTTTTCTAGGAGGAAGCTAGCACCTCTCCTTCCCCCGGTACGCGAGGCCCTGTTCAGCAGCAAAATTCCTCAGGTATTCTATTCCGTTACGCGCTTCTCTCCCTTTGAAAGCAGTCAGCAAGTAGGTCAGTGGTGGAGCCTGACTTCACCATCCTGGTACTGAACAAGCAGCCCATGGAGAGGACTGGGGGCTGCATAAAAACACAGAAGTTGCAGAAAGCCTAGAGGATTCTGGGTGGTCTCTCTGGGGGGGGGGGGGAGTCCCAGGTTCAATAGATAAATCTTTTTCTTTCTTTTTAAAATGTCAAGTGTTTTACTTCTCAGCCAGTCATGAATAGCAATTTAGCAACATTTTTTTTTGCAAATCATCACTGATGAACATCTTACAACTTGAAAGCGTCTTCTGAAAGATTCAATAAAAACATGCAGATTTATTTATTTTTCTTGCTCATTCTGGGGTAACATAATATTGATCTATGGAATCATTTGTATATCACAGGAACTTAAATACAGCCAATCTCCATCAATAGATAAATCTTGCTTTGTTTCCAGATGCAAGCTTAATGCTACAAACGAATTACTGGCATATCATTGCCCCAGCCACGCTGGGCAGCTTCCAACATATACAGAGACTTAATAAAACACTAAGCATTAAGAACTTCTCTATACAGGGCTGTTGTTTGTTTGTTGTTACAATAATGATGGGGAAGAGGGGGAAAGCACCACAAAGCCAAGCTCTCTCTTGTTCACTTTGCATGGGTTTCTTTTTTAAGCAGATGCTGGAAAGAAGCCTTGGGAGAGAAGCAACTCTGTGGAAAAACCTGTCACTGCGCTACTCTCTAGGTGAGCTGCGGAGTCTCCCTTTGTAGGTCCACCAGCATGCATTGGAATGTGTGCATGCTGCAGCTGCATGCGCTCATGTCATATCCTCTCTCACCATAGAAATCCATCAGTGGGGAGGAGTCCTGAACCAAAGAGCCCCATTCAGTTCCAACCATCCTTTAGGTATTGAAAAACTGCTCTGGCTCCTCTATCTTGTCTTTGCAAACTCACACAAATCCTTTCGTTCGTCAGCTAACTTCCTGCCTGCCTTCATGCAACTTGCCACTATGTCTGCTTCCCTGCCGTTGAGCAAACGTTGGTCTCGACGACTTTTGCATAGAGACAAAGCTCTCCCCCAAAATGTTACGGTGCTAGTTTGCACAATTCTGCAAAGCGTGCAAAGCTATACGTTATGTAGCCCTCTGACGATGCAGTACATTTTTTTGAGAGCCAAACGACGCATTACAGTGGTGCCTCGCAAGACGAAAAGAATCCGTTCCGCGACTCTCTTCATCTAGCGGTTTTTTCGTCTTGCGAAGCAAGCCCATTGACAGCTTAGCGGATTAGCGCTACAGCAGTCTAGCGGCTTCTAGCGATCAGCTGTTAAGCGGCTTAGTGGCTTAGGAAAAGGGGGGGAGCGGGGGAAAAACCACGGGGACTCGCAAGATTTTTTCGTCTTGCGAAGCAACCCCATAGGGAAATTTGTTTTGCAAAGCACCTCCAAAATGAAAAACCCTTTCGTCTAGCGGGTTTTCCATCTTGCGAGGCGTTCGTCTTGTGGGGCACCACTGTATATTGAATGCATAGTTTGGCACTGTGTGATGTTACAAGAAGAAGAAGAAGAGGAAGAAGAATAAAGCAAAACCTTAAATAGCAGCCCAGGGGTAGTAGTGGTCTGATCAGAATCAGGTTTGTGGAATGGTTTGTTTTAGCTCTGTCCTCCTGTGTCATCTTGCTGATGAAAATTCTGCCCCAATGCTGCAATTTGTCACAGGAGTGTGTGGAGCTGTCCTCACATGCTAGCCATAAAGGGGACTATAACACCACAAGCGGCGACTTCAATTCCTTGCCAAATAGCAGCTTCCAGGAGCAATTTTTGTTGGGATCATTTTATTTATTTGTTTATTCTACCATATGTTTTTCAAAGAGGCTTTCGTGGGGGGGGGGGGGGAATAGGAAACATATACTGTATTTTTCACTCTATAAGACACACCTAGTTTTTGGAAGAGGAAAACAAGAAAAAAATTTTCTGCAATCCTGCTTGCTGTCCTGGCTTATGGGATAGCCGTGCACAGCCTCTCCCGGGCAAGGGGAGCCTTTATTCCCTGCCCTGGAGAGGCTGCGCGCAGCTAAGGCTCCCCCAAGAGCCGCACTCCCTTTAAAGAGCATGCCTGCATTCGCTCCATAAGACACACACACACATTTCCCCTTACTTTTTAGGAGGGGAAAAGTGCGTCTTATAGAGCGAAAAATACGGTAATATACAAAATTTAAAATATAGAGTAATAGATTGTTAGTGCAAAATTCACGGTGCAAAGCCCTCATGAAATAAAGCTGTGTTAAGCTGGCTAGCATGGTGCTGCAAGAAGGAAAGGGTTTGGATGTAACACTAAGCCTGGTAGCCTGTGGTTTGTTTCCAGCTGCCGGAACAAAGGAGCAAAGTGCTTTGCTTCAGTCTTCAGGCAGTCTAATTTTCCTAAGCATGGCTTAGGGTGACTGTTACACCCAAGCATGGCCAGCATGTGGCTTTATGAGTATGTGGCTTCATCTTCGGGTGAAGGGCGCTATCCAAATTTCAATAATAATAATAATATCATCACATCCTGCAAAAACTGGCCACATAGTTTGGCCTTCCTTTTTGCACCTGGCAACTTGTAAAACCATTCTTCGTGCACTGCACAGTGTTGACCACATGAGGTCCTCCTGCCTCAAGCTCTGCAACAAGTAGTGCCCAAATGCTTAAGAAGTGGCTGTTGTGTGTAGATGACGGCGCTCTTTTGTGTTGGCACGTCAAGCCACGTATGACTGAAAAGCACTTTTATGGGAGGCGGAGGGAAACAAGGGCAGGAATGCCTTGGAGAGGAGAAAGTATTAAAACCACTTTCCAGGTTGTGTTTTCAAACGTGGCATGGTCAATCATTAACAGCAGTGAAAGGGCTCTGCTGTAAAGTAGTCATAGAAACTTATCTGGATTAGCATTACAGATTTTTTAAATAATAATAATAAAATCATCACGTAACCTGATGCATTTCAGCAAACTCCTCCCCCTTTTCCAGTGCGTTTTCCTCCTGGGAACGGACGTCTTTCGGGTGACGCACGGTGGATGCTTCTTAGCACTGCTTGCTTAGCAAGATCATGCTGGCTGCTGAGTGCTTTCCCGTGATGCAAGAGGGAGAGGTGGAGGGTCAAAGCAATTAACCCCTCATGAGCTCCTTCCACCTGCTTTTATGCACCTCTTTGTGCGAGGAAGAATGGCCAACATCATGGCCAGTGGCTTTAGAAAACGTTGAAGAATGTCCCTCTTTGTTTTATTTTGTTCCTCTCTTTTTCAAGGATGAAACCTGCAAGCAGCAGCAATGACGTGGCCATGGACACCTTAGATTTTGATCGTATGAAACAAGTGAGTTGGGAGTTTTGCACACAGAATAATAATAATAATAATTTATTATTTATCTGGCTGAGTTTCCCCAGCCACTCTGGGCAGCTCCCAATCGAGTGTTAAAAACAATACAGCATTAAATATTTAAAACTTCCCTAAACAGGGCTGCCTTCAGATGTCTTTGAAAGATAAGATAGCTACTTATTTCCTTCATATCTGAAGGGAGGGTGTTCCACACGGAGGGCGCCACTACCAAGAAGGCCCTCTGCCTGGTTCCCTGTAACCTCACTTCTCACAATGAGGGAGCCACCAGAAGGCCCTCGGCGCTGGCTCTGGATGCAGATAAGAGCAGTTTTCCATTTATTCTTTGGGTTACAGCTTCTTGCTGTAAATAAGAACATAGGAAGAAGCCTTGTTATACCAGGGCAGGCCCATTGCCCAGTACAGTGGTACCTCGGGTTTAAGAACATCCCTGTTTACAAACTATTCGGTTTACGAACTCCGCAAAACCGGAAGTAGTGTCTCGGTTTGCAAACTTTACCTCGGTCTAAGAATGGAAGCCGAACAGTGGAAGGGCACTGGTGACAGGAGGCCTCATTAGGGAAAGGGCGCCTCGGTTTAAGAACGGTTTCAGTTTAAGAACGGTCTTCCGAAACGGATTAAGTTCGTAAACCGAGGGAACTGTATTGGCAACAGTTCTGTGTAATCCTGGGCAGACATAGAACCTGCAGCCTTAGTCCAAAGTTTATGCCAGGTGCTATGCCAACACTTTCACCATAATAAACTATGGAAAACAAGTCCAAGTCCACACATGGCAGCTTCAAAGTCAGTGACTGATAAAAACAATTCTGCATCTCATGCAGGCGATCTCATGCAACATAGAAAAAGAAGGAGTTTAGATTTGATATCCCACTTTATCACTCCCCTTCAGGAGTCTCAAAGCGGCTTACATTCTCCTTTCCCTTCATCCCTCACAACAAACACTCTGTGAGGTGAGTGAGGCTGAGAGACTTCAGAGAAGTGTGACTGGCCCAAGGTCACCCAGCAGCTGCATGTGGAGGAGCGGGGAAGCAAACCCGGTTCACCAGATTACGAGTCCACCGCTCTTAACCACTACACCAGGCTGGCTCTCATAGGGACCAGTTAAGTGCTTTCTTAGGAGAAGTTCCATTTATACCAGTGCAAAGGACTTTTCTTTCTTTCTTTCTTTCTTTCTTTCTTTCTTTCTTTCTTTCTTTCTTTCTTTCTTTCTACATTTTAATTTATTATTATTTTTTGTCTTTCAAGGAAATATTGGAAGAAGTTGTAAAAGAATTACACAAAGTAAAAGAAGAGATAATCGATGGTAAGAAGCGAGGAGGGGTGGTTGGGCATGAAATGCATTTCTTGCTTTGGCCAAGGGTGGAATTGCTGTGTTGGAAGGTACCTCAAAGGTCATCTAACCCAGTGCAGGACGCCCATTGCTACAGCCTCCCTCATCCTCTGCTTACAAACTTGCCCATCACTTTCTGAGAGTCCACCTCCACCTGAGGTTGTCTGTTCCACTGCTGAACTGCTTGATCAGTAACCCAGGTGCATGAGCATTATAGAACTGTCAAATTGGAAGGGGACCCTGAGGATCATCTAGTCCAGGAGTCGGCAACCTAAGGCCCATGGGCCCCCTCCACCTGCTTGTTCAGCTCCCGTGCGCCATGCTGAACCAGCGCGGAGCAGGGACCGCCTTCCGTGACCCTGGGCAGCTTCCCATTGGCTGCAGGAAGCTCCTGCAACCAATGGGAAGCTATTCATGCCTCCTCCGCGCTGGAAGGAGTGTTGGCACATGTGTGTGTGCGCTCTGGCACACCGCGGCGTCTGCAGGACCGTGAACTGGCCCAAGCGACAAAAACTTTGCCGAGCCCTGATCTAGTCCAAGCCCTCGCAATGTAAGAATATTCAGCTTCCCCATACAGGGATCGAACCTGCCACCTTGGCGTTATCAGTACCACGCCCTAACCAACTGAGCTATCAAACTCTCTAGTGTGCTGAGATGCCTTTGCTTAAACATGGAGTGTATGTATAAGACACATTGATAATTTCTTTTATTGCATGACGCTCAAGCCAGTCCGTTCACCTTCCCGCATCCAGTCCTGGGAACTGGAAGTGCGGCTGAAAACACTGCAAATTACTTCTTAGGACAGGAATAGCCAACATGGTGACCTCTGGTTACTGTGGATGACAACTCCAACATCCCTGACCGCCAGCTGTGTTGGCTGAGGATGATGGGATTTGTGGTCCGTATCCAAAGGGCACCACATTGACTACCCCTGTATCTGCAATTCCTAGCCCAGTACCCACAAAGAAATATTATTCCCATGGAGAAGGAAATACGATTAAGTCTCCCCAGAGAGACACCTGGAATAGTCTTTTTTCTGCCACTCGGTCTGGAACGTTTGTGAATCCTGTGCCACAGAGAAAGGTCAGGAGAGCCTCATGTCTCATAAAAATCCAGTTTTGCGCCCATGTTTATATTTGCTCTCGCTGCCACATCAGCCCTGCCTTACACACACAACTGAACAGCTTTGCCTTGGCATCCTTCCAGGCCAACCCTTGCCGCTCGATATGTTGCTGAAGCCAGGGGTGGCTTACCTGCGACTCTCATCCCATCTGCTGTGAGCCAGATGTGGGCAGTCTATGATGCTGTTGGACTCCATCTCCCATCAGCCCCTGCCAGCCAGCCAGGACAGTGGTCAGAGGTGCTGGGAGTTTGTAGAGAATTGTAGAGTTCGAAGGGATATACCCCTAAGGGTCATCTAGTCCAGCCCCCCTGCAATGCAGAGCCGTGATCCGGCAACATCTGGAGGGGCCACAGGTAAGCCAGCCCTGAATCAAGCAGCGAGGGAAGGATGGTGTAGATACTGCCTTCATACATTTAAAGCATCACACACACACACCCAAAATGAATAGCTGGAACTGTAGTTTAAGGGTGCTGGGAATTGTAGCTCTGTTGGGGGTAAGCTACAGCTCCCAAGGTGCTTCAAGTGTATGGTGTGTGTGCACAGCTAGGATCTGTACCGTCCTTCTCTTGCTGCTGCTGTCGCCAACGCCTTTGTAATCTTAACCACTTCCCAAAATATAGTCAGTGGTCTTTAGCTTAGGTGTGAAGCTATGACAGTATAGTGCCTTGACCGTAAGCTCTGGCTTATTCCCTTTTTTTATTGTTTCCTCTTTTTTCAGCCATCAGGCAAGAGTTGAGTAGAATCAGCACGACATAATGGCCATGGAACCATCTAGAAGCCACATAGGATGTGAAAGGCAACTGGATCGTTTCCGAGCATCAAAAGACCATGCAAGATGGTGAAAGAGGACACCTGGCTCTGTCTTTTGTTCTTAAATCCTTTTTATTAGCAGACTCAGCAGACTTTGAGGCTTGCTGCTGCCTTGGATTTGCATCATTTAAAAAGAGAGAGAGAAGTCTTAAAATCTTAAAAAAAAGAAAATATTAAAATTTAAATTTCTGGATTTTTTAAAATTTCATCTGACAATGCACATCAGAGTTGGTCAGCCTTTTTTGTATTTTGTATTTGCTTATTTAAATGTATGACTTTTTTTTTAGTATATAGTAGGTAAGGAAACACGTGAACCATTCGCTTTTACTAGATGACTTCAGAGTAATTTTACTGGTAGACTGCAATGTAAATGAAGACCTTTTTTTTTTTTTTGCCAACAAAACCTTATTTGTGGCATCGCCTGAAGAGGCCGAACGATGCCCAGCTGTCAGACAGCAAGTCCCTGGTCTCAGAGCTATCACAATATTACAGCGGTACATCATTGCTTCACAGTATCTGTGTTCATATTGGTAATAAACTGTTCATTGTCGATGTGGCATTGCTTGGCTTTTCTTTCATCCCTCTGCAGCACACTTTGTGCTTCTTAGCAAAATCAGGGGTAACCGTACCCTGGAACTAATCTGGCTCTCCCAGAGCATTTTGTTTCTGGTCCCTGGTGGTGCTAGAAAAATGGGGTACAGTTGTTTACACTTTGATGTTGCGATGGCCCAAACTGACCATGCAAGGAACTTCACTAACCCTTCTGCCTCCCATCACCTAAGCAAAGTAATCATCACAAGCTCAAACTGGAAGATCCGCATATATAAATTGCATATATGCCGTGTGGTCTCTGAAACCACCCTCACCCCCACTTTCTGTAGAAACAGCCCTATGCACCACTAAGGGCCTTGTTGGTGGTGTCACCTCCGGGGGCTTCCCAAAAGGCAATGACCCGTGACGGGGCCTTTTCAGTGGTAGTTCCCCATTTGTGGAATGTTTCCCAAACTTGGGCCTCCAACTGTTTGTGGACTACAACTCCCATCGTCGCTAGTTGGCAGGACCGGTGGTCACAGATGATGGGAACTGTAGTCCAAAAAGAGCTAGAGTTTGGGAAACCCTGATCTAGTCCAACCCTCTGCAATGCAGGACTCTTTTGCCCAGCATGGGGCTCAAACCCACAACCCTGAGATTAAGAGCCTTATGCTCTACTGAGCTGTCCCCGCATGATGATCACAATGATCCCCAGGACTGCTGGAGTTTTTGTTATCCAGGGGAACGATCATATGATGCATGTTTGCAGGGTGGAATTAGGAATTATTTCCCCCTAATGCAGGCATCTTCAATCTTTTCCCATATATTTGCATGGTGGTAGCGCTCCCTGTTGCAACCCACCTTGGATCAGACTGTGACCCACTAGTGAGTCCTGGTTCTGCCACTGTTGTCCTTGGACCTGCTCCCCTAACTCTCCAGTCCTTTCCGGAGGGGCAGGCAGAGAACATGAGGTCTCTGAAGAGAAACATTTTGATCCTGATATTCTAGCATCTTCAGGGGCTGGCAGAAGAGCGGGAGACTTCTCAGCTGGACGGCTACTCTTGTGTGTCTGTCCAGAAGTCTCCCTGTTTGTTGTGAGAAGGAAGGTGTCTCACCTCTCCATTGAAACAACCCTGGAATATAGATGTTGAGCTCACAGATCCCACTGTACCTAACCATGTCTGATGAGCAATGTAGTTCAAAGCATCAGGAAACCAGGGTGAGCCAGGCTGTCAAACAGCCAAAGGTAAAGGGACCCCTGACCATTAGGTCCAGTCGCCGCCGACTCTGGGGTTGCGGCTCTCATCTTGCTTTATTGGCTGAGGGAGCCAGGGTACAGCTTCCGGGTCCTGTGGCCAGCATGACTAAGCTGCTTCTGGCAAACCAGAGCAGCGCACAGAAACGCCGTTTACCTTCCCGCCAGAGTGGTACCTATTTATCTACTTGCACTTTGACGTGCTTTCGAACTGCTAGGTTGGCAGGAGCAGGGACTGAGCAACGGGAGCTCACCCCGTCACGGGGATTCGAACCATCAACCTTCTGATCAGCAAGTCCTAGGCTCTGTGGTTCAACCCACAGTGCCACCTGCGTCCCTGTGTCAAACAGCCTAGTAGATAATCAAAGAAAAAGGTCTGTTATTTTTTTTTAAACTATATTATACATTTTCAGGTCTTCCCACTGGCTTCATTGTAATATTTCTTCATATCGAAGTTACAAAAACTCCTTGGGTGTCAGAAATATAACATCAGCTCTTGTGTGGTTACCGGGTAACGCTCTGTTCAGAGAACAGACTCGTTTATGTTTGTTTGGATGGGGGAAGTATACAGGGTGCAAAGGTCCATTAAGCTTATAAAGGGGGAAAGGGCAGAGTCCGCAGCTATCGAGAGTCTGATGCCAACTTGCATATTCTCTTCACCCTTGAATAAGGACCGATGGAGTCATCAAAAATGAAGTCCCAGAGAACTCGAACCCAAGACTGGTGCTGAGGCAGGGTGTCATAATATTCTGCTGCTATCTTCTTTACCTGCAAGAGCAAAAGAAAATTTTTACCCACTGTTCTTTTATCTGTGAAACATCTATCTTAGAATGCATTTGGACACGAGGTTTCTAATGCTGCTTTAAAGTGGCAGTACCTGCTGTGTTATGAAACTCTGGCCTTTGACCAAGAGCGCCGTGTCACCCTAAATTTCATTCACACCAGTGAGTGTGGTGTGACACAACAGCTGACACTCGTGGATGTGTTGCCACCCTTTATGCACGTGCGCACTTCTGTTCTCCCATGATCTACCCATTGAAATGACAGGAAAGAACTGCATACCAAAAAACACCCCACCCTTGAATTTTGACACATGCAAAGCGAACACAAAACTCCTGTGTTTTTCTGAGTTAGCAGGCTTGCAAGGTGCTCCCCCCCCCCCCCCCGGAAGCAGTTAACGTGGAAATGTGTGCTAAATTTCTGCAGTGGCTTTTACGTGGCATGACAGGTGATATAAAAATGTTTAAATTGCCGTGTAAGAAAACGTCCAGAAAAGGAATAGAGTGCTGTCTGAATGCAGGCTAATAGAATTTATGCCAAGAGTAAACCCAATGAACAAATGAAAGCGACCCAGATTACTTTTGAGAGCGAAGAGATTTTTCATGGTTCATACACCTTGGAATTCAAATCCCATTGCAGTCGTTCGAGGGGAGAAGGGAAGAGGGAAGGAAAAAGTCCTGTTGGATCCCTCATCCTTTGGCCTCGAGGAGCTAGCAGGGCTCTGAATGTGGCAGAGCCAGAATCTCCCTCACGCCATGGCAGCATTGCAACCTAACCTGAGCATTCATTTGACAGAACCGGGGCAGATGATTTAGATGATTAATTCTGTTTTCTAGACTGGGAATAGCCAGCTGGCAGCTTGAAGGCCTGTTGGGTGGCAGAAACCCTACCAGTTTTAAGATGTGCTAAGAAAAAAATAAAACGCTTTTTTAAAAAAGCTCCATTGTTTCTGTCTTTCCCAGTCCCAGCACAGATTTTTGACCTTCACTTGACAGCTTCCAAGTTAAAATGTAAGCCAAAGTTGCAGGAATCTGTGACTGTCCAGGTAGGACATAATGCAGCTTGCTGGATTTGTACTGTGTTTTCTTGCCGATCCGGAACGTGGGTGGCGCTGTGGGTTAAACCACAGAGCCTAGCACTTGCTGATCAGAAGGTCGGCAGTTTGAATCCCCGTAACGGGGTGAGCTCCTGTTGCTCGGTCCCTGCTTCTGCCAACCTAGCAGTTCGAAAGCAAGTCAAAGTGCAAGTAGATAAATAGGTACGGCTCCGGCGGGAAGGTAAACGGCGTTTCCGTGCGCTGCTCTGGTTCGCCAGAAGCAGCTTAGTCATGCTGGCCACATGACCCGGAAGCTGTATGCCAGCTCCCTCAGCCAATAAAGGAAGATGAGCACTGCAACCCCAGAGTCGGTCAGGACTAGACCTAATGGTCAGAGGTCCCTTTACCTTTACCTTCTTGCCGATCCAGACCTAGGACAGCCTGCCCCAGACTACAACTTCCATCAGTCCCATCTGCCATGGGCCTTGTCTTCCACACTCCCCCCGCCTTGTCCCATGCTTCATAGCAATGGAGCAAACATCTGCAGGAAGCCCAGTTGTTGTTCAGTTCAGTGCTAAGCCATGGGTTTTCCTGGAGGAAAGCAGCAGGGCAAACTGAAGTGTGCCTGAGCCCATGGCGGGTGAGTCAGAGAGGATGGGAGTTCTAGGCCAAAACATCTGGTGGGCACCAGGTTGAGAAAGGCTGCCCCACGTCTAACCGCAGTTGGGAGCAGTTGCACACCGCCTGCCAGCCCCATGGCTAATTCTGTGAGCAAGCAGACAGAAAGTGGGGAGAGCAGATCAGAAAGTCCCAGGTTTGATCCCCGGCTTCTCCAGGTAGGTGGTGGGAGAGTTCTCTGCCTGGAAACCTGGATAGCTGCTGCCAGTCAGTGTAGACAGCACCGGACAGACTAAGGCAAGCTCCCTGTTGCAGGCAGGTCCATGGGTCAGTCTAGCAATGGCTGCTGCCATTGGATTGGAACATCCCTTAGCAGAAGAAGCGTGCCTTCAAATAGAAGACGCAGTGGATGGTCACATACACTCCTAGATGCTTTCTGCATAAGCTTACATGTACTTTGATGCAATCCTAGAAATTTGGGGAACCTACGGAGGTCTCCAGCTCCCGTCAGCCCCAGCCGGTGTGACCACGGATGGGGGAGGATGAGGGGAGGTCCGCAGGTGCCCCATTCTGCACTGCTACACAAGTGTCAGTGTGATTCAGGATCCGTTCCGGTTTTGGATGGTTGGTTAGGAGTGAAATTAGGAGCAATGAATAGCGCAGAAACAGGGAGGGGGGTGTTTTATAGCAGGAAAGGTGTAGAGAACTCAAACTGGCTAGTGGGCTGGATCTTCCTTCCTGCCAAGTCCCTCACCTTGTGGGCCAACTTTGAAAGCTGGATAAGTCCCATCTACCTGCTCATCACCTGACACCGGGCGATAACTTCAAAGGAGAGAGCTCTGGGGCTGGCTTTCTGCATCCATCAGAGGACTGGCACAGAGAGCCTTCCCTTCTGAAGTCCATTGGTAAGACATTTGAAAACTATGGAGCGTCACAGAGGCAAAACCATGTACAACAATAACAAGAAGCTTCCGTTCCTTTTGTCACCTTAACAGTCAATGATATACATTTGCCACCCAATTACTGCATTTCATAAAATCACAGAATTGTAGAGTTGGAAGGAACCATGAGGGTCGACTAGTCCAGGCCCTGCAAAGCAGGAATCCTTTGCCCAATGTTGGGGTCAAAACCACAACCCTGAGGTTAAGAGTGTCATGCTCTATCAACGGAGCTATCTCAGTGCCCCATCAGGAACAAGCAGGAAGCAGACCATGCCAAGGAAACAGTGATACGGCTATTACTGGCTTCGAACAGGTTATAAAGCTTGTTCTGGAACTCTGCAATTAAGAAAAATCACTGGGCTGGCAGAATTCGACTTGTCTATCTACATTTGTGTGCAGCGACTGTCATTGCACAAGCCAGTTGGATTTGTCACTGCGGAAAGGCACTCATTTAATAAGTTACTTATTTGTCCCCAGGGCAATAACTTGCCTGAAAGTATGACAAGCCCTATTGTATTGCTTGAGGGGGTGGGGGGGAGCCGATCGCACCACATTCCACAAAGTAGCTGATAAGACTGGGCTCTGTTGGGAATATGTGCGCAGGAAAAGGGAAGGGGCCAGCTTCTGAGCTAAAGAATTGAACGCACAACTACAGTTTATATACCTGGATTTGTGTCTTTTTAAACAGACATCAGGGCGGGGGTGTGCGTGTCAACTGGGACCACGGCACATGGGGAAGACAGGTTACTTTTTTTATTTAAAAAAATTATTTCCTCCTGTATCGCGGTCCCAATGAAAATCCCCTTTCCCAAAGCAGCTTTTCTTGCAGATATTAGCTTTTGTGTCTAGGGAACCTAATGCAAGCCACAGAACTCCCTGCATGCCACAGAACTGGGTGTGTGCGTGTGTATGTCCAACTAAGTTAAGAATCAAAATCAGTCGTGCTCACATATTTGCATGAAGTCTATTTAATGAGTTGAACAAACGTTGGATCGGTAGCCCTTTTTTAACAAAAGCCAGCTACCTAAAAAAACCCCACCTTGCTGTGCTTATGGGGGAAGCATTGGTCACACTAAGGTCTGTGTTTGTTTTACCTTCCTGCCAGAGCAGTACCTATTTATCTACTTGCACTTTTTGCCGTGCTTTTGAACTGCTAGGTTGGCAGGAGCTGGGACTGAGCAATGGGAGCTCACCCCGTCATGGGGATTTGAACTGCCAATCGGCAAGTCCTAGGCCTATAATTCTCCTCACTGCCCTCAGATTCCTATGAAAGCATCTTTCCTAAGGCCTAGAAGGTATTATTTTCATCTAGAGTAGTGTTTCCCAAACTTAGTTCTCCAGATGGTTTTGGACTACAATTGCCCTGTATCGGGAAGTTTTTGATGTTTGAGGTTTTGCTATGTTTTTATATGTGCTGTAAGCCGCCCAAAGTGGCTGCTATCATCATCATCCCACCATCTTTGACCAATCGTTTTGCTAGCTAGGGAAGATGGGGGTTGTAGTCCAAAAACAGCTGGAGACCCAAGTTTGGGAAACGCTGATCTAGAGTATCATTGGTGCTTGGGGTTAAGCCAGCTACAAAATAGTGTCTGGCTAGCAATCTGCATTCACTTACTTTATGCTGTATATTTAAATACCATTATTCCCACTGCATCCCCCCAAGCAGCGATGACATTAAGGTGCAGGTATGAGCCGGGAGGCTCCCAAACAGAACAACGCTGGCTTATCGCATTTTGAAGTTAATGCATGCTACTGTCTAAATAGATGCCTTCCTACCAGGTCGTTAAGTCCGGAGTCTAAAATTACCTAACTGCTCCACCTCTAATTTCAGGATTCAGGACCCACTTTTCTTTCATAAGCTGCATATGTAAACTAGCTTCACAACCTTTGGCTTGTCCAGATGTTGCTGAACCACAACTCCCATCATCCCTTGCCACTGCCATGCTTGCTTGGGGCCGAAGGGTGTTGTATTTCAGCAACACCCAGAGAGGCAAACCTGTTTGCAAGGGTCAAAAACTCTAGAGCTTACCATTGGCAGCTTAGATCCAGGAACGCTGGGGAAATCATGGTGCTCCATATGATAGCCCACGTTAAAGGTGATCCAGTTGAGGGGTCCGTAGTAGGAATACGTTTCATAACCTTTCAGGAACATATAGTGTTCTGCTATGAAGTGCCCCGAAAAAGGGTGCAAGCCCATGCAAAGCAACGTCCCTGATATTAAATAAACAACAGGCTTCAAACCCCACAGGTAGTAGATGATCAAGTCGACAGAGAACTGGGCCAAAGCGTTAAGTATTTCCATCTCGGTAATTGTTTTGGGGTTGATGTAGAGTGGTCTCAAGGCATAGAAAAGGGGCTGGAAGACAAGCCAGATCATCTTCCGAAAGGGAGTGCAGAAGAACCAGCCCTCAAAGTCTGTGGGGATGTCCACATCCAACAAGTCTCCACCAAGGTATCGGTGGTGGTCTATGTGGTACTTCTTGAAGGAGGCCGAGTAGGGGAGTCCAATGGGCAAGTTGGCAAAGACGGCAAACCACCGGTTCCACTTGATTTGCTTGTTGCCAAAGGCCACGTTGTGGGAGATGTCGTGGATGGCCAGGGTCATGGAGTGGTTGATGCAGCCCCCAAAAGCATAGGCCCAGAAGAAGATCCACTTCCAAGAAAGGTCTCTCACAAGGTAGCAGGCCAGAAGCTGGGTGAACACCATCCCCGTCACTATCCATTTCAAGTAGGGATCTGGCCCCATGAGAGACTTGATGGCTGGGTACTTCGCTGAGGAGGGAAAAAAAACATTAGGACAAATGTAGCCCAAACTGCCTGGCATCCAATCGTGGAATTGTGGTGCCAACTAGACAAATCCCTCTGCCCCTAATATCCATCAGGCTACTTACCCAACATAAACCAGGCCTCCACGAAGGTCTGGCCCACCCATTAGGCAAGGTGAGGCGACTGCCTCAGGCAGTAGGATCCACAGAGGAGGCAGATCTGGCCTCCAAGGAATACATTGCCCGCTGCTGCCACCACAGTGGCAGCAATGGCTGTGGCGTATTCTTTGGAGGCTGGACTTCTTGTCTCCCCGGCAAACACCCCACCACCCTCCATTCTGCCAGTACAGCATCCTCACAGTGAATAGGAGCTGCTGGTCTCCTCCCACCCATAGGGAAGAAATGGTGGGGGCTGCCCTGCCTGGTGTGGTTCAGAACAGGCCTCTTTCCCCCCAAGCTTCTGGTGAATGGTGGCTAAACAATGTTTTCTTTTTTAAAAAATAGCTTTTATTTTGCTTAAACAGGTACATATAAATATAAACAACCAAAAATTACAAAGGGAAAATTCCTTAATAGTAATGAAAAAAACTACAAAAACTACAAAAAATATCGAAGTACACGACACAGAACATAAGCAACTATGGGAAATATAAAAGAAAAGGCGAAAAAAGGAAAGAAAAAAAGAAAAAGAAAAAAAGGAAGATGAGCCAAAGCAGGAAAGCTCATCAATTGTACACTTCTGTCAAGCTCACAACAGATCATTATTCTTATCAATTAACTCTATCTGCATTCCAAAGGAATCCCTCATCTTGGTATCAGGGAGCATTTCTCTATGTGGTATCATTCTAAACATAGCCAGATCTTTCTTGCTGAGCCCTTGTCCCCGAAATAATTATTTAAACATTCCCATTCTTCTTTCACCAACTTTTTAGGTTTATCTCTTATTGCATCTGTCAGCTTTGCGAGCTCCAAGTACTCGCACAATTTGACTACCCATTCCTCTTTAGTGGGTATATTTTTATCTTTCCAGTGTTTTGCCACTATAACCCTTGCTGCTGACGTTGCATACATAAATAGCCTAGTTTTGTTTTTGGGAATATTATCTGAAACCATTCGTAGTAAAAATTCTTCCGGTTTCTTGCTAAATGTAGTTTTTATCAATCTCTTTCTCTCTTCATAAATCATATTCCAAAATCTTTGTATCTCTAGACAGGACCACCACATATGGTAGTATGTTCCTATCTGTTCCTTACATCGCCAGCACTTGTTATTGTTTGATTTATTTATTTTTGCAAGTTTTACAGGGGTCAGGTACCACCTATAGTACATTTTCATAAGATTTTCCCTTATAAGGAAACAAGCCGTGAATTTTATATTTTTAGTCCATAATTCGTTCCAAATATTGGGTTTGATCGTGTGTCCCAGGTCCCTCTCCCATTTTACTGTAATTTCTTTTATATCTTCCTCCTTTCTTTGCCAATTCTAAAGTAGTTTGTACATTTTAGAAAGTGTCTTTTGATTATTATATAAAATATCATTCTCCAGATAGGATATTTTTTTGTCAAATCCTTTGGTTCTTTTATCCTTTTCAAGGGCAGCTTTTAATTGATAATACTCCAGCCAGGTTATTCCCTTCTGTTTCAATTCACTTAGGTCCTTTATTTTCGGATCACTACTTGTTTCCTCTACTAAATCCTTATATGTTAGCCAATCGCTGTTCATATTCATCCTGTGAACCGACATAGATTCCATTGGTGACAGCCACCATGGTGTTTTGGTTACTACTGATTTTTTACTCCTCTCCCATACTTCATATAATGCCCTCACAATATGATTTAAAAATCCTTTGTGGGATTTAACCTTGTCATAGCCATGCCACCCGTACACAATATCCCATCCCTCCAGATCAAGGACTTCCGTGTTTTTAATTAATATCCAGTCCAGCACGCTGCCTCAAAGTACAGTTTAAGGTCAGGGACCGCAAAGCCTCCTTTTTCCTTCAACTCTGTTAGTAGCTTCAATTTTATGCGTGGTTTTTCCCCTTGCCAAATAAATTTGGCAAGGTCTTTCTGCCAATCCTTAAAACACTTTATGCCTCTAATTATAGGTATTGTTTGGAACATAAAAATCATCTTTGGCAATACCATCATTTTAACTGTGGATATTCTCCCCCACAGGGACAAATTAAATTTTCCCCAAGTCTCTAATTCTTTGTTTATTTCCTTCCACTTCTTCTCATAATTGTCCTTATATAGGTTTATAGTCTTATTGGTGATCCAAACCCCCAAATAATTTACCTTATTGGCTACCTTTAAACCTGTTGTATTTTCCAGTTCCTCTTTTTCCAGCTTACGTAAATTTTTCGTTAATAATTTGGATTTTCTTTTATTCAGTTTGAACCCCGAGACCTTTCCAAATTCTTCCAATTATGCAAGTGTTTTTTGGATACTTTCCACTGGATTTTCAGTGGTTACAATTACATCATCGGCAAAGGCTTTAATTTTGTAGTATCGAGTTCCTAGGTTAATTCCTCTTATATTTTTATCCTTTCTTATTGCTATTAAAAGTGGTTCCAAGGTGGCAATAAAAAGAAGTGGGGTGAGAGGGCACCCCTGTCTTGTCCCCCTTTCGATGCTGAACTCTTCGGTGATCTCGTTATTTATTAGCAATTTTGCTTTTTTTGGTTATCATATATCGCCCTAATTCCATTAATTATTTTCTCCCCTATGTCCAGACCTTTGAAAGTTGCCAATAGGAAATTCCATGATACTCTATCAAAAGCTTTTTCTGCATCAACCAATAACATGGCGATCTTTTTACTTGGTTTCATTTCCACATATTCCAACAGATCAATTATTATTCTTGTATTGTCTTTTATATGTCTATCCGGTAAGAAGCCCGCCTGGTCTCTGCTGATTATTTTGTTTAAGGTCTTTTTTAATCTATTAGCCATCACCCCAGCATAGATTTTATAGTCTGTGTTCAACAGGGAGATTGGTCTATAATTTTTCATGTCTGTCAACTCCACTCCCTTTTTCGGAATTAGAGTGATCAGTGCTTCTTTCCATTGTTGTGGTATATCTTTCCCTCCCAGTATATTATTCATTATTCTTTGTAATGTAGGGAGCATTACTTCTTCCAGGTTCTTATAGTACATTAATGTGATTCCGTCAAGACCTGGCGATTTGCCACTCTTCATTTTTTTTATTACTTGTGCTATTTCATCTATTTCTATATTGGAGTTTAGGGCCTCACCTTCTTCTTTTTCAATTCTTGGTAATTTATTTTGTTGTAAATACTCTTCCATTTTATTAACCTCTAAATGTTCTTGTTTATACAAATCTTTATAAAAGTTTAGGATTTTTTTTTTTTTTTTTTACTGGGTCTGTTATTTCCTCCCCTTGGTCCAAAGATTTATTTATAACTTTTCTTGTTTGCTTTTCCTTTATCATCCATGCTAACAACTTACCGGGCTTATTGGCGGACTCAAAATACCTTTGTTTTGCCCATTTAATTTTATTTTCTACTTCCTTATTTAATATAATAGAGATATGGGATTGCAATATCTTTATTTTTTGTAATATTTCATGACTTTTTGGATTTTTGATCAACTCTTTTTCATTAATTCTTATCCATTTAGTTAGCTCTTGGATATTATTGTCTTTAATCTTCTTCAGCCTTGCCATTTGTTGTATTCCAAGACCCCTCATGTACGCTTTACTTGTGTCCCAAACTACATTTATATCTGTATTTTGTTTCCCATTTATCTCAAAAAATTCCGCTAACTTGATTTTTGCTTGCGTCACCCATTGGTCGTCTCTCCATATGGAGTAAGCAACGTTTTCAAACAGACAAGTGAATAGATGTTGACAGGATGGGATGAGAATGGGAGAATCCAGCAGCTCCTTTCCAGCTCCCCATCCCTTTGCAGCTCCCTGCATGGAAGGGGGACTGGTAGAAGAAGAATCCTGCAAGAATTAGAGACAGATGTGCAGCACAGTGGTGGGAATCAGAAAAGTTGTTGCCTGGACTCCCTCTAGTGGCATCCAATAATAGAGCAGTGGAGGAGAAAATCCCACATAGCCAAGAGGTCTCTGCACATTTCATTCTCAGCATCAAGCTAGCCCTTCTATTTTTTCAATAAGCCTCCCTCTAGCTGTTTTTCCTGTCTTTTTGGCTGCCAGGACTGAAATGACACCATTCTATTCAACTGCTGCCCCATCAAGTTCAGACCCTCCAAATCCCCTATTTTCCAGGGACATCTCTGATTTAGAGAAGCCATCCCAGTTTCTGATTTGACCCCGGAATGTCCCACTTTTCCTTAGGATGTCCCTGTTTTCATCAGAGAAATGTTGGAGGGTGTGGAGTTATCTGACTCCGAGCCATCTGAAGGGAAGTTTTTTTTTAATGTTTAATGTTTTATTATGTTTTTACATGTTTAATGTTTTATTATGTTTTTACATGGACAACCCAGTAAGATGTGTGGGGTATAAATAGCAAAATAATCATTACAGAATGGGACGTCCTTATTGTCATCGGAGAAATGTTGGAGGGTATGCAAGTTAACATTAGTGCTGCTTTCCCTGGTCTAGACCTTCTCACAGGGTATATTGGCACCCAGAGTGCAGTCCCAGCATTAAAAAAAAACACACACACAAAAAACACACATTTGTGGATTCTGAGTTACTGAAGTGAAACCTGAATTGCAGGCTGGCTACACATGCTGCAAATAAAATAATGGCCTACTTTGTCATAAGGCAGGTTCTTGTGTCCCATGGAGGTTCTGTACAGCCAGCATGTTTTTATCTGCTATAATCACCTGAGGTCCTTCTCTGTGTGCCCCATCCATGGGAGGACCAGAGGGTGGGAACATGAAAATGAGCCTTTTCAGTGGTGGTTCCCTGCTTGCAGAACACTCTCCCCAGAAAAACTGCTTGGTGCCATTGTTGCCTGCCTTCAGCTGCCAGGCAAAAACAAACCTATTTAGTCAGGTTTTGGGTTTCTAATTGAGAGGGTAATGGGACTTTGTGGTGTTCAATTGGGGTAAAGGTAAAGGTAAAGGGACCCCTGACCATTAGGTCCAGTCGTGACCGACTCTGGGGTTGCGGTGCTCATCTCGCTTTACTGGCCGAGGGAGCCGGCGTACAGCTTCTGGGTCATGTGGCCAGCATGTCTAAGCCGCTTCTGGCGAACCAGAGCAGTGCATGGAAACGCCGTTTACCTTCCCGCTGGAGTGGTACCTATTTATCTACTTGCACTTTGACGTGCTTTCGAACTGCTAGGTTGGCAGGAGCAGGAACCAAGCAACGGGAGCTCACCCCGTCACAGGGAATCGAACCGCCAACCTACTGATTGGCAAGTCCTAGGCTCTGTGGTTTAACCCACAGTGCCACCCGCGTCCCTTCAGTTGGGGTAGGTAGGACTTATTTACTTTAGATATGCTTCCAGAGGAGTATTTTAGTTTTCGCTCGTTGTTTTTTATACCTGATTTTAATGTCTTTTTTAGTTCCATTTTCAAGGTGTACGCTTCTTTGAGAGTAAAAACGTGACTAATAATTAACAGCAACAAGATACGGAGTCTTAGCCATGTGGCCTGCATGAGGGATGGGGGGTGAGTGGGAGAAATTGAAATCGCATGAGAACTGAAAAGCAGATCCCATCATCACCATGTGAACCTCGTTTACCATTTTGAACGGTGAACGCACACACTGCTGAAATGAATGTGAGTTTGTGCATCGTGCCCCAACCTCATTTTCCCTTTTTTAAAGAGCTGGATGAGTCGGTAAATCAGTTGCCATCCTTTCCCAGAAATCAAAAGCTGTATTGTTGCCAGCAACAATTTACAAAGCCTCCATTCTGGGTCTAAACAGTACCCAGTGCAAAAAATAGTATTGTCTGTTTCACTAATATTATTCACAAGTTGCCTCAATGTACTTGTGTAGCACAATTAACAAGCCTACATATATGATACCATACCATACCATACCATACCATACCATACCATACCATACCATACCATACCATACCATACCATACCATATAATATCTTTCTTGTCATTGTCCCATACAGAACAATGAAATGGAAAAATCTACATAAAACACTCAAAACCCCCTAAAAACTCTGAAACCCATTTTAAAATACAATATACTCCTATAGAGACTCCTTATACTGCGTTTAAACCTAATTAATTATAATAATTAATGCTAATTAATGATATGATAATATTAACGATATTAATTAATATTAATATGCTAATTAATGATAATATTAAATGTGATGATGATAATAATCCATTGTGGCAATATACTTGTTGCATCAAAGACATGCCTCTTGAGGAAAAGGTGATAGGGAAAATTCCTTCGATCGTCATTTGTTTTTGTTTTTTAAAAAGAAATGATTATTATTTCATTGCATTCCCTGTGATTTGAGTTGGCTTTACTTATCTCTCTTTACTTTGCTTGCTCACATGAGCCAATTACTCTTCAGGTGAGGCTTGCAAGCTTTAAAAGTAGTCGGCTGCATCCTGGGACAAAAGGAAAGGGGCAGAGTACCTGCAATAAATGTCTGATTCTTTCTTTTCCGTTCTTGCCTTTTGGCTCGTTGTGATTATAAAAGCATCAAAGTGTTAGTGCAGAGTGTGGCCACTGATCCTTCTGTTGAAATTGAGCAACCAGTGTCCGAGAGGCCGTGCCGTTAAACCTAACAAAATTAATTGCTTCACAACCTCTGATGCTGCATTTTTGCACACACAATTCAAATGGTAGTGAAATCTTTAGTCAAATGGAGTCCCTTAAGAGAACAGGTGAGGGACCTTTGGGGCTCGGCTCTGCCCACAATGATAGCAGGAGATCAATGGGGCCTGACAGCACCACACCCAAGCAGGGCTTGCTTGCACAGAACCCTTTGTGGTGCTTTAAAGTGGAAAATCTGCCTTGCCTTACACAGGTGGGGCAGCTGTGGGGAGGCTGGGGGAAGTGGCCATGCAGGCTAAATTTGAACATTCAGTTTGGCTGGAGATTTCCCATCCCTGCTTAAGAGAATAGTAGTTGGTTTTAATTATTCTTATTTCGAATGGTTTAAATCCTTCTTTTTGGAAGAAGCTTTGAGGTTGTTGTTGTTGTTTACAATGAAACCTTATATAAATTTACTCAAATCAAAGAGTCAAACTGATTATTAATAACAATTTATCTGACACATTCGAAATTTCAAAGGGTACAAGACAAGGCTGCCCCCTGTCTCCGCTTCTTTTCATAATGGTGTTGGAAGTAATTGCAAATAAGATAAGGAAAACATCTGAGATACGAGGAATTAGAATTGGGGTGAAAGAATTCAAACTGAAAGCATACGCTGATGACCTGGTAATATCAGTCGAGGACCCGATACAGAGTATTGACAAAGTTGTGGTACTTCTAGAGGAATTTGGGAAAGTAGCGGGCTTCAAGTTAAATAAAACTAAAACTAAAATGATGGTTGAGAATATGGGAGAAGATCTAAGGAGGCAGCTAGAACTCCAATCGGGAATCAAAGAAGCAAAAAAGATAAAATATCTAGGAGTGTGGCTAACAATGAGAAATATAAACTTAATGGCTGATAACTATACAAACACCTGGAAGGAAATCCAAAAAGAACTAGATACCTGGAATAGGATAAAACTCTCCTGGTCAGGCAGAATGGCTGCAATCAAGATGTGTATACTACCAAAACTTTTATTTTTATTCCAAAATGTCCCAGTGATTAGAGGAAGTGCAATATTTAAAAATTGGCAAAAAATTCTCTCTAAATTTATATGGCAAGGTAAAAGACCGAGAATTAGATTTAAACTGT
The DNA here is from genome assembly GCF_964106915.1 of Podarcis gaigeae. Classification (NCBI taxonomy): domain Eukaryota; kingdom Metazoa; phylum Chordata; class Lepidosauria; order Squamata; family Lacertidae; genus Podarcis; species Podarcis gaigeae. The sequence goes on along the minus strand of NC_139678.1, from coordinate 17,286,791 downwards.
TAACGGACAGAAAAGACAGAGGAGGATTCTCAGTCCCAAATCTGAGATTGTATTATGAAGCCTCGTGCCTTTGTTGGCTTAGAGAATGGGTCACTTTAAAAAATACAGATCTGCTAGACTTAGAAGGCTTCGATCTAAGATTTGGTTGGCATGCTTATCTCTGGCAGAATAAGGAAAAGGTGCATAAAGGCTTCTCAAACCACATCATCAGAGGAACACTGTTAGAAGCGTGGGGAAAAAATAAAAAACTACTGGAAAAAAATACCCCCTGGTGGCTATCCCCTATTGACATATTAACTACTAAAAAAAAAAACATGGAAGGTGAGAGATTGACCTATGAAGATCTCCTGGAAAAATCGGAAAGAGGATGGAAAATTAGATCTTACGAAGAGTTAAAAAGCAAATTAACAGGTTGGCTGCAGTATCATCAAATTAATGCCTTATGGAAGGAAGATAAAAAGATTGGAATGAATGAGAAAAAATCTAAGTTCCAGGTAGAGATAATAGAAAGTAAAACTAAACTGCTATCTAAAATGTATAATCAGCTATTAGAGTGGAACACCAAGGACGAAGAGGTTAAAGAGGTTATGGTAAAATGGGCAATAGACATTGGCTATAATTTGGATTTTGAAAAATGGACGAAGTTGTGGACTAAAGGAATGAAATTTACAGCCTGTACTGCCCTCAGAGAAAATATGGAAAAGATGATGTATCGTTGGTACATCACCCCTGTGAAATTGCAAAAAATGTATAAGACTGGCGACAAAAGGTGTTGGAAGTGTAAATCTAAAGAGGGAAGCTTCTACCACATTTGGTGGAAATGTGAAGAAGTTAAAAAAAAATGGGATTCCATCTACAACGAACTAAAGAAAATACTTAAATACACCTTTGTCAAAAAGCCCGAAGCCTTCCTTCTGGGAATGATCAGAGAGGAGATTAAGAAAGAAGATTATATAATGTTTCAATATGCAACTGTAGCTGCCAGGATTCTGTTAGCACAAAATTGGAAAACCCCAAATACCCCGACCGTTAAAGATTGGCAAATTAAATTATTTGAGTATATGGATTTGGCAAAAATGACGCAGAACATTAGACAGCAAAAAGGTACAAAGTTTATTGACGATTGGTCTAAATTCATAACATATATGGAAACAAATTCTAGAGATATAAAAATCACAGTAGGTTTAATATAACCCATGCGATGTGTTTACGTTAAAAAATGAAAAACTGCAGAATGGATTTAATATTCACATAACCCAAAACCGAGATGGAGGGAAGTCAATCGTTATTTATTGTTAATTAATGTTTGTTTTTTGGTTGGTTTAGGTGTTTTGTTTTGGTTGATGTTTTCTTTTTCTTTTTTTGTATGTGTTGGCTATTTTTCTTTTTCTCTCTCTGTTGTTGTTTGGTTATAGAAAATGAATTAAAAAAGAAGAGAAACCTTATATAAATTCAAATAAATAAATAAAATGCCAAGTTTTCCAAGCCTTGATTTACAAAGGACATGCATCAGCCTGATTCTGGGTTTTTTGTTTGTTCCTGACATTTCTGGTTCCCTCCCCCCCCCCCCATTTTTATTTTTTATTTTGCCCAAGTAATAATCATAAATAAGTAAGAATAAAAATGTGCACTCCACCACCGAGACCATTCCATTGCAACGATCCAACCTCCCAAAATTTCAACACCTCTTGCGAAGGTTTGACCCAGGGGTCAGCAACCCACAGCTCCGAAGCCGCCTGTGGCTCTTTTACACCTTTGCAAGAGCTCCGGGGCGGAGACTAGCGATACTAGCGAGGGGAGGAGGCTCCCAGTTTTTTTTCCTTCAGAAACGGGTCCAAGTGGCTCTTTTTATCTTAAAGGTTGCAGACCCCTGGTTTGACCCCTTTACGTTGTAACAGTTCCTTCCATATCTCCTCAAAATCATTTCTCTTGTGTATTCCCTCTCTTACCTCAACGGCACAGAAATAACTGGGTTAAAGCTGACCGAAAGTCCAAAGGTAGCATTATTGTCAATTTGCAACGGGGTGGAAGGTTTGCAAGCTATGAAGAACATGCTCACATATTTTATTGACAGCTGCATGAATTATGATCGCTAGGAAGTGGAAAGGGCAAGCAGAATATAAAATGGAAGAATGGTATAAAGAGGTGTGGGATATAGGCTTTTAATGATAAATTAACATGAGCCTGATTCTGTTTTGGTAAATGACGCGGAACATATTTTTTCAAAGACCGGCTCTTCAGAAATGTCTGGCATGTCTAAAATACAGTGGTACCTCGGGTTACATATGCTTTAGGTTATAGACACCTCAGGTTACAGACTCCACTAACCCAGAAATAGTGCTTCAGGTTAAGAACTTTGCTTCAGGATGAGAACAGAAATTGTGCTCTGGCGGTGCGGCAGCAGCAGGAGGCCCCATTAGCTAAAGTGGTGCTTCAGGTTAAGAACAGTTTCAGGTTAAGTACGGACCTCCGGAACGAATTAAGTACTTAACCCGAGGTACCATTGTATCTGTGTGTACTGCCCTCCCCCTTTTCTCCCACCTCTCCCCCCCCCCAATCTTATAATGCCTATGACAGCAACGTCTCACACCCAAAGCAGCTGACCTACAGGAAGGACTCTGTGAACTGAAAACAGAGACGTTATATGTAGCTTTGTTATCCATGAAACTTTCAATAACAACATTTTTTTATAATAATCATAAAAATATATCTGTAGATATGTGCATGCGCACATACATGCATGTGCGTCTCTGCAGTGTCAAGTGGTCCTGTTTAGCCTTCCAGCCAGCCATGCCCTACTCCAGGATACTCCATTAGATTCCTCCACCCACCTGGTTTTCCATTTTCCCCAGCCAGGCAATCGTCAGTCAGTCTTCCTTGGCCACTGAAAATGGCCAATACTCATTAGGCTGTTTGGAGTGTGCATTTCATTTCCAGCTGCCAGCTGCCTGTATCTAAGAGAATGAGGGAGGTGCATTGATTTGACATGCACCAGAACCAGGGGTGACCCCCCAAACCAGCTTGACGTAGTTTTTAGCACTTCCAAATGACCACTGTCGGGTGACATTTGATTGCAGGGGAGTTCATGATGCGAAATCCACCTGGGAGAAAACCACACTTAAGGCTCCTAATGTCAGCACTGCCTGGGCTCAGAGATATGTGCTAGCAGTTGTTGAGCCCAGCCTGTCTACTCTGACTGGCAGCCCCTCTCCAAGCCCTCACAGATAGGATGGATCTAGGAACTAATAGCTGGGGAAACACCAAGATTTACAGAGTTTAAGAGGGAAATGCTAAGAGGGATGCCCCCAAAACAGCCCAATGAGGACAGTGACCTTGGAATGCTAACTGCAGGTGGGACATGGAAATGGAACAGAGCATCTTGGAACTGAGTATGGCTGGCAGACTGGAACTCGGAGATAGTGCAAGATTACCTGATGCAATCAAACGATGGGTGCAGCCTTAAAGGACTCATTCCTCATTTTTTGTTTTTGTATGTTGCTTTGAGTTTTCTTTCATGGGGGAAAGCGACCAATAAATATAATAAGGTAAAGGTAAAGGGACCCCTGACCATTAGGTCCAGTCCTGATCGACTCTGGGGTTGCGGTGCTTTATCTTGCTTTATTGGCTGAGGGAGCCGGCATGCAGCTTCCAGGTCATGTGGCCAGCATAACTAAGCCGCTTCTGGCGAACCAGAGCAGCGCACGGAAATGCCATTTACCTTCCCGCCGGAGCGGTACCTATTTATCTACTTGCACTTTGACGTGCTTTTGAACTGCTAGGTTGGCAGGAGCAGGGACCGAGCAACGGGAGCTCAGGGGGATTCGAACCTCTGACCTTCTGATCAGCAAGTCCTAGGCTCTGTGGTTTAACCCACAGCGCCACCAGCGTTCCAATAAATATAATAAGCAATAATAATTGCTCATTATTTAAATTTCACCAGCAGATACACAGTCCATTACATAGGAGCCAACTTCTGGGGCTGTGCTGAATCATGTATTTGCTTATGTAGGGTGGAAGTGACCTGGGTCCCCCGAATTTTTTATTCAAGTTGGCACCCCGGATCTTGTATGTGGCAACTGAGAAGTAAGCCTCACTGAGTCCAGTGGGGCTTACTCCCAGGTAAGGATTGCAGTGCAATGTGAATTAGGATTATATCTTTAAATCACCGAGGGCTGGTTTGAACCCAAGTCACCCCATTTCTAAAACTAGTCCCCTAGATATGGATCACTGTACCATAAACATGCAAAAAAGAGTTGAAAATGCAAAACTGGCCCTCAGGTTAGGACACAGCAGAATAAAATGACCCCTGCCGGGGGCGGGGGGGGGGACGGATAACAAAGTGTGTTTTGCATAGTGTACCATGTTGCAATTACCCATGTCATGTTATGGGAATTGATAAAGGAAGGAAGGAAAGTATGGCAGAGGTTGGGCAATTTTTCACTGCACCCACAGGCTATAAGAAATAAAAAAAAGCTACATCTATTTAGCTATGGGTGTGGCTGGACAGGACTTTGAATAGCTACAGAACCTGACCTGAAGACTAAAGAAATCAGGTGCAGTGATCAGATTAGGTCTGTGGAGAGAGCTGGGGAGCTCTGAAGCAGTCCCTGCCTCCCATGATAATCTGACTCATCAGCCAACTGAACTGTGTACAGGGTTCTACTCCGACCTCCCTGGAGGAGGAAAGGTATGGGACACACATGCACACATGCACACATATACATATGTGCTCACAACAAGAACAAAAAAATGCCTCCATTCTTATTTCACAAGGAAAGTGTCTCTGAATGTTACCAGAACTATCTCTCAGTAATTGGAGAAGTGGTTTCAGAGGCAACATTTTGTGCTTTCCAGGAACATTTTCAAAAAGGAGCGCTGGCTGTCAGAAACTGGATGGGGAGACTATGGGGAAATAGGGGGTGAGGGGGTGCACCCCAACCTGGGAATTTCCTTCCTTCCTTAGCTTTCCATGACAAGCAAGAATTATCCAGGTGAGTCCCCCCCCCCGCCCGCCCATTGCGCACAAATGCATGAAGAGAAAAGGCTTCACCCGTGGGATTTCTGCTTGTCACACAGCAGCCCCTTTCCAGGGGGAAAGATTGCAACCTGAAGCGTGGCAGAGAGGGGGGGGGGGGAGAGAGAGACAGTTCGCTATGCTGTGTATTTCTGGATCTATAAGGAAATGCGAGAAAGAGAAGTGGAGAAGACGATGCAAACTGGACGTGACAGGAAACGCTGCCTGCCTAAGGCGTCGTCGGAGCCAGGATTTGCCCCCATCAAAGCCCTCCTTTCCGCGCCAGGACCCTGGAGCTGTTCGGGAAGCAACAGCTAGGAAAAGAGAACCCGCAAGCATGTGCAGAGTTCATTATCTTCACACACAGCCAGCCCTCCGAGCAACACACATGGGTGTAGCCAGGATTTATGTGGGGTGGTGGTGGGCAGAACCGACGTATCTGAGAAAAAGTTGTTATATATTTTTATTTATCTACTTTATTTGGAGGGGGCAGCTGCCCCCCCTGTCCCCGGCCACCCCCCACCCACCCTCCCCTGGGATTACAAGGCAAAGCGATTTTGACAGAGGGCCTGATCCTGGCGGAGAATCAACCCCTAACGCCGTCCGTTTTTAGGAGGAAAGAGGTCTGGAGCAAGAAAAACAGAGGGTGGTGCGTAAACGAGGCGGGCAGTGACCTCCCAGGGGGATCCCGAGGATGGCTCACCTAAGATCTCTTTCCTGCGCTGCGTGTGAGGCTGCTCCGTGTAAACCCACTCGAAATCCTCGCGGGTAACCCTGTTGCCCATAGCTGCTGCCGCTGCCGCCGCTGCACCTGCCTGCTCGACGGCCAAGCGCGGGGGCTTTTATCGCCTCGGTCCACCTGAGGGGCGGGGCCAAGTGGCGGCTCCGTCCCCTTCGCCAACTCGCCTGCCTCGTGGTGATGCGGGATAGAAGCGGCCGCGGACTGGAGCGCGCTCTCTGCGCATCAGGCGCGCCACGAGGAGGAAGCTTATGCGCCACAAGCGGATTTGGGAAGCCTTAAAAATAATAATAATAAAGGCTTTTCCACGATTTTCAGCTGGGAATGTGCTGCCAGAGGCGAGCTGGTATGCAATCTGCGGGCTCCCTGTAGCGCGCGCCTCCCTGAACTAGATCCAACCTTTATTGCAAGCTTGATGGGATTTGCGCACTGCGCGCGCATGGATAGGATGGATGGATTGATTTTCGGTTATATTTGCCCTGCTTTGAAGCATTTGCTTTTTGCATCTCGGTTGTCTCTGGATCTGGGGAATGTGCAGTAATGACGTTAGCTTTTGAGAAGCTCCCCGATGTGCATTGGTTAAAGGATCAGAGGCTACACGGGTGGGGGTGGGGGAGAGTATTGCAAGGAATCCTTTGTTTGAAGTGTTTAGGGGCCTTGCGAATGAGAAAGGTGGGGGAAGAACCAGACCTGCTGTGTTGTCTCGCCCATCTCTCCCCAGAAGTAATTAATTGATAATTAATTAATTTTTATACCCCACCCATCTGATGGGGTTTCCCCAGCTACTCTGGGCGGCTTTTAGCATATATAAAAACATTGTAAGGAGTGCCAAAGCATCATTTTGCTAGGCTTCTTCCATGATTTGAAAGCCATAAATGAAAAGAAACTTACATCAAGTAAAAAATGAATAAGGTAAGCTGAGTCTGGCATCAATTTTTATGTTCAATTAGGAATACGGAGAGCCAATTATGCAGTATAGAGACCTGGTTATACAATGTGGTAGAATAAATGTGTATGCAATGCCTCCCCCCCCCCCTACAGATGATAAAATGTCCCTGCTGGAATCTGGCAGCTGGTAAGGTTCAAAGTTTTTGACCTTTTAGTAGACAAGTCTGTTCACATTTTCCCAATAGATGAGCAGCTAAAGGACCACCAAAGGCACAAAGACTATCCCAAAATTATTTTAGATTTTAATTATTATACATTAATTCATTATATTTATTTTTACAATTCTATATTTACAATTCTAAAGTTTTGGAATGCCACTAAATAAAAGAACCTCCAACATGCATACATAGGCATGATTTAAATTAGTCCTCAACATGTATAAGAATCACTCAAGGAACATAAATTATCAGGACTAAAATGTTGTGAGACACTTGCCTTCTGAGTCATGTTGGATTGCGACAGGTTGTTGAAGATGAAAGCACTCTTTTCCTAAACGTTTTCAGGGGGTTCTTATGTTCACTTATACTCTCAGGTAAATGAGGCTAGTATTGCGATCTGTGCTGACTCTACCTGCCCTTGGCTCGTATTCTGCCTACCATAGGCTAACGTGTCCTTTGCCTTATGAGCCCCAGCTGCCACAGGGAAGTGTGGATGCAGCGTTTTCCTGTGGATCAAAGAATCACAGTATTGTATAGTTGGATGGGACCCCAATGGTCATCTAGTCCAGCCCCCCTTGCAATTCTGGAATCTCTACAAAAGCATCCATGATGGCCAGCCAACCTCTGCTTAAAGACCTTCAAGGAAGGAGAGTCCACAACCTCCTGAGGGAATCCGTTCCACTGTTGAATTGCTCTTACTGTCATAAAGTTCTTCCTGAGGTTTAGTTGGAATCTCCTTTCATGTAACTTGAATCCATTGGTTTGGGTCCTATCCTCCAGAGCAGCAGAAAATAAGGTTGCTTCATCCTCCATGGGACAGCCCTTGAGATATTCCATATCTCCTCTGAGTCTCCTCTTTTCCAGGCTAAACATCCTCAACCGTAGTGATACTGCCGTGTTTCGCTGTCATAGTGCTGACACAGCACTTCACATTTCATTTAGATCAAGGCTAGGGGCCCTCAGACCTGGGAGCCAACTGTGGCCTCCAGTCCTTGTTATCTGGCCCCCAGAACCATTCCCAGATGACACCCCCTTTCCCCAATCCATTCCCCTCACCAGCCATACTTCATACTCTCCTTGAAGGTCCTTGCCTGTCTGGAATGTGTCCTTGGACTCTTGCTTTTCCACATGGCAGATAGAGAGGGGTGTGTGTAGAAAGGGAGAGGGTGTTCTGCACAATGGGAAACTTTGCATCAATGGCTTCACTCACATGGGCCTCGGGCCCCACCCACAAATGGGCTGCAGAAGATTCCTTTCCCCTGATTCAGATGTTAAAAAGTGTGTTTAAACTGAACCTTGAGGCAACTGATTCAGTCACAGGAGCCAAACACTGATCTTCAGCACCAACTTCTTTGTGGAAGGGACCAGACGCATGGGTAGGCAAACTAAGTCCCGGGGGCCAAATCAAGACCAATCAGCTTTTAAATCCAGCCCGCGGACAGTCCAGGAATCAGCGTGTTTTTACATGAGTGGAATGTGTGCTTTTATTTAAAATGCATCTCTGGGTTATTTGTGGGGCATAGGAATTCATTCACCCCCCCCAAAAAATATATAGTCCGGTCCTCCAGAAGGTCTGGGGGACAGTGGACTGGCCCCCTGCTGAAAACGTTTGCTGACCCCTGGACCAGAGGATGCCCAGGTGGGTGCTACTCTGTCATAACTCTTGAGAGAAAGAAGGGGGTGGGGTGGGGTGGCAGTGGCGTAGCGTGGGGGTGCAGGGGGGCTGGCCGCACCAGGCGCAAAATCTGGGGGTTAGGGGGCGCAAATTACTTGCCTTGCCCCGGGTGCTGACAACCCACGCTACACCACTGGGGGGTGGGGATCCTGCAGACCTCAAGTTGTTGGACTCCAACTCCCATAAGCCTCAGTGGCACAGGATGGGGGTGGTGTCCAGCAGTATCTGAAGGGCCTCCCGTCGGCTGCCCCTGCTCTGAAAATATAACCACGGTTGGGTATATTGTAGGGTTGCCATACGTTTGGAATTTCCCGGACATAGCTGGGATTCGGCCATCGCAAAAAGTGGAATTCGCAGAAATGTCTGGGAAAAGCTCAACAACTTTTTTGTTGGGATTTTCACTTTTTGAAATACGGCAACCCTACCTTGTTGAAATAAATGCAATTCAGCAGAATCTGTAGGAGGAAACGTAATTCCATTTCATTTTCAATTTGCTGAACCGCTTGGCTCTGACCTCTGATTATGAATTAACAACATTCCCAAAGAAAATGTATGATTTCAGGATTACATGGGTAAGAGCGCCCACTACAGCAGCCATGGATTACAACAGGAGGCTATCCAGCGCAGACATTTCCTATGCTTTTGCATACACACAGAAGTACAGGATACAATTCCAAGGAAGGCTTTAGTCTTTTTGGATCTATCATTCCCTGAAATCTAAGAACAGCACTAGCAGTGAAGAAAGAAATATATGAAAGGGAATTGGCCAATATACGAAGTATTATTAACAGAGGAAGGAAATAAACTGAAACTAAAAAACTTCGAAGAAATTAGGGAACAGGTTGGTTACAATATCACCAACTTCACGAGGCATTTAAACTAGACAAAAGAAATGGTTTTGCGATGGAACCCTCCAGATTGGAAAAAGTGTTGATATTTTCACCCCTCCCATTGCAAGAATCTCCCGATCTGATGTTTTGAGAAAAGAGGGGGCAGAAACTGCTCTTCTACTCTTCCTCTCCTGCCTGCCTGACTCTGTGTGTGGAGACAGTCTTATCTATGTAGTGACTAGATTGCTGAGGGGGAGATGCAACATTCATGCAAGCCAGTAGTTCTTTAGTTTGTAGTGGCTATTAGAAATAAAAGGAGTTATGCTTCACAGCTAGCTAGAGAGGCAGTTGCCCACCTGCCTTCGAAACAATTCCACAGATTCTGTGCAGTAAGGAAATGTTATTCTGGATGCTGTGCACTGATAATGAGATGAAACTGGGAAATGCCTTTTCCCCTTTCCAACTCAGTTCTGCTGCCCAGTACACCCCCATACTGTGGCTATTATTTGTCACTTAATACAAAAATAGTATCTAGGCAACTTACAAGCAGAATAAAATACACACTGAAAAACATAGCAATTATCAGCATATCTGGAGAATATTCCCCATCTATTCAAGGGGCTCTACCAACAGTGTTTTTAGTTTGCAGCCTAGTTTGGAATGTTCTTGTTGTCCCAAACACAGTTTCAGGATTGCATGTGGATAAGTTCCTAACCTCCTTCTCTAGGCACGGAAGCCTGGTCCGGTCACTTACTCCATCTGTGCGCTGGCAACGTGGCTGTCAAATTCCAGGGAGAATTAGAAGTTGTTAGCATTAAATGCACTGGGACCTATGTATCTTAGTACAGGAATGATCAGAAGGTTTATCATAGTATACTGGTTAATATTTTGTGGGATAAGGCTATCAGTGGCTATTGGCCATAATGGTCACTCTCCAGTTGCTGGGAATCACAAATGGGGAGAATGCTGTTGCATTCATATAGTCATTGAAATGTACAGCTGGAAAGGACCCCAAGGGTCATCAAGTCCAACCCCCTGCAAGCAGGAATCACAGCCAGAGAATCTCTGACTGATGGCCATCCAACATGTTTAGACACCTCCAATGAAGCAGTCCACCACCTTCATATCCTGCTGAAGGCAGTTGATCGATTGGTTTGCATAAGATGCTGAATGAAATGGGCCTTTGGTCTGATCCAGGAGGGCTCTTACAAACCACCTGGCAGACTCCCAAGGAACTCCCTGAATCCTGACTCTGCCCTGAGACACCCCAAAGATTGATATTGCCCTTCACTTTGAACTGACATTTGCTTCAATGAATGCTTTGGAGAGATCAAAATCTGCTGCGATTTTCAAATGGTTGTTTCTTTAACCCCCCAACAAAGTCAAAGGATTGCTACAGGAGAATACAAAGAATGGCAAAGGAAGTTGAGCGTGGAAGTCGCGCCTTATTAACGATGTCTATTCTCTTTCATGACATCACCTTTCCTCGTACTTTATACACAGCAGCAGAACTATATTGTCTCAGCATCAGTTCTTTTTCTTCTGCCTATTGTGATGTTTTACAGCCTTCATGTTTTGCATCTCTTTTAGGGGGTAGTTCTCTAGTCCAGATGGATGGCAGGCTGCCTGCTCTTGAGAGGGTTATTCTCCCTCTCAAGGAGCGGGTACACAACTTCAGGGTACTTCTGGATCCTTGCTGTTGCTTGAGGCTCAGATGGCCTCAGTGCAGCAGAGTGCCTTCCATCAGTTTCAGATGGTGGCCCAGCTGTGCCCCCCCATTTGGACAAGGATAGTCCAACTTATGTTGTCTATCACTAAAGCATAGCACATTTCCCCTAATAATCCAATGACATTTAGTCAATTTGGTCACTCAGCATTCAGTGCTAAGCCTGCCCTGAACTATCCTAGTATCAGTGGGACTTCCTTTGCAAACAGACCAGAGGCTGTTTATTGAAATCCATTAGCCATCATTAACTATACATTTAGTTTGTTGTCTGACCTTGGCACGCTCCTGCATTTATAAGCTCACCTTCATTTCTCTAGCTAGCACAAGCTAAAAGTAAGCTGTGATGGCAGGACAAATCTCACTTCTCCATATCTAAGTTAACTGATGTTAATGCACAGCAGTCCACAACACTCAGTCTTCACAGCACACCTTCTGCCACAAAAATATTTTCCTAATTTAAATCATCCTCACCCTGACACATTTCATTTATAATTTGGAAGGAAGATTGAAAGACACATTTGAAAAGTATGCTTGTTTCCATGAGTTGTGTGTGCAATTTTTAAACAGGAAAATAAAGTATTTTAAAAGAAAGTCCCCCATGTTCACTGAGATTTTCTACAAGGTACACTAAGTAGTACCCCTGAAATGTTTTAAATGTTAGGAAACATTACTCTGAATCTCATGGGGAAAAATAGTTAAATATTCTAAAGTATGAATATATAACCTCAAAATACAGGACTTCCAACTCCCATCAGAGCCAGCCAGCAAGATCAGGGATGATGGGACTCGAGTCCAGCAGCAGCTGAAGGGTATTACATTATAAACTATAATAATAATAATAATAATAATAATAATAATAATAATAATAATAATATCTTTATTGTCATTGCCCCCTCTCGGGGACCACGAAATTACTTGGCTGCTCCATCCACCCAGGTAGGGCACTCCACACAAAATCAAAACAACAATAGAAACACTAGTTAAAACAATACAGTATAATACAGCAAGGAAGATTAGATGACTTTCAAAGTCCAGGCTTCCCATTCAGGGCCGAGATCGCTCTGGAGAAGAAGCTGTTCTTAGGACGGCTCGTTCTTGTTTTTATCGTCCTGAATCTCCGTCCCGACGGCAGGAGCTCGAAGAGACAGTGACCAGGATGCGATGGATCTTTTACTATGTCCAGTGCCTTCCTATGGCACCTTGTGGCATAAATCTGCTCTAAGGTGGAGAGTGGGCAGCCAACAATGCTCTCTGCTGCCTTAACAACTCTGCACAACCCCATCCTGTCCTGGGTAGTACAGCTTCCGTACCACACACATAAGCCATAAGTGAGCACGCTCTCAATGGCACAGTGATAGAAGGCAAGCAACAGTTTCTGCGGAAGATGGTTTTTCCTTAGAATTCTCAAAAAGTACAGTCTCTGCTGTGCCTTCTTCACAAGCCCCCTTATTACATTTTACACAACAGCACACATTAATTGAATTCATGCTAACATAACCATTAATATTGTAATCCAAATAAACACAAGTGGAGGAGGGAAAGCAACCATTTCTGCACCCAGTATTGAGTGCAAAGTTTATTTATTCAAAGCATTTACAACTTACCCTTCAACCAGAAAAGCTTCCTAGAGCAGTTTACAAATCAATGAAAACTACGCAGTCCATTTCCTCAGTTGCTGAATCCCAAAAAGCCAAGACGCAGAAAAGAAAAGCAATGGGAAGAAGAGGTTACACTCTTTAAGCACAATTTACTGGAGCACTTTTACAAGCACCACCGAAACCAGCCTCCGAATATTATATGCATTCGTCCTTCACCTTGTCCCAGGCGTCCGCCGTTTGCATAGGATCGCGAGGCACGTTGCCCTGAGCTGTAAAATCATGTTAGACAAGAGGCACCTCTCCAGAAATGCCGGCGGGGCAGCGGCAGCTCAGTTTCCAAAGGGAAAATAAAGGCAGCGACGTCTCTTCAGACGATGCGTCGAGCATCCAATTGCAAGCACGGCAACCAGTTCGCTTCCCAAAACGGAGCGATCGCGGCCAGCCAAATCTGGAGTCTCCCGGAGAGAGGAGCGGTGTCGTTTCAGCTGCTGGCGGTTTGGAGAGGCGACGAAGCCTCCGCGTCTCCGGGTGAGGAAGAGCTCCGCATCTTCTGGTCCTTTTCGGAGGGCCCTTAAGGGAGGCGGCGGCAGGATTCGGTGAAAACGCGATTCGGATTAGCAAAGCGAAGCGGCGAGAGGGAAGCCACGGCGAGGCGGCATTTTGCTCCCCTTGCCTCCAAGGTGGGGGAAATCTTCCGCCAGATGGAGAGGGCAGGAGGCAGTCTCCCCACCCTCCCGTTCCTCTTTTCAAAACTGCCCCCGGGATGGCGACACGTTCCCACCCGCCACGGACGCTCTGAGGGAACCGACCCCGACCCCTCAGAAAAGCCAGAGGCGCCGAAGTTGCCGCCGCCGCGCCAACCGGCCCAGCAAACCGGAACCAGCCAATGACAGTCTCGAGCAGCTCTCTCCAGAGAAGTGGGAGGGGCCGCAGAAAGCAACGGCCGACCCACCCGAGAGAAGCTTCGTCAGAAGCCAACGGCAAGCTGACTGGAACCCAAGAGGGAGATGATGGAGGAGGAGGAGCGGGTGGGTGGGCGTGGCCCCGCGGCCGAGCTCCTTCGCGATAGGCTGTGCGCCGAGAAGGGGGGAAGCGAGGGGCGGCGGAAGACCAACCGGCCTGTTTGGCCGTTGGTGAGTGAGGCGTGGTTTGGGTGGTGGGCGGAGCCCTGAGGTCGAGCTTCGCCCGGCGATTGGCCCCCCGGCCGCGAACGGGGGGCGTGTCCCGTCGGCAGCCGCGGCCTCCCCCGGGCCTGGATGGCGGGCGAGGGAGGCTCGGGGCGCCTGTCTCTCGCAGCGGCGGAAGTCTCGCGAGGCGGCGCGGGCGGGATTTGGCGGCGGCGGCGGAGGCTGCTGCCTGCTTGCTTCCCACCCTCCTCCCTCCCTCCCAGCGAGGAGCTGGTGTTTGTGTGGAAGGGGGAGGAGGCGGCCGCGGAGGAGGAGGAGAGGGAGAAGGAAGGCGAGCGAGAGGAGCCTGAGCCCCGCCGGCGTCGGGCGGACGAGCGGAGCCGAGGCCCGTCGCTAGGCTCGGGGCCGCCGCCGCTGCGCCCGCCGCCATGGCCTCGGGAGACACCTTGTACATCGCCACGGACGGCTCGGAGATGCCGGCCGAGATCGTGGAGCTGCACGAGATCGAGGTGGAGACCATCCCGGTGGAGACCATCGAGACCACCGTGGTGGGCGGCGAGGAGGAGGAGGAGGACGACGACGACGACGAGTGCTGCGAGGACTGCGGCCCTCACCACCCGCCCCACCGCCGGCACCACCACCACCACCATCACCACCACCCGCCCATGATCGCCCTGCAGCCGCTCGTCACCGACGGCGACCCCAGCGGAGGCGGCGTGGGCGCCGGGGGCGGCCAGCTCCACCTGCACCACCACCCGCACCACCAGGAGGTGATCCTGGTGCAGACCCGCGAGGAGGTGGTCGGCGGAGACGACTCGGACGGCTTGCGGGCAGACGACGGCTTCGAGGACCAGATCCTCATCCCCGTGCCGGCCCCGGCCGGAGAGGACGAGTACATCGAGCAGACTCTGGTCACCGTCGCGGCCGCGGGGAGCAAGGGCGGCTCGGGAGGGGGAGGCTCCTCTTCGGGCGGCGGCCGGGTGAAGAAAGGCGGCGGCGGCAGCGGGAAGAAGAGCAGCAAGAAGAGTTACCTGGCCGGGGGAGGAGGCGGTGGTGGCGGCGCGGCCGAAGGGGGCGGCGGCGGCAGGAAATGGGAGCAGAAGCAGGTGCAGATCAAGACCCTGGAGGGGGAGTTCTCGGTCACCATGTGGGCCTCGGGTAAGTGGAGCGGCCGTGCGGGGCTTGGCACCTTGCGCGGGGAGGCCCCCAGGGTCCGGGGAGCCCTTCTCCGGGGCCGGCGGGCACTTTCCCCCCGTTTTGTTTTGAAGGGAGGCCATGTTTGGATGTGTGTGATGGGCGCCGCCATGTTCATCTCGCCAGGGCAAGTATGGCGGCTTCCCCCGAAAAGATGGCGGGGTCTGCGCTTGCCTCTGCCTGATTGCCCGGCTCCCTCCGGCGGGGGGGAAAAGGGAAAGAAAGATGGCGGCGGCCCCGCCAAGATGGCGGCCGAGAGGAAGAGAGAGAGAGAGGAGGGGAGGCGAGGTGGCGCGCCTGCCTGCCTGTCCGCGCGCGCGCGCTCTCTTTCCTTCCCCTCCCCCCCATCTCCTCTCGTTCTCTGAGTGACTCCTGGACTAGGCCGCAATGGCGTAGTTTCTGCAGTAGGGGGAGGGAGGGAGGAGGAGGGAGGCGGTGCAGGCACGCGGCGGCGCGGGCCGAGCTCGCCGGCCCCTTCCCTCCCCTCTTCCAGCCTGCCTCCCTCTCCTCGAGCTGCCTCGTTTCCGTCCCCCCCCCCCCCGTGTAGCCTCCTTCCTTTCATTCTCTACCCCGTGACAGACTCGGGGCGACCTTTAAACGTTCCCTTTCCCCCTCAGCCTCCTCGCTGGGCTTTTCCACCTTCTTTCCTTCCCCCACAAGAAAACGGATAAGCCGTTTCCTTCCCTTCTCGCGCCCCGCCTCATGTCCGTTTCCTTTCCCCAACCAGCCGCCTCGACTTCGTAGCGCTTGTCTGACTGGTTCCTCCTCATTTATCTCCTTCCTCCCGGGATTTTGGCTAAGTCCCCCTCTCCTCCCCATAAAAACTCCCGAATAAATTCCGACAAGAGGTCTGTTCAGGAAGCGCGGCTTGCAGTTTTACTGCCAGTAAGTCGGGGAAGCGCCCTAGTTGCCGCCTCCTTCCAACACCAGAACCGAGCCACTTTTACACGAAACACGTTTCCCAAACTGAGCCTGTTTTCACGGTGCTTAAAAGTCTCTTTAGCTGACATCTAGCGGGGTTTTTAATAACTTGAGGGGTCTGAGGGAGGCCTAAAATTAGGCGCCTGGATCACTGACATCTGCTCTGAAGGAAGGAGGTGGATCCTCTCTGACCCTGGAAGCTGGATCTCTGGCAGAAGACCAGCAGAGAGAGTGACTTTTGACTTAAGAGGTGATGCCACCTCTTCTCATTACACAGCAGGTGTGTGAAATTGAAACTGCCTGCCTCCAGATCCAGGATATGTTGTTTTAAGGGAATTAAGCTCCGCAGTAAGCAGTGCTTGCGGTTCCTGCCTGTATATATGGGTTAATAGTAAAGGGTAGCAGCTGGAGGAAACTTCAGGGTTTTAGAGTTCTCAAATGCTTTTTTCAAGTTAAATAGTGTTAATGAATGGAGAACCTACTACCATTAATCCTTTATTTTTAAGTGTCCTAATCCATAGAATTGCAGAGTTGGAAGGGACTGTGAGGGTCATCTAGACCAACCTCCTGCATTGCAGGAATGTTTCACACAAGAGTCTCATGCTCTAATGAGTGAGCTATGCCAGGTTATACGCAAGTAATCCCTTGAAGTATAGCATAGAAACATAAAAATGGGTATGAATTTGGCTCCTAGTGTTTCACAATATATGCCTGCTTGGCTGATTAGAACACAGTTCATGCACATTTCAGTGTGTTAAGTGAAAGAAACATAAATATTTGCTGAATTAGCTTGAGTTTCTACCTTATTGCTGCATTGATAATACATAGTTTTAGAAAGTCCTGGTGTTAAAAGGGCAACTTTGTATATTATTAATAATAGCAGGACAACATAATCCCCAGGACAGAGTAATTGTTTTAATCATTAATAAAATAAACACTGCCAGCCAGGAGCACAATCCAGAATCTATGACTATACAGTTTACATAACATTTGTGCTGTACTAATTTTGTACATGATATTTTTTCATTGAGTAAATATATCATTACATTGCTTAGAGACCAGTGACAGATGTGTTTGGTGTGCTCTCTGTAAATCAGTGGTGTCAAAACTTCTTTCAAAGAGGGCCAGATTTTATGAAGGGCTATGTTTGTTGAGTTTTCTTAGGATTGAAGTTGTTGAGGGTTTTTAAGGATTTTATCCCAGGAAAAAAACTGCCACAGGGGCCGGATTAGGCTCCCAAAACAGACTTTGAACTACTAAACACAATCACTTAATTTAGAACTAAGGCTTGCAATTCTTAGGAAGCAACTCACATTAGATTATGTGGAACATCATAGCTCAATCCTGTGTGCTGTCTAAAAACTTTCCCAGAACAGATTTTATTCAGTGTTTTTAAAATTTCCAGTCCCTTTCACTATTGGTTATCTTGTCCTCTGGTACTTCAGAGAAACTGAGCCAGTGGCATTCTGTGACAATCTAAAATGATATTTTCATAGCAATATCACTTTATTGACCATGCTGATAATTTTTCAAGTAATTGAGTTTCATAAGTGGTTTACGGAATCTGATATGTTAAATGGATAATTTCTGCAGTGACATATCCATGCTTTCTTAGAAGCAAGTACTACTGATATAAATGGGGCTTACTTTCTAGTGCAGATTGTAGTCCTATATGCTTTGTGCTTATGTTAAGCAGCTTTATCAAATATTACATGATGCAGAAGCTATTGCCAGAGGTGCCGAAAGTCAAAGATCAATTAGCTGCATTGAGCTGTGGATTTTCAGGCATCTAGTAAGGTGTCTGAAGCAACTGATGTTGATGGCCTAAATGAACTCTGTTAGTTATGGGCTCATTTCTCTCTGTTTCTGAATCAAAATCAGTGCATTAATCCAGGCTTGTTTTGACCTTGTATAAATAATGCAATAGCCTTTTCTGCTGAAATGTAATATGTATATACACCCATTATTTTCTGTGGTGCTCTGAAGCCTTGATAGCTCTTGAAGTCCATCAGCCTGCTTATATAATTTAATTGAGTACCTGCCCTGTTTGATCACAATATTGTGCTTGCTCCTTTTAGGCACTTTACAGACCACTAGTTCAAGGTGTGCTTAACAGAAGTAGCATAATTGAATTCTCCATATATGCCATACACTCTTAACAGTGGGATATATCTGAAATAATATAGTATGATGATTAAACACAAAAAGGCTCAGATCAAACTTTTAACAGTTTGTACAAAGTTAGAAGAATTTTTCAGCCACCTCTTTACCTAGTATTATATCGTCTTTGTGCTATTATCCTCTTTTGGATTCTCCCAAGTTCTGAACAGGAGTGCTATGCATCCCTCAGTTTTGGGGCTGGCTACCCAGAATATTCCTTTAGCCTTGTTTAAGGGAAATTTAATGCCCTCCTGCAGAAATAATTCTTGTAGGAAAGTTTAACACTTCTACCAGTTCTGAATTTGAATGTTATTGAATAGGGTAGGATTTGAGGAGGATGTGTTCAGTTACAGTACTATACATTAAATGGCACTCCCTTTTAGATGCTCAAATAGTTGAACTGGTTAAACTTCATAAACTTCTCAGGTACCGTCTTCTGAAATCTTGAATGCATCTTTTTACATATCCTGTCTTTTATGATATGGAAACCAAGTTTTGGTAACCAGTTGAACTTGCTCCATAATTGCATTTATCTGAACTTGTGACAGTGGAGGTCAAAAACAGTTCTTAGGCATTCTCTTCCCCCCTTTTCATGCACGTGGAAAGCCTTAGAGTTTCTAGCATAATATCCTGAATTACTAAAAAAATTGTGTTAATACACCAAATACAGTACCATGTACTTGCTCTCAAGTGACTTTTAATTTTGAAGTTTCGGGTTGAGTAGAGTTGCTTCTTAAGCAGTTTAATAACTTGCAGCTTTCAAATTAAGGGAAGTCCTTCTGTTGTCCTTCTGGGTAATTAGTTACATTCCAGGGTCCCATTATAGCACAATGCTATTTCTCAAACCATTAAGAAATCCCTCTCAGTTAGTAAGCGGGAAACTATTGCATGGCTATTGCAGTGACCCTTGTCAGATAGCATCTTCTAAACTAGGGGTGGGTAGGTTGTGGCCCCGTATACTCTGTTGGACTCCATCTCCCATCATCCCTGACTATTGACCATATTCTCGGGACTGATGGGAGCTAGAGTCCAACAACTTACGGGGACCACAGGTTCCCCCAGTCCTATGTGCCATTCCTTTTTCACAAGCGTAGTACATCTATGCCACTTTCAATGCTCTTCTGAACTAGGCATTACTTCCACATATAAATCTAGATATCATTGAGAAGCATTTTAGCCTAGTTTCTCTCTCCCACCCCATTGTATAGTTTTCAGCAAACTGAAGCGATACAGGCGTATCTCATTAATAAGAATTCACTGCAGTAAGATCTAGGTCATAATGCCCAGAAGTAGAAATGTAAGTTTAGATCCTAGTTATTAGATATTCAGCATGTATCTGCATAATACAATGTCTTTAGCCACAACACCTGTGGCCACTGGCATCCTATCATGTTACGTTTAAGCCGCAAATCTTCCACTGATGCCCTTGACTATGCTTCTGAAACTTGACTGCATCCATCAGTTCTATTGGATTTTTTCTGCTCTGTTATCTTTGGGTTGCTCAAGCCAGTTTGGGGTGTTGTTATGTACAGAAGATAAATGAGCCAGATGTTCACCAGAACAGAGGCTATAATTCATTTGGTTTCCCAAATTGGGAAGTGGTCACTATGTGAACAGAATGCTGGACTGGATGGGTGTTTGGTCTGATCCAATAGTGTTCTTCGTAAATTCTTGCATTCCCCATGTTAGTGTCAGTAATCTGTTCTGCATGATAATATACACATATTATTGCTCAAACTGTGCACACAGCTTGCTTCTGCTAGGTTAGATGATCTGTCAAGTTAGGGTCCTAGAACCATACACTGTGAAACCTAAGAACAAAGCAACAGCAGCTCTTTAATCTCCATTCTTTGAAGGTATAATCATCCACCCTCAGATCCATTGAGGATTATTGAGGGTTCCTTTACCAGAGAGTATTCAACTCATCCAAGTCCAATAGTTCAGGATACTTGAAAACACTTTATATATATATATTTCTTTTTTTAAAAAAATCAGAATGTAAAATGATTTTCCCAGTTAACAGCAATGATTCATCCTAAGCACATAATTGGGGACATGAGCAAATAAGATTTATGGTGAAAGTTCAGAAGCACTGACATGCATGCAGACCAGCATTATATCCAATCTCATTTCATCGTCTTCTTTACTGTGCATTGCAATCTTACTTGCTGCTGGTTACCTTTGCTTCTTTCTCCCATGGCTCCTTCTAGTTGTCTGTCATGTTACTTAAATCCTTATACTTTAACCAGACATACCATCTCTATTCATAAACTCAGATCCACCTTTCTAGAGCATTGATCACATTTGAATGCCAGAAGTGTAAAAAAAAAAAAAGTTATATAGGAATTCTTGAGATTTTGACACTATTCAGGAGGATGGAATTCCTGAAAATCCTTCATTGAACTACTACTTGAAAATTATATTTAGAGCTAGTGGTGGCATTCACAAAGAACGAAAGAACTGTATAGGTCAGGGATCAGCAACCTTTTTCAGCTGTGGGCCAGTCCACCGACCTTCAGACCATGTGGTGGGCTGGACTATATTTTCTTTTGGGGGGGGGTGTGAAATGAACAAATTCCTATGCCCCACAAATAACCCAGAGATGCATTTTAAATAAAAGCACACATTCTACTCATGTAAAAACAGGCTGATTCATGGACCGTCCGTGGGCCGGATTGAGAAGGCGATTGGGCTGTATCTGGCCCCCGGGCCTTAGTTTGGTGTTTCACTAGGAAGAATTTTCAAGGGTGAGCTATTCTTGATACCTCTCCTTGTTAGCTTATGTAGAAACTAAAATAATGGGATCAATTCATGAATTTCCCCCTTTGCAGCAGACATTTGACAAATTAGCATATGGCTTGTTCATTTCTTACATGCAAATATTATTTTTGGATAGTGTTAGGGGTAGAGCTATTCACTATTCTTTCTTACAGGGAGTTTAAACTAGCCAATTTCTTCTTCAGTGGAGGCAGTAATTCTTGCATAGATCTGCCCTCCCACTTGCAAGGTTATTGTAATTAGCGTCCTATATCCTCTGAGTGGAGAGAGTTCCTATGTAGTTTCTGGTCCTTCCCATCTTGGTGCCTGGGTCTTTTCATTGCATTCCCCACCACCCACCCCTCTACCTAGCCAGGGTGGGTCATGAGGTGGGCTTTTGGCTGAATATGTGTTTTAAGTTTAAAGGAGGAGGCATTCAACACCATATCCATTCCGTGCACAGTTTCTGAGAGCCCTAGGAGAGGAAGAGGTTGCTCCTCTAGGAGAGCAATTGCTATTGGTAGTGATGGAGGGGAGCACCCAGATGGCCCGACAAACCTGTCAGGGTGGCTCTGCTAGGTTGGTGCTAACCCTCATAGGCAGGAAGGGCAGATCAAAATGGGTGTAAGCCAGCGGATCTTTAGGCTACCCCACCCTCTGATTCTGGATAGTGGATCTGTCCACCTGGGGCTACAGAAGTGGGTTAGCTAGTGCATAGTACAGGAGCTGCCATGCCACCTTCTGAGGGAAGGGTTCAAAAGGTGGAATAGGATCTACCACCCGCTGCACCATTTGAAAAGTTTGCAGTGCTTAT